>NW_027204270.1:5657500-6257500 GCF_024711535.1 Dipodomys merriami
GCAGGGTGTGCTCCTCTCCGCTCCTCTGAGGCGTTTGGAGGGAGCCGGGGCAGCTACGCTTCCCTCACAGAGGCTGGGCTCCTGCGGGGTCTCACCCAGAGGCCACTGGCAAGACAAGCAGGCCCCCCCCCCCCCCCCGCCGCCGGGCGAGGCCCCTGTTTGCCAGCCCTGGGTCCTGATCGGCCTCACCCAGCTGCAGTGGCAGACCCGCCCTCTGAGACGTTGGCTTTGTAGATCTCAGCTATGGGAGGTTTCGGGGCGTGCACCCCACGAGTGGGAGCAGAAACTGTGGGGCTGGAGCACTGGGAAGGCAGCTCAGAACCTGGGGGCTGGGGGGGGCTGGGGGGAGGCAGCTCAGGACCTGGGGGCTGGGGGGGGCTGGGGGGAGGCAGCTCAGGACCTGGGGGCTGGGGGGGGCTGGGGGGAGGCAGCTCAGGACCTGGGGGCTGGGGGGGGCTCGGGGGGGGCAGCTCAGGACCTGGGGGCTGGGGGGGGCTGGGGGGAGGCAGCTCAGGACCTGGGGGCTGGGGGGGGGCTCGGGGGGGGCGCACAAGCTGCCTCCCAGGGCTGACTTGTGAATACAGATGGTGGTGTGAGATAATGCAGATGTGAACACGCACGCATGCGTGTTTCACACTTACCAAGGTGACACAGTGGGGGGGGGGGCTGGGAGGTGTCATACCCCTAATCCTAGCTGCTCAGGAGGCTGAAATCTGAGGATCAGGATTCAGAGCCAGCACAGGCAAGCACGTCTCGGAGACTCTTATCGCCAATAAATCGCCAAAAAGCCAGAAGGGGAGCTGTGTGTGGTTCAAGTTGTAAAGCACTAGCCTTGAGCAAAACTCAAATAAATAAATAAAGCTCCGGGACAGTGTCCAAGCCCTGAGTTCAAGGCCCAGGACCAGCACCAAAACAAAAACATCAAGGAGGTTAGAGTACCCAACCTGTAACTAATAATAAAATAATTTAATCTTGCTTTTGTTCAACTCCCTATTGCCAACTGACTTTCCCAGAATGCTTTTGGTATTTTTTTTTTCTGGTGCTGGGTTTGAACTCAGGGCTCTCTTGCTCAGCTGGTGCTCTGCCCCCTGAGCCACTTCCTCAGCCCAGCTTTTTGCTAGGAAGATGGACTTCCATGGACTTTTCTGCCTAGGCTGGGTTTGAACCATGATCCTCCAGATCTTAGCCTTCTGAGTAGCTAGGATTACAGGTGTGAGCTACCTGGGCCCGGATGCTTTTGGTGATTTTTGCTGATGTGGACAGCAAAGGTGAGCAATTCCACTACAGACACAGATGCGAACTTCACTGCCCAGTGACGCAGCACCCTCTTTGCTGAGTAAGGAAGAAGTCTGTCCACATTGGAAGAGTGTTTCGTCATCTCTCCTGCCCTTGATACTGCCTCTGCCTGCCTCGCACAAAGCACTCACTTCCTGTCTGCCCTGGCAGAGGCCATCTCTGCTTCAGAATCAGGTGTAGAAACTAAGGCTGCATCGTTAGTGTGGGCTCTGCACTTGTGCTTAGCTTTGGGTTTTCTTTTTTCTTTTTGCCAGTCCTGGGGCTTGAACTCAGGGCCTGGACACTGTCCCTGAGCTTCTTTTCCTCAAGACTAGCACTCTTACCACTTGAGCCACAGCACCCTTTCCATTTTTTCGGTATATGTGGTACTGAGGAATGGAACCCAGGGCTTCATGCATGCTAGGCAAGCACTCTACTGCTGAGCCCCTTCCCAGCCCCGAGCTTTGGTTTTTCTCAGGCAAGGTAAGGTCTCACCCAGGCTAGCCTTGAACTCTGAAGCCTCCTGCCTCAGCCTCCCTAGCTATAAACCTGGATCCATCACTTTCTAAGTCTAGATTAGAGCGACCAGCAAGCTGTGGCCTTCAGGCCAAATTTGGTCCAACGTCTGTTTAAAAAAAAAAAAACCATTTAAAAATTGTTATGATAAAGGTGGTGTCCAGAGGGGTTACAGTTACATACGTCAGGTCATGAGTGCATTTCTCTTTTGGACAGTGTCACCCTTCCCCTCGCCCTATCCCAGTTTTAAAGCAAAGTCTTACTGTAGGCTCAAGGAGTGGCTTCAGTGGTAGAGGCTTGTCTAGAACCAGCATAATCCCTGGTACCAAAATAAGTAAATTAGCGAAAGTTTCTTGCAGCGTAGCCACACCCACTCATTTACATACCACCCAGCCTTCCAGCAGCGCAGGTTCTCTGGCGCACAGTCTGCAAAGCTGAAGATACTTTGAGACTTGAGTGGGGAACTCACTGGCTCCCTTCAGATGGGCAAAGGCTGGAGAGGGGCGTGGGGAAGCCAGGGGAGGGCGCACAGGCCTTTCCTCTGCCTGGAGCTCACATCCCTTTATTTCTTGTCATGGTACTGGGTCCGAACTCAGGGCCTGGTGCTGTCTCTTAGCTTTTCTGCTCAAGGCTGGTGCTCTACCACTTGAGCCACACCTCCACTCCTGGCTAGTGACGCTGGAGACGAGTCTCTTAGACTTTCCTGCCCGGGCTGGCTTGGAACGCGGTCCTCAGCTCTCAGCCTCCTAAGTAGCTAGGAGCACAGGCGGGAGCCACATGTTTTAGTCTGAAGTCTCTTATAGGAAGTGGACCAGGAAGTACCAACAAGATTAGTCTGGGATGAGCAAATGCAGGCATGGTACTCAGTACACGATGTGGAAATGAACCACGCGGCTTGTGTGCAGGGATGGGAACAGGGAAAACAAAGGAATGGGTGACAGTGTGCAGAAAGAAATGCACTCATTGCCTGACTAATGAAGGAGAAAACCCTCTGTGCAACACCTTCATAGTAACAATAAAATTATATGGGAAAAAAGAAACTTGAACATACGGCTGAAAAAAAAAAGAAGGAGGAGAAAAATAAAAGTGAAGTTGATTGAGATACATTTTACATATGTGTGAAAATATTACAGTGAAAACCCATTTGTGCAAGTAACATATACCTTTAAAAATACAGAAAGGGTTGGGAAGGTGGCTCAGTGGTAGAGTGCTTTCCTTGCATGCATGAGGCTCTGGGTTCAATTCCTCAGCACCACATAAGCAGAAAGAAAAAATTCGGAAGTGGCGCTGTGGCTCAAATGGTAGAGTGCTAGCCTTGAGCTGAAGAGCTGAGGGACAGCGCCCAGGCCCAGAGTTCAGGCCCCACGATGGGACCAAAAAAAATAAATTAATTTAAAAAAATAAAAATACAGAAAATGCTGGGTGCCAGTGGCTCATGCCTGTAATCCTAGCTACTCAGAAGGCTGAGATCTAAGGATCTTGGTTCAAAGCCAGCCGGGGCAGGAAAGTCCCTGAGACTCTTGTTTCCAATAAACCACCAGAAAACTGGAAGTGATGTTGTGGCTCAAGTGGTAGATCGCTCGCCTTGAGCTGAAGAGGTGAGGGACAGCGCCCAGGCCGTGACTGACTATAAAACAAAAAATAAAACAAAAAACTAGCCTGGGGTGAGCAAACCATCCTTAGCCTTGAATTCCCCGGCGTTGATCTGGTGACCACAGGCAGGTGGCTGTCCCCAGAATCCCTGAGCCCCGGCTCTTACCTCGCCTGAGCTGGGGACTTCCAACTTGGGAACTTCTATTTCACTTGAGCCACCCCTTCACTTCTGGCTTTTTTGCTGGTTCATTGAAGATGAGAGCCTCCTAGACTTTTCTGTCCGGGTTTGGTTTCAAATCGTGATCCTCAGATCTCAGCCTCCACAGAAGCTAGGAGGACAGGCGCGAGCCCCTGGGGTGCAGCAAGCTTGCTGGTTTTGAAAGGACATTTGAATCACCGCTTCGCCCCACAAAGGGCTCACTGAAAGGGGGCTCAAGGCACTGGCCACATAGTCAGCTCCTCCCCGACTCCTCAATTTACCATCACCCCAAACCCAGCCTTCCTACAGCATTTGCAGGCTGACACCTGCAGGGAAGAAAACAAAGGGGGGGTCTTCTGTCCCCCTGGGGCTCACCCAGCAGTTCCCGGTTTCAGGGACATGTTTACACAACTCAAAAACTGCTCTGGAACAAACCGATCTTGCAACAGTGTGCCACCTTAGGAAAGCCCTGAGCTAGAACAGGAAGCCTAGCTGCAGAGAGCCAGGCTCGGAGCGGGCCGCTCTCCAGCACAATGGCCACGCGCTGTCCGCTCACGGGGCAGGGCGCAGGCCGTGGGGGAAGCTGAGCAAGTCGGCCCAGGGCCAGGCCACCCTGAGGTCAGTGCGCAGCTCAGGCAGGAGAGGGTGGGGGCAGGAGGGGTGGTGGCAACCGTTCCTCACGCCTGACCCCGGTCAGCAGCCCTGCAAGCCCAGAACAGCCCTCGCAGTCCCTGGTACTGGTGTTTGACCCCTACCCCGGCATGCGCGGGCTCGGCTGTAGCCTCTGCGTACAGCAGTAAGCTTGGAAAGCTTTTGGGGGGGCAATTCTTGTCCCTTTGGATGTGCTAGGGACAGGGGGTACGATTTAGGAAGATGCTGTGCTCATCTGTCCATGCTGTCTGTTCAGGCAATGTCGCAGTACAAGTTCTGCCGCTATAACAGATGATCACAGACTGCACAAGAGATTAGCCGAAGTGTACTGCGGCTCGTGGTCAGGGGGCTGGCATCTGGAAACTGACCCTCACATCAGGAGAAAAAAGGGAGAGGACCATTCATTCTCTCTCTCCCCTTCCTCCTCCCTTTCCCCCTTCCTATACTAGAGCCTGGATGCAGGGCCTGGGCACTGTCCCTTACTTCTTCCATTCAAGGCTGGTACTCTACTATGAAGCCACTGTTCTACTTCTGGCTTAAGGCAGGAAAGTTCATGAACCTCTTATCTCCAATTAAGCAGCAAAAAATTGGAAGTGGAGCTGTGGCTCAAGTGGTAGGGTGCCAGCCTTGCGCAGAAAAGTCAAGGGAGGTGAGAGCTCCTGAGTTCAAGCCCCAGTAGCAGGATAAGAAAAACCTAGTGCAAAAACAGGGTTGGAGGTGTGACTCAACAGTAGAACATCAACCTAGCAAGTGCATGGCCCTGAGTTCAAACTCTAGGCATATATCTAAAACAAACAATGAAAGTCACCATCCTCCTCCTCCTCTGCCTCCTCCTCCTCAATGAGCATGTACTTCCGGGATCAGGCAGAAGTGCACAAGCAGAAATCACTTACTGAGAGTTATCAGACAAACCCAGATTGAGAGACAATCAGCAAAATAACAAGCCTACACTCTTCAAAACATCAGTGTGGTAAAGGACGAAAGATGGACAGACCGAAGGCGAAGAAAGCGACATGAAAAGTAGGTCAACACGTAAGCTGGATTTTCTTTGCTTTCCTGTCTCAGGACATGGCTCCGATCATGAACAAGAGCTCAGCCACGTCCACCAATCAGGTGACAGAACGGCTCCCGCACTGCAGCCAATGCTGTGCCTGTCCTCCACATACACGCTGAAATACTGGGGAGTGAGGGGCATTGTGTCCCCTCCAGAAAAAAAAATAACTGGAGCAGACACTGCTACCATCGTCAAGTGTTAGTATCTGGGAAATCTGGAAAGCTAAAAGTAAACTATTATTGCAATTATGATTGTGATTATTTTTTTAAAATAGGGTCTCACTATGTTCATCAGGCTGGCCTAGAAGTTGCTCTGTAGTCCCAGGTTGGTCTTAAACTAGATTCCTCTGTCTCAGTCTCCCCAGTGCTGGGATTACAGGCATGAATCACTTTGCCTGGTGTGCTTGCTTTGCTTTGCTTTCCTTCTTTCCTTCCTTCCTTTCTTCTTCCTCCTCCTCTTCCTTCTTTGTTGCTTCTGAGGATTGAAGCTAAGGCCTTGTTCATGCTAGGCAAGAAGTCTACCACTGAGTTACACACCTAGTTCTGTTGAAATCTTAACTTTAAAAATTGGTCTAGTCCAAGAGTGAAGATAGCCTCAAAAAGAGATGGCAGAGAGCAAGGGAAGGGGAACACCGTCCAAAAAGAAATGCACTCTTTACCTGACTTAGATGACTGCAACCCCTCCGTACATCACCTGTATAGTAACAATTTTTAAAAAATTAAATGCCGGGTGCTGGTGGCTTGTGCCTGTAATCCTAGCTACTATGGAGTCTGAGACTTTCAAAGCCATCTGGAGAAGGAAAGTCAATGGGACTCTTACCTCCAATAAATTACTCAGAAAAAGCCGGAAGTGGTGCTATGACTCAAGTGGTATAGCACTATCCCTGAGCAAAAGAGCTTAGGGACAGAGCCCAGGCCCTGAGTTCAAGCTCCACAACCAACCCCCCCCAAAAAAAGAAAAAAAACAAAAGTGCTGGCTGGGAAGGTGGCTCAGTGGTAGAGCGCTTGCCTTGCATGCATGAGGCCCTGGGTTTGAGTCCTCAGCACCACATAAGCAAAAAGAAAAAAGCCGGAAGTGGCGCTGTGGCTCAAGTGCTAGAGCGCTAGCCTTGAGCTGAAGAGCTGAGGGACAGCGCCCAGGCCCAGAGTTCAGGCTCCATGACCAGACCGCCCCCCCCCCAAAAAAAAAAAAGAAAGAAAGAAGAAAAACAAAAACATGAGAGAAGTCTGCGCAGGGGGTCAGAAGTAGGCTCTACCACCTGGCCATGTGGCCAGGGGTGTGTCCTTGCTGTGGGTGGAGGGTAAGCAGCCTGCTCGTCTGGTTGGGTTACTGTCCAATGCACCGGGGAAGGAACATCACAGCATTTTGCAAAACATCAGGGCCAGGTGCAGCACCTATGAAATCCCATCAGGGAAGGGCAATGCAGCTATCTGCTTCAGAGCTGTGAGGAACCACAGGGTATTTGTAGTGTGTGTGTGTGTGTGTGTGTGTGTGTGTGTGTGTGTGTGTGTGTGTGTGTGTGTGTGTGTGTGTGTGTGTGTGTGTGTGTGTGTGTAACCACAGGGTATTTGTAGTGTGTGTGTGTGTGTGTGTGTGTGTGTGTGTGTGTGTGTGTGTGTGTACTTGTGCAGTAAGGCTTGAACTCAGGGCCTCAGCCCTCTCCCTTAGCTTTTCTGTTCAAGATTGGAACTCAATCATTTGAGCCACGTTCCCTCTTCTGGCTTTTTGGTGGTTAATTGAAGGTGAGAATATGGCAGACTTTCTTGCCTAGGCCAGCTTCAAACAGCAATCCTCAGATCTGAGCCTCCTGAATAGCCAGGATTACAGTTGTAAGCCATGCTTAGTATTTTCTTATTAATGAGAAAATGGAACCTCATTGTCATAACTTGTTACCATTCTGACTACTAATGAAGTTAAGACTTTTTTTTCCATATATGTTTCTTAACTGCTTTTTACTATTTTGGTTGATTTTATCCTCCTTTGTACATTTTTTCAGGACATTTGTGGTTTGTTTGTTTTTGTTTTTTTTAAAAGAAAATCAATTCCTAAGAACTTTTTATAAAATAAAGATACCCATCATTTTAAAAATACTTTCCAAGGCTGGAAGGTTTGAAGAGGATTGATTTTTAAGCAGTCCAAAATGGTCAGCCACCGGATGGTGGGCTAGCCTGTGCCCGGCCAGGATCCTACACTCTCAGCAGCTTCAGCAACCACTAATCATCTCCAGCCAGGAACACAGCAAGCTGGGAGGATCTGGGTCAATAAATGAACCTGTAAGACCATTTTTACCAATTCCTTCAAACTTTGCCTTCCCTAGAAGGCAGCCATCCCAAGTGATTACCTGGAAAACCCTTTCGAAAGATCCCTGATGAGATGTGGACAAAAAGAACCCTACTCAGGTTTGTTGGGAAATTGGTCTGCTATTGGAGCCACACCATGTTCTGTTTATCCCTTTAAAAGTAAACTATAAGCCAGGCATCCATGGCTCATGCCTATAATCCCAGCTACTCACGAGGCTGAGATCTGAGGATCATGGTTCAAAGCCAGCCCAGGCAGGAAGGTCTGTGAGACTCTTATCTCAAATTAACAACCAGAAGGCCAGAAGTGGCATTGTGACTAAAAATGGTAGAGTTCTAGTATTGAGCAAAAGAGTTCAGGGACAGTACCAAGGCCCTGAGTTCAAGCTTCATGACCAACAAAAATAAATACACAGACTGTATTCTGCCAGTGGCTCATACCTGTGATCCTAGCTGCCCAGGAGGCTGAGATATGAGGATCATGGTTCAAAGCCAAGGCAGAAAAGTCCATCAGACTTATCACCAACTAACCAGCAAAAAAAAAGCTGGAAGTGGAGCTGTGGCTCAAATGGCAGAGCACCAGCCTTGAGCAAAAAAATCTAATTGACAGCATTCATTCAGGTCCTGAGTTCTAGCTTTTCTCCTTCTTTCTCTGTCTCTCTCTCTCTTTCTCTCTCTCTCTCTCACACACACATGCAAACACACAGGGGGGAGAGGGTGTTGAGGGAGAAAGAACAGAGTTCTTGCAAAGAAAGACCTAGTCCTGGGTTCCTCCAGAAGGAGCCATGAGCTCTTGGGTTCCAGCTTCCCTTGAACCCACACCAATGCCGGCTGCTCTCCCATAGAGTCCGGCTGTCATGTTGGGGGGCGGGGGCCAGCTTCTCTCAAGGGGCCCCTGCAGATCCCAGCCGCAAGTCTGAGTGACAAGGTGTAAAGATCTTTCCCTGAACAGCTGAGAAGCCGGTCCCTGGGCTGGACACAGGAGGTCAAGTGACTTCCCAGTGTGGGGCCTCGGCGTGTGACACCGGGTGACCTGTGTCTGCCTTGGAAAGCGCTCAAGAACCTATAATTAGGGTTGTCTCCGGTGCTCGGATCCGGGGGGCCGAGAAGAGGAAACCAGCCCCGGGTTCCCGCTGTCCCTTCGGCACAGGACACCACTAGCACTTGGGATTCTGAAGTTACAGGGGTGGGGCTGGCCTCCTTCCCTGAAAAGGTTGAACCTGCTGACGGGCCTGACGGGGGGCAGGGGAAGCCTCGGGTGTCGGGATCCTGGGGGCCAGAGGCCGCTGGGGGCCGCCGCTCCCGGATCAGCCCCTGGCGCTGACCTCGCCCTCAGGGCTCCGGGGTCCCAGAACCGCCAAGATGCAAACGCCTGAGACTGGGGTCTGCAGTCCAGAAATGGGCAAATCAAAAGGGCCGATTCTGTGCTTTTTCCAGTTTTCCAGGCGATACAGCCCGGGCCTGCTTCTCCCCGCGGGCATCCGAGATGACCAAAGCAAAGTGCAGGAAGGGAACAGGGCACAGGCAGCCCCGGCTTCTACGCCACCGGGGCCCGGCTCCGGGGAGAAGCTGCCCCCCCCTCACACTGCGGGAGGCACCGAGGGGCGCTGTCGGATGGGGTCCCAGCCAGGGCGCCCCTCGGCCTCTGGGGCCAGCCCGGCGTCCTTCCCCGGGGCAGGACTCCCCCCCATCCCCGGGCGCCCCACCGAGGCCAGGCCGCCCCAGGGGGCGCAGCCGTCGGAGGGCGGCCGGCGAGGCCCGGCGGAGGCGGACCGGGGCGGGCGGGGATTGGGTGGGAATGGGCGCCGTCCACGCACCTGACGCCGTGGAAGGCCCAGAGCAGGCGGTCGGCGCCGGGCCCGCGCACGGCCCGCACGATGGTGAGGTAGAGGTAGAGGGCGATCGCCACGGTCCAGAAGAAGGAGCTGGTGTTGGCGAAGGAGGAGAGCGCGCCCTGCAGCACGCAGTCCCACGAGGAGCCCGCGAAGTCCCGCAGCGCCCCGTAGAAGTAGGAGGCGGCCGAGAGCAGGTCGGCCAGCGACAGGAAGAGCAGCAGGCGCCGCGCGCGGCTGCGCAGGTCCGGCCACAGCGCGTGCGTGGCCACCAGCAGCGCGGAGCCCAGCGCCGACAGCGCGCACGACAGCAGCACCACGGCGCGCTCCGACGGCAGCAGGACGGTGGGCGGCGCGGGGGGCCGCATGGCGGGCCGGGGCCCCGGGCCCGGAGGGGCCGGAGGAGGCCGGGCAGGGGCCGGGCGCGAGGGCGCCGCGAGGAGGCCGGGCAGCGGGAGCTGCTGCCGCAGCCGTCTGGGCGCCCGGGCGCCCCTGGCTCCCCTGCCGGAGTCCGCCCCGCCCGCGTCCCGGCCCCTCCGCCCATCCGGGCGGCTGCCCCGCCGCCGAGCACCCCGGTTCCCGCCCCGCCCCGCCCCGCCCCGGTAGGCTCGGTGCCCCGCCCTGGAGCAACGCCTCTACTCGATCTCAGCGCCGCTCCTGTCGCCCGGCCCCGACGCCCGCTCCTGACGCCCGCCCCCGACGCCCCGCCCCGACGCCCCGCCCCGACGCCCCGCCCCGACGCCCGTCCACGCGGCTAGGCTCTGCCCCCTCTCCGCCAAGCTCCGTGCCCCGGCCCCGCCTCGTCCCCCTCCGGCCCCGCCTCGTCCCGCTCTGCTCTGCCCCGGACCTCGGCCCCGCCCCGGACCTCGGCCCCGCCCCCTTCCCTCCGCACGGACCTAGGCCCCGCCCATCCTACTATACCCCAGGCCTCGGCCCCGCCCCTCTGCCCCTCCTCCCGGGCTTAGGGCCCGCCCCGCCCCTCCCTCGGCCCCGCCCCTCTCCCTTCCGCCCCAGACCTCGGCCCGGCTCCGCCCCTCCGCTCCAGGCCTCGGCCCCGCCCCGTCCCTCGGCCCCGCCCCTGATCTCTGCCCGCCTCTCCGCCCCCACAGCCCGCCCTTCAGGCTTCCCCGACCCTGCCCTGCCCTCCCTCCAAGCCCTGAGCCTCCTCCCTGCACCCGGCTCCCCGGATGGCCGGGAGGCCATCAGGATGGCGTGTTAGTGGCTGTTGAGGGCAGATGTTCCTCCCTCCCCTCCAGCCTGGGATGGGCGCCGCGCTGGGGACATTCTTTCCCGGGTGACAAGAACAACTCCTGGGTACAGGGGCGGTCCTGAAGCCCGACGGCTCCCAGTGACCTGGGGTGTGCCCAGCTCCTCAGCGATGGACATCCAGGGCTGTGTGTGTGTGTGTGTGTGTGTGTGTGTGTGTGTGTGTGTGTGTGTGTGTGTGTGTGTGTGTGTGTGTGTGTGTGTGTGTGTGCTTCTTTTTATTTTTGAGCCTCAGTAAACGCCCCAGCAATGTCCACGCGGCTAGGCCTTGTTCTAGTTGGAAGAGACAGAGCAGTAACAATGAACGAGAGAAAGCCTAAGCGGGTATTTTTGGTGCAATATCATTAGATAGCAGACTTTTGTATTTTGCTAATGCAACTTTCTCAATTAGCAGAAGAAGTTGTACAAAGAGGGGTTCTTGTGACACTTTCACCCATAAATACAATGCAGCCCCTCGACCTCAGCCCATCTACCAGCCTCCCTGACTCCTCTCCCTGTCTTTACTGCATGAAAATTTGCCTGTTTTGGAGAAATGTGTATTTCATTGTCTTCCTTATTTTTAAATTGATCTTTTTTTAATGTTAACTTGTAACAATTTTTTATATATACTCTGGATGTGACAGATATTTGTGGGTGGGTGTGGGTGTGCACACACACACATGCATTCACATACCAGTCCTAGGGCTTGAACTCAGAGTCTGGGTGCTGTCTGTTAGCTTTTCCACTCAAGATTGGCACACTACCACTTAGGCCACAGCTCCATTTCTGGCTTTTTGGTGGTTCATTGGAGATAAGAGTCTCAAGTACTTTCCTAGCCAGGCTGGCTTTGAACTAGATCCTCAGATCTCAGCCTCTTGAGTAGCTAAGATTACAGATGTGAGCCACTGATGCCAAGCAGAAATAAGTTTTGCAAATATTTTCTCCTATTCCATGGGTAGTCTTTTCACTTTCTTCATGGTGTACTCAAAGGTCAAAAGTAGGTCTGCAGAGCTGGGCACTGCAGCTCACACCTCATGCTACTCAGGAGGCCAAGATCTGAGGATTGCAGTTCAAAGCCAGCCTGAGCAGAAAAGCCTACAGGACTCATCTCTGACAAACTACTCAGAAAAGCCGGAAATGGAGCTGTGGCTCAAATAGTAGAGCACTAGCCTTGAACAAAAAGAAGTTCAGGGACAGAGTGCAGGACCTAAATTCAAGCCCCAGAACCAACAAAATAAAATAAAATGAAATAAAGAAGGTCTATAGTGTAGCTCAGTGGTAGAATTCTTGTCAGGCAACATGCAAAGCCCTGGGTTTGTTCCCCAGCACCAAGAAGAAAAACAAAGAATGAAGTACATATATTTTTACTTTAGAATAGCCAAATGATCTCTCCTCCCCCCACTTTTTTTTAGTGGAGCCTTGCTTGCCTTTCTGGTGTCACAACTAAGGAGCCATTGCCTAATTCAAGCTCACGAAGACTTGCAGAAGACTTGCAACGTGTTTTCTTCTCTCCTCAGCACCACAGTCTTCATTACTGTAGCTTTTTTTTTTTTTTTTAATTTGTTTCATTTTCTCCAGTTCCGGCTTAGAACTAGCATTTCACACATGATAAGCAAGAGCAGGCCCACTGAGCTGCATCCCCCAGCCTCCGCAGAGCCTCGCAGTAAGGGCTGAACCCAGAAACGAAGTCAGAAAGAAAAATATTTCTTTTTTCTTTTTGCCGGTTGTGGGGCCTGAATTCTGGGCCTGGGCACTATCCCTCAGCTCTTCAGCTCAAGGCTAGTGCTCTACCACTTGAGCCACAGCACCACTTCCAACTTTTTCTGCTTATGTAGTGCTGAGGAATTGAACCCAGGACCTCATGCATGTGAGGCAAGCACTCTACCACTGAGCCACCTTCCCAGTCCCAGAAAAAATATTTCTTTTTCAGTATTGTTTTGACTCTTTGAGGCCCCTTCCTGCAGAAAAGCTAGCTGGGAATTTGGAACTGCCTTGAATCTGTAGATAAATTTGGAGAATAATGCTATCTTAATAATACTAAATCTCTCCCCATGACCTGTGATACCTTTTCATTTGTTTAGTTCTTGTTCTGTTCCTCCTCCTCCTCCTCCTCCTCTTCCTCTTCCTCCTCCTCCTCCACCTCCTCCTCCTCCTCCACCTCCTCCTCCTCCTCCTCCTCTTCCTCCTCCTCCTCCTCCTCCCCCTCCTCCTCCTCCCCCTCCTCCTCCTCCCCCTCCTCCTCCTCCCCCTCCTCCTCCTCCCCCTTCCCCCTCCTCCTCCTCCCCCTTCTCCCCCCTCCTCCCCCTTCCCCCCCTCCTCTTCCTTCTCTGGCAGTACTGGGGTTTGAGCTCAGGGACTAAGTCTCAGTCAGCTTGCTTTTTCACCTGGCTGGTGCTGTACCATTTGAGCCATGCCCCCAGCCTTTCTCTAACTTTGGATTGGGTCTGTGTCAGGTTTGATTTTACATTTCATTCAAAGAGGGCAAAGATAATTTTTGTGTATCTAACTTTTTTTTTTGTCGGTCGTGAGGCTTGAACTCTGCACCTGGGCGCTGTCCCTCAGCTCTTCAGCTCAAGGCAAATACTCTACCACTTGAGGCACAGTGCCACTTCCGGTTTTCTGGTGGTTTATTGGAGATAGGAGTCTCACAGACCTTCTTACCCAGGCTGGCTTTGAACTGCCATCCTTATATCTCAGCCTCCTGAGTAGCTAGGATTATAGGCATGAGCCACCTGTTCCCTGCAGTATTTAACTTTTTAAATCATTAACTGGGCACAGTGGCTCACATCTGTAATCATAGCTACTCAAGAGGCCGAGATCTGAGGACTGAGGTTCAAAGCCAGCTTAGGAAGATATGTTCATGAGACTTTTATCTTCAATGAACCACCAGAAGTGGCACTATGGCTCCAAGTACTAGCCTTGAGCAAAAGAGCTCAGGGACAGCACCTAGACCCAGAGTTCAAGCCCCATGACTGACAGAGGATAAAAAAATGTTCACAGTCTTTTCTGCTGTGGCTATTTTTGAATCTCAATCCTCAGATCTCAGCCTCCTGTGTAGCTAGGTTACAGGTGTGATCCACTGGTACTGGCTCTCCTCCCTTCTTAAAACAATTTCAACAGGTTTTTTTTTTGGGGGGGTCCGATCATGGGGCCTGAACTCTGGGCCTGGGCGTTGTCCCTCAGCTCTTCAGCTCAAGGCTAGCGCTCTACCACTTGAGCCACAGCGCCACTTCCGGCTTTTTTTCTTTTTTGCTTATGTGGTGCTGGGGAATCGAACCCAGGTCCTCATGCATGCAAGGCAAACGCTCTACCATGGAGCCATCTTCCCAGCCCTTTCAACAGGTTTTATTGTTCTATTTGTATCCCTGCTTACAAATCCTTTGTTGTTGATGATCACTCTCATTGTGGGATCTTGCTCCTGAACTCCCCATGTACCTCAGCCTCAAAATTGAGATCCTCCTGCTTCAGCCTCCCACGTGTAGAATTACAGGCATGTGCAACTCATATCCAGTTTATATTTTCTACTTTTTCTTCAACAATTTTGGTAGCACCAGGGTTTGAACTCAGGACCTCATATTTGCTCAACTTTGTTTGATCAGCTGGTGTTCTACTATTTCAGCTTGGCTTTTTTGCTAGCTATTTTGGAGATGGAGCCTAGTGAACTTTTCTGTGTGGGCTGTCTTTAAACCATGACCCTTTGGATTTTAGCCTCCTGAATAGCTAGGGTTTGTAAACATGATCTATTTAACATTATTACAAGTAGTTGTAGCTTTTCAATGCTGGATAGTATTCAATTATCTACATCAACTGCTTATCCATTCTTTTGTTTCTGGACATTTGGGTTGTTTCTAAATGATGGCTATTATAAACAGCTGGAATGAATGCATGCTCCTTTATAATCAGGAGGGAAAAAATAACTAAAAGCTATTCTCAGCAGCATCAGCAAACATACTTGCAAGATTTGCTCCATGAAAAACGAAAGAGCCAGATGCTTTCTTTCCAGGTCACTTTGGATTGCTTAGAAGTTCTCTGACCTCCATTTGAGGGGACCCCACAACACAAACAGATCTGACTTAGAGGTCTGTCATTGAAGCCTTTCAGCTTTGGACTGAGACAATCAGCAAATATTTTACAACTTGAATTTTGCAACCAGCCCTGGGCCCTGGCACAGTCAGGGCAGGGGCATAGATGAGCTTCCCCCCCCCCCCCACAAAGATCATTTAATCTTCCGCCTGTCTGGGGACAAGGGGAGAGTGAAGAAATTCAGGAAAAGTCTGGCTAGCTGCTTTGTGTGCAGATCAAGCCAACCTGTACTTTTCTTCATAGAGACGAAAGTGCTTAGCTCCTGGGGCATGGCTAGCTGTTGTTTGGTTTGGTTTGGGGGGGGGCAGTACTGGGGCTTGAACTCAGGGCTTGGACACTGTCCCCTTAACTTCACTGAAGGCTGGCATGTGGCCGTGGAGCAACACTTCCACTTCTGGCCTTTTGCTGGCTAATTGGAAATAAGAGTGTTAGCTAATTTAAGATGAATAGGCTTTGCCAGAGAACCATGCAGACATCCAGGTACAGAGAACAAAGAAAGGTGTATTGCTGGGAAAGGAGGCTGGCAAGACCCCTTCTCACAAGGGAGAAGTAAGAAGAAGCCCGGCTCTTGTCTGGGGTGACCTATATAACCTAGGAGGTTTAGGAGGGGCTAGAAGGGGCTAGGAGGCAGAGACCCTGGTGTGTACGTGAGGGCCCGGGGCTTTATCCTGGTGGACTAGGATTTATGGCTGCTGTCCATATAGTAGATAAGGCTCCTGCAGCTGCCCAGAGCTGAAGGTCACTCTAAGGGGCTCTTGTTGCCTTCTATGGTGGTAGCTGCCCCAGAGAAGTGCCATCCCAAGGTAAAGGGGGTTGGAGGCTGATTATTTACTGCCTTTACTACATGGGCCTGGTGTTGCCTAGGAAGGGGGCATGCTAAGCTGTGGAGAAGGGAAGGAGCGGACTAAGCTATGGGAAGAGACTCATTTCGCTACCATTCCCAACTCTGGTTTTATAAATGATGGCGGGCATGCGGTCAGGATTATGGGTGAAGGTCTCTTCTTCTGGAGTTGCCTCCTGCCGAGAGGGGGGAAGTAGTCAGCGGGGATGCTAGACCAGGTATCCTCCCAGGAGCATTTGATTGGCAGACTGGTTGGTGACAGGTCTCATCTTCCCCATGAGAATGTTCTGCACGCACCTAAGCAAGCAAGGCACGATCAAAATAAGGCAAAAAATTGTAATGAAGGGACCCAAGATGGCATGAGCCAGGGAGTAAGCCACCCAAATAGGTCCCATCCCTCTTTATTTTGCTGGATATTCTTTTCAAGTTCCTTGAGAGGCCTGATTTGTTCCTTAATGGCATAGCTGTTATCAGTTAAGTTAAAACAGCATGTTTTTTACTTCCTCGTGCCCCTGATGATGAAGTAAGCGTAAGTAATCAATGGCAACACGATTGTCAAGGAGAGCCTGCCTGTGTTCCTGCTGCTCTTGATTTAGCCATGCAATGGCAGAGGAGGTGTAATTAATACTTTTTGCCACTATGCATGCCAAGCGCATGACACCCATATTGGCTCCCTCTGTCAACCCTGGTATCCCAATCAAGGAGAAAGTGAGGCATTATATTCTGCTTCAGACAGAAAGTGGAGTTTATCAATACAACTTTCATCCAGCACCAGCTTACTAGTCTTTTTTTTTTTTGGTCGGTCATGGGGCTTGAACTCTGGCCTGGGCACTGTCCCTCAGCTCTTCAGCTCAAGGCTAGCGCTCTACCACTTGAGCTACAGCGCCACTTCTGGTTTTCTAATGGTTTCTCATGCACGTTCCTGCCCAGGCTAGCTTTGAACCGCGATCCTCAGAGCTCGGCCTCCTGAGTAGCTAGGATTACAGGTGTGAGCCACTCATGCCCGGCTCAGATTACTACCTCTTTGAGGCTGGAAGAGCTCCTTGTGGGGCAGCATCACAGCTAGACGGCTTAGGCAGGGATATAATTATAAGTGTAACTTTCACAGGTTAAAAAACCAACCATTAGGGGCTGGGAAGGTGGCTCAGTGGTAGAGTGCTTGCCTTGCATGCTTGAGGCCCTGGGTTCGACTCCCCAGCACCACATAAGCAAAAAGAAAAAAGCCGGAAGTGGCACTATGGTTCAAGTGGTAGAGAGCTAGCCTTGACCTAAAGAGCTGAGGGACAACGCCCAGGCCCAGAGTTCAGGCCCCACGACCAGACCCAAAAAAAAAAAAAAAAAAAAAAAAAAAAACCATTAGGCAAAGAGACATGGCCCTCTGCATACAAAATACATTCATAGTTGGCACAAGTAAAGTTGCCCCTCTTTAGTTCTATACAGTCACAGGTGCAATTTTGGACCTGGGGTCAGATGTTACTTTCCAGCATTATAACCGGTGGCATATAACTTCAGGGCATCTGTCGGTCTCTCACGTGAAGGATTTCCCCAGTTATAGGAGCCAGCATAGATATATTTATATCTACCACAGGTTTGAACACCAGAAGCAAGCAGGCCCAGAGCACAAGGCCCCTCTCCAGTTCCTGCCTCGGACAAAATTAGAGGTGTTAGTCATTTGGAACAGGCAAAACCAGATGTCACAATGCATGTGGTCCTGCAAGGACTCAGGAGGTGGATTCTCCGTGTTGGTATTTTAGGTTTCTTGGGCTACGGCAGTGTAGCCTGTTTAGCACTCTGGTTTGTGAAAGCATTTTTCTGGCTGGCAAAGAAAAGCTGATGTCTAATAACCCTAACGGTGCCACCCGTGTAGGCCTTTAGGCAGATCTCAATAGGGACATAATCTCAGGTCCTCAAACTTTCTTTCCTTAACAGATGAATTTAGGTGGCTGCTGTCAGCCTAAAAGTCATTGCCAGTTAGGACATTAAGGGGGGTTGAGATTTAAACTATCCCCCACATTTTATAACCTTAGGTTTTTATTACCCACACTCACAGATGACTGGCAAGTTCCTGCCTGGAAGTGGACAGACATGGCTGTTAGAAAGGCCTGCTTACAATCTACTTTCCTATGGCCTCCCTGCTCTGATCAATTTTTGAAGGGCCAAACACAAGTGACACAAGGATCTGACACCATCTCTGCCATCCAGGCAGTGGCTTGTAACTGCCTCTGGATGCTCCATCATTGCCAGGGTCCCAGGAGTGCCTTTTTCCATGCTGGGATAAATGCACCTTTGGCATTCTTTGGTCGGTTGCTGAACTTGAACTCAGGGTTTGAGCGTTGTCCCTCAGTTCTTAGCTCAGGGCTAGTACTCTGCCACTTTGAGCTCCAAAGCAACTCTGCTTTTCATACTCTGCTGGAAGATTAGAGATGACAATCTCACAGGGGCCTTCCTTGTCCAGGCTGGCTTCAAACTGCTGTTCTCAGATCAATGAGTCTTTACAAAAGGCCAGTTTACTCCAATTAAAGCAACAAAGATGGTCACTGGAAGTAGTTTTATAAGCATGGTCTTACCTGAAACTTATTAAGGGCCAAAGTTACCTCTGACAAACTTGTAAGAATCCTCTGTCCTTCTCTATGGGGCTGTTGGAAACTGTTACAAAAAACTATAAGGGCAAACTATTATAGCCATTAGACAATTATTTTGGTAGTCCTAATTTATCTTTTTCTGTTTTAAAACATTTACTTTTTAATTTTTCTCTAAGAAGCCAGCCACTCTAATTCCCAAACTTTTACAAAGGGGACGTCATTTTTAATCCCTTTTTCAAAGTCACTTAAATCTACATTTAAATGCCCCTTTGAAACACTGGGCAACTTTGGTAGTCTGAGTTACCTTTAAGAAAATTAGCAGGGCTGGGAAGGTGGCTCAGTGGTAGAGTGCTTGCCTTGCATGCCTGAGGCCCTGGGTTCAATTCCTCAGCACCACATAAGCAAAAAGAAAAAAGCTGGGAGTGGCGCTGTGGCTCAAGTGGTAGAGCACTAGCCTTGAGCTGAAGAGCTGAGGGACAGCACCCAGGCCCAGAGTTCAGGCCCTATGACTGGACCCCCCCAAAAAAAACAAAAAAAAAAGAAAATTAGCAGTTTTTCTTCCTCCTCCTCCTCCTCTTCTTCTTCTTCTTTTGTTGGTCATGGGGCCTGAACTCTGGGTCTGGGCACTGTCCCTCAGCTCTTCAGTTCAAGGTGAGCGCTTTACCACTTGAGCCACAGTGCCACTTGTGGCTTTTTCTGCTTATGTGGTGCTGAGGAATCAAACCCAAGGCCTCATGCATGCAAGGCAAGCGCTCTACCACTGAGCCACCTTCCCAGCCCAGCAGTTTTTCTTAATGTAAGAATGACAAGGTTGGGCTGGGAAGGTGGCTCAGTGGTAGAGCGCTTGTCTTGCATGCCTGAGGCCCTGGGTTCAATTTCTCAGCACCACATAAGCAAAACGAAAAAAAGCCAGAAGTGGCGCTGTGGCTCAAGTGGTAGAGCACTAGCCTTGAGCTAAAAGAGCTGAGGGACAGCGCCCAGGCCCGGAGTTCAGGCCCCATGACCAGTCCCCCCACTCCCCCAAAACATGACAAGGTCTAGCACTGTACCAAGAACCTTTTTCCTTTTAGAGATACATCCAATTGCAAAGTAGCACAGAAATCAAATCACATTCTTTGTTCATACACCACTTATGGTCTGACTTGTGGAGATTTACTACCGACAGGTGGAAGGGAACACAAGCAATTCAGGACGATATAAAGGTGTGAGCTTCAGGAGATCTGAAGTGGTTTGCACTTTTTACCCAGAATCAGCAGGCTTCACTCATGTGTGATGGAGCAAGGCTGGGGCTGGGCTAGGCCCGGCCTGTGTGTACTGTCCTACCTCCCGCTGTCTTCCTGCAACATTTCTACACATATGGTTAAAGACCTGGTTTACACTGGCTTTTGCAGGTTGGTGCCACTGGTTTAGGCAGCTGTGACAACTTTGTTTGTCTCCTGGGCCTTTTCCCATGCACAGGAGCAAACTGTCCAGTCTCTTGATCTTAAAGGGAGGTGATCGGTACACAGGAGAGAAGATGGAGCCTTATTTTACTAGCCATGATCAGATGCACAACATTTAACTTTTATCATAGATGGACATAAGGAATGACATAAATCACAGTCAACTTAATTTACGTTCCAAAGGAAACCCTTTAAAACTGTTTTTTTCTTTGGCTTCTAGTCAGGTCTTAGTATTTTTAAAGCAACTCAGATTAAATCATAGCTTCCACTGACAAAGCAGCAAGTACAATACTTGCAAGGTGACTTGGAAACCTTGACCATTTTACATATTTTACATACAGATAGACAGACATGTTTGTGCACAAATCATACAACATGCTTAGATTTTAATATTGGCTATTTAAGGGTTTTTGGGGGGGATTATTTTGGGGGGGAGTATTTTATGATGGAACCACGTGGTCTGTTTAAAAAAAACATTTCCAACAACAACAAAAAACTTAGACAGGAGACAGGACAGTAACACAGAGATGTGTAGCCCACCATAGACAGGAGTCAGGTACACGAACACAGAGCCACGTGGCATGCCATAAGGGAAGGAGAAAGGACATGAACACAGAGACACGTGGCAAGCTATAATGGAAGGACCGATCCCCTGGTTTTAGACACAAGACTGAACAGATAAGCATAAAACAGGATGAAGAAACAGATTTCTAGAAGGTTTTTGAGTGACTCAAAAACAATGATGGCATGTTCAGCATCAATGAGCTGGCTGCCAGAGCGGTGCAAAGACCACAGGGCCCTGACATTTGTCAGGGGGTGCACCTCCCCTGTAGTGGTTTCCATTGCCTGGCAGCCGGCCCCCTGCCCCCAAGGCCATCCGCTGTTGGATAGACGGACGGGTCAGAGGAAAGGTAAGTGCACTGCCTCCCTCAGCCCGGGAGACAACCAGACACAGCGGGAGCCAAGTCAAGCAGGAAGAAAACTCTTATTAACAGAAAGCAGCCCTTTTTAAAGCCAAAAAGAGTGGGTGGCAGGGCAGGGGAGGAAGAGGAACCAATCACTGTCAAGGTCACACCCTATCATGCACCTAAGCTTTCACAGGCTGGTTACGCACTGAACGTAAAGCAAATTGGGCTCAGCCCACTCAACTCCCTCTCAGCGCCATCTTTGCTGCCCATGTGCTCTACAATCCGCCAGTGGTTTTAAGGCACCCAGATGCCCTCCTTGGCATTGGGATTTTGGTGGGACTTTGAGAGGCCACATTTTGAAGGTTGGAACCTTGGAGCCCATAGAAATAGGCCAGAGAGGACAGAAAGAACAAAAACAATACCAACACAGCAACTCAGCCCCAATGGAGAGCTAAAGTGGGGTGCCATGGTGGCCAGAGAAGGGCGACTCAGGAGACATTTTGGAGGGGGAAAAGAAGAGAGCAGTAAAACAGAGGAGCTGGCCAGGAGTGTTAGCCAGCAGCCGCCGTCAGTGATGGATTAACGACATCCAGGGCAGAGGCCTGTTTATTCAGGGCCTAGAAGGGAAGAAGATGTTAGCCAGAGAAGGGGCTTGGGAAATGTAAGGCTTAGGCCCACACAGAGAGGCAGGCAGGGAGGCAGGGACGGAGGTTAGCAGGAGTTTGTAGAGCCAGGCTAGAAGCGTTTGGGAAGGAGAGGGGCGGCTGAGGCCTGGAATGAGGAGAGGTGTCATGTGGGAGCTAGCCTGGAGAGAGAGGAGGGCTTTGGTCCTGAGATGGGGAGAGGAAGTGCTGGGAAGATGGGAGGAAGTAACGCGGGAGAAGGGGCAGAGACCGCCCATGGGAGCAGGTGTAGAAGGGGCTGCTGAAAAGAAGGGAGAGGGCTGGGAAGTTGGCTCAGTGGTAGAGCGCTTGCCTTGCATGCATGAGGCCCTGGGTTCGATTCCTCAGCATCACATAAACAAAAAGAAAAAGCTGGAAGTGGCGCTGCGGCTCATGTGGTAGAGCACTAGCCTTGAGCTGAAGAGCTGAGGGACAGCGCCCAGGCCCAGAGTTCAGGCCCCACGACCAGACCCCCCCCCCAAAAAATATATATATATATATATAAAAAAATGAAAAGAAGGGAGAGGCCAGAGCCACTGCTTGAGTGGGAGGAGGGAGCCCGCCAGTGTTGCCTGGGACCCCTCAGGTGCCGCCTGGGACCCCGAGAAGTTGAAAGGGGCCAGGGTTTAGAAGTTAGAGGTGGCAGTGTCAGTGGGCGGCCACAGGAATCACTGGGAGGGTGGGAAGGAGAGAGTTTGAAGATAGTCTGGCCTCGAGGGGGAGAATGAGTCTAGAGGTGGTTACCCGTGCACTGGGTGGGGTGCGAGACACAGCCTGCGTTATTGTTGTCAGTCTATAAGGCTAGCAGGGGAGCATGAAGGGTTGGAATTACAGGCGTGAGCGCCAGTGCTGCGTCACTGGCACTTTGTTATGAGGAGACTGCTTGGTTGTCTCTGTGCTGAAAGAAAACCTGTCAAGAGCGTCCACGCTTCTCACTGGTGGGGAACAAGGGGCCAGCCACGCCACGACAGAACCTCAAACTGCTGAGACTCACGCGTGAAGCATGATTTCCTCTGTCTGAGCTCACTGAGGCCACGGCTTGGATCCCAGGTTAATCTTTGAGCCCCCAGCGTGGCCCCTACGAGAGAAACTCAAGAGACCCCAACCCCGGGCCTCTGGACTGAGCTCTTGAGCTGAGCTCCCCCCACTCCATGGCGGAGGTCCTGGGTCGGGAAGGAGACAGCCCGGCCAAGAACAGCAAACCAGGAGAACCCTTGAACCCCGAAGCTGCTGGAATCCGGCCCAGGACACTTCATCTGTGTGTGTGTGTGTGTGTGTGTGTGTGTGTGTTGGTTGTGGGGCTTGAATTCTGGGCCTGGGCACTGTCCCTGTGCTCTTCAGCTCAAGACAAGCGCTCTACCGCTTGAGCCACAGCGCCACTTCTGGTTTTCTGGTGGTTCATTGGAGATAAGAGTCTCATGGACTTTCCTGCCCGGGCTGGCTTGGAAACGAGATCCTCAGATCTCAGCTAGGATGACAGGCGTGAGCCACCAGCGCCCACCTCCCCATCCCCCCAATTCTATATCCTTTCAAACCTATAGCTCCAGCTGGGCGTCGGTGGCTCACACCTGTCATCCTAGTTACTCCGGAGGCTGAGATTTGAGGATCATGGTTCAAAGCCAGCCCAGGCAGAAAGTCTGTGAGACTCTTATCTCCAATGAACCAGAAAACCGGAAGTGGCGCTGTGGCTCAAGTGGTGGAATGTTTGCTTCTAAGGACAGGCCCTGAGTTCAAGCTCAAGGACTGCATGAAGAGGAGGAGGAGGAAGACGAGGAAGAGGAGGAGGAGGAGGAACTCCACCTTCATTTTCTAATCCTGAGCTGTTTCTCTAGTGGCTGTGGAAATCCACGCAGCTCCATTGTCACAGGCTCTCCCAGCCCAGCTCAGGGCTCTCCTCTGAGCTCTGACAACTGCAGCCAGAGGAGTTCAAACCAGCTCTCCGAGGGACTTTCCTGGTGTGCTTGGGGGAATCGGGGCAGGGCCCCTGCTCACTTCCCCATTTGAAGGTGAGTATAATGGAGCTTGCCCCCTCCCCCAGGTTCCTGGAAGAGGAACCAGGACCCCAGAGGCCCCTCGCCCTCCCCCCACCCTATCTTGTAGCCACACAGGAAATCATTTAAGGTGGTCCTGGGAAGTGAACCCAGGGCCTTCCACGGGCTAAGCGCATGCTCACAGCCCAGCCTTGTGAGCAGGCCTGAATCTACAATTCCCCAGCACTTTGGACGGAACATCTGCAATATTGTACAACCGCCCACAGTCTATTTCCACAACCTTTTCACCATTCCCCACAGCAATACCTCCTCCTCATTCCCGCGCCCCGCAGCCCGAGACCTCGCATCTGCTTCCCAGCCCCGTGCCCTGGCGTCTTCTGGATGGTTCCATTCAACACTATCTGATCTTTTACTTCTGTTTTTTTCTACTTAGCATGTACATGTGTATATTTACGTGTATATACGTCTTTATGTCTGTCTGTCTGTCTGTGTGTGTATGTGTGTGTTTCCCCATGTGTGAAGCATGCGTCAGAATTTCCAGCCTTTCTATGGCCAGACAATATTTTGTTCTATTCATAGATTATACCTTGTCTTTTTGTTGTTTGCTTATTTGAGCAAACAGGATTAAAATGGGGAGAAATGGA
The DNA here is from genome assembly GCF_024711535.1 of Dipodomys merriami. NCBI lineage: Eukaryota > Metazoa > Chordata > Mammalia > Rodentia > Heteromyidae > Dipodomys > Dipodomys merriami. The sequence continues at coordinate 5,681,316 of NW_027204270.1, forward strand.
AAAGAGAAACACTTCCTGCTCTCTATGCAAGAAATGGGAGTTAACTCAAAATGGCCAGGTGCCAGTGGCTCACGCCTGTAATCCTAGCTATTCAGGAGCTGAGATCTGAGGATCCTGGTGCAAAGCCAGCCCCACAGGAAAGGCTATTGGAGACTCTTATCTCCAGTTAATCACCAAGAAAAGCGACAAGTGGAGCTGTGGCTCAAAGTGGTAGAGTACTAGCCTTGAGCAAAAAAGCAGTGTCCAGGCCCTGAGTTCAAGTCCTCCCCACCCCCCATGATGGACACAAAACTCAACATGGCAGCTTTTACCTGTAGTTTTTTTTTTTTGTCGGTCATGGTGTTTGAACTCTGGGCCTGGGCGCTGTCCCTCAGCTCTTCAGCTCACAGCACGTGCTCTACCACTAGAGCCACAGCGCCACTTCCAGTTTTCTAGTGGTTTATTGGAGATCAGAGTCTCACAGACTTTCCTGCTTGGGCTGGCTTTAAACTGTGATCCTCAGATCTCAGCCTCCTGAGTAGGATTACAGGTGTGAGCCATTGGTACGCAGCAGTTCTTATACCTGAACTACTTCAGGTCTTTAGAGCTTGGTTTGGTGTTGGTAAGATGGGCAAGGCCCACTCAACATTTTAAAGAATCAGGAAGATTTAGATAGTCCGTCCTCAAATTCTTTCATCTTGTAACTGTATGTTAAAATGAGGTATGGTGGATGGGTATTTCTCTGATTTTTCAGTTTACTTCTTTCCCCCTTCTAAAGACATCAAATTTGTTTGTTTTGTGCCAGTCATGGGGCTTGAACTCAGGGCCTGGACATTGTCCGAGCTTCTGTGCTCAAGGCTAGTATTCTACCACTTGAACAATAGCACCACTTCCAGCTTTTTTTTTTTTTGGTTGTGGGGGGTAAAGGCTCACATTGGGAATAAGTTTCACAGATTTTCCTGCCCAGGCTGGCTTCGAACTGTGATCCTCAGCTCTCAGCCTCTTGAGTAACCAGGATGACACGCATAAGCCACTGGTGGCCGGCAAGTTATTCTTTTAAAAGAACTGCTTTCCATGAGTTGTGTCACAAATGCCTTAGATAACGATGCAGGCTGTAAGTTCGGAGAGCAATGAGTCCTTTCATTTTGTGGTTTTGTCAACTCGTTACCACACAGCTTGTGAGATTCAACTGCTGCTCTAGGCCCAGCAACTCTGTCACCAGAGGATGGATGGTGGTGGGGACGTCCCCAGCTTCCTAGTTTCCATAAACTCATGACCTTGAAACCCACTCGTGAAAAGCACTGCTGGGAGTCGCACAAAAAGCAGAGTCTCATAGGCGCAGGTTTTAGGGAAGGTTTATTTTAGTGATCTCAAGATATAGTGCCTTCTCAACATTACTTTTCTTTTGGTGCTGGTCCTGGGACTTGAACTCGGGGTCTGGGTGCTGTCCCTGAACTGCTTCTTTGCTCGAGACTGGGGTTAATTGGAGCTAAATCTCATGGACTTTCCTGCTGGGGCTGGCCTTGAACCCTGTTCGTCACATCTCGCTTCCTGAGTAGGTGTGAGCCACAAGCACCTGGCAACTTTTAAATCTTGTGGTTTTAAAAATTTTTTTAAATTTAGTTTTTGTTGGTTGTGGGGCTTGAACTCTGGGTCTGGGCGCTGTCCCTCAGCTCTTCAGCTCAAGGCGAGCACTCTACCACTTGAGCCACAGCACCACTTCTGGTTTTCTGGTGGTTCATTGGAGATAAGAGTCTCATGGACTTTCCTGCCCGGGCTGGCTTGGAAACGAGATCCTCAGATCTCAGCCTCCTGAGTAGCTAGGATGACAGGTGTGAGCCAGCAGCACTGGGCGAATGTGTGTGTGGGCGTGTGTGTTTTAATCAACATTAGTTGTACCCTGTACTTCATTATTTGTATTTCACAATAGTTGGCTAGTTTTGCAGACCTAAGAACTTTACGCTTTGATCCTGAGGTCAGCAGGCTTTCCCAGCCCAGCATATGTGAGAGTGGACCCTGCAAGTGGGGTTGGCCTCATTGCTGGGTCAGCCGAAGATTCTGGAGTGTGTGGGAGTTGGAGCCACACCCCGATCCCAGGTCACCATCACTGTGCTGGTGGTGCACCTTCCTACCACCAGGAGGCGCTGTCCACACATCAAGTACAGGCACTGCAGTCACAGGTTTGGTGCTTAGTCCCGTTTCTTCTACCAGGGGCAGGCAAACAGAATCTCTTGGGGGCATTTTTTTTTTTTTGGTCATGGGGCTTGAACTCTGGGCTTGGACACTGTCCTTGCGCTCTTCTACTCAAGGTGAGTGCTCTACCGCTAGAGCCACAGATACACTTCCAGTTTTCTAGTGCTTTATTGGAGATAAGAATCTCATGCAGTTTCCTGCCTGGAATGGCTTTGAACCATGATCCTCCGATCTCAGCCTTCTGAGTAGCTAGGATTACAGCTGGCAGCATCGGCTACTTCTCTATTATTTTTGTAGAAGTTTTGTTATGGAAATTTCAAATATGTGCAAAAATACATGGATCCCCAGTGAGCCAGAAGCTCCTGCTAGCGATCACCCCAAGACTAGTTCGTCGCTACTTTTCCCAGGAGCTTCCTAGGGGGTGTGAACACCAAGGAGCTTGAGGGAGAGGCTGGTGCTCACCAGGCTTGCAGGGGGACTGGCAGCCCCCATCTTTGGCCTTGCTCTGCTTGCAGACGCCTGCATGAAGGGACCCTGCCTAGGGCCGGGCGGCCACTCCCTGCTCTCAGCAGCCTAAGCACAGAGCCATGTCTGACCTCGGACCTGCACGCTATTGCTCGCTTCCTCTTGCTCAGGCCCTCGGGAAGAGCAGAGCTGTCTGCTGCGGCTCCTCGGGTGGCATCAGGAAACAAGGATGAAGAAAGTCTCACCAGCCTCCAGCTCTTGAGCAACCACCCAGCCACGTGCGGGAAGCCACAGCCCATGGAGCGGCCTCTTCCTGAGGATGGAGACAGGCCCTGGAGTTGGCAGCTGCGGCTCACACTGGAAACACGTCGTTTAGCTATCTGATGATGAAGTGTCCACAAAGATCCATTGTGGGCTGAATTCCCCACGCCTATTCTGATCTGGAGTGTGTGTGTGTCTGTGTGTGTGTGTGCATGTGTGCACGCATGCATGAGCCAGACCTGGGGCTTGAACGAGGGTCTGGCACTGTCCCTCAGCTTTTTTTTGCTCAAGGCCCGTGTTGTACAGTTCAGCCATAGCTCCACTTCTAGCTTTTTGGTTAATTGGAGATAAGAGTGTCCTAGACTTTCCTGTCTAGGTTGGCTTCACACTGCCATCCTCAGACCTCAGATTACAGCTGTGAGCCACTGGTGCCCAGCTCCAATGCTCAACTTCTGTCCCCACAACCTGGCCTCTCTTCTCCCAACGGTAACATCATGTACAACTAACTATACAACCTGAAAAAGATGATGAGATGAATGTTGGTACCAACCACAGAGCATATTAAATATACATGCCTAGGTGTATCTTTTTTTGATCGATCATGGGGCTTGAACTCTGGGCTTGGGCGCTGTCCCTCAGCTCTTCAGCTCAAGGTGAATGCTCTACCACTTGAGCCACAGCACCACTTCTAGATTTCTGGTGGTTCATTGGAGATGAGTCTCATAGACTTTCTTGCCCAGGCTGGCTTTGAACCATGATCCTCAGAGCTCAGCCTCCTGAGTAGCTAGGATTACAGGTGTGAGCCACCAGCGCCTAGCCTCAAATCTATTTTTAAATCTCACTTGGTCTCTAAGCCAAGAACAAAACTTATCCTCAAACATAAGATTTGCATCTGACTCCACCTGCCTCCAACCTCAACCAGAAAGTTCTGCGTGTATGCGCTTAGGATGGGACCCAGGGCCTTCTCCTGCTAAGCATCTGCTAAGTGCTAAGTTCTAAGCCACCCTTCTACCCTCGAGTTACAGCCCAGACCTCAACCACACAGTCGGTCTCTCTCCAAGCCTCCAGTGAGCAATCTGCCCATGTGCTCCCCAAAGGACATGCGCTGACACAGGTGTGGCAATAACACCTATTTCACTTGAACTTCCCAGGTTTGTAGAATGCAATGAGGCTTGTCGGGTATGCGCATGCGTGTGTGAGTATATGTGCCTGTGTGCGCATGCACGCCTGCATGTATAAAGCAGCTGCTCTCTGCCCCAATCCATTCTTGTTCACCTCTCTCCTAGAACCTTTAGAAAGATAAAGAGCTAAATATATACATACCCAAGTACATTTCCTCCTGTCAGACACAAAGCGCCAGAACATATCCCGGCTGCTGGAGAGACTGCAGAAGTGAATTAATTCACCCCAAGGACATAGGTTGTAGCTGAAGCTGCTAGCTCTGGTTCTTGCCTGAGCACCCAGACGCGTCCACAGGTGACTGCTCCCTGGCAGAAGTAAGAGCAAGCTAGATGGGGGTGGAAGGCTCTCGGGTCGGCTTCAGCCGAGTGAGGTTCCTTCAATGCACAGGGACGGGTCCCAGGCAGGAGGGCATTCTTGGAAGGAGACTGAGGAAGAGGGAGGCGGTGCTCTGAGGCCATCCCATGTTGGGTCACTGCAGCCTGCATTCCAGGCATTTCATGGCCCCCGTGCAGCCCACGCCCGACCTCCCAGCCCCGGGAGTTCAGGGAGTCGTGGGCAAGGGGCACGGCCAGTCCGATGTGCATCGTTACAAAACGCCCTCTCTCAGACGGGCGTGCTCCGTGCCAGGCTATTTAAGGAAAAAGAACAACTCCCACAGGGTGCATGGTGCTGGCTCTGTGTGTGTGTGTGTGTGTGTGTGTGTGTGTGTGTGTGTGTGTGTGTGACACGCGCATGCTCTGGCGCGTGCACAGGGGTGCTTCCCCTCCAACATCAAGAGAGCGGGAGAAGGCCTCCGTCCTGGAGGGAATGTGGGGGGCCGGGCCCTGGGACAAGCTTGCTGCCAATGGCTTGCTGCCAGCCACAGGCGGCCTGCAGGCTGGGGCTGGGCCTGAGTGAGGCCTTGGCTTTAATCTCTAGAAATGCCCAAAAGAAATCCAAAAGGGCCAGAGATGTGGCTCAAGTGGTTGAGCACCTGCTGAGCAAGCACGAGGCCCTGAGTTTCATTCCCTGTATTGAGGAGGGGAGGAGGGAGGAGGAGGAAGACAAAAGAGGAAGAAGAGAAAGAGGAGCAAAGGAGGAGAAGCAGCAATCAACAAGAACCCATACAACAGTCTGGTGTGGATTTGGCTGAAAAGGGAATCTCTCCAGGAAGAAGCATCTACAAAACCCATCCCAGGAACTTTCCGGACTTCCGGTGACTTTATGTCACATGGGGGGAGGAGGGGGCCTGGGGTGGAGAGGGTGCTTGTGTTCAAATCCTTTGTAACCCCTGGGCATGCAAGCCAGTAAGACATGTTCCAACTGGGTTCTAATTGGTCACCTTTCTATCTACTGTGTGTGTGTGTGTGTGTGTGTGTGTGTGTGTGTGTGTGTGTGTGTGTGTGTTGGTCCTGGGGCTTGAATTCAGAATTTGGGTGCTGTCTCTTAGCTTTTTCTACCAAAGCTGGTGCTCTGCCACTTGCTTGAGCTGGCTTTGAACTGCAACCCTCAGATCTCAGCCTCCTGAGTAGCCAGGATTACAAGCATGAATCACAGTGCCCGGCTGGTAATCACAGATGCCTGCTCACAATACAATGAACTTCAAGGGCTCACCATGGGGCTCTGTATTTGGTAGAGGCCCACAAATGCTGATGCTATTATGTCCATGGGGAAATTGACCTGAGCCCGAAGCAGCCCACACCCCAGCTCCCCAGCCCCTCCCTACCTCACCCACCAGCACCGGCCCGGCAGAGCTGCTCCCGAGGACAGGGGTCTCCTGGTGGTCCAACTGGTTTCCTCTTGGCCAGACAACGTGCAGCACTTCTAGAGCAGTATACTTGCTGATTGCTTCCTTCATTGATACTCACAACAACCAGCTAAGACACTGCCAAAGAAACACTCACAGATGGCCTCCCCGGGTCCGTGGCTGCCGGGGTGGACAGGGAGGAAGCTGGTGGGAGAAAGCAAGCCAAGGCGGACTACAGGGTCTAGCTGACAGAGGTCAGCATTTCCTTTGGAAAAGAAAAAGCTGATTGATCATTTGCAAGTCACCTATCTGCAGGGAGGGGGCTTGGAGGGGTGGATCCGCCCTGGGACCAGCACCTTTCAAAAGCTTTCCTTCAGAGTTCTGCCAGGGACCAAGAAATGTGGCCCAGCCATGGGCCTTAGTGGCCCCAACACCAGGGAACCTGTGGGAGTCAAGGGTCTCAAGAAGCAAAAACCAAGGTAGGTGGCGGCAGCTCATACCTGTAATCCCAGCTACTCAGAAGCTGACATCTGAGGATCTTGGTTCGAAGTCAGCCTGGGCAGTAAAGTCCATGAGACTCCTAACTCCAATGAACCACACCAAAAAAGCTGCAAATGGAGGTATGGCTCAAGTGGTAGAGCACCAGCAGTGAACAAGGAAAAGCTAAGGGACAGTGACCAGGTCCTGAGTGGAAGCCCGGGACCAGCACATCCACTCTGAGTCTCTCCAGATGCAGTGTCTGCAGGGAAAGGTAAACCCTGGGAACTATGAGGACCGGGCTGGCAAGGTACCCCTCCTGGAGGGGGACAAGCTGAGGACAGTCCCCCCCCCATCACCCCGTTACTTTCAGGCTCTCAAGTCCTTCATGTGTCACAATGTCACAGAGAGCTGGAAGGAATTTTTCACTGAGCTCCTCTAAAACACTTGGCTGGACGGACTGGGGGCAGGGGATGGCTTCAGGGACCCCTGCATCTGCCCCTGTCCCCAGGAGCGCACAGGAAGCCTTGCATTGACCCAAAAAGGACCCCTGTCTGTGACTTCTAGAACAAGCTTTCCTGGCAGGGGGTGGGGGCAGCACCAGTCTGGACCCCCTCAACTTCCCCTGAGTGTCAGGGCCTGTCTGCACCTGCCCAGGAGAAAAGACACAAAAGCCTGGAAGTCGCAGCTGGGTGAGGCTGGTAGCGCATCCCTGAGGACCGGCCTGCAGCTGCAGCCCCAGCCGCGGCTCCTCACCCAGCCTCCAGCGCCATGTTTTCTTCCTGGCGTTCAGCCACCAATTCCAGGAGACTCTTAAAAAGGAAAGGGGTTGGGGAGCTCAAACGCCTGAAAAAACAAGCAAAGGTTTACAGGGAAAGGGGGTCACCCTGGGTGGGGAGGCCAGGCTGAGGGGGGCAGTGTGGGACCCCAGACCCTCACTTCCCACGTCCATCACAGCCATCGGGAAGCTGTCCACCTCTGGGTTGTTTTCTGTTTTGTTTGTGTCAGGACTGGGGTTTGAACTCAGGGCTTTGTGTTCTTGCTTGGCTTTTTTGCCCAAGGCTGGCGCTCTATCACTTGAGCCATACCTCTACTTCCTGGTTTTTATACAATTAATGTGTGGGGGCCGTGTATCAGAGCTCGGAGGCAGGATGCGCGCCAAGCATTCTTCAGACCCGCGGTTCTCTCCCTAGCAGCAAGAAAAGGATTAAGGATGGGCTGGGAACAACAGGGAGATGATGGAAGAGGCGGCACTGAGCAAGATGCCCTGTATTCATAACCTGACTTGTTGAAACCCCTTCGTACAGCTCCTTAAAGAGAATTTTACAAAGGGGGTGGAGGCGTGGCTCGTTGGCACCAGCCAATGAGCAAAAACATCAGGGACTGAGTTTGAGTCTCAGTCTTGGACATAAAGAAAAGGTAATAAAATATATGTGTGTGTATATATATGTGTATATGTATATAATGTTCTGATGATTTAACTCATTTTGAGTGAGTTTTTTTACTTGTACCTGAAGGACCCCTACATGATCTGTCCTATAATTTCTGCTTTAAACACTTTGCTGCCTTGAAATAAATTATCTTGGAGATTAAAAAAAAAAAAGTGGGGATGAATTTGAGAATGTGCTCAGTGGTACAGCACCTACCTATGTGCTTGAAGTCCTGAGTTTTATCACTAGGCTCATCACCCCAAACACACACATACATACACCCCTTCCCCAAGATTATAAGCCAGGTGTGTTAGCATGTAATCCAAACTCTATGAGTTCAGGCTCAACCCACCACTTAGAAAAAAAGCCAAACAAACAAAAAAAACACCAAAAAAGCAGTACTTAGGTGGCTGAGGGTGGGAGGATTGTGTTTCAAGGCCTATCTGGGCAAAAAGTTCACAGGACTCCATCTCAAACAATAGCTGGACATATAGTAGATGCCTGTTATCTCCCCTGCATGGGAGGCTGAGGTGAGGAGGATCTTGGTTCCAGGCCAGCCTGGATAAAACACGTTTTCCAGACTTCATCTCAACAGAAGAAAACCGGGGGGGGGGGGGGGGGGGCTGGGAAGGTGGCTCAGTGGTAGAGCGCTTGCCTGGCATGCATGAGGCCCTGGGTTCGATTCCTCAGCACCACATAAGCAAAAACAAAAAAGCCGGAAGTGGCGCTGTGGTTCAAGTGGTAGAGTGCTAGCCTTGAGCTGAAGAGCTGAGGGACAGCGCCCAGGCCCCTAGTTCAGGCCCCATGACTGGACTGCCCCCCGCCAAAAAAAAAAAGAAAAAGAAAATGGGTCCGATAGTGCCTGTCATCTTGGCTATGGTCGAAAATACAAACTAGGATTGCAGTCAAGCCTGGGGAACAAAGTGAGACTTTATCTCAAAAATAACCAGTGCAAAAGCTGTTGCGGGATGTAGCTCAGGACAAAGCACTTGCAAGGCCCTGGGTTCAATCCCCAGTACCAAAAAAGAAGACCAAAAAAAAAAAGAAAAGAAAGAAAAAGGGCTGCAGGTGCGCCTCAGTAGCAGAAAACCTGTCCAGCAAGCAGAGTGCGGATGCCAGTGCCACAAAAATTAAAAAAAAAAAAAAAGCTGAACCACTGAAGCATGTGATCAGGAGTCTGTGTGTCACAAAGGGCCCAGCCAGCAGCAAAGTGGCCTTTCCTGCCTCCACTGTGCACACAGGGCACCTCAGACAGCCACGGCAGCGCCTCCACTGTGCACACAGGGCACCTCAGACAGCCACCGCAGCGCCTCCAGTGTGCACACACAGGGCACCTCAGACAGCCACGGCAGCGCCTCCACTGTGCACACACAGGGCACCTCAGACAGCCACGGCAGCGCCTCTAGTGTGCACACACAGGGCACCTCAGACAGCCACCGCAGCTCCAGCAGACCCCGGGCACCCGCAGGCCCCTGGGAGAGCACCATGTCACCTGCAGTCCCAGCAAAGCCAGCACGACACCTCTCGCTAGGTTCCAGGTGGGATGGCTTGAAGGAGATCTATGCCCCATTCTTCCTGTCTGGGGACCAGAGACCACCTCAGGTTGGAACTCAGGGAACAGCCGCTGGCCAACACACACTTGGGTATGAAAACAGAACACTGGATCCACTGACTGAGGTGTGTGTGTGCACGTGTGTCAGTACAGGGTATTGAACTCAGGGCCTGGGTGCTGTCCCTTAGCTTTTTCATGAAAGACTGGAGCTCTACTACTTGAGCTATACCTGTACTTTGGGTTTTTTCTTTCTTTTCTTTTTGTCTGTCATGGGCCTGTCCCTCAGCTCTTCAGCTTAAGGCCAACGCTCTACCACTTGAGCCACAGCACCACTTCCGGTTTTTCTGGTGGTTTATTGGAGATAGGTGTTTCACAGCCTTTCCTGCCCAGGCTGGCTTTGAACTGCGATCCTAAGATCTCGGCCTCCTGAGTAGCTAGGATTACAGGCTTGAACCACCAGCACCTGGCCCAGGGTTTCTTTTCTGATGGTTAATTGGAGTTAAGAGTCTCATGGACTTTTCTGCCTGGAGTCACACTGTGCTCCTCAGATCTCAGCCTATTGAGTAGCTGGGATTACAGGTGTGACTCACCAGTGCCAGGCTACTATTGAGCTTTAACAAGAGGTCATGTCAATGCTTCAAACAGTTGCCCCAATGAGTGGTAGTAAGGTGCTTCTCTGAGTAGCAGCTGGAGAACACAACATGGCCCCAGCCCACCCTCTCCACCCACCCCTCCTTGGCAGGTAAAGCCTCACCTCGTCCAGGTCTCCATATGTGATCTCCAACAGGACACGAAGCACCCAGGCTCTTTGAGAAATACGCCTTTCTGAAGGGAGAACCTGGAAAGTAGAAATGCCTTTTATACGACCAAGGCCACACAAACGCAACAGATTTGTCTCCAAGTTAATGCATGGTCCTCCCTCTCCAACTCAATCCCAAAGACATTTATTTTCTCTCATGCTATGAATGTCCCTCCAAGTGCCAGGAAATGAAGACTCCAGAAGAGAGGAAGGCTGGTGGCACGCTTCTTGGAGGATGGCTGGAGGCTTTGGGCTGGCAGCTGGGCAGGCTGGCTCCACCTGTCTGACCTGCTCAGCTCACTGCCTGGCACAGGTGTTAGAAGCTGGGCTCCCTGCCAGCACTTAGATCCCTCCAGAGGTGTGCACTCACCTGTCTCCCTCTCTTCTGAGTCATGGGGTTCTAACCTAAAGCAGCTGGACAGGAAGAACAAAGAGTAAGGAAGAAGGGAGGGGAGAGAGGAAAAAGCTAGGCCCTCACACCTAAGCCTAAGCGGCAGCGCCCTGAGGCAGCAGCGGAGGTGAGGCTAGGTGGGGTCAGGAGGCCAGCTAGGCTGTGCATGGATGATCAGGGCTGAATCGCGGCTGCTTTTTCTCTCTGGATGCCCCCTCCCCCCTGCCCTTGCCATCCAAGCCAGTTTACTCTGCCATTTGATAAACGGGAATCCAGAAGACTCAAAGTTCTTCAAGGCTATGGACTGGTAAAGAGAAGAGCCGTAGCTGGGTGCCGGTCGGTGGCTCACACCTGTCATCCTAGCTACCCAGGAGGCTGAGAGCTGAGGCTCAAGATTTGAAGCCTGGGCAGGGAAATCCATGAGACTTTTATCTCCAATAAATCAACAAAAAGCTGGAGGTGGAGCTGTGGCTCAATGGTAGAGAGCTAGCCTTGGAAGAAAAAGCTAAAGCACTTTGAGTTCAAGCCCTGGCACCTGTGTGCATGCAAATGCGCGCGCGCGCGCGCGCGCGCGCGCGCACACACACACACACACACACACACAAAAGACAGAGGGAGCAGCCCATTCAGCAAACACTTCTGTGTGTCCCACACGCGCTCCCCCTCCCCCCATCTGAATACACACAGAGCCTTTTTCTTGCCACACAGGACCAAGAGCCCTGAGCAGGCAGACTGCACTTCTCTTCCCTTTACCCAGTGCCTCTCAGGCCCATGTCAGACGTCAATGCTGTCTGGGTGGAAGGTCATGGCATAGTCCTGCCTGGGTGCTGACCAGCCTCAGCCACTGCTCAAGTTCAGTCACATGCTCGGCGCAGGCCCCAGAAGCAGAGCTGCTGGGAGCCAGAGCAGAACGGAAATGAGGGCCTAAGAGAAGTGTGGGCATGCAGAGGGTTGAGGCTACCATGTAGGTGTACACTCTAAGGCCCCTTAGGAAAAGCAGAACCCATTTTTTTTTTCTTTTTTGCTGGTTCTGGGGCTTAAACTTACAGCTTGGGCACTGTCCCTAAGCCTGTCTGTGCTCAAGGCTAGCGCTCTACCACTTGAGCCACAGTGCCACTTCTGGCTTTTTCTGTTTATATGTTACCGAGGAATAGAACCCAGGGCTCCATGCATGCTGGGCAAGTACTCTACCACTGAGCCACATTCTCAGCCCCCACTTTACTTTTTTTTTTTTTTTTTTCAAATGCCAGTACTGGGATTTGACCTTAGGGCCTCCTACCCTCCCTTGGCTTTCTGGCACAAGGTTGACATTCAACCACTTGAGCTACACCTCTGCTTCTGGCCTTTTGCTGGTTAACTGGAATTAAGAAGCTCATGGAGGAAGTGGTGCTGTGGCTCAAGTGGTAGAGCACTTGAGCTGAAGAGCTGAGGGACAGTGCCTAGGCCCAGAGTTCAAGCCTCACGACCGACCAAAAAACAAAAAAGAAAAGAAGAAGCTCATGGACTTTCCTGCCTAAGATGGTTTCAAACCATGATCCTCAGATCTCAGCCAGAGTAGCTAGGATGAGAGGTGTAAGCCACCAGTGCCCAGCTAAGCTGGGCTTTTCTGAAGCCCCATCATCACCAAGCCCACAGCTGTCACAAGAAGACCCAGGGAAGGCGCAGGGTCTTGCTCAAGGGGCCCAGCTCAGTAGTGGGGCAAGGCCATGGCCAGCGACTTGGTAGATCCATCTGGAGACTTGACCCCTCTATCCCTGCACAGCCGGGCCACTCCCTGCCTCCCACACGAGTCCCCGGGTCAGAGGCCTTCAGAAAATCCCCCATCACCAGCCAGCTTCACCGCCCCAGCTCTTAGATCATCCTCTCAGCCTCGGCCAAGGCCAAAAACCAGCCAGAAAGAAGACACTCGGTGACTTCACCCTGCGCAAAGGCGTTCATTCGATGGGGCGCAGCGTGCCCTCCCTTACATACCTTTCAGCAAGGGCTCACCAAGCCAGGCCACAGAAGTGGAGAAGCTCTGGCTCCCATGTAGGAAGAGTGAACTCTTTTGAATTTACATACCAAGTCCCATGATAAGCCACCTGGGATCCCCCGAGTAGGAAGGCTGCTTGTGGTTACAGTTGGGTGAGTCAACTGCGGCCCCAACAAGCCCATGAGGTCAGCCTTTCGGGAAAGGAACAAAGGAAACTGCCCCTCCCCACCCACCACCAGCCAGCAGGGTGGCTGCAGGAGCCTGGACAGAGCGATGCTCTCGTACTCACTCACTCTGTCCCAGGAGGACAGTTCTGTCCCCCTGGCCTTTGCCAATGCCTGGAGATGTGCTGGGTGTGCCCAGGTGCAGCTCAGGACAGCACTCACGGGCCCTCCACATCAAGGAGCCAAAGCCTGTAATCGAGAAGCTTCTCCACACCCTGAGACCAACCTCTGGGTGATTGACCATCTGAAGTTACTGACGTCATGGTGGTCCAGAAGGCCCCTCTGGTGACAGACAGCTCCTTCTGAGGCTTAAGGGGTTGGTGGCTCTCAAGGGACCTCTGGGGACCCAAACCCCAGCCTGAGAAAGTGGCCAGGCCAATCTTGACCTTTCTGATCCTTAGCCAAGTGACCTGACCTAGAGCTTACCCAACTCTTCTAGCTCTGAAGATCACATATGAAAGCAGAGCGTCAGGTACGAGCGATGATGTTAAAATCTATAACAAACTTTTTTTTTTGGTGTGGGTCCTGGGGCTTGAACTCAGGACCGAGGCACTGTGTCTTAGTGTATTTGCTAATGGCTAGTGCTCTACCAACTTGAGCCACAGCTCTACTCTCAACTGTTTTTTTTGGGGGGGGGGGTAGTTAATTGGAGCTAAGAATCTCACAGACTTTTCTGCCTGGGCTGGCTTTGAACTGCAATCTTCAGATTTCAGCCTCCTTAGTAGCTAGGATTACAGGCGTGAGCCACTATGCCTCGGACTTCTTCGGATTCTGTGCAGGTCCTGGGACTTGAACTGAGGGCCTGGGCACTGTGCCTTCACTTTCTCGCTCAAGGCCAGGATGGCAGGTCTGAACTACTGGTGCCCACTGGCTCTATAACAAACCTAACAGAGGACCTGGGATCTCAGGGTTCAAGGCCAACAGGGGCTTTTCAGTAAGCTCTCATATTCTTTGTCTCTCCTAAGGAAAAGCCTTGCCCCTAAGAACAACTTTTTGCATTCCTGGTCCTGGAGGCTGCCCGACCAGTGCTGCCAGGCCCTCTGGAGGGCTGAGGCAGAGCCGGGTGAGCCTCCTGGCAGAGCAGACAGCGCAATCAGGAAAGCAGACAGCTGACTGACACCTGTGCTGGGCCCCTCCCAGGACCGGGAGGGACAAGCCATGGCCTAGGGCAGAGCGCCAAGCTGGACAAAGGTGGCAGCTGCCTGTCCCTGTGGAGGCTTGGGATAGGTAAGGTCCCTGCCTGGGGGGGGGGCCTTGATCAGCCCCAAGAGAGAGATGGGAGGGCGAGAAAGACAACCAAGGTAGATGCATGGAAGCCATCTTTGGGGACTGGTGGGGGTGTGAGGGGAGAAAAGGGCCCAGACCTTTTATTCTGTGCCAGTCCTGGGGCTTGAACTCAGGACCTGAGTTCTGTCCCTGAGCTTTTTGCTTTTTCTTTCTCTCTCAAAGCTAGCACCTTACCACTTGAGCCACAGCTCCACTTCAGGCTTTTTGGTAGTTAACTGAAGAGTCTCATAGACTCTCCTGCCCATGCTGGCTTGAATCTCGGTCTTCAAATCTCAGCCTCCGGAGTAGCTAGGATTACAGGTGTGAGCCACTGGGGCCCCGTGGGCCCAGTTCTTCAACTTCATCTACAACTCAAGCATTTGACTTTTTACAATATTCTTACTTCCTTTGTAATTCTAAAAAGAAAAAAAACCCAGAAGACAGAAACCCTAGTGTTCCTGTGACTTCACCTGCTTGGGAACTCCCAAGCAGGGTGTGATCCTGTGGCCACCAAGCCGCAGAAGATGGGCTTCACATAAGACTTCGAAAAGGCCACAGGACAGCAGGGGAAGGAGACAGGTCCCCGAGCAGAGCCAGACAGCATGGGGCGAGCCTCAGAAAATGAGGGGAAAGGTGAGACCATGTTCCACAACCCCATATCTCCTGCCTGTGCCCCCCAAGCAGGTGGCCTGCCCTACTCTCTCTCCCTTCCAGGGTGTGTCAGGAAACCCCTGGCTGGTGGCAGAAGAACAAGTTCAGAGTCTCCTTTTGGAACCTGGGCAAATCAAGGGAGGCCTTGAACCACCAGGCCAGCAGGCAGGCAGCAGCCCATGCTCCGGGACAGGGAGAGAAATGGCTTCCCAAGTGCCGAGAAGCCAGGAGGCCACATACACATAGGCTGCTGGGCTAGGATGGGCACTCCTCAGGACCCCCTGTTCACCTAGAGGTTGGTGACGAGTTGGGGAGTCCTTTTGCCCACCTGTCCTGCCCATCTGGCCCCTCCCTGTCACCCTCACTTCTTGAAGACAGCACTGTACCCACTGCGACCTTGGGGACCAACCACTGCTCTACCAGTCACATTGTCGCCACCGCCCAGGCCTCGTCCTTGGCTTTGGCTCAGTTGCCTCACCTCCTACCTCCCACCTCAGAGATCCGAATCCGCTCCCTGGACAGCATTTTCTTCTGCCTCTGAGTGCATCTGATGTGGAAGTCAGCTGTGAGCGGGATTTCCCTGGGCTCTGGCCGGCGATGCCACACTCCAAAGTAACAACACCATTGTTGAGGCAGTTTACAGGCTGAGCCAGCATTGGGGGGGGGCGGTGGAGGGGGTTCCATGTGACCAGACCCCAGTGCTGGGCAGGAGGCAGGGCTCCCTCTACCTTAGTTCACGACGAACCATTGACCCAGCATGATGGTGGACAGGGCAGACACCTGCGTCATTAGGAAGGAATGAAAGCATCAGTAATCAAGCAGTCACAGCAGCAGATTCAAGAATGGCTTCAGGGTACCCAGCTCTGGTCTGTACCCTTTAGCTGCATTCCACATTGAGACCAGGCAGGGAAAGATAGATCTCCACACCAATTCTTTAGGCTCAGGCAATGATTCTTTGTAGAGGCCATTACGTTAAGATCATCTGAGGCCCTATGGCCAGTGACACGTGTCCTTATAGACAGAGGCAGAAAGATTTGAGAGACAGCTGGGAAGGTGGCTCAGTGGTAGAGTGCTCGCCTCCCATGCATGAGGCCCTGGGTTCGATTCCTCAGCACCACATAAGCAGAAAAAGCCAGAAGTGGTGCTGTGGCTCCAAGTGGTAGAGCACTAGCCTTGAGTTAAAGAGCTGAGGGACAGCACCCAGGCCCAGAGTTCAGGCCCCATGAATGGCCGAAAAAAAAAAGAAAGCAAGCAAGCAAACGAGCAAGCAAGCAAGCAAGCAAGCAAGATTTGACAGATACAAACAGAGGTGTAGCAGAGGTTGGAGTGATGTGGCCACAAGCTCAGGGATGTGGTCAGAGTAGTTAAGAGGCTAGAAAGAGACAGGACATTTCCACAGAGCACCAAAAGGGATGGTGACTCTGCTGGGTTTCAGATTTGTGGCCTCCAGAACAGGGAGGGAATGAAATTTTGGTGTTTTAAGCCATCTAGTTTGTGGTCATTTGATCAAACATACTATTGGAGTCACACACAAACTCACTAAGCAACTGGAATGGGGGTGGGGGAGGAAGCTAGGGTCTGAAAGGGCCTCTGGGCAGCCCCAAAGCCCGTTCCTCACCAAGTACCAGTGGCTCACGCCACTCAGGAGGATGAGATCTGAGGATCAAGGTTCAAGGCTGGTCTGGATAGGAAAGTTCATGAGACTTATCTCCAGTTAACTATCCAAAAGCTGGAAATAGTGCTGAGGTTCAACTGGTAGGGTGCCAGTCTTCAGTGAAAATACTAAGGGATAGTGTTCAGGCCCTGAGATCAAGCTCCACTACTAGCACAAAATAACAAAAACAACAACAAATCTTCCTGTTTTTGTCTTTCCTTGACTGTGCTGTCACCCGTCCCCCACATATGCATACAGCAGCATTGTGTTGTTATTATCTTCCAATTCTGTGAATCAATATAATCTGTGCACACACTCCTCGGTCCAACAGCTGACACTGATAGCCAAAATTCAATATGGAGTAAATACCACAACTAACACTAAAACTGAATGAGTCATCAAAGCGACCCTGCTTTCCAGAGAGCACCCCCTTATTCTGATATTGGAATGGGGGTAATCCAGCCTTGAATTCCTATGTACATGTGACGCTAACCTAACTGGATGGGGCTCTGGTCCTGGGGTAATTCAGAGGTGTGCTGAAATCTGATTCACTTTCCAGACCAGGCAGAGACAAAGGACAGGCAGGGACTACCAACCTTGTCTTCCATCTCTTGCTTGAAAAGCTCACGGTCTGAGGCGGGGCCTGTACGCTGTTGATGAGGCTCACAGCACAGCAGCTCCCGTTCGGGTGACCCAGGGCTCTCAGGAAGATGTAAATTGTGTTTCTTCTGCTTCAAGACACAAAGGAAGCACTAGTTACAGTCTTAAAAGATATCCAACCAAACATGGGCACACCTCAAAAGTTCGGTACAGGAAGGGATAAATCTTCAGCTGTCTAAAAGACTCAGGAGCTGGGCACGCTCATGCCTATAATGTTAGCTACTCAAGAGCTGAGATCTGAGGATTGAGATTTGAAGCCAGCCTGGGCTGGAAAAGTCTGTAAGACTCTTACCTCCAATTCACCAGCAAAAAGCTGGAAATAGAGCTGTGGCTCAAGTGGAAGAAAGCCAGTCTTAAGCAGAAAAGGCCAAGCAAGAGTATTTGGCCCTGAGTTCAAGCCCCAGTACTGGCACAAAAATAGATAGCTAGAATAGGGTTTCCCATAACTTCCTGCCTGGCATTTTGAGAGTCTACTCTAGAGGGTTCTGTAACCCCCAAAACAAACTGCCCATGGGAGGTGACATTCTGCTCCTGATTTTCCCAGCAAAGAGAGGTCTGGCAGCAGCGGTTTCACACCCACCTCGTGGCCTTACCCAGCCCTGGGCTTGCCACACGTGCCTGCCCTGTCTCCCTGCACACACACACACACACACACACACACACACACACACTGTTCCCTCTGCCCACTTGTCCCTCCAGCCACCTCCAGGGTGGTTCCCACATCAAGGAATGAAGTTTAGAGACGAGACAGGGCATCCGCCATCTTCCCTGTGACTCTTCCTGGGGCACAGGGGGGCTGTCCCCCACAGAGGGGCCATGGCCGTGACTGCCAGCTCCCAGCACGGTCCTGATATACAAAGAGAAAAACCATCTCAGCACGCCTGGCCTGCCAATACCTGCGTGAATGCATCAGCGACACATAGGCATGCAGAATCCAACCGCCCCGGGCCACGACTCGGCTCCCTGGCTGCCAGTCCTGCCACCTGACCATGTCTGTATTAACTCCTAGACCCTGGCAGGAGAGCCGAGGGAACAGGCAAGATGTCAGAAATGCTGCAGGACATGGGGACATGACAAGGAGCCAGAAGGACAAGGACAGAAAGCCATAAATGGAGTCACGCAGGTGGGAGACGACCCTGCTGTCACAGCCTGCTGGAGCACGGGGCTTTGTGTGTCCCCTCTGCTCTCCTTCAGCAAGGCGGGGCCTGTCACTCACTCCAGCCCGCAGGACACGGCAGAGAAGGTAGGATGTCACCCTCCAATGTCACAACCCTTAGGATTCCCCTTGCTGGGCGCGGTGGGACATGCCAGTGAGTCGAGCACTCAGGGAGGTTGAGGCAGGAGGATCGTAAGTGCGAGGCAAGCCTGAGCTTTATGGTGAAAGCCTTGCTCAGACAAAACCAAACAACAAAACTCCCCATCGTGCTAGCAGACAAACGCTGGAGGTCTCCTCCTGGCTTAAAAAACAATTATTAACAAATATTATTAAATTATTATTAATAATTATAATTAGTTGCACAAAGGAGATTCAATGTTTCAATCCCACAGTCATGAGGACAATGCAGCTTTGACGGATGTCACCCTACCATCATCCCCCAGCCCATCCGACGTAGGTCACACAATGTACATTGAATAATCACTGTATTGGCCCCTCCCCCTCTCCACTTATCTGTCCCCTCTCAGGTTGACCTACCCTCCCCCCCCAAAAAAAAACCCCATGTTTTGTTCAGGTTCCTTGCATTCATTCTGTTAAACTGTTGACTGTTGAGAATTCTCTCCTTCTCCCCTGAACATACCATCCTTTAGTCAGTTTGAGTATATATTGATATAACCTGGTATGGTTTCATATACGCTTACATTTTAGATCTAACTTCCACATTTGAGAGAAAACATGCATCCCGATTGGCTTGAAAGAAACGAACTGTCCTGCATGGCAGCACTGGGAAAGGGGTCCCCAGGAAAAGGGCTGCGGGGGGCCTCCGGGGGCCTAGCACAGCTCTGGCCCATGTCAAACAGGAGTCCAGGGCTCTGAGCTGTCCAGAGCGCACCAACCAGCGAACCAGGCTGGAGGAGGGCCTCTCCCAGCCGAGTCACCGCACCAGACCTCCGCCCAGGCCCAGCCCTCCATTCAGCCTAGAGCAGAACCTGGAAAAGCAAGGTCCACCCTCCCGACCACGGACACCGTATAGAGGACACGGAGTCTGACAGGCAAATGAGAAGCACTCCAATCATGGGCTCTGTGGTCCCTGGAGCTACGCTGGCTCATTTCGGTCCCTCACAGAGCTGTCACCACCCGCGGGGAGCAGCAAGGATGACCACAGCCGGAGCCACACGGCACCCAGGCCAGCCCAGGCTGAGTGACGTCCCCTGCCTAAACCTCGGTATTCCCAAAGGTGAAAGCAGGGACAATCACAGCATCATTCTTGGGATTCAATAAAGTAGTGTTTGTAAAGTGCTTTTGCACACTGCTTCACACACTATAGGAGCTCAACAAATGCTTGTTATATGCGCATTACTTCTGTACCGTCTATCAACCTGGAGGGCAGTAACAGGTTGTCTTGCTTTCTGATTCTGTGTGTGTGTGTGTGTGTGTGTGTGTGTGTGTGTGTGTGTGTGTGTGTGTGTGTGTGTGTGTGTGTGTGTGTGTGTGTGTGTGTGTGTGTGTGTGTGTGTGTGTGTATACACGCATATACTGGGCCTTGAACTCAGGGCCTGAATACTGTCCCTCAGCTTTTTCACTCAAGGCTAGTGCTCTGTCACTTGAGCCACACCTCCATTTCAACTTTTTGCTGGTTAATTGGAGATAAGAACCTCAAGAACTTTCTCGTCCAGGCTGGCTCTGAACCTCGATCCTCAAGATCTCAGCCTCCTAAGGAGCTAGGATCACAGGCCTGAGCCACTGATGCCCATTTGCCTTGTTTTGGTAACTGGAACACAGAAACTTCAACATGGATGAACTGAGGGGTGTTAGGGAGCACCAAAGGGTATCAGGGAGCAAGCAAACCTTTTCCTGGGATCCTTCTAGAAACCTGGAAAAGAAGGCAGGATGGGAACGCCATAGTCCAAAGGAAGAAACTGAGTGGAGCCAACCTAGCCTGGAGCAAAGAAGCTCAGGGACAGTGCTCAGGCCCTGAGTTCAAGCTCCAGGACTGGTACAAAAAAAAAAAAAAAGAGAAGGAAGGCAGGTAGGCACTAAATGGAGACAGGTCAAATTCTGGCCCAGTATCATCTAGGAAATGACAGGGAAGATGGAGACCATCTTACTCTGAAACACTGATGCTCTCCTATTTTCCCACTGCCTTAAATACAACTGGTAACCAAGTTAATGTGACACATAGTTAAGAAGCAGAAGTGTTAGTGCAGTCATTAGGCTTAAATGGAAATAATTACGCTTAAGTGGAAATAATTCACATAAATGAGCATAATTAACAGTGTATATAAGCACTGCATTTCCGGTGCATTTCCTAAAGCATCACAGAGAAGATGTGAGTCTTGAGGAGAGGAGAGAATTCCAGAGGCAACACAAGTGTTTGCTTTTGTGGTTGTGATGGGAGTGGGGCTTGGAGTCAGGGCCTGGGCACTGCCACTTTGTGTTTTTCTTCAAGGCTAGGCTGGTGCTCTACCACTTGAGCCGGAAGTCCGCTCCTGGTTTTTGGTGATTAATTAGAGATAAGAGCCTCACAGACTTTTCTACCTGGGATGGCTTCAAATTGTGATTCTCAGATCTCAGCTTCTAAGTAGCTAGGATGACAGGTGTGAGCCACCGATGCCTGGTAGGGACTGCTTTTGAGGGCACAGGACACCCCCAGGGCAGAGGACAACACATGGGTCCTTTAACCACAGACCTCACGGGAAGGGAATGCTACCCAGTCTGCAACCTTACTTGAAATCCTCTTTCTCACTGTTAAAGGCCCAATCCCAGATGCCCTCTAAGCCTACAGGGGTCCCTATGCACCCCACTCTTTTATTCCTGGGTGGGATCTGCCCAGGAGGGAGGTGGGTATCCAAGGCAGGAGACCTCTGGGTAGTACCCAGAGTGCACTGCATTCATCACAGCCCTGAACCTGCTTCCTCAGCCAGTTCTTAGATCCTTGGCTGCCCACGTCTGCTGGGAGAGGGATTTCTGTTCTCTATACCCCTTCGTGGTGAATCCCATGGCCCAGGATGGTGACTCTGCTTCACCTCTTTACTTCAGTTCTAAAATATCCAGTCATTAATAATGCTTGAGAGGAGATGTCCACCTCAGAGAATTAGAACACAGGAATAGGAATGATTTCCATTCAAAAAGACAACTAGCACCTGCCCTGGATACAAGCACACCCCCCCTACCTCTACCCCACAACCGCTGCCAGCTAGTTTTCTCCTTCCTGTCCTCAGCCGCTGTCCCCCCACCCACTCAAGGACCTGCCTCTCAAACTCCATCACTCTTCCACGACTGCAAAGGCTCAGCAAAGAGCCTCCCCCACCGCCTGTCATCCTAGCTACTCAGGAGGCTGAGATCTGAGGATCACAGTTCAAAGCCAGCCCAGGAGACTCTATCTCCAATAAACCACTAGAAAACTGGAAGTGGCGCTGTGGCTCAAGTGGTAGAGTGCTAGCCTTGAGCTGAAGAGTTGAGGGACAGCACCCAGACCCAGAGTTCAGGCCCACAACCAGACCCAAAAAATAAAAAATAAATAAATAAAATGCAAGTACCAATATTTAGAAAGAGGAAGACAAGAATATTTGCAATGTAAAATCAAATCAAGGAGCGGATGGCTCACACCTGTCATCCTAGCTACTCAGGAGGCTGAGATCTGAGGATCATGGTTCAAAGCCAGCCCAGGCAGGAAAGTCCCTGTGAGACTCTTATCTCCAATTAACCACTAAAAAACCAGAAGTGGAGCTGTGGCTCAAAGTGGTAGAGTGCTAGTCTTGAGCAAAAACGCTCAAGGACAGCACCCAGACTCTGAGTTCAAGCCCCACAACAAAAAAAATCAAATAGGAGGGTCTTAGCTTAAGATTGGTCAATCTCTAATACTAAGGAGGAAGAAGGGGAGGAAGAGAAGAATCAAATAAATGAAAATCTCCCCATACTTCACTGGAATCTAGCAGTGTAAAAAGCGATTCTAATTTCATGGATAAATGTCAACCAAGATTTATCACTGAGCTACCTTATCTAATACCTGCCACAGCTTCCAGCTCATTAATCATTTGAAACCCGACTCCATGAAGTAAGTCCTAATACAAAGTCAAAATTTACACATGAGGAGCCCAAACCAAGAAGGTTAACTTACATTTGCAAATTCACCCAGCCAGAGACAGAGATGGGGTTGGAAGGCAGGTCCTTGACCCTAAAACGAAGTCTTAACTGGAATGTTGGGGGCCGTGGAAGGTCCTGTGAAATCGTGAATGGAGAAAAACGAGCCATACCGGGCATGTCTACCTGTATGGTGCTACCTCCCAAAGCTTGCTTTTAAACAACAGTTGGTTCTTAAAATACATCAAACGCTCAGACAGTTGTCGCTGTGCTGTCTGGGAAGACAGGTCTGCCAATCAAGGGAAGCTGCAGGGCTGTCTAACCTCTTCCTAATTCCATCTGATCCCATTACTGAGTGTCTCAAAAATCACTTCCAACCCCACCCGCTTTCTCCAGACTTCTCAAACGCACCAAACACAGAGCCACCGAGCCTCCATACACACTCAGCTTTCTGCCCATAAGCCCTTTATTCAGATTTTTCCACAATGACTTATAGCACATAGCAAGAACATTTGCTGAATGAATGAATTCTGCCTGTTTTGTTTTTCCTTCTTTCCTTCCTTCCTTTCCTTCCTTCCTTCTTTCCTTCCCTTCTCTCCTTTTTTTCTTGTGCCAGTAGTAGGACTTGAACAGTGGAGTTCAATGGAGCACTTGAGCCACAGCTCCACTTCTGGCTTTTTAATGGTTAATGGGAAACTCCGGATTTTCCTACTTGGGCTGGCTTCAAACTGTAATCATCAGATCTCAGTCTCCTGAAGAGCTAGGATTACAGGTGTGAGCCACAGCGCTCTGTCTGCCTGGTAATTTGAATGTGCATACAGCGGATCCCCTCAAACCGGAAGTGGGTGGTGTGTCCTGTATCCAGGGGCAGAATCTCCTTTGTCCCAGCATCTCCCCACACTTCACCACCCAGGGACCAGTGACAAGAGTGACACCTGGCTGGGGACAAGCCACCCAGTGCCACCACCAGTAGGAAGTACGGCCAGGATGTTGAGGGCACCGGGCACCTTTACTTTTAGCATTAGTTTGCAACATACTCCCAGTGGCTGCTCATGCCTGCCAGGCCTCTTGTCCAGGGGATTCTAAGGCCTGAGAGAAAGCCACTCATAAACCGCAGACACCAAGGAGCCCAGGGTACCAGTTGATACTGCTTCCGGTCTCAACCCTGCCAAGCTGGCCACTTCTGCACAGCATTGAGGCCCATGCAGGACACGGAGACTTGGGGAGGGGCATCTGTCCCGAGGTCTCTCAGAACCGGAGCCAGAGGCACACTGCCCCTGCCCCGATGTGCCTCTGCTGCTTTGGGCAGAAGGAACGGGGTGCTCTGGGGACCAGCGGACTCCCCGCTGGGCCCATCCAAATGACGGCTCTGTGGTGGGCAGGCCAGCAGAGCCATTCCTGTTTCCCTTGGGGACAGGAAGACTGCATTTGTGTCCTCTTTTGAACCCACAGCCACAGAGCACTGGCCTCTCACAGAGCGCTAGGGTCCTGAGCAATTTCCCCATTCCTACCTGGTGAGATTTTTTTTTTTTAATTTTTAACACAACTCAGGAGGCCTGAATCAATACAATACCAGTTTCAGGCTGGGGGAAGGGAACTTGGGAAATTCCATGTGTTTGCTCCATGCTCAGATAAGCAGCCAGGGAAGCTGGAGAGCTCATTTCTACTCTCAGACAGGGAGTGAGGAGGAGACAGAGCCTGGTGCTCAAGACTCACACCTGTAACCCTCACCTACTCAAGAGGCTGAGATCTGAGGATTGTGGTTAGAAGCCAGCTGGGCTAGAACATATCCAAGAGAGGCTCATCGCCAATTAACCAGCAAAAAGCTTGAAGTGGAGCCGTGGCTGGAGTGGTAGAATGAAAAAAACTAAGAGGCAGGGCCGAGACCCAGAGCTTCGGTTCCAGTATCAGCCTTCAAATAACCTAAAATAAAGGAAGAGACGACCAGCACACCCCACCCAGCCCCCGGGAGCCCATTCTCAAGCTGGCCTGTGACTCGGTGGTAGCATGCCCACTAAGGCTCTGAGTTCAAACCCTGGTACAGAAGAAGATGAAAAAGAGAGGGAGGAGGAGGGAAAGCAAGAGGAGGAGGAAGAGGATGAAGGAGAAGGAAGGGAAGGAGGAAGTAGAGGAGGACTAAGGAGGAAGAAGAGAACCAGCCCAGCAGCACAGCACTAAATATCCCACACACACACATCAAAGCAAAACAAAAACAAAACATATTGCCCAGCTGGGCCTAAGCTCCGAGTTCAAGCCCCAGCAGTCCTTCCTTCATCTCCCCAGATCATGGCATCAAAGATCATTCCATTGCTTCTGGGGAGTTCTCCCCGGGAACAGCAGGGCCTGGGCGGGAAGCGCTCGGCCTCGGCGAACTCGGAGCAGACCACGGTGTTTACCTGAGCTCGCTGCCGGCGGGGCCGGGCAGGTGCGGCGGCTTCCAGCGCCCCGGGCTCCGGCTCCAGGTCCGGGCCGACGCCCCCACCGCGCGCGGGCTCCGCCGGGGACGGGGGTGGGGGACGCCCGGCCCGGACAAGCCCGGGCAAGTCCGGGCGAAGCCCAACCCCGTCCTTGGGCCGCCACCTCGGGGCTGGGCTCGGAGACGGAGGCGGAGATGGAGACGCGCTTCTGCAGCCCGGCATCGCAGGGCTGGGCTCCCGGAGCGGCGCGCGCGGCGGCGACGTCTGGAAGCAGCCGGGGGACCGGGGGACCGGCGGCGCCACCGCGCTGGGTCCGGGCCGGGCGCGGCGGGGGGCGCCCGGGGGCGCGGCCAGGGCCCGGGGACCCCACCCCGTCCGTCCGCGGGGTCCCTTCTCCACCACCACGCCCCGGGCGGCCTCTCCAGTCCGCGCCGTGCGCGCCTCGCCTCCGATCGCCCCGGGTCCTGGGGTGCGCCGACCCCGCGACCCCTCCCGGGCTCCTCCCCTCCATGACGGCCGGGGCTCGGAGCGCCGGGGGAAACGTGGGGCGCGCTCCCAGGGAGAGGGGAGAGCCCCCGTGCCCAGGCACTGCTGTGGGGAGTCCGGACCCGAGGTCCGTGGAAAGGACGTCCGGTGCCTGGAACCGACGCCCGCCGTGGCCGCCGCCCCACCGGCCCTGCGGCCCGCCCCCACTGCGCGCCCGAGATCGGCGGGGCGGGGAGGGGACGGGGAGGGGGCGGGCCCCGGGGCGATCCGGCTCCGAGCAGCGCGTCCGGGTCCGGGGAGCGCGCGGGCTGCTTGGCCTGCGGGAGGCGGAGGCGCTCCGGAGCCCGGGGCTGGTGCGGGGCGCAGGCTTCGGTGCCAGACCCGGCTAGGGTCTGGGTGGAACCGCGGAGACGCGCGGGGCGCCGGGGACGCGCGCCTCCGGTGTCTCAGGGTTTCCGAACTCCTACCCGCACCGCGGGACCCTCGGAGCTGGCCGAGCCTCGGGCAAGGACCCGAAGACTCGCGGCGCCCACCACGGCGGATCCCACCTGACCCCACCTCGCCCCCACCCAGGACCCGCCAGAGACCCGATGGTAATCTTGGTCCAAGTACCAGGTCCTAAGGGACAGAGTGGCGGCGACCCACGCGTGTGCAGGAGTTGGGGCCTTGGTCTTGCTGCACTGCCAACTCCGGATGAGAAGCAAAGGCCCTCCACAGCCCTCCCAGCCCTTGCCATCTACACTACCAGGTTGGTTTGTTTTCTGCCAGTTCAGGGCTTGAACTCAGGGCCTGGACACTTAAGTTTTTTCACTCTAGCGCTTGACCCTCCACCTCCACCTCAGGACTTTTTGTGATTCATTAGAGATGAGTCTCTTGGACTCCTTGCCCGGGCTGGCTTTGAACCTCAGATCCTCAGATCTCAGCCTCCTGAGTAGGTAGGATTAGGGGCCGTGAGCCACCAGGACCAGACGCGAACACAACCAGTTCTGTCAGTACCCCAACACCTTAGCGGCACCCCACCTCATCCCAGAAGCACAAAATGGTTCCACAGAAGCAGAAACCTCTGGAGTGGGAGCCAACTGCGGGGGGGGGGACTACCTTCCTCATGGGTAGGAGTTGGGGGCACACACAGGCCACTTGGGGGGGCTGGGAGGGAAGGGTAGACAGACCCACACTTCCTAGCTGTGCAGCCACTAGGAGGCAGCCTGGAGGCGCTAGCCAAGGTGAGGTGTGAGCTGGTCGCTCTCCTAACCAGGATGGGGGTGGAAAATTCCTAGAGACAGCGAGCCCATGAGCAGATGAGAGGGCCCAGGCACAGGGGAAAGCTGCCAGGTCCGGCCTACCTTCCCCACATTCCTGCTCTTCCCGGGGTGGCCCAGCCTTTGAAGATCTCCAGAGGGTAGAGGAAGGGCCTGCCCTGTGGCCAGCCAAAAGTGGCTTGTGATCCTCACTCCTCATGTAGCCTTGGACAGGAATAGAAGAGCTGAGTGCTCTTGAAAATGCCCTTTCAAGCCAGGCGCCGGTGCCTCACGCCTGTAATCCTAGCTACTTAGGAGGCTGAGATCTGAGGATCACAGTTCAAAGCCAGCCCTGGTAGGAAGGACTGTGAGACTTTTATCTCCAATAAACCACCAGAAAACCAGAAGTGGAGCTGTGGCTCAAGTGGAAGAGTTCTCACCTTGAGCTGAAGAGCTCAGGGACAGTGCTCAGGCCCAGAGTTTAAGCCCCACGACTGGAAAAAAGAAAAGAAAATGTCCTTTCACATCCTGCCTTCTCCTACCTGGTCCAGAAATCTCATGCAATCCCAGAGGGCTTTGGGGTAAGTGGTGCCCTGAGTACAGATGAGAAAACTGAGAACCAGAGAAGCAAAAGTGTGCAGAGAATGCAATGGAGGCAGGATCCAAATCTGCGCCTTGTCAGCCCTGGAGGATGTCGTTCTGTGACACCTGCGTGGGGGCATGTGCTCGGCAGGAACATTGTGGAATGGATGAATGAGCAGCCTTGTCCTGGGGCCCCTAAGGACTGCACTGGACAGGGTAACACACACAGCAGGCCCTGGGGCACTTGCCTGCTCCCATAAGGGACCTCCGGCTGTCCAGTTACCGCAGACCCGGCTTCCAGGAGCCTTTGCGTTCTGCTCACGCACAGACTCCTGGGAACGCTCCTGTCTGATCATCTCCATCCCTGCCTGTTGTCTTTCGTTTCCTTATGCTCCTTTTAGAGTCACTAAAATACCTTGACCTGGGCAGCTATTAGTGGAATAAATACACTTTGGAGACACTAGACTGGAGGCAGCCAGAAAATTGAAATAAGCTACTTTGTAGCCATAGAAAAAAGTCCACCTCAATCTAGGCCTCCTTTCCCCTTTCTTCTTCCAGCCTTGCTGGGCAAATAAGGAGTGTTTTAAGATGGAGCCTCTCTACCTGAGCACACCAGTCCATTCATAGTTTCCCCAGATCCACACAGCACGGAGAGCCACATGCCTAGGGCTCATCTCTGCTCCCACGCCCATGCGGGAGGGAGGGCTCTGGCAAAAGGGAGCTTGCCTGGACAGAGGAGGCACATCATCCATGTCCCCAGACACGTGCCACATGGTCCCCTGGGAAGCCTTGGGGGTCTCCAGTTTGACCCCTGGACCCCCAGGCTGGTGGTAGCTGCCTGCTCAGACTCCCTGCTTGAGATGATCTTTTCACCAGTGCTGTGAAGTGCTTGAGAAAGTCTTAGATCTAAGTCAATGGGAAAGCCCAGCCAGGAATCAAAGCCCACAGATAAATATTTTACAAAGGAAAATGCTCTAGAGTTAGAGCATAGTGATGTTTACACAACTTGGTGAACATACTGCAAGTTACTAAACTGCACACTTCACTGAAATTTAAGGTAAGTTGATCTCTGTTCAGAAGAGAAAGAAGCTGGGTGCCAGTGGCTCATGCCTGTAATCCTAGCAACTCAGGATGCCGAGATCTGAGGACTGTGGTTCAAAAGCAGTGGGGCAGGAAAGCCTATGCACAACTCTTATCTCCAATTAACTACCAAAGCTCTTATCTCCAATTAACCACAAAAAGCTCAAAGTGGCTCATGTGGTAGAATACTAGGCTTGAGTACCAAAGAAGAAAAAGAAGAGGAGGAGAAGGAGAAAGGGGCTGGTTGTGGCTCAGTGGTAGACTATTGTCAAGCAAGTTCAAAGCGCTGGGTTTAAATCCATAGCACTGGAAGAGAGGGAGAGGGAGAGGGAGAGGGAAAGGGGGGAACAAATGAAGTCACCATTCCCTTTCTTCCTTACTGGCATGAATCCAGCTGTTCACCCAAACGCTTGCTGACTCCTCTGACCTAGAGGAGCACCCTTGGGTGGTGACTGATACAGGGAGTCAGGTCTGTGGTGGTGGCAACAGTTACAGAGATATAGCATCAGGAGGTCCAGGTAGTGTGTCTCTTACCCTCAGACAGGCCTGTAGGGCCCTTACAGAAGAAAGGAGAGGGCACGTTCATGTGCGCTCTCGCTCACGTGAGGTCTCTCTTTCTTTCTCTTTCTCTCTTTCTTTCTCTCTCTCGCCAGTACTGAGGCCTGAATTCAGGTACTGTCCCTTCACTTTTTTTGTTTGCCAGTCCTGCGGCCTGAACTCAGAGCCTGGGCACTGTCCCTGAGCTTCTTTTGCTCATGGCTAGCTCTACCACTTGAGCCACAGCACCACTTCCAGCTTTTTGCTGTTTAGTTGGAAGAGTCTGATAGACTTTCCTTCCCAGGCTGGCTTTGAACCCTGATCTTTTTAGATCTTTAGCCTCTTGAGTAGCTGGGATTACAAGTATGAACTGCCGGTGCCTGTCTGGGGAGGCTTTCTTCACTGTGGTCCTGATGTGAGAACCATCTTCAATGGAGTGATGAGCTTGTGTGTGTTCATGTGCATGTCTGTACACGTGTGTAATTTGTGTGGAATGCTCCAGAAAGCCTGTCAGGCTCAGGCATTGGCTAGCACAATTTTGAAGGTCCCATCTTTGAATAAGAAAGGCCAGCTTGACTGAGATCAATAAAACAATTACCACCAGATTAAAAGTAGCAAGTCAGTGTGAGTCTGTGTAGCGCATGGAAGGGAGGCTGACTTTGAGTGTTTGTACCTCCCCGCCAGCCGGACATTTTCACTCAATGAAGCCTTAACATTCTGCAAATGTTTCAGTCCTCAAGGCTCTCTCTTCAACTCAGGAACCATCAACCTTTTTCCTAATTCAGGACAGAGGGCCAGCTTATTCTGAGGTGATTCTATTGGTTATAGTCAATCAATTGATATTTATATGGATTTTTATATATGCATTTAATCCATATATATATTTATATCCATATAAAGTACCACTTGTTGAGGCCTTGCTATATTATGTAAAATTATGGTGTTTTTTGTTTTTGTTTTTGTCAATCTAGGGCTTGAATTCTGGGCCTGGACACTGTCCCTCTGCTGTTCAGCTCAAGGCAAGTGCTCTACCACTTGAGCCACAGCGCCACTTCTGGTTTTCTGGTGGTTTATTGGAGATAAAAGTCTCATGGGCTTTCCTGCCTGGGCTGGCTTTGAACCATGATCCTCAGATCTCAGCCTCCTGAGTAGCTAGGATTACAGATGTGAGCCAATAGGGACTGGAAAAATTATGCGTTTCATGAGTTTTTTTTGTGTGTGTGTGCTGCTACTAGTGCTTGAATTTAGGGCACTTCCTCTCAATTCTAGCATGGCACGCCACCACTTGAGCCACACACCTCTGCCTGTGTTTTTTTGGTGGTTAGAGAAAAAAAATCTGATGGACTTTTCTGCTTAGACTAGCTCTGAACCATGATCCTCAGATCTTAGCCTCCTGAGTAGGTAGGATTACAGGTGTGAGCCACTTAGTGCCCAGCTGAGGTTTTACAGACTTTTTGTTTGTTTGGTGTTTGGAGCTAAGACTGGGACTTGAACTCAGGCCCCTATGCTTTTATTAGCTTTCTGACTCAAGGATGGAGCTCTACCACTTGAGCCACCACTCCACTTCCAGCTTTTTGGTGGCTAATTGGGAATAAATGTCTCATGGACTTTCCTGCCTAGGCTGGCTTCAAATTATAATCCTCAGATTTCAGCCTCCTGGGGTTCAGGAGCACAGCATTTGGAAAGGTCTGAGGGGTCACTGGCTTGTGCTGACATTGAAGCTGGACCTGCGTGAGATCTGGTTGGGCCTATAAATCAAGGGCTTGGTGGCCATCTCTCTGTCATGGCCACACAGCTTATGATGGAAGGAAGGCCTGCGCTGCTGAAGCCCAATGGGGCTGTGGAGCTGTGGGGTGCCTGGTCAGCACCCCCTTACTCTGTTGTCCCAAATGGGGAGGCTCTTCCCTCTCATGCCCAGTGAATCTAGGGAAACCACATTAGAACTTGTTTCTGAAACCGGGTGCCAGTGCCTCCTGCCTGTCATCCTAGCTACCCAGGAGGCTCAGATCTGAGGATCACAGTTCAAAGCCAGCATGGGCAGGGAAGTCTGTGTGACTCTTACCTCCAATAAACCACCAGAAAACCAGAAGTGGTGCTGTGGCTTAAGGGGTAGAGTGCTATCCTTGAGCTGAAGAGCTGAGGGACAGCAACCCAGGCCCAGAATTCAAGCCTCAAGACCAACAACCAAAACAAAACAAAAACAGCTCAGGGTTAGTGCCCAGGTCCTGAGTTCGAGCCCTAGGACTGGGTACCCAAAATAAATAAATAAATGAGTATATTTTTACCCTGTCAGAGGCGCAGCTCTGAGCTCCATCCCTCAGGAGACTGAGGGTGTGCTCCCTGATTTTTCTCTTTTCTTTGGGGTGTCTTAGGTACCACGCTTCCTGGGTCCCCACCTCTGTCAATGGCCTTGTCCGCCTCTTCCCTCAGGGTTGGAGAACCCCAAGTTGGACTCCTGCTACCCACATTCTCTCCCTGCTGACCCCCCACTTCCTGCTTCAGTGGTGATGCCTGGCTAGTGCTAGTGTCTATGGTCAGGCCTCTCCTGGACCCCACAGCGAGCGCCACCCACCAGTGCCAAGGCCCGGGAACCTCAAACGTCCTGTGCCCAAAATGCAAGTCCCAGCGGACCCCCTGTGATGCCACGCCATCTCCAAGGATGACTGCCCTGTCCTTCCGGTCTCTGGCCACCACCCACGGTCCACCCCACATACCTGTCCTATAAGACTGCCCATCCGTCAGCAAAACACCCGGGGCCCAAACACCTCTGCTTTTTCTCTTCACACTCATCATTTCCTCTCTCATCCAAGTTGTTATGGTGCTGCTTCTTTTCTGAGATACTGTCTGTGCTGTGCACTGGCCTCCAACCCTCATCCTCCTGCCTTGGCCTCCCTAGGATTAGCGGTGAAAGCTACCAGCGCCTGACTTTAGTTTGCCTGCCTCCATCCTCCATCCCTTCCTTCCTCCCTTCTCCCTCCCCCCACCCTACACTGAGAGCAGCCTGCACCCCTTCCTTGGAGGAAGCTACAGGCTCAGCCTCACTCATGGCTTTCTAGAAATAGATTATATAGTGTACTTTCAGTGCCCTGAAAGCTGGGTACTGGAGGCACCTAGTTTCTGGCCAGAGGAGATTAAAGGGGCCACTTGGGGGAGAAGTGCCTGGGGTCAGCGGTCACTCTGGGGCTGTGGGACCTAAAGAGGCAAAGCAGTGAGGGAAGCTAAGCCAAGGCCATGTCCACGGCTCGTGGACCTGGGGGCCCGGGGCGGGGCTACTGTCCTGGGCCTCAGCAGAGGTAGGTGTGCGCCGGGGTCCCCAACAGAGCAGGTGGAAGAGAAGAGTAGGTCAGACCCAACACAAGCAGAAGGCCTGGGAAAGGCTCCCTGGCCTGGTTCCTCGGCGACCCTGTGGGGTCTTGTGACCCCGTGGTGGCCGGGGCATCCCAGGCCACTGAGCCCTGTAAGGTCCGCTCCTGGATGGCCAGCAGACTCCACCCTCCTCGCAGCAAAGTCTCCACCCAGTACCTGCGTTACCTAGGCAACTGGGACACCTGGAAGAGGTCACATCTGCATTTGATGTGGCCACACCTTTCCCCGCCCATACCCTACATAAGGCCTAGCCCAGGCCCAGACACTCTCTTGCTCTTTTTCTCTTGCTCTTCTTCTCTTGCTCTTGCTGCTCTTTTCTTGCTCCCTCTGTTCTATTCTAGCTCTCTCTCTTTCCCAGCCACGTGGAGTGCCAACCTTGCCTGGTCCCCGCAGGTCTACCCCTTACCTGAATACCACGTGAGTGCTACTGTTCTTACCCCTCTCTCTGCTCTTTTCTGGCTCTTTTCTCTCTCTTTCCTCTCTTCCCAGCTCTCTCTCATTCCCAGGCCTTTCCCAGCCACGTGGAGTGCCAACCTTGCCTGGTCCCAGCAGGTCTACTGAATAAACCTACCCCTTACCTGAATATCACGTGCGTGCTGGTGCAGTTCTTACTCGGCTACCTCTTTTTAAAAACCTAACAAGCCCCATCTGCATTTGGGAGGTGAAGGGCTTTTCTTTATCTTCTTGGCAGTATTGGGGTTTGAACTCAGGACCTCAGAGGCTAACTAGGTAAATTGAGCCATGGCCCGGGCAATCCCACATCGGCAGTATTATTATTATTATTACTACTGCTGGGGCTCAAACCCAGGTCCTCACACAAACTCTACTATGAAGATACACCCTAACCTTTTTTTTTTTTTTTGGTACAAATAGCTGCATATTAATTGTTCAAAGGAGTGATACTGCACTTTGATCAAATTTACCATTACTGTTCTTCTCACACTCCTTTTTTGGTGCCAGAACTGGGACAGGTCTCACACTCTTGGCTCTTTCTGAAGCTCAAGGCTGGTGCTCTACCACTTGAGCCCCTTCCTTCCCCCAGGCTGACTTTGAACTGAAGACCACAGATCAACTGTGCAGCTAGGATTACCGGCATGAGTCATCAGTGCCCAGCTATTGAAACAATTCTAGCAAGTTTTGTTTTATATTTTCATGAATATGTATGAAGTACTTGGGTTATATTGTCCATGTCCTCTTCTTTCCTTTCCCCCTCCTCTGGCTGGCTAGTTCCCACACCCCAACAGTTCTCATTTTAAACTTTTTTTTTTTTTTTTTTGTCGGTTGTGGGGCCTGAACTCGGCTTGGGCGCTGTCCCTCAGCTCTTCAGCTCAAGGTGAGAACTCTTCCACTTGAGCCACAGTGCCACTTCCAGTTTTGAGTGGTTTGTTGGAGATAAGAGTCTCACAGACTTGGCTGCCTAGGCTGGCTTTGAACTGTGATCCTCAGATCTCAGTCTCCTGAGTAGCTAGAATGACAGGCGTGAGCCACCAGCGCCTGGCTTTTTTTGGGGGGGGTCCGGTCGTGGGTCCTGAACTCGGCCTGGGCGCTGTCCCTCAGCTCTTCAGCTCAAGGCTAGTGCTCTACCACTTGAGCCACAGCACCACTTCCCGCTTTTTTCTTTTTGCTGAGGAATCAAACCCAAGGCCTCGAGCATGCAAGGCAAGTGCTCTACCACTGAGCCACCTTCCCCGCCCCCCCTTTTTTAAAAAAAAAAACAAAAAACTCCTAGCTCTTTAAATTTCTTTATTTTGTTTGAGATGAGGATCTCACAAAGTTGCCCAGAAGGCCTTGAACTAGATCCTCTTTCCTTAGTCTCCAGGAGAGCTGGAATTGCAGGCATGTGCCACCATGCCCCTCCCCATTTCACAATTTCATGGTTAGCCAGCCCTATCACCTCCTATTTGGAGAAAAGCCAAATTGGTGCTTTCATAGGAAATCATTGGTCACTGTTGTGAAATTAGCAGAATGCATCACACACTCAGGTTGCCATATCTTGGGCCTGGGGTTTTGCCAAAGGAAGAACAGTCAAAATGACAGCGAGGTGCTGGTGGCTCACACCTGTCATCCTAGCTACTCAGGAGGCTGAGATCTGAGGATCATGGTTCAAAGCCAGCCTGGGCAGGAACATCTGTGAGACTCTTGTCTCCAATGAACCACCAGAAAAATGGAAGTAGCACTGTGTGTTTTAAAGTGGTAGAGCGCTAGCCTTGAGCAAAAGATCTCAGGGACATTGCTCAGGCCCTGAGTTCAAGCCCCACCACAGGAAAACATTGGGAAGCTACATACCTTAAAACATTTTACAACAGAACCTTCCCCTCACATCTGTACCTAATCCCAAATAAATGTAACTGTGCTTTACTAGTAGGTTGTAAAACAGAGAAAGCCTACATCAGTTCTTCTCGCTGTAACCCAGTCCACAGACTCCACAGCAGGATGTCCAAGGAAGCCACTGACATGATAGGAATAGACTCTAAGTCCCGGGACTGGAGAAGTCACAAGTCCTTGCTTCTAAGTGCCAGTGGTCTAGCAGGAAGGCAAAGAATCTCAGTTTCCATTCCTGGTTGGACTTGAACCAAAGAAGAGGAGGAAGCCAGGCACTGGCGGCTCACATCTGCGACCCTGGCTACGCAAGAGGCTGAGATCTGAGGATTGAAGCTCCAAAGCCAGCCAGAGCAGGAAAACCCAGGAGAGTTTTTTTTTTAATCCCCAATTAACCAGAAAAAAAAAAAAAAACTGCCAGAGGTGGCTCAAGTGGTAGAATGCGATTGCTTTGAGTAAAAAAGCTAGACAGGAGCCGGGCGCTGGTGGCTCTCGCCTGTAATCCTAGCTACTCAGGAGGCTGAGATCTGAGGATCGCGGTTCAAAGCCAGCCCGGGCAGGAGAGACCGTGAGACTCCTATCTCCAATAAACCACCAGAAAACCGGAAGTGGCGCTGTAGCTCAAGTGGTAGAGCGCTCGCCTTGAGCTGAAGAGCTGAGGGACAGCGCCCAGGCCCAGAGTTCAAGCCCCACGACCGACAAAAAAAAAAAAAAAAAAAAAAAAAAAAAAAAAGCTAGACAGTATCCAGGCCCTGAGGTCAAGCACCAGGGCCCGCTACACACACACACACACACACACACACACACACACACACACACACACACACACACACACACACACACACACACACACACACACACACACACACACCTTTGGGATCTTACTAAATTTTCCTCTGATAACAGATGCACACATGACTAATCATTTCGACTCTAAGAAACAACCAACCCTGAAAGAAAACCACAGCACACACTTCTGTACTGAGGAAACAAAATAGAGGTGACACAGACAATAGAATGCCGGGGAAATTTCTGAGCAAACCTCCTGTTCTTATC
This sequence comes from Dipodomys merriami, assembly GCF_024711535.1. Lineage (NCBI taxonomy): Eukaryota > Metazoa > Chordata > Mammalia > Rodentia > Heteromyidae > Dipodomys > Dipodomys merriami. Next base: position 5,716,518 of record NW_027204270.1, read on the forward strand.
ACTCAGAATAAAATGTCGAAAAACTTTTCTGCTGAACCCAGAGCTCCCGTGAAGCCGGGAAAACCTCATTTTCGCGGATTGCCTTGTCAGAGATCACCTCTTCCAGGGTCCTCGGGCGCCCTCTGCCGGACAGAGTGCGAAACTGCAGCACCAGAAACCAGACAGGGACCCGCCAGGCTCAGGTGGCCCTGATTTTCCAGCATTGCAAAGAGGAGAAAGTATAAAAGAAGCAGAATGGCTTCTCCTCCTGGCACCTTGCCCAGTGAGAAATTCTACACCAGAAGTTCTCCAAAGGAGCACAAGGAGCAGTGCCCAGCTCCTACAGAGACCCTGGCGGATGCCATTCATCCTTGGGCCCAAAGATGTGCGTCCCCTCCAGTTTTCTTACCTTGTCTCATTTCACCTGAGTCAGCGCGCCGGGTGACCTCATCCTTATGCCGTGTGCCAGGGGATCCCGGGCTGGCCCCGAACGCCCTGTGTCCTTGGTCACAGCCACTGTCCCCTGGGTCTTCAGTGTCCCTGTCTCTGGAGTTCAACCCAGAGGCTTGTCAGAGTGTCTCAGTCACTTCCTCAAGGTGTCTGCGAGGTGACGGCGTCTGGGCGCCTGGGGTTAAAGTAGAAATGCATCAGAGGAAAGCGAGAGGACTTGCTCCTTAGAGCTGCTGAGGAGGGTGATGGGGACACTGCTGACTCTGCAAAAACGCCCGGTGGGGAGAGGCTGGGGGGCACTGCGCCCTCAAACCGCACCGACTCCCTGAAGCCCTTCCCGCGGCCCCCCTCTCCTCCCCCCACCCCGGCGCCCCCTTTCTCCCAGAGCCTGGGTGCTGGCCACCCTGCCAGCGCCGGGTGCTGTCACCCCAGCCTTTGCCAGCCCTTTGCTCCTGGGACATCTCCGGATAGCCCGGTCTCCGGAGGAGCCGCAGGGGCCCCGGCTGGCCAGTTGGCGCCGCCCGAAGGGTGCAGCCAGTCTGCTGGACCGCTGCCTCGCCCCGTGTCCTTGGCAGGGAGACAGGCGGCATCCGCAGTGCTGTGCTGTCCCGGGCTGGGCAAGAGGGCCTCTGATGGCGGGCCTGGGGCAGCCCCCGGCCTGAGCGGCCCGCACCCCCAGACGGATGGCACCAGCCTGCCCGAGGCCCCCTGCCCCTCGCCCCCGCCCCCACGCTCCCCTGCCTCCGCCGACCCCTCCCCACGCAAGACCAATGTCTCCCAGATGGAGACATTCCACCCAAGTACAGGACGGGGCCCGGGGACCCTCTGGGCGCAAGTTCGGGGCCTGACCCTCCGCGAGGAGCGCCTGCCGGAGAGCCGGGCTCGCACCACAGAGCCTCGGGCCGCCCCGGCCGCGGGGACGCGCTGGGCAGCGCTGCCCGGCCACGGGCACCGGGGCGGCCGAGCGCACAGTCCGCGCCCCTCGGGCTTCTCCTCCCCGGTCCCCGGCCCCCCGAAGCCAGCGCCGCACCCCGGACAGGCAGCCCCGCCGGCCCGCGCACCCCGGCCGGGTCTTTACTGCAGAGCCGGCGAGTACAAACTCTCGGCCTCCGACGGCTGGTGCGGGGCCCGAGTTCCCGCCCCGCCTACGCAGCCCATGCCCGGCCTGCGGAGCCCCCGTCGGCCTCCGGGGACCCGGGTCGCCTCCATAGCCGGCCCCCACGCGGTCTCCACGCTCCCCCGAGGGCCGCGCCTCGCCCGGCCAGCGGCTGCCTCCTCCGCGCCGGAGCCCCGGGTTCCACGCTGGAGTTTGCCGGCGCCGCCTGGGTTCCGGGGCTGCCAGCCTGGGCGCGGGCGGCTCGGTGGGCGCCCCGCGCTCCGTCCTCCTGCCGTCCCGCGGGCAGGCGGCCTCGGCCCCCGGGTCCCCGGCCCTCCACTCCGGGGAAGTCCCGTCGTCCACGGGAGGTGGGCTAAATAAAGCCGGGACCTCGCTCGCTGCACCAATCAGAGGCGGCCGGCGGGTCGGGTCTGCCCGGCGGGCGGCGCGCGGCCGCGGGGAGGTGCGGTGCCGGGACGCGGTGCGGTGCGGTGTGGGCCGCGCGCCCGCCCCAGCCAGTGGTGCAGGGTCTGCGGCGTGGCAGCAGTCAGCACTGCTGACTTGGCCCGGGCGGGCGGGGAGGGCGGGGAGGGCTGAGGGGGGGGGAGGGAGGACGGGGGGGGGCACCTGCAGCAACCCCAGCGCAGCCCGGCCTTGCGCAAGGAGACCAGGCAGCAGAGGCTGGGGGCAGGGGAGGGGGTGGGGGAGCTGGAAAAGGGCAGGGCACGGCTGGAGCTTGGGGACACCTGGCCTGACGGCTCTCTGGGGCCTGAGACCCTCAGCACCCCCTTACACACACACACACACACACACACACGAACACACACACACACACACACCCCTGGCCCAACGTGGAAAGCCAGTCGGCTCCCCTTTCTATCCCCGCGACCCCAGACGCACACTAGAATGTGCTCCCCTGGGGGAGGGCGCCTCTGAAAGGTGGAAAGATGAGAGAATCCATTGTCCAGGCCCACCACAAATCCCCGAATGTAATAAAGGGGTCCACACAAGGGCCGGGGGATGACCACCCGAGGGCAGGAGCCCTGGCAGTCCTCAGGAGGCTGGTCTGAAGGTTAATGGAGCCACTTGCCTAAGAAAACCCAGAGCCAGGCGCTGTGGCTCAGGCCTGTAATCCTAACTTCTCAGGGGGGCTGAGATCTGAGGATCAAGGCTTCACGCCATCCAGGGCAGGAGAGCCCATGAGACTTTTATCTCCACTTAACCAGCAGAAGGCTGCAAGTGGAGTTGTGCTCAAGTGGAAGAGCACCAGCCTTGAGTGAAAAAGCTAAGAGACAGTGCCCAGGCCCTGAGTTCAAGCCCCAGTACTGTAATAGTAATAAACACACACACACACACACACACACACACACACACACACACACACACACACACACACACACACACACGGGAATTTCTGCGGCCTCATGTCCTGTTTCTCCCCTGCCTGGTCACAGCAATGGCTTCCCTGCCCTGCTACCTGGGAGAACTCCATGGGTGCAGGACAAAGGGCCATCCCAGACCTGTCCACCCGTGACGGTGTCCTGTCACCTTGGCTGTGCATCTGCTTTGCCCAACCATCCTCACGTGGCCACTTTGGTTCAGACAGTGCCCACTCTAAACAGGAAGGAGGCCTCTTGCAATAAGAAATGTAGAGAAACTTCTAGAAAAACTCCGGCCACATGCAGGGGTCATTTCTCAAAAGAAAGCGTGCTCATATGCCCTAACTTCGGGAAGGGAGAGACAGAGTGCAGAGCTGTTTGCCAGGCTGTGCCATTCCCGGCCCTGCCCTGGAGCTGTGGTCGAGAGGCAAGGGGTGAGGGGAGGGGGGAAGGGCTGGGGTGGGAGAGGCCCAGGGCTGGTGGCACACAGGGAGTCCATCTTTGATATCTAATGCTGTTGACCTCAAAAGACTCTGGTGCATGGGACCTTAAGGAGAAGGTTAGGATCTCTGGGCTAACTTAAAACCAATTACACCAAGGATGTGAGTCTGGAAAATTAAGACTAATAGGCAGATGTCACAAATTATTTTAAATATATGGTGAGTGTGTGTATGTGTGTGTGGGGGGGGCGGTGCTGGGGTTTGAACTCAGCACCTGGGCATTGTCCCTCCGCATGTTTGCTCAAGGTTATTTCTCTACCACTTGAGCCGCAGTTTCACTGTGGCTTTTTTTTTTTTTTTTTGGTGGTTCATGGGAGATAAGAGTCTCACAGACTCACAGGCTCTGAACCACCATCCTCAGATCTCAGCCTCCTCAGTAGTTAGGATGACAGGTGTGAGCCACCAGTGTCTGACTGAATGCAATTTTTTTTTAATGGAGCAAGAAACGGGACAGGAGAATGCGGATTCTGGGGGGACACCCTTAACCCACCGAGGGAAGGCATGCCGTCCACAGAATGCTCAATTATGCTAAGACACCCCCCCCCATAGTTTGCATATGGTCACACTTCTCAGTGGCTGCAGTGTTTGGGTTGATTGCCTAGGGTACCTGCCCCCCATGCCCCCTCCCTCTGTCTCTGTCTCTGTCTCTGTCTCTGTCTCTCTGTCTCTGTCTCTGTCTCTGTCTCTCTCTCTCTCTCTCTCTCTCTCTCTCTCTCTCTCTCTCTCTCTCTCTCTCTCTCACACACACACACACACACATACACGCACGGCAGGCAGGTCTTCCCAGGGAGGCCCTTTTCATGGGGTTTCTGCTTAGAAAGGCGTCTGCAGAGGGCATGTCTCTCTGCTAGCTCAGCCATTCGTGAGCAGCTGCTGCTTCACAGGCTGTCCCCATAATTTATGTCCAAGAGGCTAGCTGCACGTCTGCTGAGCTGATGTGTGGTGAGACCTAGAATTTTTATACTTGGGGGGGGAGGGAGATCCCAGAAGGCTTGGACCTCAGTTCCCCCTGCACAGATGCCACCTTGACATCACCCCCAATGCAGAGTTGGCCCCAGCACCTCCGTGTCTGAGAATGCATGTCACCCAAGCCAGCGGCGCCAGCAACCCAGCTGGCCCCGCCGGCACCTGCCGAGACACCCACCAGCTGGGGGGCCGATCCAGCTGGGTGCTCAGAAATTCTACTCCGGGTGGCTCAGGGTGCTTGTGCAGGGTTGCTAGTCAGGGCCGTGGCTCGGAGTGGGCTTTCTGTGGCCTTTTCCACGCCATCCTCCTCTGGCAGGAGCCCCTCCCCCCCAATCCTCTCTCCACACTTGCTACCAGAGAAAGAGGGTTCTTACACACCAACCATTTCTGACCTGACTTTCTCTGCCGGGCTCGAAAACAACAACCTACCGCAGAGAGCAAGAAGACGACGACGAAAAGAAAGGAAAGCGAGAGAAAGGCAAGAAGAAAATCTGCAGCCTCAGGGAACCCACGGGGCTACTTCTGTGTCACCCCTCAGATTAGAGGAGGATGACCCTGCACCTCCAGCCCCCGTCCACGCTGCTACACACACACACACACACACACACACACACACACACACACACACACACACACACACACACACACACACACACACACGCCAGGCACAGGCTGAGCCTGGGCCCCCTCAGTAAGTCCCAGCATGTGGGAGGCAGAAACTAAACACAAAGTGTCCTGTTGGGGTTTGCCTGGGGCTGAGCGGGGGTGCCTGACCAGCTGACCAGACATTGGGCCTCCCCCTCCTGCTCCCCTCCCCCTCCTCCCCCCTCCTCCCCCTCCCACCACCCCGCTGCTGCAGCCCACTGCTGCTGCCGCTGCCTCCAGTTCTGCAGTCACTTGAAGGAGAAAGATTTCGCAGTACAGCATTCTTAAAGCGGCAGTGCCTAAATTCTCCTGCAAACCCCAACTGCCCCCCCAACACCAGCTCACTGGGGGGGGTGTTCTTTTGCAGGAAGGGTGGGGAGGGGCAAGGCGAGGGGGCTGTGGGTGTGGGGGGCAGGTGGACAGGTGAGGGGGAGCTCTCTGGACTCTGCGTGAGAAGCAGCCAGCAGACGCCGCACTGCCGAAGCCTCTGTGCTTAGCAGGTCGCAGGGACTGCAGGAAAGATTGCGATGGAGTGGATTTAAAACAATAACATTGAATTAGCCTCTTCCCACTCCAGCACGATCGTCTCCGCACACTTACATTCCTTGCAGGGTAACGCAGCACCTGAGCGGCGGACAGGAAGCCGACACACGCCTTCTGCCTTGTTTTTTTTTCTGGAGCGGAATTTCCAACCGCATCCAACAATTCTTTCTGATCAACTGACTCAGCTTTCTCCACATTGGAGAAAGCTACGAAGCCATGCAGGGGGGGGGGGAGGGGGGGCTGGAGCTCGCCCAGACTAGAGTTTCACAAACTGCAAGGGGGGGGGAAGGGACTGCCAGCTTCTTACAAAGCAAAACAAACAAACAAACAAACAAAAAAACCCAAACCCTAAATCCAAGGAAAGGACTTGTTTCTGGCAGTTTTGCTAAAGCCGCCTGTAAGCGAGCTGATCGCGCACCCAGAGACCCACGCACCCCGCACCCCACAAAGTTACCTGTCTCCTGCCGCCCTGCGTCCTGCCCGCCCCGGAAGCCGGGAGTCCGCAGCCTGTCGCTGCCAGACAGGACCCGAGCTCCGAAGTGTCAGCCCGGTCGGTTTCCTGCACCAAAATGATGCCAGGAGGGAATGCTGCAGGAGGCAGCAGCACCCGCCCCTCCCCCTCCCATTTAATTTAAACCCCTGGCACAGCAGGATACCCACTCCGGAGGGCACCTCTGCTCCCTCCCTCCGTCCTCCCCCTCCCCCCTTCTAGCCAGGTCCAGGGCTTGCTCTCCCTCCTAGACTGTCCATTGGAAGATGCTTTTCTTGCACCAAAAAAAAAAAAAAAAAAAAAAAAAGATCGAGACTCTGCAGAATCTTGAAGCTTTCAATTTGGAGGTCAGACTTTTCCAGAAGTTGTAAGAAAGAACTGCAGTCTGCTGCGCAGAGTGGCTGTCGCTTGACTTCCCAGAAGTGAACGTGGTCTCCTCACCAAACTGGGTCCTGGGGGGGGAGGGGAAGAGAAGCATTCTGCTTTGTTGACTAGCAGACCCTCAACAATGGGGGAAATGTCTATTTCTGCTTCTCCCCCCCATTGAACAACTGTGTGTGTGCACACACACATACACGTGTGTGCATGAGTGTGAAATGTCCAAGGCCAGTGACCACCAGCTCATGAGTGGTAATGAGCCACAATCTCCTAAGACCCAGGCAAGAATTAAATGGAGGACATTTGCACACACAAAAAGTGCACTTGAAATGTGGCGGTGGTGACAGAGTGCATTGTCACAGAATTCTCTCGGGAGTCTGCCAAGAGGGTGCAGGAGGTAGGTTTGTGAATTGATTACACACCTAGAGTTTAAGAAAGGACAGTCAAGGAAGGGATGGGTGTGGTGGTGGTGGTGGTGGTGTGTGTGTGTGTGTGTGTGTGAGTGTGTGTGTGTGTTGGGGAGGAGAATAGCAGCTCGATTTTCTCATCTAAATAAATCGGTTAAAAGGGACAGTTCTGCACTGCTTGCACTATAGAAGCCGGTTCTTTGGGGAGCGGTGGCTGCATCCTGGAGGGACCAGAGGACAGGTGCTGCTGTCCACAGCCAGCCTGGGACACAAGGACACCGCCGCAGTCCATCTGTCCACCTGCAAGGCCCTGCACTGCCCGCCTCTCCCCTCCCCTGGCTCTGTGCGGTGGGTGCTGCGCTGGCTGGGCCAGGGCTGGCCACTGGTGGGCTGGGACACCTGTCTCTTTCTTGTACTTCTCCTGGCTGCTGGAGAAGGGGGTACATAGTAGAAGCCCCCCCCCCCAGGAACACAAAGTCCACTCCATCAATGAAAGCCTGGCACCTGAGTATGCGGACCAGCCCTCACTCAAGGTCACCTGGTCCCAGAGACGCAGCCTCTGGAGTGCTTGGCCTGCCTGGCCTCAGACATACCTGGGAGGGCATCTGCCGCTGCTCTGTCCTCGGGTGACCTTCACAGGCACCCCCTCAGCTCCGCCCCCCATAGGTGTGATTGATGACCGGCAATTTCAACCACATGGTTGTGGCCAGAGGTAAGATCCAAAAGCAGGCTGAGCTAACAAAAGCTTTCTTTAGTCCCTTCCGGAAAGCCAGAATGTCACCTGCAGTTCGTTGGGAGGCTGGGGGACCAGTGTGGTGGCTTTATACAACAAAAGCATCTTATCTCCCATTCCTGGAGGCCAAAAGCCCAACATGGGCTTGGAGGCTGGGCCGCCAGGAAGCAGAGCAGAGGCTTAGAGCAGAGTGGAGTCTCTCCAACGGTGGTGGGCTGCTGTCCTTGGCTTGTGGACCCACCCCTCCAGCTCTGTACTGTCTTTCATGTCATTCTCCGTGTGTCTACTTCCCTCCTCTCTCTCTCTTTTTCTTTGTGAATTATGGGGCCTGAACTCCGGGCCTGGGCACTGTCCCTCAACTATTCAGCTCAAGGCTAGCCCCCTACAACTTGAGCCACAGTGCCATTTCCAGCTTTTTCTGCTTATGTGGTACTGAGGAATCGAACCCAGGGCCTCATGCATGCAAGAACTCTACCACTGAGCCACCTTCCCAGCCCCCCCTTTCTCTATTCTCTTGCCCTCCTTCCCTTCCCGGCCTCTGTCTCTGTCTCTTTCTCTCTCTCTCTCTCTCTGCTGGTTCTGAGGCTTGAACTCAGGGCCTCATGCTCTTGCTTAGCTTTTACACTCAAGCCTAGTGTTCTACCACTTGAGCTACATCTCCACTACTGGTCTTTTGATGGTTCATTAGAGATAAGAGTTTCACAGACTTTCTTGTCTAGGCTGGCTTTAAATCATGATCCTCAGATCTCAGCCTTCTGAGTAGTTAGCATTATAGCCATGAGCCACAGGTACCTGGTACCTTTCTTTATCCTTTCTTATCTTTTTAATTATATTTTATTATATTTAAGTAGTTACACAAAGAGATTACCACTCCACAAGTCAGTTTGTAAGTCCAATCCATCTTGATCAATGTCATTCTCCTCCATCTCTCCCAACCTAACTCCTCCTCCTCCTCTTCCTCTTTCTTTTCTTTTTGTGCTGGTCGTGGGGCTTGAGTTCAGGGCTTTGGAGATGTCTCTGAGCTTCTTCTGCTCAAGACTAGCACTCTACTTGATCCATAGCTCTACTTCCGTCTTTTTTTTTTTTTTGGTAGTTAATTGGAGCTAAGACTTTCCTATCCAGGCTGGCTTCAAACTGTGATCCTCAGATCTCAGCCTTCTGAGCAGCTAGGACTATAGGTATGAGCTACCAGCATCCGGCTACCTTTCCCTTTCTTTGGGAGCAAATTCTAATGCTCCTCAGGGTTTTGACACAAGATGGCCTGTCCAGTTCCACCTTATATCCTCTCCCTCGCATTTGACTCTCCAGCTGAGGTGTGATCTTTCTGTCCCCATGCCATGGAAGGCAGCTGCAGCCACATTACTTCATTGTCTGCTTTGTGCAGTTGGCAACAATAATCTCACTGCCCTTTTATTTTCAGTACCAGCAGGGGAAATTAAGTTAAACCTAGGGAAGGTGCTCTGTCTTCAAGTTGCTCTAGAATGGATGTCAGCGGGGTGTAGTAGTGCATGCCTGTGATCCCAGGTACTTGGGGGGTAAAGATCAGGATGATTATGGTTTGAGGTCAGCCCAAGCAAAAAGCTTTAGGAGTTAAACTGGGCTGACCAATACCTACCCTGCTGGCCAGCCTGACCCCTGGCTCAAGGCCCCGCCCCAGGTCCTCCCCAGCCTGATTCTCGGTAGTCCCTGGTGGGAGCCAGGTGCCGGCCTGGCTGTCCACCCGCTCAGCCCACCACACTGCACGGTCTTGTTCCTAAGTGGGGGCCACACGGATTCCACACCTGACCCCCGGGACAGCACTGTCCGCTCTGACGCAGGAGGCACCCAAGGACGCATCTAGGGTCCCGAGGTAAAATGGGGGGGGGAATTCGTCCTCACCCACAGCGGAGCAGGGGAGGCTGGAGGGCAGCTCAGAGACAGGACTGAGGCCTACGACGGGAGGCTCTGCTTTCCAGAACTCAGCCCATGGGGAGGCGGGGACGGAGGGCCCAGGAGCCTAGAGCAAGCTGAAGAATGACAACCCAGGAAGAGACGGACGTTACAAAGTGCCAACTGCCCCTGCGAGGAGAGCAGCGCAGCGCAGCGCATGCGTCCTGCGCCTTAGCCCATACGCATGCGCTCTGCGCTGATTTAGCACAAGGTCATCGGGGTTCCCTTAGGGTTCGCTGCATTTGCAAATACAAGGTCAGGACTCGCAGTTACTTGTGAATTGCCAGATCTTCAAGGAGTTATTTTTTTAGAGTAAGTACATCCTGTGCAAAAAGAACTTTTCTCTTTTTGGTGTGCTGAGGATTGAACCCAGGGCCTGGACACTGTCCCTGGGTTTTTTCACTCCAGGCGAATGCTCTACCACTTGAGCCACCGCTCTCCCTCCAGCTTTTTGCTGGTTCATAGGAGATGTCTCATGGACTTTCCTGGCGCGGCTGGCCTCAATTCCAACCCTCAGATCTCCGCCTCCTTTGTGGCTAGGATTACAGGTGTGAGCCACGGGCATCCCACGTTTCTGCCTGGGCGGCCTTAGATCTCAAGCCTCCCGCTTCTGGCCTCCCCCAGTAGCTGGGAACACAATGTACACCACCAGGCCAATTTATCCATTGAGGCCCTGCTACCTTTTTTGCCCAGGCTGTCCTTGAACCCTAACCCTCGATCTCTACCTCCTGAGCAGCTGTGATTTCAGGCCAGAGCCCTGGCTCCTGGTCCCTTTCCCTCCATCTCTCTGCTTCCTGGCCACCATGAGCTGGGCAACTTCTCTCCACTATACCCTTCCACCACATGACCCAGAACTACAGAGCCACCAAAAAAAAGATGTTTTTCTCAGGTATTTCTCATAGTGGTGAAAACTGAGCAGCACTCTCTTCCTACCATCCTGAGCACATGACTTCTTAGTAGTCACCGCATGAGCCAAAAGAGTGGCTGGAGATCAAGCCATCACATCAACATCCTAGGCAAGAAGCAAGAGGTAGATAAAGGAAAAGAAGAATATGAAAAAAAGAGGACATAGCGGCTTCTAGCTTTCTTTTCCTAATTCTACTTGATGAGTCATACCTACAGTGACCCGAACTTATTTACATGCTGCAAGAGAAGCTTGGACACGTCATGTTGTAGCCCCAAACAAAGCCACACTGGATAAAATAGAGAATCTGTTACTAAGGAAGGAGGGGAGCGTGGGTGTTAGAGGAAGGGCAGGTACCATCAATGGAACACATGCGGATGAAAGAATCCTGGCCTTTCTGCTGGGGGATAGTGGGGGGTGGTCGATAATTAGGGCTGGGAATGTGGCTTAGTGGTGGAGCGCTTGCCTAGCATGCATGAAGCCCTGGGTTCAATTCCTTAGTACCACATCAACAGAAAAAGCTGGAAATGGTGCTGTGGCTCAAGGGGTAGAGTACTAGCCTTGAGCACAGAGAGGCTCAAGGACAGAGCCCAGGCTCTGAGTTCAAGCCCCAGGACTGGCAAAAAATAATTAGACAATATCCATGTGGGTGCTATTGAGTCTTATAAACCTCATGATTCTAAGACACCACGGGTGCAATCTCATTTAACAGAGGACTTATAAACGAAGGCAGCAGACTGAACTTTTTTTTGGGGGGAGGGGGTTCGGTTGTGGGGCTTGAACTCTGGGCCTGGGCGCTGTCCCTCAGCTCTTCAGCTCAAGGCTAGTGCTCTACCACTTGAGCCACAGTGCCACTTCCGGCTTTTTTCTTTTTGCTTATGTGGTGCTGAGGAATCGAACCCAGGGCCTCATGCATGCAAGGCAAGCGCTCTGCCACTGAGCCACCTTCCCAGCCCCCAGATTGAACTTTTTATATCTAAAGCCTCTTGGAAAGAATGTTTTAAAGAAGAGTAGACATGCGGGTGCCCATGGCTCACGCCTGTGATCCTAGCTACTCAGGAGGCTGAGATCTGAGGATCACAAGTCAAAGCCAGCCTGGGCAGGAAAGTCCATGAGACACATCTCCAATAAATCACCAGAAAAACAAGAAGTGGCACTGTGGTTTCAAGTGGTAGAGCATTTGCCTTGAGCTGAAGAGCTGAGGTACAGGGCCCAGGCCCAGAGTTCAAGCCCCATGGCCGACACACACACACAAAAGTGTAGATGCTTTTTTTCAAGCATTCATTCCTGGTCTCTGTGGATCTCTGCCTTCTGCTTCCTATGTGTGAGGCACAGTGTGAGGACCAGGGGACAAATGCTCACTGAGGGGACAGCCTGTGCCCAGCGGGCCAGCCAAGGTCGCTGTCCCTCCACAGTGGTTAGGTGAGGGCGACACTTCCCCCATGTGGCCACACCAGGAATAGCATCAATCCCGCAGACACCCAGCTGAGAGACTGTCTGCAGCACACATACCACGTGGGCTGGGCAGACCTTTATTAACTGTCCCCTCTCAATGGTGACTCGGTCATAAGCAATTTCCTGGGTCTCCCAAAGTTACTCAATGTGTCCTTTGGGTTCCCTGAGTAATACTGGTAATTTTTCACCTTTTGCATGAAGCAAGTCTGTGTGTGTGTGTGTGTGTGTGTGTGTGTGTGTGTGTGTGTGTGTGTGTGATATGCTAAGTCCTCCATCTACCACCAAACTACATTCTCAGCCTCCAAATGCTTAAAATATGAAAAAAAGATGAAGTCCTTGCTTTGCCCTCCATCTTTCAATCATTAGAAATGCGTACAGTGCAGGGCTGGGAATGTGGCTTAGTGGTAGACTCCTGGCCTAGCATGCATGAAGCCCTGGGTTCTACTCTTCAGTACCATACACAGAGAAAGCTAGAAGTGGTGCTGTGGTTCAAGTGGTAGAGTACTAGCCTTAAGCAAAAGAAGCTCAGGGACAGAGCCAGACCCTGAGTTCAAGCCCCAGGACTAGCAAAAAAAAAGTGTGCAATTCAAAATAAACTAAAATTAAAATTTCAAAAAAGCACTGGGAGCTGGATGCCAGTGGCTCACATCTGTATTCCCAGCTACTCAAGAGGCTGATATCTAAAGTTGGGCAGGAAAGTACATAAGACTCATATCCAACTGACCACCAGAAAACAAACAACCCCACTCCCTACCCAGAAATGGAACTGTGATTCAGTGGTAAAGCACTAGCCTTGAGCAAAAACACTCAGGGACAGTACCCAGGTCAGAGTTCAAGCCCCAGATTCTGGCATGCATGCACACACACACACACACACACACACACACACACACACACACACACACACATACACACACACACCCTGGGAGTATGGTTTGGGTGGCAAAACATTTTACCTAGTAAATATAAGGCCTTGAGTTTAATCCCTAGTCTAGACAAAAGAAACAAAATGTATAATAAATTTGCAGGAGGCTGAGAGCTGGAGGATCAAGATTCAAGTCAGCCCAGGGAGAAGTCAATGATACTCCATTTCCAATGAATCAGCAAAAGGCAGCCTGGTGGCATGGCCCAAATGGTAAAGTGTCAGCCTAGGCAAGCAAGCCAAGCAAGCATGAGGCCTTGAGTTCAAGCCCTAATCAGTCAATCAATTTAATAAGAAAGGAAGTGTGCATAATAGGATAAGAGTTCCATGTGAGTAGAAGACCCGGTCTGCACACTGTCCAAGGAAGTGACAGGCTGGTACTAGCGAGTTCAACGCATCCTCTGAAGAAGATTCCACCAACTTGGAGCTGGGAAGGAATGTACTGGACCAATGGGGTCCTTTACAGCGCCCCCGTGTGGACTAGTGAAACATTGCAGTCCCTTCTGGGGGAAGCCAGGCCTGCAGGTACCCACTTGCTGGGCCAAAAGTTCCTATGGAAATTTTAGTCCTGGCAGGACAGGCAGCCTAGGGAGGTCACAGCGGGGAGACTGAGAGTGTGGGATGGGGGGCTGAGGAAGTCCCACTTGCACCAGCCAGCAGTCACAGCAAAAGCTTTGAAATATCCCAACCAGGGCTTACCTCCCCCTGCAGTTAACACAAGTTACACCATCAGCACACGCGTTAGTTAATTACGCTTCCTGCCTCACCTCTAAATACCAGTTAACAGCGCCAGTCCTCACCCCATCTCCAACTCTGGGCTCATTAGTGTATAGAAGATTTCTTCAGAACCCAAGAGGCCACGGGCTCCCTTTACCCTCAGTCCCAGGGCTCAGAGCACACAGCAGGCTCCGTGCTGGCCTCCTATAGGCCCGGCTTAGCTCCAAGAGCCAGGAGAAGATCATTGTTCTGGGAATGTGGCCTTTCAGAGACCTTGGCCTGTGTCTGAATTTCATGGTCCTGTGTGTGTGTGTGTGTGTGTGTGTGTGTGTGTGTGTGTGTGCACAGGAGTGTGTATGCTGGTACTAGGGTTTGAACTCGGGACCTGGGTGCTCCCCCTCAGTGTTTTTGCTCAAGGCTAGTGCTCTACCACTTTGAGCCACAGCTCCACTTTCAGCTTTTTTGGTGGTTAACTGGATATAGGAGACCAGGATCTTCAGAGTTCAGCCTTCTGAGTAGCTAGGATTATAGGCATGACCACCAAAAAAAAAATCAACAAAAACAAAACAAAACAAAAACAGTAATAGGCATTTACTGGCATGTATAATTGAATTTAATGAAATAAAATCTAACAAAGTAAAAACACTGGAAGGCAATTATTCACATAGTCAAAGAGTATATATCATATATATGATATAAACATATACATACTAATATACATTAATATTTTACACATGTATAAATACATGTACACATACATACACACATATATATATGTATATATATATATACATATAGAGAGAGAGAAAGAGAGAAAAAAGAGAGGAGAGACTAACCTCAGGCTGGCCTCCAACTTATGATCCTCCTGCTTCAGCCTCTTGAATACTGAGATTGTAGTAGTATGCTATTGTGCCTGGACCAAAGCCTCTCCTTTTGAAAGGCTTTGGCTTAAATCACTCCAAAGAAATCCTTTTCGTTAATGTTGGTCAGCCTGTTGCCCCTACGACATATACCTGAGACAATCAACTCATAAAGAGTTAGTTTTGACTTGCAGCATTCATGTTGCAGTCCATGAGCTTTCGGCCCTGTTGCTCTGGGGCTGCAGTGAGGCAGCAGAGCCATGGTGGGTGGCTGTGGGAAGGGCCCGGGGATCCACTGCCTCCTCTGAAGACACCAAAGACCTAAAGACCTCCCATGAGGCCCCGCCCCTCCCACAGTGCCACCAATAGCTGTGGCAGACTCGGACACACTGCCTTTGTGGGGACATTTATCACCCAAATTGTAACACTTTCTAACAAATAAACCCTGCATCTGGAGGCAGTCCATTCTTGGTTCATAGCAGAAGAGATGTGATTCTGTGCCCCCGACAAGGCTGAGCCAATGAGAAACCATGCTTGCTGAGAAATGACATAGGAAAACCCAGTTTCTTACTAGCTCAAAGGAGTTTGTGAGCTTACGTTACTGCATAAGGGCACATCCATTATGAAGCAGGCGGGGTCTGGGCTGCAGGAACTTATCAACTGCACGTCCCTAGAGACCCACTTCCAGCTACTCAGGAGGCCGAGATCTGAGGATCAGGCTTCAAAGCCAGCCCAGGCAGGAAAGGCTGTGAAACTCTTATCTTCAATTATCCACCAAAAAAAGCCAAAAGTGGAGCTAGGATGCAAGTGGTAGAGTGCTAACCTTGAGCAGAAAAGCTCAAGAACAGTGTCTAGTGAGGGGAAAACAGGTATGGTGGCTAATGTGTGTAATCCCAGCACTCAGGAGGCTGCAGCAAGAGGATTGGAAGATGGAGGCCAGCCTGGGCTACATAGGCAGCTCATGCCTCAAGTAAACAACCAGGAATGAGAGACATGAACACTTCAGCCAGCAGCCAAGCAACTTCCCAGTCTTTCTTTTCCCTAGTGAGAAATGCATCAGGGAATCCCCTCCAGACTCCACGGGGCCTCTATATTTCCAGCGTGCATTTACATTTGCTTTGACTTTTTTCCTCTTTGAGATACAGTTTGACTATGCAGCCCAGGCTGGCCTGGAACTTGCGATCTTCCTGCCTCTGCCTCTGGAAACTCTCGCACAGGCCCTTGCTGACCCTGGAGGCTCAGGTCTAGCTGGTTACCCGAGGTGAGAAATAGTTTGTCTTAGCTGAGTGCTGGGGCTCACGTCTGTAATCCCAGCTCCTCGGGAAGCTGAGATCAGAGGACGGTTGTTTGAAGTGAGGCTGGGCAGGAAAGTCTGTGAGACTCTTATCTCCCACTACTCAGCAAAAGGTGGAAATGGAGGTATGGCTGAATGGTAGAGTGCCAGCCTTGAGAAGAAAAGGCCACGTGAGAGTACAAGGACCCGAGTTCAAGCTCAGGTACAGAAACAAACAAACAAATGGGAACACTTGTGGGCCCCCACTTGTTCTTGCAAGAGCGGGGTTGTTGTAAAAGAACAAAGCTGACCCCTTCTCACTTCCTGTGATTCCTTTGATCCTCCCAAAGCCGGAGCTAAAGAAACCTCTTTTCTTTATAAAGCGGCCAGGCTCAAGTATTTTATGACAGCAAGGGAAAGTGAACTAACGCAGGCCCTGCATCTGGAGCCACATTATCCAACCCGCCCCGGACTCGCCCAGCTGCTCCCTGTACCCCTTCCTCCCTTCCTGCGCAGTCTCCCTCTTCTCGGGGGTCTGGGAATGTCACAGGGCACCATTGGACCTGTTGGGCCACAGTGGTCTCGAGGCCTAGGCAGCCCTGCCACGCTGAGATGGGGAGAAAACCAACTCCTTTGCCTTCAGTGTGCCCAGAGGATCAAGCCCAGACTTACTTGTGCTGAGTACACTCTGCCCCGGAGCTACCCCTCCCCCCAAGCCTGTGTCTCCCCACCTTGAGCTCTCCTATAGCTTCTCCTCAATGTGAGCCCCAAAGATGACCTTCCATCCCTCCCTCCCTCTGGCCTTTCTCCTTCCTCTCTTCCTCCTCCTCCTCCTTTTTTTTTTTTTTTTTAAATCCAGTCCTGGGGCTTGAACTCAGGGCCTGGGTGCTGTTCCTGAGCTGCTTTTGCTCAAGGTGAGCGCTCTACCACTTAAGCCACAGTGCCACTTCTGGTTTTCTGGTGGTTAATTGGAAATAAGAGTCTCATGGAGTTTCCCTGCCCAGGCTGGCTTTGACCTGTGATCCTCACATCTCAGCCTCCTGAGTAGCTAGGATGACAGGCGTCAGCCACTGGCTCCCAGCTCTAAAAGGACATTTCTAAAATGAGACGCAATCATGCTGCTCTCATTTGAAATTCCCCCAGGGCCTTCTGTTCTAACTAGAGAAGGCCCCACACTCGTGGCTCCCCCAAGGCCCGGCAGCCTTCTCTTAGGCTTCCTCAGCTTTAGAAAAACCAAGCTGTATCCTGCCCCAGGGCCTTTGTATATGCTGTCCATACTGTCTGAGGGACATCTTTCCCCCAGCATCTGCACAACCAGCCTCTGTTCCTCTGTCTCAGTCAAACCTCACCCACTGAACAGGCTGCTTGTAAGTACCCAGTCCCTCGAGGCCCATAATTTGGTTTTACTAACTTGTCACACTTGGGGATGGTGATCAACCTGCTTGTGTCTGCCTGCTCACTGGGCACACCCCCTTCGCATACAACAGGAGCCCCTGGCCTCAGGCCTGCCTGCGGCTGGACATGCACCGAGCCCAGCACCGGACCCTCGGCCTACTGAGTGACAGGTGCTTACCTGCCTTTGCAGACTGCGGAGGGCAGGCTTGGCTGTCCCCGACGTCCCCCCCCCCCCCCCCCCGTGGCCACTTGGGAACTGCCAGCTCACCAGAAGCTTCCAGATTCCTGGCCCCAAACCAGACCACTGCAGCAGCAGTCTTGTAAAAGGTAGCCTGGCGCCTGCTGCCCAGAGCTGTCCACAGGACGCTGCCCGGGTCTCCTGAGGTCCCGCTGGCCGCCACACGCACCTCTGCAAGGGTGCCTTGTCCTTCCCTGGCCCCAGCGACCCCGGGGCTCGGCCGTGTCTGGGCTGCGTCTCCACTTGGCCCGTTGGTTCCGATGCAGCTTTTGTGGTGCAGAGAGGACTGGGGTGGCTGCCAACGCTTTTATCTTTTTATTTTATCTGCCAGCCTAGAGCTTTTCCTGCCGACGCTCCTAAATCTCAAGGTAAGGGAAGTCCGTCGACCTTGAGTAGCTTGAGTATTGGTTTGAGTACCACCGGCGGCTCTTACTTCATGTCCTGGGGTCCCCAGCCCTGAGATACATCCAGGCCGGCTACTCTTTGATCCTGTCTCTTCTGTTCACTGTATCTTCACCCCCAGGCAGTCTTGGTGTAGGGCCCCCCCCCAGCCCCCTTCCCCCCAATAAAGCTAATTCAGATCACGTATGTCAGCCTCTGGTGGCTTACACCTGTCATCCAAGCTACTCAGGAGGCTGAGATCTTGAGGATCGTGGTTCAGACCCAGCCTGGGCAGACAAATCCTTGAGACTCATCACCAGTTAACCAGTCAAAAGCTGGAAGGGGAGCTGTGGCTCAAGTGGTAGAGCTCCAGCCTTGAACAAGAAAGCCAAGCAAGAGTGGGAAAGTCCTGAGTTCAAGACCCAGTACTGGCACATACACACACAGACACACACACAAATGTGAAAAAGATCCTGTAGAATCAAGAAGGTGACAATCTACAAGTTTGCAGTTCTAGGTGGGGCAATGGCTCCTTGAAGGTATGTAGGCTTCACTGCCTGGAGCCCGGGGCTATGACCTTCTCTGACCGTCTAAAGGGGCTTTGCAGATGTAGTTATGGGAGGGTCTCTAGATGGGGGGTTTTCTTTACTGAATCTCATGAGTCCTTTAAAACAAAAAACAAACAAAACAGAAGCCCTAGCCTAGCTGAGCCAGAAACAGAATCCTGTTACAACAGAAAACTTCAAAGCTCTTAACCTACCTCTGCTGCCTTGATGATGGAGAAGGGGGCCACACACTACCAAACTTCCAAGCTGAGAATGGCCTTCAGTCAAAGCCAGCGAGAAAACGGGGTTCAGCCAGGTATGGTGGTGCATTCCTGTAATCCCAGCACTTGGGAAGCTGAGACGGGAGTTGGAGTCAGAGGCAACCCTGCCCTACATAGAGAATTCTAGGCCAGTCTGGGCTACACATGTAGTGTAACCCTGTTTCAAGAAGCCAAAAATAGCTGGGTGCTGGTGGCTCAGGCCTGCAATCCTAACCACTCAGGAGGCCGAGATGGGAGGATTGTGGTTTGATGCCAGGCCGGGCAGAAAACTTTGTGCTCTAGTACTAGCACCAAAAATAGCCAAGAGAGAGAGGAGAGAGGAGAGACAGACAGAGAAAATGACAAGAGACAGCTACAGAGACAAAGATACAGAGAGAGAGAGAGACAGAGAAAGGCAGACAGAGATTTCACTCCTAAGAACCACAGGACACTGAATTCTGGAGACCCACACCACACTTCTGACCTGCAGAGCAATAAGGTAATAAATTTGTGTTGTTTAATTGATGCTCATTTTTATGGCAGCAATAGAAGAACTGAATCACCCCTACTTTACAAAGCCAACCTTAATAAGAACAGAGTTCTGACTTTTCTCATGTCTGGGGATGAAAAGATCTATGCAGAGCTGAAAGTCTAGCACACCTGCTCCCTTCCTCTCCCCGTCCTCCCTCCCTTCCTCTACTCCCCAGTGGAAAGCCAGGAACCAGCAAGGAGAGCTGACTTAGAGCATGGTACCTGAAAATAGAAACTGCAACGTGATTTTATTTCCAACTCCAATCGTCAACCTGGGTCTCATTTTCCAAATCGGTAAAGCAGGCTGGGCGAACCCTGCCTTCTGCCTCTCCCACCATGGAAGGCCTAGCAGGACCCCACCCCCAAATCAGCTTCAGAAACAGAACTCTAAGGGGTTTCCTTACCCAGCAGGAAATAAACTACCTATAGGAGACAACCGGATCACAGACTCCCTTAAGGCACTTCTTTCTTTCCCCTTTTTTCTTTCTTTTTTTTTTTTTGTGCTGGTACTGGGGCTTGAACTTGCCTCAAGCTCTTGCTTGGCTTTTTGGCCCTAGGCTGGCTGCCTTATAACTTGATCCACATCTCCACTTCCAGCTTTTTGTTGGCTACTTGGCATTAAGAGTCTCACAGAGGACTGGAAATGTAGCTTAGTGGTAGAGTGCTTGCCCAACATGCATGAAGCTCTGGGTTCCATTCTTCAGTACCACATACACAGAAAAAGCTGGAAGTAGCACTGTGGCTCAAGTGGTAGAGTGCTACCCTTGAGGAAAAGAAGCCTAGGCCCAGAGTTCAAACCTCAGGACCAGACATCCCCCCCCCCAAAAAAAAGATGGCGGAAAGGAAGAGAACAGATGTAATGCTCAGCCCCACCCTCCAGCGCTCAAAGTGACAGGTGCACAGCCATTTCTTACTCAGCTGCTTACAGCTTAATTGGTTCAGTGATTTTTCTTTTCCACCTGATAGTCATCAAAGAGGTTGCACCTGGGACTTGAACTCAGGACCTTGAGTTCTCACTTAGCTTTTTCACTCAAGGCTAGTGCTCAATCACTTGAGCCACAGCTCCATGTCTGGCTTTTTGGTGGTTAATTGGAGTTAAGAGTCTCATTGACTTTCTTACCTTTGAAATGTGATCCTCTAATCTCAGCCTCCTGAGTAGCTAAGATTACAGGTGTGAGTCATCAGCCTAACACCCCCCCCCCGAGTTTTTTTTTTTAAAGCATAGATCAATTGGACAAAGGTGTCTTGCTGCTGCAGTATTTCCACAGGTGTGTGACATACATCAGTTTCACTTTTCTTTTGTACTCCCTCCATTCCCTTCCCCTTCCTGCTCAAACAGTATTTTGTGGGCTTCATTCACATACGCATAATACACTTCACCATGTTCATTGGTTTGGGGATATTTTATTTTATGTGCCAGTACTGAGGCTTGAATTTAGAGCCTGGGTGCTGCCCCTGAGCATTTTTATTTGAAGCTAGCACTCTGGACTTGAGCCAGAGCTCCACTTCTGTGGGTTTTTTTTTTTGTTTTCCCCCTGGTTTATTGGAGATAAAAGTCTTATGGACCTTCCTGCCTAGGCCGGCTTTGAACCAGAATCTTTGGATCTTGGTCTCTGGAGTAGCGACAATTACAGGTGTAAGCCACCAATCACCAATGCCTGGCTCTTTGAAAAGATGCCCCCAAGGTCACCGAAGGTCGTCGTGTGACAGTCATAGAGATCTTGGAAGTGGGCTGGGGGCCTCCCCCCCCCCAGCTTCTGGAATGTGAGTCCTGCCCTGGGCCTAGTCTGGCTAGGCTGACTCCTGCCTCGGCTCCTCCAGCCCCCTTCCTACCCCAGACTTCACCCAGCGTGACCTAAGTCCCTCCTAGACTCAGCAACTCTCTGCAAGCCCCTGGGTGGCCCCCTGGGCTTGGGGACAGCAAGCCCCAGCACCCCTCGGCTCCCCGGCCTTCCTGGAACTTCCTTGCCCAACATCCTGTGTGGTAATCCGGCCTGCTGGCTTCCTTTACTCGCGGTCGCTGCCAAGTTCCTCCAGTTCCTAGCTCTTCCTCCGCCTTCCGTCTGGAAGTCCTCGCTCCAGACAGCGACCGGCGCTCTGCAGCCTCGGTCCGCGGGGGGCGGGGTACCGAGCCCCGGAGGTGGCCGCGGTGGCAGCCGCCCTGCCTCAATCGGCTCTGCAGAGAGAAAGGGCCACCGAGGGGAGAAGCCGCTGCGTCCCCAGCGGCAGGGGCATCGTGGGCACGGACAGAGGGGCCCGGGCTGGACAGGCCCACCATTTCATCGATGCCAATCTAGGGGGAGGTCAGGTAACGCGTTCCAGGTCCCAGAGAGGAGCCACCGACTTGGCTCCGGGGGCCTCGTCCAAGACACGACCTCCTTCCCCCTCGGTATCTCTTGGGGCACACGCGCGTCCGGACATCGCAGCGCAGCCCCGCGACGGGCACCAGACCTCGGAGAGGCGAGTAGGGCGGGGCGTGCCGGCCGGGGCCGGAGTCCGGGCCCCGCCCCCGCGCCAATCAAATCAGCACCCGGAGGCCCCGCCTCCTCTCGGGCCAATAGGGGAAAGGGGCGTGGCTTCCTCGCGTCTCCGTCTCCTCCGCGCGTCGTACGCCCGAGCGCGGCTGCGCGAGCGCGCGCTTCGCCCCGACGCCTGCGGCGCGCGCCCCCGGCGCCCGGTGAGCGCCGCGCGCGGGTCCGCGTGGCCTGAGGCCTGCCCGCCGCACCGGCCACCGCACGCCCCGACCTTGGGCGGCCTCTCCGGTTGGGGGAGGGCACGTGAGCGCGGGGCTGGCCCGGGCCTGGGCCTGGGCCTCGCGCTCCTCCCCTCTCGCCGCGCCCCCCCCCCGCGTCCCGGCCCCGCGTGGCGCGCGCACACCTGTCGGGGCGGCGGCCCTGCGGAAGAGGAGGTGCGGGCCGGGGTCGCGGCCCCGCGCCTCGCCGCTTCCCGGAGGAGCGACGCGCGCAGCCGAGCGAGATGAAGTAAGCTGCCCCCCACCCCCTCCGCTTGCTGCGCACCCGACGGCCCGGGGGCCCGCGGGGGCCGGAGCCCGGGGACGGGCCTGGAGGCGGCGGCCCGCGCCCGGCCCCGCGCCGCAGCCCACCGCCGGCCTCGACGGCTCCGCCGGAGACCCACACTGCGGGAGACACCCCAGGGCTCGGGCCTCCGCACACCCCTAACCGCCCCAGACCCGTGGCTCCCGCAAGGTAACGTGATGGAGAACCGGGTGCGTGGCTGATAGAATCTTCGGGATTTGTGAGGCTCATCGTTTTGGTCAATCTTGGCAATACTTGAGAGAAAAATGGCCCTTCTGGTACGAGCCGGAGAGAGCTCCCTTCCGGGAGGTTTCGGTGTTACTTTTTTTTTTTTTTTTTGTCGGCCGTGGGGCTTGAACTCTGGGCCTGGGCGCTGTCCCTCAGCTCTTCAGCTCAAGGCGAGCGCTCTACCACTTGAGCCACAGCGCCACTTCCGGTTTTCTGGTGGTTTATTGGAGATAGGAGTCTCACGGTCTCTCCTGCCCGGGCTGGCTTTGAACCGCGATCCTCAGATCTCAGCCTCCTGAGTAGCTAGGATGACAGGCGTGAGCCACCAGCGACCGGCTTCGGTGTTACTTTCTGTTGGGTGTGTGTGCCTGAACTCAGGGCCTGGGCGCTGCTCCTTGGCACTCTGCCACTTGAGCCACAGCTCCACTTCCTGCTTTTTGCTGGTCAATTGGAGATGAGAGTCTCATGGACTTTCCTGTCTGGGCCGGCTTCAAACCCTCTGAGATCCTCAGATCTCAGCCTCCTGAGCGGTTGTTACTATAGATGGGATGAGCCACTGTGTTGCCTCCCCCGCCCCCACCTTCTTTGAACTACATGAATGCGTAACAAAAAGCCACATTAGCCAATGCACTGAATTTTGTTTCTGTTTTTTTTTTGGTCGTGGGGCTTGAACTCTGGCCCTGGGCACTGTCCCTCAGCTCTTTAGCTCAGGGCCAGCGCTCTACTGCTTGAAGCCACAGCACCACTTCCGGATTTCTAGTAGTTTATTGGAGATAAGAGTCTCATGGAATTTCCTGCCCTGGCTGACTTTGAACCATGATCCTCAGATCTCAGCCTCCTGAGTAGCTAGGATTACAGGTGTGAGCCACTGACACCCGGCTGAATTTGTTTGTTTTTATCCCAAACTGGAATTAGTACTCAGTTCCTGTGACTGGGTCAGGACAGTTCATGGTCTTTTAAAAGTGAAACAAATGTGTGGGCAAACAAAGGGAATTGGAAACTTTTAATCTTCCCAGGGTAGCCAAAAGATCTTAACTTTCACTTCCCCAATGGAATTCAAACAAGGCAGCCCACCCCTTTTGTAAATTGCACAGTGAATTCTGCTAGGTTCTTACTTAGGGACCCTGACCAGCCCTAGAGATCAATAGTCTGACCTTGCTTCCATCTCTCACTACTGTATCTTCCCAAAGATTTCTGTGTCCTCAATCTGATTTCTTCTGGCCAGGCAATAAAATGAGGTAGGTTATCCCCATTTTAGAGCTGGAGTGGCGGACTTAGGGCTCTTAGATCTTTACTTCCAACCATTCCCCCCTTTGCACATATTGGGTCTTGAATTCAGGGCCTGGGTGCTGTGTCTTTAGTTTTTTCACTGAAGGATTACACTCTATTTGAGCTACAGCTCCACTTCTGGCTTCTGCTGGTTAACTGGAGATAAGAGTCATTACCTGTTGCTCTGCCCAGGCTGACTTTGAACTGTGATCCTCAGAGCTCAACCTCCTGAGTAGCTAGGATGACAGGCGTGAGCCACTGGAGCCCTGTTGGTTCATTAAGTTTTTTTACAGGAGTTTCAAGAAGCTAAGAAATGCTTTCTTTCATAGGTGTGCATAATGTTTACAATATCCAGTGATAGAAGCTGATATTTCTTTCTTTTTTTTTTTTTTTTTTTTTTTTGTCAGTCATGGGGCTTGAACTCTGGGCCTGGGTGCTTGTCTCTGAGCTCTTCAGCTCAAGGCAAGCGCTCTACCACTTGAGCCACAGCACCACTTCTGGTTTTCTGGTGGTTTATTGGAGATAAGAGTCTCACGGCGTTTCCTGTCTGGGTGGCGTTGACCTGTGATCCTCAGATCTCAGCCTCCTGAGTAACTAGGATCACAGGCATGAGCCACCAGTGCCAGGCAGAAGCTGACAGGTGCTCTGTGGGAGGATGTCGCTAAGTGCTGCACTCTGATCACCAGCTTGTGGACTCCTGATTGACTTGTTTTCCTGTCTTGATTGATTTCTTTCCCGTCCCCTGGGTGAGGCACAAAGAATTTAAATAACTTCTCAGAGGCCACCTCATTATTCAGAGGCAGAACAAAAAGTTGAATTTAAGGTCTCTCACGAATTTAAGGTCTCTCGATTAACAGGTCTCCAACCCAGTCCCCAGGCCTTCATCTTAGCGTCAGCAGGTGGAAGTATGAGTCACTGTTGGATGAGGCAAAGAGCAGGGTTGCTGAAACCATTGTTGATCCATTCTTGTAGAGTTGCACAACCAGTGTCTATACCAACACAGTTCTGCCATCTGTACACCTAGCCCTGAGCTACAGGCATGGTAGGTTAGCTCTGGATCCAGACTGCCTTGTACTTAAATCCTATCCCCTTGAAACTGTTGGACATTGGGGAAGGCAGCCTAACTCTGAACCTTATTTTCCTCTCTGCTCACTGCTAAACTTGGGGTTAATGAACGACAGTACTCAACTCATGGAGTCATGGCAAGAATTCAAGTGTATTCTTAGTCTAGCATTTAGCATATGGCTCAATACTAAATAAATAGCTCTTATTTATTTGTGTGTCTGTGTCTGTCTGTCTGTCTGTCTGTCTGTGTGTCTGTGTCTGTACTGGGGCTTGAACTCAGGGCCTAGGTACTGCCCCTTACCTTTTACTCTCAAGAACAGCACTCTACTAATTTAGCAATAGCTCCACTTTTGGCTTTAAACCATACTCAAAGCCTGTGCTGGCTTTGAGTTCAGTCCTCAGATCTCAGTCTCTTGAGTAGCTGGGGTTACTAACATGAGCCCCTAATGCCCCGTTAGCCCTTATTCTTACAATAGCTGGAGGAATGTGACTAGAAAAGCACCTGCTAAACAATCCTGAGTTCAAACACTACTACTATGCCCATCCCCCCACCCCCCACCCCGCAAGAAAAGGAAGTTTTTTTTGTGTGTGTCCGGTCGTGGGGCCTGAACTCTGGGCTCTATCCCTCAGCTCTTCAGCTCAAGGCTAGCACTCTACCACTTGAGCCACAGCACCACTTCGGGCTTTTTTCTTTTTGCTTACGTGGTGCTGAGGAATGGAACGCAGGGCCTCATGCATGCAAGGCAAGCGCTCTACCACTGAGCCACCTACCCAGCCCCAAAAGAATTATTGTTAATGTTCAAAGTAGTGGGTGGCGGTGAGTGTGCGCACATCCAGTGCCTGAGGTCATGAGAGCCGCTTGCTTTCTCCTCATTGAACCGCAGGTACATGGGACACAAGGACGCAGGCAGTCCTCTGCTTATTTGTTCATTCTGCAAATCTTCTTCAGAGCCTTCTGTGTGCCCACCTGCTTGATATACTGGGGATTTTGCAGTCAACAAAACTGGAGGAATTTCCTTCTTAGAGGAAGGAGTGGCAGGCAGAAAAAAAAAGATAGATGTAATAATTTTATGGTGTCTTAGAAAGTGGTATAGAGGGGCTGGGAAGGTGGCTCGGTGGTAGAGTGCTTGCCTTGCATGCCTGAGGCCCTGGGTTCGATTCCTCAGCACCACGTAAGCAAAAAGAAAAAAGCAGGAAGTGGCGCTGTGGCTCAAGTGGTAGAGCGCTAGCCTTGAGCTGAAGAGCTGAGGGACAGCACCCAGGCCCTAGAGTTCAGGCCCCACGACTGGACCCCCCCAAAAAAAAGTGGTATAGAGAGGACAGGGAGGAATAGAGCACACAGGGGGACAGCTGCTATGGGACAGGGGTGGCAGGGAAAGCCTTACCGAGCTACTGACATTTCAGCAAAGAGCTAAAGTTGGCGAGGGCGTGAACCAAGTGGACATCTGTGGGGAAAAGTGGGCCAGGGAACACAGCAGGTACAAAGGTCCTGGGGCAGGAACATGGACAGCTGGAGCCTAAACAAGGGGTGGAATCGTAGAAGAGGTCAGAGATCTGGGAGAGGCCAGATCCATGCAGACCCTTACCACCTAACACTATGAAAAGATCCGACTGCCGTCTCACTCTGTAGGGACCAGAGGTGGAAGCAAGAGGCACACAGGAGCTTACGTGGTGATGGAGAGAGGGTTGGTGGAGGGGAAGAAGGTGCTGAGAAGTTGGAGTCTAATGAACTTTGAAACACATCGTGGGATTTGCTGACAGCTCAAATAGCACCAGGGTTGGTGCCAGGACCACCAGGAAGGAGGTGGTGGCGTTTCCGGAAGCTTGGGAAACGGCATTTGAAGCAGGTTGGGGATGGGGATGCTAGTCAAATCAGTGTTGACCATATGAAGTCTGCTAGATGCCCAGCCGCAGCTGAGTGTACTTGTCTAGTGTGGAGGGGAGAAGTGCATTCTGGGAGCATGGACTGGCCAAGTGTCTGCTGTTGGCAAAGTTCAAGCACAGCAGTATGGAATATCTCTCTTTTGGATACAATTTTGTTTGTTTTTCTGTCTTAGGGCTTGAACTTGGGACTTGGGCACTGTTCTTGAGCTCTTTTGTTCAAGGTCAGTGTTGTACTACTTTGAGCCACAGTGCCACTTCCAGCTTTCTGGTGGTTAATTGGCAATAAGAGTCTTATGGACTTTCCTGCCTGGGCTGGCTTTGAACCACGATCCTCAGATCTCAGTCTCCTGAGTAGCTAGGATTACAGGCATGAGCCTGTTTTAAGGAATTTGACTAGCATTGATGAGAGTAAAAGCCAGTCAAATGATCAGGAGGTGGTAAGCTTTAATAACTTACTACTTTAGTTTTTAATGTAATGTACTTGATTACAAATTTATACAATTCTGTTTTTTGTTTTTTTGGGTTTTTTTTTTTTTTTGGTCTGGGTATTGAGGCTTGAACTCAGGGCACTCATTGTCCCTTAGCTTTTTCTCTCAAGGATAGCACTCTGCCACTTGAGACTCACCTTTACTTCTGGCTTTTTGCTGGCTAATTGGAGCTAAGAGTCTCACTGACTTTTCTACCTGGGCTGGCTTGGAACTGAAGTCCCTCCATTTCAGTTTCCTGAGTGGCCAGGGTCACAGGTGTGAGCCAGAGTCATAGAATTTCATTTTTGATCATGACTGTGTGCTTAACAACTGTAAAAAAAAAAAATCCCACAAATGGAGCGCTTGAGTCCCGTTTGCAGGTGTGAAGTGAGCCTGGCTCATCACTGAGTTTATAGAATCTGGGGCATGTAGAGGTGATGGGAGCCAGGGGTCTCTGTTCAAGATGAACCCCAGATCTGGAAGCATTTGTCCCCAGTCTGGTAGAGTGAAGTTGATTGACACGGGGGCTGGACCTATGGCTGCATTGTTAGATTTTAGTGAGTGGGTGGGAACAAGAGGGGACCCCGGCAGGAAAATACTTGGATTGGCAAGGTTTTAGGTGTGTGTGTGTGTGTGTGTGTATGCATATATATGAATATATATATATATATATATATATATATATATATGTTCTCTTTTTTAGTTTAAAATGACCTTTAGTTTGGATTCTTGTCTTCCTACCACACTATTTTTTTATTTTTTTAAATTTTTTTGTTGGTCATGGGGCTTGAACTCTGGGCCTGGGCACTGGCCCTCAGCTCTAGGCTAGTTCTCTACCACTTGAGCCACAGCACCACTTCCAGTTTTCTGGTGGTTTATTGGAGAGAAGAGTCTCACTGACTTTCCTGCCAGGGCTGGCTTTGAACTGTAATCCTCAGATCTCAGCCTCCTGAGTAGCTAGGGTGACAGGCGTGAGCCACTGGTGCCTGGCCTTTTTATTATTTTTTTAAGCTTTTTTATTTTTTAAAATTTTATTTGTTTATGTGGTCTGGAGGAATTGAACTCGGGGCCGAATGCATGCTAGGCAAACACTCCACCATTACGCCACATTTCCAGTTACCTACCATACTCTTCTAAAAAGTCCAAACTGGCAGGCTGTGATTGGAGGAATTTTCCATCTTCCCACCTTGCGCACAGAGGCAGCTATCAAAGGTGTGCAGGGGTCAGGGTCGGGCAGCAACCCTTGATCTCCCTCTCCCGCCTTGCCTCTGCCCTGCTGGGCTGAGTAGTCCAGCACGGCCTCCTGGGGTCAACCAGCCCCTGTTTCTGAGTGGAGCTCCGGCACGGCCTGGCTCTGCCTGGGCCAGGCCTGGGCAAGGACAGCCGTGTGGATGCTGGCCTGCCATTTCCTGCCAGGGCGGAAACGAGGGCTGGAGCCGGATTCTGATCTAAACCCCCTGGCTGGCCAAGTCAGGGTTCCCCCTTCTGGGATGCATGCAGGGCCCTTGTCTCACAGGTGAGTATCCCCAGTGCTGACCTCGCAGGCCCAGTATCGGGCCGTCAAGGGTAAGGGGGCCTGGGACCAGATCCCTGGATCCAGTCCATCCTAACGCCAGCATGAGCCCTGCAGAGTGGTCCCATTGCAGGTGGGAAAGTCCTGCTCTCAGTGGTGAGGGCATTACTGGCTTAGCTTGCTTGCTTGCTTGTTCACTTTCTCTCCTCTCCCATCTCCTCCTCTTTTCTTCTCTTTCTCCTCTCCCACCCCCCACCCTCCCAACAAGGTCTCACTATGTATTGCAGGCTGGCTTTGAATTCATCAACCTCCCAAGTGCAGGGATTACAGGCCTGAAACATGCTTATTTGCCAGCTAGTTTCTTTTTTTTCTTTTCTTTTTTCTTCTCTTTTTGGCCAGTCATGGGGCTTGAACTCTGGGCCTGGGCGCTGTCCCTGAGCTCTTGAGCTCAAGGCTAGTTCTCTACCACTTTAAGCCACTGCACCATTTCTCCTAGCTAGTTTCTTGAACAAAAATTGTAATTGAAACTGTATCCATTATAGTCATTTTTGTTGTTGTTGTTTAATGCCAGTCCTGCGGCTTGAACTCAGGGCCTGGGCACTGTCCCTGAACTCTTTTGCTCAAGACTAGTACTCTACTACTTGAGCCACAGCTCCACTTCCAGCTTTTGGGTTGTTAATTGGATATAAGATTCTCATGGACTTTCTGCCCAAGCTGGCTTCAAACCACAAGGTCTCACTCAGCCTTTTGAGTAGCTCGGATTATAGGTGTGAGCCACTAGCACCTGGCTCCTCCATATTCTTTTTTCTTTTTCTTTTTGGTCAGTCATGGGGGCTTGTACTCTGGGCCTGGGCACTGGCCCTCAGCTCTTCAGCTCAAGGCTAGTGTTGTACCACTTGAACCACACCACCACTTGAACGACACCACCACTTCCGGTTTTCTGGTGGTTTATTGGAGATAAGAGTCTCACAGACATTCCTGCCAGGGCTGGCTTTGGACTGGGATCCTCAGATCTCAGCCTCCTTAGTAGCCAGGGTTACAGGTGTAAGCCACCAGCGCCTGGCTGTCCATATTCTTTTAAGATATAACCTCAGAGAATTTTGTTTTAACTCTTTTCTCTCCTCCCTCCTTCCCTCCCTCTCTCCTGCCCTCCCTCCCTCCCTCCCTTTCCTCCTTTCTTTGGAATATGGGATTTGAACTCAAGAACTCATGCTGGGAAAACCACTAAGCTCTGCTTCCAGCCCTTTTTGCGAAGGTAATTTTTTTGTGTAGACTCAAATTCTTTCCCCAGGGCTGGCTTGGACCTCGACCCTTATCTGTGGCCTCTCAGTGCGCTAGGTGATAGATGTGTACCACAACACCCAGCTCATTGGCTGAGATGGGGTCTCCCTAACTTTTTGCCACAGCAGCAATCCTGAGTAGCCGGGATGACAGGCGTGAGCCACCCTCCACGCTCCCGTATCAGCGTCTCCGTCATAACTCAGCTCTGCTTGCCTGGCCCTGCTGTACTGGCTGGGGCTCACGGTACTTCTCTGCTCAGCTAGCGGAGCCTGAGCTGCATCGTCCTGGGGGCAGGGTAGAGACTTAAAAGTGCTGAGTGGAGGGACAGGAAAATGCAGACATGCTTCAGTGCAAAGGTGCATTTCCTCGGTGAGAAGGGGAAGCTGCGCCCCAGGTTAAAGGGCTTGTCAGGTGAGGGATCTGGTCAGGAAAGCTGGACTGGAGGGACCACATTTTCCCATCCCCCCCCCCCATCTGATATCCGTCCCTTCCTGTCCTACAGCTTTGCAAATGGTGCACTCTGGATTTTCTCATTGATTGTGTGTATGTGTGTGTGTGAGAGAGAGAGAGAGAGAGAGAGAGAGAGAGTTAGAGTTCATAGTTGGATCAGGTGCTAGGTGGCTCTTGTGCTTACTTCAGGTACACAATTCTGATAGATTT
This sequence comes from Dipodomys merriami, assembly GCF_024711535.1. Classification (NCBI taxonomy): domain Eukaryota; kingdom Metazoa; phylum Chordata; class Mammalia; order Rodentia; family Heteromyidae; genus Dipodomys; species Dipodomys merriami. Next base: position 5,746,896 of record NW_027204270.1, read on the forward strand.
ATTTCATGGTCTGTTCTTCTCAGAGCAAAGAAAGCTGGAAGAGATATGTTTGATTCAGGGAAAAAAGCAAACCTTACACACAAGCGGCATGAGAGAGGGGTAGACCTCAGGGCACGAGCCGCTGGTCCCTGGTGGAGTGACTTACTTTCTGTTGCATTATGGATTTGGATCATTTCTGCCCACCGTGTGTGGCGCATCTGGGAGGGTAGCTGTGCCGGGCTTCCCTGGCTCCCGGCACGGTGGTGACGGAGTCTGCGGGGCTGGCTGTGGAGCTCCAGAGGCCAGGGAACAGTGGAATTGTGCAGACCCTGGGACCTGCAGGCGTCTTCCACTTCCCTCAGCCAGCATTAGCTAGTCTCATCACATGCCTCCTTCTTTCTCCTAGTAGGCTCAGCCAAGTGACACTAAGGCCTCCCTTATACCAAACGCAGGGGCTGGGTCTGCTCCCAGGCCATCACAAAGTACCCAGTACCCAGTTATCTCCTGTGGGAAACAAGGTGATGTAGCTGTCCTAGACCCTGCCAAGTACCCGCTCCAGCAAGTGTATGTGTGTGACTCAGTAGTTAGCAGCTAGTTAAAGGGATGGGCAAATCAAACCACTCAAGGCCTTGGGACCCACCCTAGGTCTGCCAAGTCAGTGTTGCAATTGGGGAGGTTGAGTTGGGAGCAGCTGTCAGCAACTACACCTCAGGACCTTTTCCTCCTTCCCTTCCTCCCTCCCTCCCTCCCTTTTTAAACTTGGCAGTACTAGGGTTTGAACCCAGGGCCTTTGCACTTTGCTAGCCACACCTCCAGCCCTCCCTGGACCTTCTTTATCACATTACAAATCTTGTCCTCTCCAAAAGTGTAATGCGCATTGCCATTTGCGCCACAATGTTAAGGTTAAAAGGCACGGTTAGGAAATGAACACACACATGTCCAGCCCTCCCTGGACCTTCTTTATCACATTACAAATCTTGTCCTCTCCAAAAGTGTAATGCGCATTGCCATTTGCGCCACAATGTTAAGGTTAAAAGGCACGGTTAGGAAATGAACAAACACATGTTGCCCACTGTGATCGAAGACAGGGCTTAGCAAGGGCACAGTAAGCAACGGTGTCCAGATCCCCAGCGCTGCCTGTGTTTCGGTGCGAGATGACCTGAGGCTGGGCTGGAAGTGCTGCTTAGCAGACTGCGGCTTGGCGCACTTGCTCCCCAGAGGAGGCTTGGTGGTGCAGTGCGGGGGGGCCCCCCCATCATCCACCCTTCTTCACCGACAGGCTGGGGTGGCCGAGGCGCTGGCCTGGGTCACAAGCTCCCTGCCTGCCCGTCCAGGCTCCGCACTGGACCCATCCCCAGCCAGATCAGGGTTTGGAAACAGCTGGCTACTGGCATCTCCCCTGGGCAGGCTGTGTCCTGGGGTTTGGGTTCCTCCTGCGGCTGCTCCTGCACTGACCTTGCGGTTTTGCCTTCCCTCTGGCAGGGGCCATTGCCAGTTGAGAAAGAAACAGTTGAAGCCCAAGGACTTGCACTCAAAAGGCAGAAAGCAGTAGAGTAGGCCTGAGGACTGTGTGTATTTAGAGAAGGTTGAAGATGCAGGAGGAGGGGGCGGGCTGGAGCCCCCCCCCCCCCATAGGAGGCCGATGATAAGCTAGCCAGCTCTAGGAGCCTTTTATACATCTGTATCTCTTTAAAACTCCATCTGTGTGAGCACAATACCCCAAGATGGCCGTAGCTTCTCTCTCTTTCTCTCCCCTTCCTTCCCCCTCCCTCTCCCTCTGCTTCCCTTCTTCTCCCTCCCTCTCCCTCCTTTCCCCTCCCCCCCCATGGAACCCAGTGTTCTTGTGTGTTAGGCAAATGCTCTACCACTGAGCCACACAACCAGCCCAGAGTTTTTTTGTGTGTGTGTGTATGTTGGTCGTGGGTCTGAACTCTGGGCCTGGGTGCTGTCCCTCAGCTCTTCAGCTCAAGGTTAGCATCCTACCACTTGAGCCACAGCCCCACTTCCGGCCTTTTCTGCTTCTATGGCACTGAGGAATCGAACCCAGGGCCTCGTGCATGCAAGGCAAGCACTCTACCACTGAGCTACCTTCCTAGCCCAGACCAGCGTTTTTGTTTTGCTTTTTTTTTTTTTTTGGCAGTACTAGGGATTGAATTCAGAGCCTCGCACTTGCTAAGCCAGTGCTTTACTACTTGAGTTACTCCACTAGCCCCTTTTTATGTTGTTTATTTTCAAGGTGGGGGGTCTCCCTTCTTGTCCAGGCCTGTGCTATTGTGCCTAGTCATTGGTTGCGATGGAGTCTTAGAAACTTTTATGCCTAGACTGGCCTTGAACCACAATTGCCTGATCCCTGCCTGTCCAGTAGCCAGGATTACTGGCTGCAGCCATGCCCCACGCCGGAAGTTAGTTCGTAATCCTTGTGCTAGAGCCCTTTGTTAGCATGATTATGTCGGCAGAGGCCAGTAGACTGGGGAAAAAGCCAAATGAGGGCTGAAGAGGTGGTAGGTACTCCCCCCAGTCCCAGCCATGGTCTACAGGCCTGGGAACAGCCCAGAGCTGGGCGGGGCTTCCCCTGCCCACCCTGGGGACCTGTGCTCCCCTGGGGAACAGGCAGTGTTTGTATAGCCTCTCCTTCTGGCCCTGTCTGGTGGCTTGTGTCACCTAGTTCCCAGCAGCCACCATGTGGCCTGTGGCTTTGTTTGCCTCCCTCCCACTGCCTGCCTGGCACAGAGGCCTGGTTGCAGGAAGGAGGGGCGGTGTAGTGTGGGGCAGTGCAGTGTGGCGCGGCGCGGCTCATTTATTCCCAAGAACGATGGCCGTTTCTCGCCAGGCAGGAAATGTTTACCGCCCTAGACACAGGTTTGCTTCTGGGTCACAGCTGCGAGTCTTATCCTTCCTTGTTCCGTCACCCCAGGCTCCCAGGTGCTTGCAAGATGCTCACAGTGGCTGCGTGCCTGGCGCTGCTGGGCTGCCTGCAGGCCCAGGAGCTCCGTGGACATGTGTCCATAATCCTGCTGGGAGCCACCGGGGACCTGGCAAAGAAGTACTTGTGGCAGGGACTCTTCCAGCTGTACCTGGACGAGGCGGGGAATGGCCACCATTTCAGCTTCCATGGGGCTGCTCTGACGCCCCCCCAACAGGGCCAGGAGCTCATGGCCAAGGCCCTGGAGACTCTCTCCTGCCCCAAGGACACCATGCCCAGCCACTGCGCTGAACTCAAGGAGCAGTTCCTGCAGCTGAGCCAGTACCACCAACTGAGGACGGCTGAGGACTACCAGGCTCTGAGCAGACATATCGAGGCCCACGTCCAGCAGGAGGGCCTCCGGGAGGCTGGCAGGATCTTCTACTTCTCAGTGCCTGCCTTTGCCTATGCCGACATTGCCCGCCACATTAATAGCAGCTGCCGGCCAGCCCCTGGCGCCTGGCTGCGGGTTGTCCTCGAGAAACCCTTTGGCCACGACCACCACTCAGCCCAGCAACTGGCCACGGAACTTGGGAGCTTTTTCCAAGAGGAGGAGATGTTTCGAGTGGACCATTACCTGGGCAAGCAGGTGAGCCTCCAGGGCTGCCAAGGAACTCTGCAGGCACAAAATATGGAATGAGGCCCAAGGGCACTGGAGCTTCTGCCCCCAGGTCTCCCTGCAGGGGCCCGAGGATATTAGGGGGCAGCAGGCAGGACTGCCTTGCTTGTCTCAGTGTCCCTAATCCTGGTATTTGTATAGGCCCATCCTTGGGGCTTCCCAGACGCGGTCTGGGCTTTGACTCCGTCCCATTACCCTGCTTTTCCACAGAGTGACCCAGCTGGGGATCTCTGGTGGGGGACACTGTGGGAATTAGATTGGCCTTCTAACTTCATACCCGTATGTCTCTTCCCAGCAATTCCTGCTTCCTGAGTTCTCTTTGGGCTGAAGACTAGTAACAAGATCTTAACACTGATAGGGGCTGTGAGCCCCTAAGCCCTGATGAAGGATCTTGTGGGGTGCACGTCAGCAGCCAGTTCGCTGCACAAGCCTCAAACCTTGAGGAGGTGCATCCAGGTCCTGCCACCCCAGCCCAGAGCACAGCATACCTGCCCCCTAGGTGCTGAGTGCCGGGCTCTTACCTGGCAAAGGCTTCAGTCTCCAGCCCATGCAGTTGCCATAGTACCAGTCCCAAATAGTGGTCCCTGATCAGGTCAGGTACTGTTGAGAATTTTACTCACTGCAAAATCAGAAGATATGCTGAATGTATTCACTTTAAATCTTTTAAAAATTTATTATTACATTTTTGTGGTACTGAGGAATTGAACCCCAGGCTTCGTGTATGCTAGGCAAGCACTCTACCACTGAGCCACATTCCCAGCCCAACTTCTTTTTTTTTTTTTTTTTTTTTTTTGTCAGTCATGGGGCTAGGACTCAGGGACTGGCACTGTCCCTGAGCTTTTTTGTTCAAGGCTAGAGCTCTACCACTTTGAACCACAGTGCTATTTCCCATTTTCTAGTAGTTAATTGGAGATAAGAGTCTCGTGGAGACTTTTCTGCCCCAGCTGGCTTTGAACTGCAATCCTCATATCTCAACCTCCTGAGTAAGCTAAATAACTAAAAACAAATATTGCTGGAGACATGGCTTAAGTGGTAGAATGGCTGCCTAGCAAACGTAAGGACCTGAGTTCAAACACCAAAACAAAAAAAAGGTGTTGAAATTTAGGAAGTCTTTAATAGGCTATGAAACCCAAGACCTCAAACTATTGACCATGGAGTATCTGCTCCCCCAATTGGAGAAGAGGGATGCTTTGAACACTTGAAGCAGAGCCCCCTTCTTCCTCTAGAGAAGCATCCACGTCCAGTCTTCCTTCCTCACAGGCCGTGGCTCAGATTCTGCCCTTCCGGGACCAGAACCGCCAGGCCTTGGATGGCCTCTGGAACCGGCACCACGTGGAACGGGTGGAGATCATCATGAAGGAGACGGTGGATGCGGAAGGTGTGTGTGTGTAGCTGTGGGCCCTGCACTTGGAGGCCATGCTAGTCTGTGTCTGGCTGGCTGGAGGCCTGAGCAGCACCCTGGCCCTGTGTGTGGCCCGCAGGGCTCAGAGGGAGGCTTTCTGCCTCTATGGTTCCCTGGGGCCTGCTGGGAGCCTAGCTCCGCAGGGGCCAGCTGCCTGTGCCATACACGGCACAGACCCTGGGAACAGCTGGCAAGGGCTAAGGGCTGGAAGCTTCCCTGGGATTTACCAGTGTGGTGGAGATCAACAGAGCTGTGTGAGGGCTTTGCACACTCCAGAGCTTGTGCAAGCAGGGCCCTTCCTTCCTCTTCCTCGCCCTGAACCGGGGAGGGGTGGGGAAGTGGGGGGGAGGGGGCTGGTACTAGCGCCATTGCTCTTTCTCCTGAGGGTGGGGGGGGCTGCCTGAGGCTTGTGAGGCCCACTTCCTGTTGCATGCACCCTCTCCTGGCCTTCTCCACCCCTGCTCTCTGGGCTGTCCCTGTACTTGTCACACGGTGTGTCGTATCTGACTGTAGACCCAGAAAGCGCCCCCCCTCGGAGTGCTGAATAAATGCCTGTGAGCAGGCATGTGAGCGGGGTTAGGAGACCCCATCTCTGCCTCCAGCTCATCAGCGCATCCCCACAACCCGTCACTGCCGCATCTGCAGGCACACAGGTCTGGAGGCGATGACGGCTGAGGTCCCTTTGAGCTCTGGTGCTCTGGATGCTATTACATTTTCTGGCACCCACTCTGTTTCAAGCAGTTCTTACCCAGCCATAATGCATGTTGACGTGGATGGTGTCCTTAGCGCCCCCTCCTGGCTGCCATGTGAGAGGGGACAGCTACCCGCCCCCTTACAGATGAGCTTTGGTGACTTGTCCAGGGCTCGGGGTGGAGGGTGGGAGGCGGTCTGGGGGACAGCAGTGTAGCTCCAGCTCCTAGGCTTGGCAGGTGTGCATGGCAGGCCAGAGTTGTGTTCACATCCAGCCCCGTCCTGTACCCACTTTGTGCAGCTGCTGGGAGTCCCCAAGGCCAGAGAAAAGGCAGGCCACACATTAGACCAGGAGAGTGCGCATGTGTGTGTGAGTGTGTGGCCAGAAGCTCTGCCTTTTTTTCTCTCCACTTGTCCTTTCTCCTTGCCATTTCTCTTCCTTTTTCCCCTTGGTTACTCTTAGGCTTTCTGCTTTCCTCTCTGAATGGGTATGTAGCATTGCAAGCTTTGTGTGGGCTGTGGGGTTGCAGATGAAGATTAATGGAGAAGGTTACAAATGCTCCCCCCGCCCCCGTGTGTGTGTGTGTGTGTGTGTGTGTGTGTGTAAATGCTCCCCCCGCCCCCGTGTGTGTGTGTGTGTGTGTGTGTGTGTGTGTGTGTGTGTAAATGCTCCCCCCGCCCCCGTGTGTGTGTGTGTGTGTGTGTGTGTGTGTGTGCAAGCAGTGCTGTAGAAGGCTGTGAGGAGCAGAGGCCAGGCTTTGAAGGGCATCTCTCAGAAGGCTCTGGGCTTCTCCCCTCTGGGGCCCATAGCAGAGTTCTGGCCCCTTGCCATGACTCTTCGTGGGTCTCTGGAAGTCCTCCTGAGCCCTCCAGAAATCCCCTTTGGTCTCTGCAGGGGCTCAGCTGTGGGTGGTCTGGACCTGAGGGGTCCAAGGCCCCGGTGGCACCGTGTCCTCCCCCAGCCTTTGTCTCCCTCTGCAGAGCTGAGCAGCTGGTTTGGCCCTGAGAGTGTGGAGTGGGCAGGCAGCCGAGGCTCCTCTCTTCCTGAGGGCTCCAGCCGCCAGGACTGGTCCTCTGCCTGTTTCGCGGCTGCACTGCTGGGGCTGGGTCTCCCTGGACAGGCTCAGAAGTGGCAGGACAAGCCCAGGTTCTTTCTCTTCATGCATGTGTGTACCAGGAGAGCACCCTGTGGAGCCTGTGCGGCGCTGTGACCCGCACACCTCCCCTCCTCCTGATCCTGCTTTGGACTCTGTAGTCCAAGCTGCAGAGAGGGCAGGCACTGTTCCCCCCCCATTCCCCATTCCCCCACTACCACAGGGCTGAGGCTGCTGCCATGTGGGTAGTGGGGTGGCGAGCAGACAGGAGGCCAAGATGGTATCCTACCAGAGTTCGGTGGGCTTAGCAGACAAATGAATGTTTCCAAGGCAGAAGGACCAAGGGCACAGGCTACCACTCAGTCCCCAGCCCCACCCCTGCTAAGCTGGGCTAGACCCCACTTCTCCTAGCAAGTGTGCAGCAGCTGCCCGCCCCCCCCCCCCCCCGCCCTCCGCCACCAGTCTGGACCATAGCCTGTGATCTGCGAGCCAGACTAGGGTGCTGAGCTTTCCTGGCCTGGTGTGGACAGAGCCTTGGGCCAGGGTTTTGAGCTGCAAGGTCGTTTGATGTTTGTCCTCACCCAAATGGCAGCGTCCGTGCCAACCTGGCGGTCTCACCTGCTGCCCCTCTCAAGGGTCTCAGCGTGGAGTCATAGATGTCCGGGGCTCTGGCAGCAGCGTGGCCAGAGTGATGCAGGCCAGGTCAGTGGCCGCTGTGTGGCAGTGGCTGCGGAGTGGCCCTCAGCAACCCCAGGAAGTACTCCATAGACAGGAGTGGCCAGGTCTTTCAGGAGGTGGGACTGAGATTTGAACCACAGCGCGTGGCTCCTTAGAACTGGAACCTGTGACCACTGTACTCCTGGTCTCCCAGTTGCCCAGGGCCTCAGCAGTTGGCCTGCCTGGCAGGGGGCTCTCAGGGGCACATTGCGGCCCTTGTTTTCCCTCTGGACAGAGGCTTGGGCCGGGGAAGGAAGAGGACTTCCCTCGGGAGAGGGTCCTCATCCTGACACTGGGGGAAGAGCACAGTGCGGGTTAGAGTGGACATCGGTGCCCTGCACCCAGGGACTGAGGTAGCCAGGTCCTCTGAGGTAGCGCCAGCTGTCCAGCCGCCCACCTGAGTGCCAGGAGGCGTCGGGAGCTCACTCAGCAGGGCCAGCGTCCCTCCCGTGCCATCTGCTGAGCTGTCTGCAGGGTGAGTCCAGGGCACTTGCAGCCTCCTTTCGAGGGGGGCGGGGAGAGAACCAGCCAGCAGCTAGCCCGCCTCGCCCTCGCCCTCACCTTCCTTATTTGTAGTGATCCCAGAAGATATGGACAGGCGCTGCAGCTGGCTTTTAGTTGCTCTTATTTTTGTAAAGAGTCTGTTTCTCCTGGGGGAGCTTGGGTCTCCTCCAGTGTGGAAGCTGTGAGAATGGGGTTCCTGGCCCCCTTCCGAAGGCGGCCGACCTCGGCCTGGACTCTCTTCAATGCCCAGACCTTGATCCCTCGCTTAGGTAGAAGGGTAAAGTCAGACAGTGTCCATCAAATACATCACCAATGGCAAGGCCATGCTCCTTAGGAGTTTGTGAGGAGAGGTGGCAGCGATCATCCAACAGTCTGTGTCCCCTGTGACTCAGGTTGCATTATTATACAAAGACCGCAATTAGTCTGTAGCCTTGTGTTATATTCGTTCTTACGTGACATCTCTCTGTCTCTCTTGCACTTGAGTATTTGCATATTCCAATCTGCATGTATTTGCATTTTGCATAGTATATCTTGTTGTGGCTCTCTGTTTTCATTCAGTTCTGTTTCTGTCACAGAATGTGTGGTAGACATTCTATAATTAGGCATTTTGATCGTTTCTAGTTTTTGCCATTTCTAACAGTACTTTCCAAGGTGCTTTTATTTTCTGGTCTCATTGTAAATATTTTGTAATTGTTATTATAAAGGTGATATACAGCGCCAAGATTAAAAAAATAAGAACGAGATACAATTCATACTCAATATAATTCACCCTCTTAAAGTACACAGCTCTGTGGATTTTAGTATATTGCCAAGTTGCACAACTGCTGTGTAATGCCAGGACATTTGTGAGCATTTCTCAGTGCTCAGTAAGCCAAAGCTATGCATTTCCTGTCCCGTGGGCTCACGCTGGGCTCCTGAGGACAGGGCAGTGCCTGCCTGCGCTCTGTGATCCCATGACCTTGGGCACAGTCTGGACTGGCACAAACAGGAGCCAGGTTCATGGATGTCTTCCTTCTCATTGTACCTTTCTGCTCTTTTCCAGTACTCCTAGGTTTTAGGAAAGGATATGGGAGTGAGTATAGGTCATTTTCAGGAAAAAAAAAATCAGTGGTGGTAACCAGCAGTTCCTAAAACAAATCAGCATATTGGGAACCGTTAGTGCCAGCCTCCAGCTCTTTACCCTCCTGCTTGACTGCCGCAGGGCTCATGCGCCAGGCCAGCCCTGGACCCGTACTCACACCCACAAAGGCAGAGCTGGCCAGGATGGAGCAGAGCCGCAGGCCGAGCTAAATGTGGCTGCACCCCCAGAACTTGAAATGGAGTGAAGGAAGCTCTCTTCTTCCCAGCAGGTAGTAAGCTCGTGACAGGAATTCTCCCTGAGAACCAAGAATCCACTGGATAAAAATAGGACAAGGGCCTCTTAGGGATTTGCTAATGTAATGAATGGTAAGCAGATAACAGGGCATTTAAGGATGCTGGTGCATTGTCTCCATCAAACTTTGGTTTGTTCTTCAGGCTCGAACTGGTGTCCTTCTGCCCAAATGTGGTGTCACCGATTCTTCTGATGTTTTTACATTTGCACATCCCTGAGGTGGAGCATGCTGTGGGGGAGGGACGGGTAAACTGGGAGCCGTTCCTCTCAGTGATCAGCCATGCACTTGCCATCTGTGCGGTTTCAGATTTGACGAAATCCAGCTCACTACCAGCCTTCATGGCCTATGGTCTTCTCTGGCCCACAGCGGCACCTTGAGTGATCTTTTTTTTTTTTTTTTGTCTGTCATGGGGCTTGAACTCTGGGTCTGCACGCTGTCCCTCAGCTCTTCAGCTCAAGGTGAGCGCTCTACCACTTTGAACCACAGTGCCACTTCCAGTTTTCTGATGGTTCATTGGAGATAATAGTCTCCCAGACTTTCCTGCCCAGGTTGTCTTTGAACTGTGATCCTCAGATCTCAGCCTTCTGAGTAGCTAGGATTACAGGTGTGAGCCACCGGCCCCTGGTTTATATTAACTCTTTTAATCCCTACAACATCCCTATTGGGGTGCCAACATGCTTCTTCTGCCCCCTCCCCTTTTTAAACACTATGTGTCACTCAGCATCATTCACTTGAGGTCACCAGGCCAAAGTTGGCAGAGCAGGTATTTGAACCCTGGTCCTGGGACCATACTGGGATCTTGAGTCTGGACTGCTGATCATGGCTCCAGCCAGCCACCAAATAGTTTAGATTCACCCTCTAAATACTGTCCTTGCATTTCTGGGTTACCTCGTTCCTCTGTTATGTCCTTCAAATGCAGCATTGCTGATTTCATTATACAAGTCTGTCTGACAGTTCATCTTCCCAAACCACCTCTGACTGCTACGACTCGCCATACTAAAACTCCCCAAAGTCCCACAGAGGTAAACCCCCACCACATGCCTCACCCGCTTCAAGTACATCTTCAGAGTTCACCTCTACCACCACCACAATCGGCTTTTGGATATTTTCCTCCCTCTGGAGAGAAGCCTGCACCCAATGGCTATCCTCCATAAGTTCCCCATTCCCCCGGCCTCTGGCCACCCGGCATCTGTGTTTCTCTCTCTAGATCTTGCCTTTTCTGGACATTTCATATCAACAGATATTTTTTAAATCAGTGGACCCATAATTTGTGGCCTTTTGTTATTACTTTGTCATATTTTCCCTCCCTCCCTCCCTCCCTTCCTCTCTCCCTCCCTTCTTCCCTTTCTCCCTTCCTCCCTTCCTTCCTCCCTGGTTGTGGGGCTTGAACTCAGGGCCTGGGTGTTTTTCCTGAGCTCTTTGACCTCAGGTGAGTGCTCTGCCACAACACTGCATGGGTTTTCTGGTGATTAATTGGAGATGAGAGTCTCATGGACTTTCCTGCCTGGGCTGACTTTGAACCATGATCCTCAGACCTCAGCCTCCTAAATAGCAGGATTACAGATATGAGACACCGGTACCTGGCTCCTCCCTCCCCCCTCCTCTCCCTCCCTCCCTCCCTCCCCCCCCCCCCATCCGCCAGTGCTGGGATTTGAACTCTCACTCACTCTGAGCATTCTTCTTAGCATTTTTTCAGCTTGCTTGCTTGCTTTTTTTCCTTTTCCTTCCCTCCCTCCCTCCCTCCCTCCCTCCCTCCCTCCCTCCCTCCCTCCCTCCCTCCCTCCCTTCCTCCCTCCCTCTCTCTCTCTCTCTCTTTCTTTCTTTCTTTCTTTCTTTCTTTCTTTCTTTCTTTCTTTCTTTCTTTCTTTCTTTCTTTCGTCAACAAACTTAAACTTTGTATCTGATGCTTTTGCTCATTGGCTGGTTTCCTACTAACAGAGCCAAGCCTTCAACCCCTTCCTTAGCTTCTTTGCTCAAAGCTGGTGCTCTACTACTTGAGCCACAGCTCTACTTTGACTTTTTGCTGGTAAACTTGCCAACTGATTTTAATTTTGTTAAGTTCAGGGTGCTAAAGATTAGAATCCAGGACCTGTGTGTGCATAGGAGGCAAATGCTTTACCACTGAGCTATACCCACATCCTACCAGCTGCTTAAAAAGAACTTTATAGTCTTCTGTGTGTCTATCCCTAGATTTGATCCCATTTCCTCTCCTTTACTGTTCCCTGTTTTTTCATTTTGTTTTGTTTTTTGTCGGTCATGGGGCTCGAACTCTGGGCTTGGGCGCTGTCCCTCAGCTCTTCAGCTCAAGTCGAGAGCTCTACTGCTTGAGCCACAGCGCCACTTCTGGTTTTCTAGTGGATAAGAGTCTCATGGACTTTCCTGCCCGGGCTGGCTTTGAACCTCGATCATCAGATCTCAGCCTCATTAGTAGCTAGGATTACAGGCGTGAGCCACCGGTGCCTGGCTGTTCCCTGTTTTTTTGATAGATTATCCTTTTCTTTTTTCTTTCTTTCTTTCCTTCTTTCTTTCTTTCTTTCTTTCTTTCTTTCTTTCTTTCTTTCTTTCTTTCTTTCCTTCTTTCTTTCTTTCTTTCTTTCTTTCTTTTTCTTTCTTTCTTTCTTTCTTTCTTTCTTTTTTTCTTTCTTTCTTTCTTTTTTTTTGGGTTGGTGGTTGTGGGGCTTGACCTTGGGACCTGGGCACTGACCCTGAGCTCTTTTGTTCAAGGCTAATGCTCTAGCACTTTGAGCCACAGCACCACTTCTGGTTTTCTGGTGGTTAATTGGAGATAAGAGTCTCACAGACTTTTCTTGCCCAAGCGGGATTTGATCCTCAGATCTCAGCCTCCTGAGCAGCTAGGATTACAGGCGTGAGCCACCAATGCCGGGCCTAATACTGCTTTTTCCCCTTGAACTTCAAAAGGTGCCTGGAGGTTACAATTGAACATGTCCATCTCAGTGTCCAGTGCTTCCTGTCCAGTCACTCTCATCCTCCCCACCCTGATGCTCCCTCCCCCAGCCTCATTTCCGAAATCACACCTGTCCACTGAGGGTCTTGCTCTATTTGTTTCTTGTGTATTGATGTTTATACCCCTGAGATCCACACAGGAGAGAAAACATCCTTTGGCTTCCTAAACCTGGCTTATTTCACTTGGTATATTTTTTTAGATCTATTCATTTCCCTGCAGATGACATTTCATTCTTCCTAATGGTTGCATACAATTCCATTGTACGTGTATATGCCATTGAAGGTATATGTATATACACATGTCATTATAAGTATGTATATGCATATAAGTGGTTTGTATACATACATACATATGTACATTACATTTTCTTATTTCTGTATATAGAACATTCCTTATACAATCCCCTGTCTAATTTTGATGAAGAATCACACACTTTGGGTCATATGTGAATCTTTCTCTCATATGTGAATCATTCTTGAACCTCAGAGAAAATGCACATGAGAACCTTAAGCTCTGAAACAGTGTGTGTTGAAGGCAGATGATCAGAACTGATGTCGCTGCCTTGGAAAAGGCGTGGAGTGTACAGTGTGTGGCCAGTCAGCCCTGGTCACCTGACTCCTGTGTAGAGTAGGGGTGAGCGGTACCTGCCACAGAAAACCCTTGTGTACAGTGGCTCGTGGCAGGTGCTCAGGGGCGTGTGTTCCTCATGCCAGGCTCTGTGTCTAGTACTCTGACATGTCTTTTCACCGTCATGAGAGCCGAGTGTTTGCCGGCTGTCTCCTGCATGTTGTAAGTGTGTCTAATTGGGGCGCATCATTCCTCTGCCCTCCCTGGTTTGCTCTTTACACTGTCTTCCAGCTCTGTAAACCAGCCCCCCAGCCCCTGTCCTATGGCTTGGGCCCCAGTTTGAGGACCTCCCATCTATTATTATGTTGGTACTGGGGCTTGAACTCAGGGCCTGGGCACTGTCCTTTTTTGTTCAAGGCTAGTGTTCTACCACTTGAGCCATAGCTGCACTTCCAGCTTTTTGCTGACTGAAGATGAGTCTCACGGGCATTCCTGCCTAGGCTGACTTTGAACCTTGATCCTCAGATCTCAGCTTCCCGAATAGCTAAGAGTATAGGTGTGAGCCACTGCTACCAGGCTCTCTGTATTTTTGTTGTTGTTGTTGTTGTTGTTGGTTGTGGGGCCTGAACTCTGGGCCTGGGCACTGTCCCTCAGCTGTTCAGCTAAAGGCTAGTTCTCTACCACTTGAGCCACAGCACCACTGCCGGCTTTTTCTGCTTATGTGGTGCTGAGGAATCGAACCCAGGGCCCCATGCATGCGAGGCAAACACTGTACCACTGAGCCACCTTCCCAGCCCTCTGTATTTTTAGAGGTAAGGAGTTTGGTCGGGACACAGCAGTCAGTCTCGGCGCCCCGCCTTCATCTCCACTGTGTCATTGTGGCCTCTTCCGGTTCTGAGCATGCTGGACCTGCTGCGGCCCGGTGCCCAGGGCCGGAGGGCAGTGCAGTCCGGCCTTTTCTGGGACTAGAAGTTTGTCACACACATTCCTGGATGCATCCAAGACTTGTCACCTTCCCTTAGAGCAGTTCTTAGTGAAGGGAGGGGCTCCAGGATGCCCCTCTGCCCTGGGCATGTGGAGGATTGTTCCAGCATGCTCCTTGTTTTGGGCTGAGGAAGGAGGGCCGCTAGCATGGGTGTGGGGTGGGGGTCCTGGCACACCTTGGGGCTTGGGGACCCTCCTGACTCTCCCCCCCCCCCACAGGCCGCACCAGCTTCTACGAGGAGTACGGCGTCATCCGGGACACTCTGCAGAATCACCTGACGGAGCTCCTCATGCTCATCGCCATGGAGCTGCCTAGCGACATTGGCAGCTCGGCTGCGGTGCTGGAGCATAAGCTGCAGGCCTTCCGCGCCCTGCGGGGCCTGCAGAAGGGCAGCGCCGTCCTGGGCCAGTACCAGACCTACAGTGGGCAGGTGCGGCAGGAGCTGCAGAAGCCGGGCAGCTTCCACAGCCTGACGCCGACCTTCGCAGGTGCGCTGCCGGGGGCCGGAGGGTGCTGGGGGTGCGGTGACCTTCCTCTATCCAGCCACCTGCCAGCTTGGAGCAGGGGGCCATCTGCTGGTGCTTTCTGGGCTAAGGGCGTCTTGGCGGCAGTCTGTGCACATCCGCCTCCATTCGGGCCTGGTTCCAAAAGCCTCCGAGGGCTGACAAGTACAGCCCTTGCGGGCATGGGTGGGCATGCATCTGGCTTCCCGATGCAAACCTCTGCCAGCTCCCAGCCTGAGGCGCTTCCTGCCGACACTGCACTGGGCAGTGGTGCCTGCCAGAGCCATGGCTCCTGGGGCTCGCACTTTGGGGGAGAGGGTCTGCTCCTGGCCAGCTGTGAGGACTGTCAGTGGAGCAGCAGTGGCTCCCAGAGTGGGTACCAGATGCTGGGCACTCTGCCTTGGTTTTCTTCCATCCTCACACAGACCCCCAGCAGCTGATTGCAGCTCTGTGATGGCTTGGAGGTGGGTGTGGAGTGTGTCAGTGGGCTTTTCTTGCCAGGACATACAGACCACAGGCACACACAGCCCTTCCCAGACAAATGTACACACACGCAGCCCTGCCCAGACACACATGCACACACATCCCTGCTTGGACACATGTGCACACGCAGCTCTGCCCAGACACACGTGCACACGCAGCCCTGCCCAGACACCCATGCACACATCCCTGCCTGACCACGTGCATATGCATCCCTGCCCGGACATACATGCACACACATCCCTGCCCAGAGACAAGTGCACACACATCCCTGCCTGGACACAAATGTACACGCAGCCCTGCCTGAACACAAGTGCACACGCAGCCCTGCCTGGACACACGTGCACATTCAGCCCTGCCTGGACACACATGCACACGCAGCCCTGCCCGGATACCTGTGCACACATATCCCTTCCTGGACACACGTGCACACACATCCCTGCCGGGACAGACATGCACATGTGTCCCTGCCGGGACAGACATGCACATGTGTCCCTGCAGCCCTGCCCAGTCACACGTGCACACACATCCCTGCCTTGGACACAAGTGCACACACATCCCTTCCTGGACACACATGCACACACATCCCTGCCTGGACACATGCACACGCAGCCCTGCCTGGACATACGTGCACACGCAGCCCTGCCTGAACACAAATGTACACGCAGCCCTGCCTGAACACAAGTGCACACGCAGCCCTGCCTGGACACACATGCACACGCAGCCCTGCCTGGACACATGTGCACACGCAGCCCTGCATGAACACAAGTGCACACACATCCCTGCCTGGACACATGCACACGCAGCCCTGCCTGGACACATGCACATGCAGCCCTGCCTGGACACACATGCACACGCAGCCCTGCCTGAACACAAGTGCACACGCAGCCCTGCCTGAACACACATGCACACACATCCCTGCCTGAACACAAGTGCACACGCAGCCCTGCCTGGACACACACGCACACGCAGCCCTGCCTGAACACAAGTGCACACGCAGCCCTGCCTGGACACACACGCACACGCAGCCCTGCCTGGACACGTGCACACACATCCCTGCCTACACACGTGTACACACATCCCTGCCTGGACACACATGCATACTCATCCCTGCCTAGACACATGTGCACACAGATCCCTGCCTGGACACATGTGCACATGCATCCCTGCCTGGACATCCTTGCACACAGATCCCTGCCTGGACACATGTGCACACGCATCCCTGCCTGGACACATGTGCACACGCATCTCTGCCTATACATGCGCACACACATCCCTGCCTGGACACACATGCACATGCAGCCCTGCCTGGAACACGTGCACACACATCCCTGCCTGGACACATGTGCACATGCATCCCTGCCTGGACACATGAGCACACACAGCCCTGCACAGCCTTAGTCTGCATCTGCCCTTGCTAGAGGGACGTCCTGAGTGCTCTGAAGACATGGGCAGGAAGTGCCTTTTCTCAGAGACTCCTGGCCCCCAAGCATCAGGACCCCCACTCCTGTTCCCAAGAGCAGTGCTGTCACAGCCCCCGCCTCCCTGGCAGGAGGAGGCAAAGGAAGGTTGGGAGACGGGGCAGAGGGGGTGTGGAGCGGCGCTCATCCCCCTTCCCCTCCCCCCTCCCCCTGCCCTGCTCTTTCCTGCAGGGGTCCTGGTCCACATGGACAATCTGCGCTGGGAGGGTGTGCCTTTCATCCTGACATCTGGTAAGGCCTTGGATGAGAGAGTGGGCTATGTTCGCATCGTGTTCAAGAACCGGGCCTATTGTGCCCAGAGCGAGGGCCACTGGGCCGCAGAGCAGAGCCGGTGCCTGCCCCAGCAGATCGTCTTCTACATCGGACATGGTGGGCTGGGCCATCCCGCCATCCTGGTCAGCCGGAACCTGTTCAGGCCCTCCCTGCCCTCCCAGAGCTGGGAGGAGGTAGAGGCCCGGCCGGGCCTCCGCCTTTTTGGCCGGCCCTTGTCCGATTACTATGCCTTCCGCCCGGTACGGGAGTGGGACGCCTACTCCTTCCTATTATCCCAGATCTTCCACTGCCGGAAGGAATCCTTCATCACCACGGAGAACTTGCTGGCCTCTTGGGTCTTCTGGACCCCCTTGTTGGACAGCGTGGCCCACGAAATCCCACGCATCTACCCTGGGGGCTCGGAGAACGGTCACCTGCTGGACTTCGAGTTTGGCGGTGGCCAGTTGTCGTTCACCCAGCAGCCGCTGGAGCAGCTGGTGCTTGGGCCGGCATCTTCCCCAAGGCCTAGTGACTTCCGGGTCCTCAGGGCCCAGTACCGAGAAAGCCCGCTGATCTCCGCCTGGCCCGAGGAGCTCATCTCTAAGCTGGCCAGTGATATTGAGGCCACCGCCCAGCAGGCCGTGCGGCGCTTTGGCAAGTTCCACCTGGCGCTCTCGGGCGGTTCCAGCCCCGTCGCCCTGTTCCAGCAGCTGGCCACCGGACACTTCAGCTTCCCCTGGGCCAGCACGCACCTGTGGCTGGTGGATGAGCGCTGCGTGCCTCTCTCAGATCCGGACTCCAACTTCCAGGGCCTGCAGGCGCACCTGCTGCAGCACATCCGGGTCCCGTACTACAACATCCACCCCATGCCCGTGCACCTGCACCAGAGACTCTGCGCCGAGGAGGACCAGGGTGCCCAGACCTACGCCAGTGAGATCTCCGCCCTGGTGGCCAACAGCAGCTTCGACCTGGTCTTGCTGGGCATGGGCATAGATGGGCACACGGCCTCCCTCTTCCCACAGTCGCCCACGGGCCTGGATGGCGAGCAGCTGGTGGTGCTGACCAAGAGCCCCTCCAGACCACACCAGCGCATGAGCCTCAGCCTGCCCCTCATCAACCGGGCCAAGAAGGTGGCCGTCCTGGTCATGGGCAGGACGAAGCGGGAGATCACCATGCTGGTGAGCCGTGTGGGGCACCAGCCAAAGAAGTGGCCCATCTCGGGTGTGCTGCCTCGTTCTGGCCAGCTGGTTTGGTACATGGACTATGAGGCCTTTCTGGGGTGATGGGGATGCCTCCGCCATTTGCTCCATCCAGACTTGCCATCTTCCTTTCCATCCTGCCTCTCCCTGTCCAGGGCACGATGAGGCTCCGTCGCAGCCTCTGAGGGAGCCAGCCCTGTGTGATGGTGGGGTCTAGATGCAGAACCAAAGCACAAGTGGCTTCTCTGCTCTTGAGATGCTTCACACCCAGGTCAGAGGAGAAACTTCAACCACGGAAAATCCGGCAGTTACAGGTCAGCACCAAGTAAAATGGGAGAAGCTGGAGTCCCCAAGAAGGCATGAGGCCTGGTGTCAGGTGACCCCTGCCTTCCCGTGGCCTCCTCTGTGGCCTGGTATCAGGTGACTCCGACTCCCCATGGCTTCCTATGGCCTACTGCCCAGCTTTTATATGATTAGCTGACTGCCTGGTCCTTGCACACAGCTTCTACTTGCTGGGTTCTCAGTTCCTCCCATTTCTTTTCTTTTTCTGTCAGTTGTGGGGCTTGAACTCTAGGCCTGGGCGCTGTCCCTCAGCTCTTCAGCTCAAGGCTAGCGCTCTACCACTTGAGCCACAGCACTACTTCTGGCTTATTTTCTGCTTATGTGGTACTGAGGAATTGAACCCAGGGCCTCATGCATGCAAGGCAAGCACTCTACCACTGAGCCACCTTCCCAGCCCCCTCCCCTGTTTCTTTCTTTCTTTTTTTTTTGGGTCCGGTCATGGGGCCTGAACTCTGGGCCTGGGCGCTGTCCCTCAGCTCTTCAGCTCAAGGCCAGCGCTCTACCACTTGAGCCACAGCGCCACTTCTGGCTTTTTTCTTTTTGCTTATGTGGTGCTGAGGAATCGAACCCAGGGCCTTGAGCATGCAAGGCAAGCACTCTACCACTGAGCCACCTTCCAGCCCCCCTCCCCTGTTTCTTTACTGTCACTCAGCCTCTTCCTTTATAGAGCGAGGAGGGACAGTAAATGTGGCTTAGCACCCATAGCTAGAATGTCACAAGAATCCCAGAGACCTAGAGGTCGCTGAGATTTCTCCACTGCGAACATCTCCCCTGGGGAGGTGAGGGGGTGGCTAGCTCCCCACCTTCCTCGGGGGGCCTGCTCCTCTCTCCAGCAGACCCTTCCCTCCAATGAAACATATGTTGGGGCCCAGAGCTGTGGCAGGGGTCTCTAATTAGAGAAGCCATTAGCACGCAGGGCTTGGTGGGTGTTTCCCCTCCCAGTGGCCTCTGGTTTTACCAGGACTCACCCTCTGGTGGGGCAGATGGGCCATGTGGCCATTGGCCCAGCCAGGAAGCCAGGCATCCCTGCAGGGGCAGCGGCAGCTCCAAGTCCCTTCCCCGGGCCAGGGCAGCCTGCAGCCAGACCTCACTACCTCTCAGCCGGGCGACCTCTGGCCTGCCCGAGACCCTGGGGCCTGAGACCTCGGGGATGCCCCCACCCCCGCCCCCAGGCCGCAGCCAGGGCTCTGTGTTCTGGAGCAGCTGTGGGACAACATCTCCTTTTTTCTGACATTCTTTTTCATGAAAGCCAACAACAACAACAGCAAAAGCGAAACTCCCAGGACGCATGCCACTTTCACGTCAGCTTCCGGCTCTGTAGGACTTGGCAAAGTTAGGACGGGCTGTGATCGCCTGCCATCTTACCCTGTGTCTCCAGAGTCTGCACTTTCTCCCACACCACAGATTGGGAAGAATTCTTCTCACGTGTTCCCGCATGTAAGGCACTCTTGTTAAGATTTGCTGACTGCGGCTTCCAGCCCCCTCCAGTTGGACAGTGTTTCTGTCCCGAGAGCCACCCTGTGGCCTCCCTGGGTCCTTTCACCAGCCCACACCGTGGCTGCAGTAGAAGTTCCACCTCTGGCCACTGGGGGCACCCACGCACCACCCCGAGGTCCCGTCCTGGCAGGACTTTTTATTTTCTCTGACTTTCCCTGAATTTCTTATCATTGCGGCAGCATTTGGCCCCAGCCCTCCCGTTCTGTTCTTTGGGGACTCATCCCTCTGCAGTTGCGACACCGGAGGGGGCCCTCCGCGTGCTCCAGTATCACTAGGAGAGAGGGTGAGCCTAGTCACCACTCTGAATAACAGTGAATCACTGCCCGGCCTGTGCCTAGAATGTCCTGTTCTTGCCCAGAGGAGTGACTCACTCCAGAATGTGCCCTTGGACCGTAGGGTGAGTGCGCCCGAGGGGGGGGGGTGGCGCCAGACTGCCAAAGGTTTCCTTTCTAGAAAACCACCTTGGAAAAGGCCAGCAGGAGACTTGGTCAGCTTTCCCTGTCTTCCTGCGGTTAGGAAGGACAGAGCGGGACCACCCGTGTGGGGCGCTCCTTAGAGCAAAAGGCCACACTTCCCATCCCGACGCAGCCAGGCGGGTGTCCAACTGTGCCAAATCCCTGATACCAAGGAATATTTATTGTTCCAGCGTAAGAGTGAATTTTGTATTTTTTTCATTAAAAAATGCTACTTATAATCCTCTCAACTACGCTGATAGGGAGTCTGCAAAATGCCGCCCCTTGTAACATCCCCATCTGTGGGGACGTGAGGACAGAGGCTGGGAGGGGTGGGTGGACAGGTTCCAGCCTCTGCAGGGAGGTCTGGAGTGTAGCCTTCTCTTCCACCTCGGACCTGCCAGTGGAGCAAGGGCCGGGCAGCTGTGGCTTAAGCAAGGCTTAGCTGTGGAGACTGAGCGCTGCGTCCAGTGCGCTGCCTTGCTCAGTGCTTTCCCCAGCCCTGTGAGGCCGGGGTGGGGGCCCAGCTACTGCTGATCTGGAAACGGAGGCTCGGGTTAAGGATCTGCCAGGCTCTGTACAGCCCGAGCAGTGACCGGAACTCAGATCTGTCACATTCAGAGTGGGGCTGCCAGCGGCCCTTGAGCTGCAGTGAGTTTAGCAGTCCCACTGGGAGGAGCACGTAGCACCCCGGAAGCGTCTCCTCGGGGCCCCTTGCCAGCCAGCATCCCCCCCAGACACAACATTGCCATTTGGGGTGGGGAACGAAAGAATGGAGGGACTTTCTGGGTTCTTGGAATCGAAATCTGTTTCCAATCCGGTGGCAAATGTTTCTAACTGCAAAGTAAGTCGTGTCAGCTTCTTGGTTTTCCCCTGATGCTTATCTGCAGAAAATGCTTCCTTGTGCCCCCCTTTCCACCCTCCATCTGGAGAACTAGAATAATCAGGTGTCCTCCTTTTGGATTTGTATTTCAGAGTGGTCCCTCGGGGACTTGCTCCTGTCCCCTCTGCTTGCCATCTTCCCTCCTTGCCTTGATTTCTGTTTTGAAATTGTGTCTGTCTGTGTTGGTCCTGGAGCTTGAATTCAGAGCAGGAGTGCTATCCCTTCGTTTTCCTTGATGAGTCACAGCTCCACTTCCAGCTTTTGGGTTCACTGAAGTCTTAAGGACTTTCCCACCGGGCTGGCTTTGAACCGCCATCTCAGATGTCGGCCTCCGGAGTAGTGAGGAATCCAGGCCTGAGCCACTGGTGCTTAGCTCAGCCCAACAGTGCCCTCACTGGATGAGTTCAGTGGATTGACCCATGGATTAGGTCAGAACCCAGTCGCTTCCCCAAAGCCCCTCAGCTGGCAGCCAGGCCTCTGGACAGGAGCCTGTAGGGGCCAAAAATGTACCAGGCTTTTCACAGCAAGAAAAACTCCCCCTGTTTTTTATGGAAACTTAAAAGATGCCCAAGGTGAGGAGACACACGGAGAACAAATGCCTTTCTAAACCTTTTAAAACAGTTTTTTAAAGTGCTTTTTCTTTGTATATCAAATGTCACATCTATTTTGTAAACAATAAAATGGTTTTGCCAGAGTGCGGGCCTCTGGAGTGTGTTTGGGAGAGGGGTGTGGCCTGAGGTGGCCTGGTCAGTGCCTGTATCCTTGGAAGGTAGGGAACACGGAGGGGACGTGGCGGGCTGGGCTGGACGGGGCGAGGCTGGACGGGGCGGTGTACCTGGCAGGTGGCTGTGATCCAGCTACCCCAGGGGCTCCAGAGGCCGACTTCCTAGATCCCTAGCTACCTGAAAAGGCCCCCGCTGTCTCCCCAGTCCGCTGAGTAGGTGAGGAGGTCACCCCAAAAGGGACATGTAGGAGTACCCCAGGGAAGTGTCAGAAGGGCATCTTTCAAAACAACGAGTCCATCCAGAAGTGAGGAGCTCCAGAGATCACAGAGCTATGGGGTTGGAAGCACGGAGGGGGGCGCGCCTATCCCCCCCTAAGCCTTCGGGGAGGAGGGGAAGACCCATTCAATAAGCGCTGGGGCCGCAGTACATCCTGGGCTGTCCCCCCCCCCCCCCGCACTTCAGGCTGGGAGGCCCCAGGGATGGCGCCATTCCTCACAGCTGAGAGTTCTGCTGGCAAGGTGGGCTCACTGCCTCCCCCCAAACTGGGGTCTCCACGGTGAGGGATCCCGTCCACCTGGGGGGAGCCTGCAGTGCATTCTGGGAGGATCTGATGCAGGCTTAGTGTCAGGCTCGGGCAGCCTTGGCCAGACTCCACAAGTTCAGCCACAAGTGTGGCTCCCGTGGCTCAAGTCACAGTGGCCCCACTGACTCTGGTGGGAGCAACCCTCGTCTCTTGGGACTCAGACTTGAGGCAGGAGCAACTCAGAGCTGAAAGCCGCATCTTAATCCCCTATTCCCACCCCCCTCCCAGTGGAGGAGGGCAGGGCCCCCAGGAGCTCCAGGATACGGGGGTAAGGGGTCTCCAGAACCCCTTCCAATGTGGCTGCAGGCCTTTCACGGTAACAGGTGCTTAAACAGTTAACACCTCTGGGCCTCATGGAGAGCACTAGGCACTTTGTCAGCTCTTCGGGAAAGGTCTGGAGAAATTGTGTCCTGTCCCAAGACAAGGTGGCCCCAGGAGGGCCACTCAGGAGCGCCGTCTTTATCCCAAGTCAGGATTCTATTAGGCCAGGGTGTCACAATCTAGCTAGTTGAACCAGAGCTCTGCACTTTGGTTTTCTTATTGCTTAACTGAAACCATCTCCTTAAGAAACTAATTTTTGAAAAGCAGAGACGGATGAAAGGACAGGAGGGAAAGAGCTGTGGCATCAACAGGAGCTGCTGGTAGCTGCAGGTGACTTGGGAGGCCCTCTGTGGCCTGGGGGTCAGCCCCAGGCCTGCCCAGCTGGCCCGCTTTTCTCATCGGCCTGAGACGGCTACAGACAGGCTTACCGAGTTTCGTGCTCATGTTCACTGTCATTTGCTGAGTTACCCAGGATTCCTTTGGTTGCAAGAGACAGAAACTCCAAGTAGATTTTTTAAGGGAATTCCCTGGCTCCTCTCTTTGGAGAGAGCAGGGTTGGAGAGGAGATGGCTCCAGCGAGGCTGGCTGGAGGCAATCAGCCACAACTTGAAGTTCAGTTCTTTACACCAGAGCTGCCAGATTTCGCAAATGCATCTCGAGGGGTGCCCAGTTAAAACAAATTTCAGATAAGGAAGAAATCCAATTTGACTATAAGTCAGTCAGTCCCAGGCAGGACTTGAGACACGCTTATACTAGAACATACTTGTGGTCTATTTGCTAAGAACTAGTTGTTTATTGGAAGTCAGATGTACCCCCAGGGTCTTGTATCTCCTTTGGCAATCCTCCTGCTGTCCATGGACTGCCTTTTCCCAGAAGGAAAGATGGCTGCGAGCAGCTTCCCACATCCCCCGTGGCCCTAGACACGGGGGGAAGGGGAGCAGCAGCGCCCCAGCTCTGCCCGCGTGTCCTGGAGGAGCCCCTGGGTCCAGCTGGTCTCCATGCGGGCAGCATCAGGAGATGCCGGGTAGCGTTGTCACTTCCTTCCTCCCAACTCCTCCTCACCCCACTGATTCTTGGGCACGAGACGCTGAGAGTTTTCCTCTGTTGGGTACTGAGCTGGCGGGGAGGCTCCCCTCTGCTCAGGTTCCATCCTCCACCCCTCCACGCGGAGTTCTGGTGAGGCCAGATTCAGAATCTGTCACTAGATAGGGCTGGACTTAGAGGTGGGTTCATGCTGGGCCTGGACCAACTATCCATGCAAGGGCTGATGGGAAAGCAAGTGGGCCACGCCTTTGCTAAACATCTCCCAGACCATAGGATGGAGAGCAGGCTGGTTAATAAAATAACTAATAGCAGTTGCTATTCTGCATTTCAAGAAGGGAAAGCTTTTATTAAAAAAAAAATTCCTGTTGGTGCCAGTACTGGGGCTTGAACTCAGGTCCTACGTACTGCCCCTTACCTTTATCACTCTAGGCTGATGCTCTGCTACTTGAACCCAGCTCCATGTATCACATTTTGGTGGTTAACTGGAGGTAAGTGTCTCACAGACTTTCTTGCCTGGGATGGTTTTGAACTACAATCCTCAGATCTCAGCCTTCTGAATAGCTAGGATTACAGGCGTGAGCCACGGTGCCCAGCTCCAAGAGCTTTTCTAATCATTAAGTTGTTTCAAGAGCAAGTCATCCGCCAGGAAACTCTGCATGCAGAGTTGGACCACCATCTGCTCTGTCTGCTCTGACTATCACCCTCATAACTTAGACGGAAATCAGGAGGAGATCGAGGGGAGCGGCCAGGAAGCATCTGGAAAACCAGCATGGTGAGCCATGCTTCCCCAGGCTCCTGACACCCAGCTGCCAGCTCACTCCTGGTGCTTCAACATGCCGAGACCAGCATGGCCTCTCTGTCCTGAGCCTCGTTCGGTTCATTGTGAGTATTATGATGTCATGGGCTGTAGTGGAGGATTTCTACAAAGTCTTATGGGGGAAGGGGAAGAGGGAGAGGAGGAGGGGGCTGGTGCCTGTGTCTCGGATAGAAGTGACATTCGGAGCCAGTCCAGATGCCAATGGAGAAGATGCGAGACTGAGAGCCCTGGGCTGGCCCTCAGGCAGCTCAAGGCCGGCCACGGGCAGGTCCAGCTGCTGACCTTGCACATCTGCCCACCCAGAGCTGCCGTCAGACACCGGGACTGTCTGAGAAGCAAAGATCTGGCTATTCTTACTGAACAGGCTTCTCTTTAACCTATCTCTGTCTCTCTCTGGGGTTTGGGTTTTGTTGTTGTTGGTCGTGGGGCTTGAACTCTGGGCCTGGGCGCTGTCCCTCAGCTCTTCAGCTCAAGGCGAGCGCTCTACCACTTGAGCCACAGCGCCACTTCTGGTTTTCTGGTGGTTCATTGGAGATAGGAGTCTCACAGACTTTGCTGCCCAGGCTGGCTTTGAACTGCGATCCTCAGATCTCAGCCTCCTGCGTGGCTAAGATGACAGGCGTGAGCCACTGGTGCCCCGCTTCTCTCTGGGGTTTGAATTCAGGGCTCCAGACTCCTTGCTAGGCAGGATCTCTACCACCAAGTGATGCCTGTAGTTCTTTTCTGGGCTGAGCTCTGTGTGTGTGTGTGTGTGTGTGTGTGTGTGTGTGTGTGTGTGTGTGTGTGTGTGTGTGTGTGTGTGTGTGTGTGTGTGTGTGTGTGTGTGTGTGTGTGTGTGTGTGTGTGTGTGTGTGTGTGTGTGTGTGTGTGTGCGCAGGTCCTGGGGCTTGAACTCAGGGCCTGGATGGATGGTGTCCCTGAGCTTCATTTTGTTCAGAGCTAATGCTCTACCACTTGAGCCACAGCTCCATTTGCATCCTTTCCTGAGTAGTTTATTGGAGATAAGAGTCTCATGGACTTTTCCTGCCTGGGCTGGCTTTGAACCGCAATCCTCAGATCTCAGCCTCCTGAGTAGCCAGGATTAAAGGCGTGAGCTACCAGCTGGTTTTTGTTTGTTTTTTGAGATGGCATCCTGCTTCCTGCCTGGGCATGTGCCACGAGACCATGGCCTGCCTATTTCTGTCTTCGTGCCATAGCTGGGACGGCAGGCACGCACCGGCAGCTCGCTTCTTCCCCTTGAGACGGCGTTGTGTGAACTTGGCTAGCGTGCTGTGCTGCGAGCAGTCATCCCTCTCCCTGGATGTTCTCAGCATTTCTCCTGCAACCCTCACTCTGTCCCCGCTCCTCTCACAACGTGGCCTGTCTCACCCCACGGTGAGGATTGCCTGTGCCCGGGCACACTTTCCAGCCCGCCTGCAGGGTGCCAGGCACGAGGACCTGGGCCCCGCCGCGCATTTGGGAGGAGCTTGCGAGTTGGCCTCGGGAGTCACAACGATCTGAGTTCAAATCCCAGCCCTGCTGCTTGGAGCGAGCGAGCTGGGGTATTCACCGCTGGGAGCTTTGTGTCCCTCTGTGAAGTGGGGCAGTCGGCTCTGCTCTTCAGACATCGCCACTCATCCTGGTGCCCACTTAGAGCCACGTGGGTGGTCTGTGCCCAGGAGACTTCACAGAGACCTGCTGTTCTCAGGGGTGGCGGGTGTGAGCGCTCAGGACGGCACAGCAGGGCTTGGGGAGCTTTGACGGGGGGGCTGGTGAGGGAGTGAGGAAGGGTCTCCATCAAGCTGGAGGGGGCGGTGAGTTAGGAGTTCAGAGCTGGGTGCCAGTGGCTCACACCTGTAATCCTACCTATTCAGGAAGCTGAGATTTGGGGGTCCCGGTTCAAAGCCAGCTTGGGTAGACAAACCCGAGAGACTCTTAATTCCATTTAACCAGTCAAAAGCCAAAAGTTGAGTTGTGGCTCAGGTGGTAGAGTGTACTCTCTCTCTCTCCCCTCCCCTTCCCCCTCCCCTCCCCCCACATAGTTCAGTACGTGCTATGGCTAATTTCACATCACCTGACATGAAGTAGCTGCTGTGTGCTGCCAAGTGCTAAGCTTGGTGCTGAGATAAACCAGGAAGCAAGACGGAGGACCTGCCCCAGGCCTCCTGTGAGATCCAAGCCAGAGAGAAGGGGCGCGCAGCTGGGGGTGGACGTGGACCAGCCCTCCCCCGCCCCAGGCCCAGGGTGCACTGTCCACCGGCCGCTGGACTTGGAGTGACCCCTGGGTCCCGGCAGCTCAGGCGGGGCTCACTGCCCAGGTGTTCCTAGAGACTGAGGCTCTATCTGGAAAGGCAGAAGACCTTGGAAAGCTTAGAGCCTTGTCTGTTGACTGTGGAGATGACCAGCCCTGTGCAGGGGCCTGCCCAGCCTGGCCCTCTGCACCAGCATTGCCCAGGTGACCATTCCTGACCTCGATGGCACCGCCACCCCCCGGGCGCCCCCTCCCTCTTCAGCCACCACAGCTTCTATCCAAGGCACCAAGGTCCTTTGTGGTGGTTCCTATGTCCTCTTGAGCTGCTCAGGGCACCGGCTGTGGCTCTGCCCAACTGCAGAAGGTCCCATCATGGAGTTGGGCACGGGGCTGGGTGAGGCCCAGGCCTGGGAGCCCGAGCCGGGCCTGGCTCTGAGCATGGGCCCTGGGGACTGCAGCCCTCCATGCAGGTCAGTCCATACCCCGCCAGGGCCTGTGCCTGGGCGGCCCTGGTGGAGCGAGAGCCAGAGGCCTGCGGAGCTGGGTCAGATTGCCACTGATTTCCTGAAAAGGGTCTTCTAGAATGCCAAGCAAACCCACCAGCTGAGCAGGAAAAAAACAGGCCTTGCACTTAAAACCAAATGTCAGCATCTTTCCTGAGCCTGCCCAAGGAGACGGGAGGCCCTGACATCCCTCCTCCTTCCCTTCTTCCTCCTCCTCCTCCCCCTCCTCCCCTATTCCTCCCCTTCCCCTAGTCCTCCCCCTTCACTCCCTCTTCTCCCTCCCGTTATTCTTCCCCCCTCCTCCTCTTCTTTTTCCTCTTCTTTTTCCTCTTCTTCCTCCTCCTCCTCCTCCTCTTCTTCCTCCTCCTCCTCCTCCTCCTCCTCCTCCTCCTCCTCCTCCTCCTCCTCCTCCTCCTCCTCCTCCTCCTCCTTCTCTTTCTGTTTGTCCTTGCTGCCCACAGGTCAGCCACGACCTGGCCATACAACAGCCCCTTTGCCAAGGAAGCCACTTCTTAGCTGGCACATAAAAATAGTGACTGGAGT
This sequence comes from Dipodomys merriami, assembly GCF_024711535.1. Lineage (NCBI taxonomy): Eukaryota > Metazoa > Chordata > Mammalia > Rodentia > Heteromyidae > Dipodomys > Dipodomys merriami. The sequence continues at coordinate 5,774,608 of NW_027204270.1, forward strand.
GTTTTCTTTAAATAGAAAGGAGTCGCCTCACTCTACCCCAAGCCTCTGCCCCCCTGGGCTCCTGGGATCTTAGGCAAACTCAACAGCCCCTGCGCTGACTCAAGGGAGGGAATGAAATGGGAAAGAAAAGTCTGAATAGGAACAGGCTGTTTATATAATCTAAAAGTGCCAGGCTGGGAAGGTGGCTCAGTGGTAGAGGGCCTGCCTAGCAGGCATGAAGCCCTGGATTCAATTCCTCAGCACCACATTTACAGAAAAAGCCAGAAGTGGCAATGTGGCTCAAGGGCTGGAGTGCTAGCCTGGAGCAAAAGCTCAGGGACAGTGCCCAGGCCCTGAGTTCAAGCCCCAGGACTGGCTAAAGAAAGAAAGTGCTTACCCACAGAAGACTTATTTGTGACAAAGGGAAAATAATGACTCTGTAATAGAAAAGCCTGGCAGGCCTCACCTTAATTAAGTGATCAAAGTTTTGTTTTTGTTTTGTTTTTGTCAGCTCTTTAGCTCAAAGCAAGTGCTCTACTACTTGAACCACAGAGCCACTTCTGGTTTTTTAGTAGGTTATTGGAGATAAGAGTCTCACAGACGGTCCTGCCTGGGCTGGCTTTGAGCCTAGATCCTCTGATCTCAGCCTCCTGAGTAGCTGGGATTACAGTTGTGAGCCACCCAAAACCAGACTCTTTGCTGGGTGCTGCTGGCTCTCATCAGGATGCGGAGATCGGAAAATCCCAGTTTGAAGCTAGCCCAGGTTATCTCCAATGAACCAACAAAAAGCCGGAAGTGGAGCTGGGGCTCAAGTGACAGAGTGTTTGCCTTGAGCAAAAAAAACTAAGTTGAGGTGTGAGGCCCTGAATTCAAGCCCTAGTGGCAGACAGACAGACAGACAGACAGACAGACAGACAGACAGACACACACACACACACACACACACACACACACACACACACACACACACACACACACACACACACACACACACACACACACACACACACACACACACACACACACACACACACACACAGAGTCTTCCAGAGACCTGGGGTGTTGAACTCTGGAAGGAGATAGCTTCCCAGAATGACTTCTGAGTCAGTAGCACAGAGAGATTTTACGAACATTTCTGCTCCAGTCTTGGGATTTGATTCTAAAGCCCTAAGGGTAATTTTCTCAAAGACTTGAGCAAGCAGTTTAGGTCTGCGGTGCCTCGGTTTCTCTGTTTGGCCATCATGAGCGTCTCTGAGTCCCTCCCCCGCACCAGGGCTGGCATGAGGTCATTCTGTGATGTGGGGGCTGCATAGCATGAGTTCCAGCAGGGCAGGGGAACATGCCAGCCCCCTCCTGCCCACCTCGGGGAAGGAGGCCTGTAAAGTAGCTTCTAGAACTTGAGAACATGCAGTTCTTTCCACACAAGGAGGAGGGGAGCGCAGGTCCCTGTTGGGGTGCAGGGAGGCCAGGGGACATGCTGGCCTCGTCTTCAGGGTCCTGGGTGAACGGTAACCAGGGCTGGCTGGTCTGCACTCTGGGCCGGCCCAGCAGGGCTGATATAATTAGGGCAGAGACCGTGGCACGCTGAACGGGCATGTGAGGAGAGGATCACACAGCTGAATCTGTCTCTGGGACCTCCAGCGGGACCGCAAGTGGGACTGCCACTTCTCCCTACAGTAAAGGTGGCAGACACTGGTGTATCCTTTCCCAGGAGATTAATTAATGCCACCCTGATGGCATGCTCTGGGGCCACTGACCCACAGACCATGGTGGGAGCTCACACCTGTAATCCCCGCTACTCAAGAGGCTAAGATTAGAGGACCACCGTTCCAAGTCAGCCCAGGCAGGAAGGGCTGTGCAACTCATCTCCAGTTAATCACCAAAAAGCTGGAAGTGGAGCTGTGGCTCAAGGGGCAGAGCACTAGCCTTGAGCATAAAAAGCTAGGCTCTGAGTTCAAGCCCCAGTACTGGCACAAAACAAACAAAATCAAACACAAAGGCCACTCCAGGGCGGTGGGGAGTGAGGGAGTCACGTGACGCTGCCCGTGGGATCCTCCTCCTCCTCCTCCACAGACCCCTTTGTTTCCTGGTGACTAAGCTTGCTCAGGCCATGTCTACAGTCATTCCACAAATATTGACTGAAGACTCAGTCACGAGAGTTCTTTTGGGCGTTGCTCAGACAGGGACTTGAAATGAATGTGAATGTTTGGGCTTTTCCTCCCTGCTCTCCATGGGAGAAGAGTTTCCTTAGTGCTTCAGCTGCCCCTCAGTACAAACCCCAGGGCCTGTGCCCTTGGTGCTGGGCTGCCCTGGATTCCATGCCCATGTGAACCAGCTGACCCCCAGCCACCCAGAAAAAATGCAAGAGTAAATGGTTGTGCTTTAAACCACTGAGTTTTGGGGTGGTTTGTTACGTGGCTATGGCTGACTGATACAGGATCTACTCTGTGCCTTGGGGACGGTGGGAAGCCGGCACAGCCCCTCATGCCATGTACTGTCTGGTGAGATGAGAAGAACTGAGCATGGGGGGGGGAGGGGGGAGCCAGGAGAGGGTGCTGTAGCCATGGTAACCAAGTTGGGAAGGACGGGAGCTGGGAGCCAGAGGAGGAGCAGGGGCTCTCAGGGAGGCAGGGACGGAGGGGAGATCTCAGCAGAAAGGCTTGGGGCCACTGTCATGGCAGGAAGGAAAAGGGGAAATCAAGGAGGTGAAGGGTAGGAGAATGTCAGAGCCAGTGGAGGTGGAAGGGGGTTCCAGGGGCAGCTGGAAGGGGTGCTTGTGTGATAAGGCCTTACAGATGGGTTAAGAATTCTGAACTCGGGCTGGGAAGGTGGCTCAGTGGTAGAGCGCTTGCCTTGCATGCCTGAGGCCCTGGGTTCGATTCCTCAGCACCACATAAGCAAAAAGAAAAAAGCCGGAAGTGGCACTGTGGCTCAAGTGGTAGAGCGCTAGCCTTGAGCTGAAGAGCTGAGGGACAGTACCCAGGCCCAGAGTTCAGGCCCCACGACTGGACCCCCCCCCCAAAAAAAAATTCTGAACTCAAGGCCAGGAGTGTGATTCCTCCTTTAGTCTTAGCTACTCAGGAGTAAGAGATCAGGAGGATTGTGGTTTGTGGCCAGGCTAAGCAAAAAAAAAAAAAAAAGAAGACCCCATCTCCATAAAGCTCGGTGTAGTAGTTCACGCCTCATCCCAGTTAACACAGGAGGTGTTTAAGTAGGAGGATCCCAGTCTAGATTGGCCCTAGAGGGATAAACATGAGCATCAGACTCTGAGTTCAAATCCCAATACCACTACAGAAAAGAAAATGATTCTAGACTCCATTTTAAGGGCTGGTGTGGAGTCCGTGCAGTCTGCAAGCAAGCCAAGGATCGTTTCCGTGGCTGTGGATGAAGAGGTTGGTAGCCATGCAGGTGAGAGGTGAGCTGCATGCCTATGATGGCCAAGGTCAGGGCCAAGGTGTCTCTCAGAGGCTGCTGGGGAGGAGCCATGCTTGGGGCCCCCATCTCCTGACACTGGATGGGAATTTCTTCTTTGCCTCTGGTCTCTGCCTCTCTCCTTGTCCACCGTGTGTGTGTGTGTGTGTGTGTGTGTGTGTGTGTGTCCAAATCCCCTTCCTCTTCTCCCACTGGGTCAGGTCCCACCCTGGTCTGGGATGAGCTGGCCTGCAGAGACCCTATTCCCCAGCGAGGGTGCAGGCTCAGTTGCCAGCTCAGGGTGGCTTAGGGAGGGCGCACAGGAGGCTGCGGTGTTGGGAGTTTATGTGGAGGGTAAGTAGGAACAGGCCATGGGGCTGGGCCTGCGCAGGGCCCTGGGGCCCACCCTTCCCTCCTCACCACACCGCACAGCCACTCCTCTGAGTAGAGTCTCCTCATTTCCTTGTCATGTGGCCAGGCAGGGCCCAGACTCCCGTGGGTGTCCTGCTTGGTTATTGTTCTTCTGGGACGTAGGAAGGCAGCACTTGGCTCTGCCACGAGGCTCATGGGGATTCCTGGTACTCTGAGATCACAGCCATTCGAACATGGGCAGCTCTAGCGTTGCAATGTCTCACTTTACTGGCTGGGTGACTGGGCATGCTCTTCAATCACCTTTTTGTTGTTGTTGTCGGTCATGGGGCTTGAACTCTGGGCCTGGGTGCTGTTCCTCAGCTCTTCAGCTCAAGGCTAGCGCTCTACCACTTGAGCCACAGTGCCACTTCCGGTTTTTTCTGCTTATGTGGTGCTGAGGAATCGAACCCAGGGCCTCATGCATGCAAGCACTCTACCACTGAGCCATCTTCCCAGCCCTTCTTCAATCACTTTAATGTCCCAGAATCTCTTCATAAAATGGAGACAGTCACAGCCCCATGTGAGCACGGGAGGCTCACGTGTGAACACATATCTAAGGCACAGAGCAAAGCGTTTGGCATGTTAGCAAATGTAAGTTTTGAAAATCGTGGCTGAGCATTGATGTCTCATGCCTGTCATCCTAGCTACTCAGGAGGCTGAGATCTGAGGATCATCGTTCGAAGACAGCCTGGGTAGGAGTCAGTGAGACTTTTATCTCCAATTAGCCAGCAAAAAATTGGAAGCAGAGGTATGGCTCAACTGGGAGAGAGTACCAGTTTTGATCCAAAAGCTAAGGAACAGCTCCCAGGCCCTGAGGTCAAGCCCCAGTATTGGTGCACACACACACACACACACACACACACACACACACACACACAGATTACATTCATCCAATGAATTTGGGAGTCTTAATTCTTTTTTCTTCCACCCACATCTCCCATGGAGGCAAAGACTGAAGACATGCCTCAGAAAAAAGAGATCCCGTCTATCAACTGCCATCACCAAGTTCCCAGCCAGAATGTTCTAGGCTTTGTGTGAAGGACGGCAGGACAGATGCTTCGTGCTCTTACATGAGGCAGAATGGGGGCTGTTTAGTTTCATTCTCCAAACTCAGTCCTACCGGCTCCATCCTGTGGGACAAGCACTAGGAAGCTCCCCGCACAGCTGGTTCATGTCAACAGATGTTTTCTGGATGAATGACACAGCTGGGCCCTGGGTAAGATGTGGGTGGAGCCCTGAGGCTGGAACTGTGGGTCTGGACCAAACAGAGCAAACCCTCCTGTGGTGGGCTGTGGCGGGGGAATGAGCTTCTGACTACTGGAGGTGAATGACCTGTCATTTGGGACAGAAGGATTCTTTATATAGTGTCTTAAAGTTCTGAACTGAATACAGGTTATTTCCCCAACCCCCTAGAGCCCACAGAGCAAACACATGTACAATGATCCTTATTCTCTCCATTTTGTCTGAAATGACCCCATTTATGGCTTGTCAACAGTCTGTCACTGAGATGGAAATTCTTTAGGGCCAAGACCCTGGTCTGTTTGCTTACTACTTTCCAGTATACAGAACTACACAATACATATTAATTAATGGAAAAGAAACACAGAGAGACCAAAGGAATAAGTACTTTAAGGGGGCTTTCCCTCCTCTGTTTTCTTTTCTTCTTCCTCTTCTTTCTTCTTCTTCTGCTTCCTCCTCCTCTTTCTTCTTCTTTGTTTAAATTTTACGTGTTTTTCAGCTAGGATCTTGAGTTTTTCCTAGGGCCATCTAAGACTATGATCCTCCTGTCTATGACTGTCTCGTAGCTAGGATCACAGGTGTGAACTACCATGTTCAGCTATTGGTTGAGATGGGGTATTGCACTTTTTTTCCCCCAGGCTGGTCTCAAACTGCTATCCTCCAGGCAGCCACTTCTGGAGTAGCTGGGATTACAGTTGTATATTATTTTAATATAATTTTACTATAATATTCAAGATGCATTCCCATAGGGAAAATATCCTGAAGGACTAATGAAAGTATCTACTCAAGGTCTAAGATGGGCACCAAGACAATAGCTTGCTCATTATTCTTTCACTGGAAATGTCTTTAAGGAACTTTGTAATTACTGCCACAAGATCATATCTCTATTTATTTCTTCTTAAATCCATTGGAACTCTTCCCAAGTCTGGTTACTACCCAAGTCTCAGGTCAAAAGCCATCAGCTCTCATTTATTTATGATTAACAATGTCTGATAGAGCTATACTGCAATCCCACTGATGGCCAGCAGGTGACACTGTTTAATAAGATGTGATCTAGTGTAACCCATACCATCTAAATCTACAAAATGACTGCTGGAAGAGGGAAGAAGAGCCACTCTACTTCAGTCTTACTTGGTGAGGTAGATATATCTATGCTAGAGATGTATAATGAACCCATGTTTTATTAATGTGCTCCCATACTCCTTCTTTCTTTCTTGTGGAACTTGTCAGAACTCCTCAGAATCCTTTGATTTCATTCTAACACAGAAAGCCCTGGCTGGACATGTTGTGTTCAGTTTCGTTGAATGATTATTAGCCTTCCCGCATCCTAAACTATGAAACAATTCTGTAGATAAAGAAATGGAATCTCTATAGGCTAAGTACTCTTTCTTTCTTTCTTTCTTTCATCACACAGAGCTGAGTGCTGGTGGCTCACACCTATAATCCTAACTACTCAGGATGCTGAGATCTGAGAATTGTAGTCCCCCCCCCCCCACATACACACAAATCACACAGCAAGGGAATGATTGACCTGGGGTTTGTATTATGCTTATCTTGTTCCAAATTCTCTTATTATTCACCCTCATGAGCAAAAATGTCTTGGAAAAGACGTGAACCCCTAGCCCTGTGAGGGAGGGAGAATTCTCAGTAAGATCACAGCATATCCAAGATGTCTAGTCTAGATAAAAAGAAAATAAGTTTATGTTACTTTGTTTCCTAATTGTTTATCCTTATCATTTCTGTGAGTCAGATTAAGGTGGTGAGCAAATTCTATCAGCTGCATCACTGAGAAGAGGGTAGCGTGTGGGGTGGGGGTGGGGGGAGCTGGGAGCCCAGAGCCACTTCCCTCCTTATCTACCCCTGTGGGACCTAGATCCTTGGTTTAAGATCTGAGTCAGGCTTCCAGTGTTTACCAGCTGATGTTAAAACAGTGTTTATCAGCTGACGTTACAATATTGTAAGATTATGTATCTTTTCTAGCAAACAATAGTATCAGCAGGGATATGAGTTTATGCCTAATGTGGCCTTCAGGATTGATTGCCCAACCATAGTGAGCCCCAGCTGTCATTGCTGGGGTGGTGTCAAGCTCCCCAACAGCCAGCCCACATGCCTAGGTCTGGAAGAACGGGATACTTCACTTCCTATAGGTTCCTTGGCAAATTGGGGCCAGCATGACTAAGAGACAGACTGGACTGGAGTAGAACGGAGAGTTCAAGATTAATGTTGAAGCTGAGCACCGGTGGCTCACACCTGTAATCCTAGCTACTCAGGAGGCTGAGATCTGAGGATCACAGCTCAAAGCCAGCCAGCCCAGGCAGGAAAGTCCATGAGACTCTTATCTCCAATGAATCCTTCTGTCCCAAATGACAGGTCATTCACCTCCAGTAGTCAGAAGCTCATTCCCCCGCCACAGCCCACCAGAAAACTGGAAGTGGTACTGTGGCTCAAAGTGGTAGAGCGCTAGCCTTGAGTAGAAGAGCTCAGGGACAGCACCCAGGTCCAGAGTTCAGGACCTATGACCAACAAAAAAAATTTTTAAAAATTAATGTTGAAGGTGCTGGAGGAGTCAATGCCTTTTAATTGGGAACTGCCTCTGACAGGGTCCTCATATCAAAAGTGGGGTTTGGAACCCTAAGTAAACAAACAGGCCCTATGGCTCTAATCATGACCTATGCCCCTTTTGCCCTGGTAACCCCCCCCATGCCAGGCTGAGACAACCAGGGGCTAACTTCTCTAATCGCCAAAGGTTCACAGGAAATCATGTCACAGGTGAGATCAGCCTGCACGCGGGTCTGTGTCCTGAGTGTCCACAGCATCTGTATTATTCTGGATTGAGAATGAAAGGAAAGTACTGTGCCGTACAGAGATGTGAGAAGACGTCAGACCTTCATGTCTACAGCCCGGCTCGGCTCCAGGCTCCGCCTCGGCCTCTACTCAGTAACTGTTTCATCTTTACTATGACACAGGGTGTCTGCCCAGCCCTCACAGCTTAGAGTAAAGATCAGTGGAGATGACACACAGTGAGTGGTTAGAGATAGGAGTTTCACTCTTAAAATAGCAATGTCTTCTAATATATATAAAATCTCCTCAGTTCTAAGGGGCTGCTCTGGTAGGGAGGGTCTAGAAAATTCCTTTAATAAATCAGAACCTCAAGACACCCAGAGCCAAGTCCTCAGAGCAAGGACTTGTCCTGGAAGTTGTTCATTCATTCATTTGACCTTTTTTTTTTTTCTTTTTTGTTGGTTGTGGGGCTTGAACTCTGGGCCTGGGCCCTGTCCCTCAGCTCTTCAGCTCAAAGTGAGTGCTCTACCACTTCAGCCACAATGCTGCTTCCAGTTTTCTGGTGGTGAATTGGAGATAAGAGTCTGACTGACTTTCCTGCCTGGGCTGGCTTTGAACCATGATCCTCAGATCTCCTCCTCCTGAGTAGCTAGGATTACAGGCGTGAGCCACTAGTGCTTGGCCATTCAACCAATTTCTAAGCCTGGTTTGGTGATAAATGCCTGTAATCCCAGAACTAGAGAGACTGAAGCAGGAAGGTTGCAAATCTCAAGCCTGGGCCACACAGTGAGGTGAACCCTGTCTCTGCCTCCCCCCAACACACACGCACACTCATTCACTCTTAAATTCACACTCATTCCCCCCCCCACACCACTGCTCAGGGAGCGCAGACATCCTTAAACTTGGGCCACCTATGCATTGTGGGTGCTCGGGCGCCGGGCCCTGGGGATCCCTGAGACCTGACACCCCCATTACCTATGGGTACGCATCTGCTTACATACGGGTGTCTTGTCCCTCAGATTACAGAGGGATTAACCATGGGCTCCCCATGTTGTTTAAATGAGTGAGCCTCGACCCCCCTCTCCGGGGTGGCACTGCCGAGGCCGGCCCCTCTCCCTTGGTTGCTAATGAGGCCTTAGACCCGGCCTTGCCCCTAAGAACCTCCAGAGGCCACGCCTGGGCAGTGGCTGCTACCCGGGGGCCAGGAGGCGGGGCCGGGAGGCGGGGCCGGGAGGCAGGGCCGGGAGGCGGGGCCCGGAGGTGGGAGTGGAGGGCCGAGCGCGACACATGACGCCCGCAGTTGCGCTGAACGCTTGTGGGCGGGGCCTGTGTGGGGCGGGAGATGGGCGGGGCCGCCCGGGCTCGGTGGGCGTGGCCGGTGTCGGGGCGGGCCCTGCGGTGGGCGGGGCGGGCCCTGCGGTGGGCGGGGCGGGCGGGCCCGCCCACGGCGCGTTTGGCTTTTTTTCACTTTAAAGTCGTCCGTTGCTTTTTCTTCCCCGCATCCAAGTCGCGCTCGGGCGGCCCGCGCGCTCGCAGCAGCAGCCAGGCTCCAGGCGCTGGCGCCGGGGCCGCGGGGACGAGGCGACTTCGCTCCCTGCGGTGGGCGCGGCCCGGGGCGCCCAGAGCCTTCAGGGTGTCGGAGAGCGACGGCCTCCCCGGGCGCGGTAGGCAGCGTCGGACGCCGACGACCCGGTGGGTGGGCGCGCGCGGTCCGGCGCGGGGGGCCGGGGTGGGGGCGGACGCGGGGTCGGCGCGGCGGGCGGGCGGGCAGCGGGCGGGCGCGGGGCGGAGCCCGGGAGACCCCGCGGGGCCGCGGCCGCTCCGCCGAGGCTCGAGTCCCGGGAGGGGGGCGGGCGCCGCCCAGCGCCGCCGCGGCGGGACCGGCGCGTCGAGGTGGCCGGTCCCACCTGCGGGGCGACGCCGGCCGGGGGTCGCGGCTCCTGGCCGTCCGGGGCTGAGCCCCGGCGGCCGCGGAGGAGACGGAGGCCTGGGGTGCGCGGCGGGACCTCCCGCAGCCCAGCGCCCGGCCCCGCGCTCCGAGGCCGTCCCGGGCCGCGGGCGGACCCCGGCCCCGCAGCCCCGGCCGGGCAAGTTAGTTTCGCTTTTCCGCTAGTCCGGACCGGGTTTGCCGCGCGGCCCGCCCGGCCCCGGGTCCCCGCCCGGCCGGCCGCCCGGCCCGGCCCGCTGCGCCTCCCCGGAGCCCCGGGAGACGCCGCCGCCGCCGGCGCCGCCCGCCCAGCCGGCTTCTCCGGGCAACCGGGCAACCGAACGGAGGGAGAGGCCGGGGTCACGTCAGGAAATGGATGAAGACGGGAAAAGCGGAGCCGCCGGAGCCCGTGGGTGGAATCGCAGGACCGGGCGGCCGGGGCCTGGGGTGCGTGCGGGGACCCGGTGACCGTCCTGGTCAAGATGGAGTGGATGAAGGCAGATGTGCCCTTGAGGATGCTTGCTCTGCCCGGAAGTTGTGTGTGTGTGTGTGTGTGTGTGTGTGTGTGTGTGTGTGTGAGAGAGAGAGAGAGAGAGAGAGAGAGAGAGAGAAAGAGAGTTGTGGATGCTTGCCTGAGTGTGTCTGCGAATGTGGGTGTGTCTGTGACTCTGTGTGTGTGTGTGTGTGTGTGACTTCATTGTGTGTGCTGTCTGTTAACGGGGGCTCTTGCATGTTTCTGGAAAGGGCTGGGGGGGGCTGTATTGGACCACCAGCGGTCACTGCTCAGGGGGCCCCTGCAGTGCCAGCCCAGGAGGGGGGGTGGCTAGGCTCCTCGCTCTCTCTTTCTCTTTTTCTCTGAAAACCAGCTACAGTTTGGTGGTGAGCTGGCAGGGGCTGCTTCCTGAGTGAGTAATATTTAATTAAACTCTCCAGCCGGTAGCCTCAAACTGCTCATGAGCTGAGTTTTAACAGGTGTTCTTGGTGAGCGCGCCATCCCCGTGACTAAGGCTTGGTGTCCCTGGAAGGATTTTCTGTCTAGGGGGTGCAGTGTGGGGGCAGGGCGGAGGCTTTCATCCCTGGTTGTTGAGTGTGAGGAGAGCAGGGAGCCATAAAGGGAGCAGGGCTGGCTTCTCACTTCTCAAGCCTTCCTAACCAGCAGCTCTGAGAGGGGCTGGATGGAGCTTGGTTGCATAGATGAAGTGGAATCACGGAGTCAGGGAAGCATCTGGGCATCTAGCTAGGCTACCTCTCCTGTCTCAGCAGATGCCCAGAGACGGTGTGCAAACTACTAAACTGCACAGATGGGGCTGTAGACCAGGACTCCCCAAGTCCTGGCTGATGCTGTTGGTTTACCGGCCCTGGCACTGGGGTCGTGGGCCAGGCGGGCGGTCACAGAGTGATGGACTGCATTAGATCATTCGAAGCTTTCCTTCCTCCTCCTTCACCCCTCTGCTTTTTTATTCTGCCAGGAGTAATTTATCTGGTAGGTGGAGTGTGTGTGTGTGTGTGTGTGTGTGTGTGTGTATAGGAGATGTAACACTTTCACAAGTTTTCCTCTTTACTTTTTGGTGGTGATGGGGTTTGAAGTCACGGCCTTGCACTTTCCAGGCAGGTTCTCAGTCATGGAGACATTCCCACACTTTCCTCTTTTATTTTGGGCCATAGTAGGATTTGAACTGAGGGCTTTGTGCTCTCACTTGGCTTTTTTTCTGCGCTGTACCACTTGAGCCACACATTTCCACCTCCAGCTTTTTGCTGGTTAACCAGAGATAAGAATCTTACCAACTTTTCTGCCTGGACTGGCTTCGAACTGTGATCCTCCAGTCAGATCTCAGCCTAAGGAGCGAGGATTTACTGGGGTGAGCCACCAAGGCCTGGCTCAAGTTTCTTGCTCAGCCTGGCTGCCACCTTAGAAGCAGTAGTGACTTGAGCCACAGCAGGGAACAAGCCAGGGGCAGGCTTCAACAGAGGCAGTGTCTTCCAGGGCCTGGTCCTGCCTGGGCCCCAGTGATGTCACTTTGGATCTAGGCGAGGCTGCATTCCTGGGGCTGCTCCAGTGCACCAGGGCTCCCCATGGCTGCCGCATAAAACTCTTTGCCCTGGAATCTGCACAGACGTCTGCTTTCTCCCGGCTCCTGGGGCCAAGTGGCTCACTGAGGCTGATGTATGTGGGGTGAGCTCTGTGCTGCACCTGCACCTGGATGGAAACTTGCCTGCGATGCATTTTGCAACTGCTCTGATTCTTAGGGTATTCACGAGTGTAGTCTGGCACTTGGGCACCACTTCTCAAGAAATAGGATGTGGCTGTTGTGCATGAATCGATTTATCTTTTGTTCTGAGTCGTATCAGACAAAAGCATAAGGGCAGCCCCCCGGAGTCTCCATCCTCCAGAGGGGCACAGGCCTGCCATTCCCCTGCCGGCCGATGGATGAGATCTCACTGACAGGGCTCTCCCCTTCCCAACCTAACTGTGAAACTCTGCTCCAAGCCAGGGGCTAGCCATGTGTGGCTGAGAGAGTTCAGTGTGTGCTCTGATCATAGTCATGGTAGACCAGTTTTATGGAAGATTCTAGTACCAGATTTATGACTGGGGGCTTGAACTCAGGGCCTGAGCCATACCTCTACTTCTGGCTTTTTACTGGTTAGAGTTGAGAATCTCACAGCTTTTCCTACCCAGGTTGGCTGAGAAGTGTGATTGTCAGATCTCAGCCTGAGTACCAGTGCCCAGTGGCTTCAACTTGCATTCCAAAGGGGTTACCTGTTACTTTGGGTTAGGGCCAGTGTAGGGGTGAGCGGGGCTCTTGCTCCTCGGAGGTGAGTTACAGCGCTGACGAGGGAGGCTCTGCAGGTCCGTGGCTCTCGGAGGAGATCTGCTTGTTGCAACTCCCTGGCGCCTTTGGGTAGCTTCCTGCTTGTTTTGTTGTAATGTTCTGTTCATTGCCCAACATGAAGAATTATGAGTCCAGGGATGGTGAGAGAGACCTCATCGGCAGCAGGCTTGGGCTCCCCGGGCCTCCCTGGAGGGTTGGCCAGGAGAAACTGCCAGGGCCAGGCCCAGCCTTGCCTGCCATCCAGGCCTGGGGCTTGTGCAATGTGGGCGTGGAGCTCCATGGCAGGCCCGGGCACCAGGAAATGATTTGTCAATAAACTGTGGACCAGACCTCAGTCCCAGCTTAACACTCTTGACTCTGCTGTGTATGGAGGGTTCTGGAAGCCTCTACCTCACCAAAGCACCTCTTAGAAAACAAAGGGAACCCACACTTGGGAAGGACAGAGAGAACTCTTAACATCCAGGTTTGGAAGCACCTACCTGTGAGCAGCCTCCGCCTGACCTGGTGATGCACGCATTGCCTGGTCAGCCAGGAGTAGCCGCCTGCAGCGGCTGGCTGTTTTGGGATCACTGTGATGGTTAAATAAGCATCTGTGTACTGCAGGCATCTGTATTTTCCACTTGTTGGATCTGGTCACCCCCACTACAAGGAGCAAAGTATTTTCACTGCCCCCAAAGAGGTGCCCCACACTCCAAAAGAACTAATGAGCTCTGATTCCCATAGCAGGAACTGGGAATGGACAGGGAGGGACTGTGGGGTGGGCTGAGTCAGGTCAGGTTGACTTTGTTGATGTGGAAATTCTTTTTTTTTTTTTTTTTTTTTTGTTGGTCGTGGGGCTTGAACTCTGGGCCTGGGCGCTGTCCCTGCACTCTTCAGCCCAAGGCAAGTGCTCTACCACTTGAGTCACAGCACCACTTCTGGGTTTTCTGGTGGTTTATTGGAGATAGGAGTCTCACAGTCTTTCCTGCCTGGGCTGGCTTTGAACTGCAATCCTCAGATCTCAGCCTCCTGAGTAGCTAGGATTACAGGTGTGAGTCACCAGTACCCGGCTTATGATATGGAAATTCTTGTGTTGATGTTGCAGCTCAGAGGTTAGGAGAGTCCAATTGTTTGATGGGTTAGTTAGCTGACATGTGGACCAAAACCCAGTTTATGCTAGGTACGTGGGTCACACCTGTAATCCCAGCTACTTGGGAGGTGGAGATTAGGATGGTCCTAGTTTTAGGTCAACTGAGGCAAAAAGTCAGTGATGATAACAATAAGCTAGGAAGGTAGCACAGGTGCTGGTCTTTGCTACATGGCCGATGTCATTAAGATTGTAGTCCAGGTCGACCTAAGTGAAAACACAAAACTACTAAAAAAATAGCTGACACAACAAGGGGTGGGTGCATATAGTTCAAGTGGTGGTAGAATGTCTGCTTAGCCACCACAAACTCCTGAGGTCAAGACCCCAGCACTGGGGAGGAAAAAAGAAATAGCTACCTTACAGTGACTGGAGTAAAACTGTAGAAGCTCCCTGGGTTTCATGAGGAAAGGATTCATAGGCTGAGGGAGATTGGAATGCCAGAGTGGGTTTGTCACTTAAAACCCACCCACACAGTGGGAGGGGCTTCGAGACACTTTCAGAAGCCCTGGGAAATGGATTTGAGAGGCAAGGTTCTGTGCCCTTGAAGAGCTCTATGATTGTTCCTCCCTGAGAACCGCAGCCACTTAGAACTTGGAAATGCAGTGGGAATAATTGGATCCTGGGGTGATGGGGGCCAAGCAGCGGCACTCTACCTCCAAAGGCAAGGTAGACGTAATTAGTAATTACTGTAATGGGCAGCAGAAGCAAAGCAGCAATCAGAGCTGTCTGACTTGTGCAGACAAGGGTGCTGGTGAGTTAATCACCGCGTTCCTAGAAGTGAAGTGGATGGAAAGCGAACTGCCCTCTTGACTCTACAAGCTGCACAAAACCTCCAGTAAACTGAAATCTCACGTAAATCATAATAGCAGAGAATCACTGGACACTGGTGGCTCACAGCTGTAATCCTAGCTACTCAGAAGGCTGAGATCCGAGGATTGAGGTTTGAAGCCAGCCTGGGCAGGAAAGTCTATGAGACTCTTCTCTCCAATTAAGTACCTCAAAAAGCCAGAAGTGGAGGTATGGCACAAGTAGTAGAGTGTTAGCCTTGAGCAGAAAAGCTCAGAGACAGAGCCCATGCCCTGAGATCAAGCCTCGGGACTGGCTACATACATACACAAAAGCAGAGAATCATGACTCCTCCATTCGTTTCCAGGCCTGAGCCACTGAGCAGACACTGGACTTGTGAATGAGGAGAGGCCGTGCCTCTGTGCATGGCAACCCAAGTACATAAGTTGATATCTCATCTTCCCATTGGCCTTCTCCAAAGGGCCTTATGGCCTTTGATCAGGGTGAGTGCACTGGGGAAACAGAAATAACCAGACCTTCTGGGACTGGTGAACCCAATTCTGAGTTGACCTTAATTCCAGGAGACCAGAAATGTTAAGGTGGACTTCTGGTTAGGGAGGGGCTGATGGAGATCATGTGATCGTTGGAGGTTTAAATCAGGTCCAACTCACAATGGGTCACATGGTCCCCAGATATGTCCTGAGATTCTTTCTCTAGTCCTGGAAGCAGCACGACTGGAAGAAATGTAGCCAGCAGCTGGCAGAATTCTCACATTGGCTCCCTGGTGGAAAATGGTAGCTTCCACTGGGAATATCGTGAAGCAGAAGCGATACTTTCATGGGATGGCAGAGATTCGTGTCTCCCAAGGGTATGAAAGATGCTAGGAGTGGAGTTTCCCACCACATCCCACCTGGCCTGTCCACAACACACAGCCACCCTGGAGAATGACAATGCTGGCTATCCACTGGACCAAGAAAAATTCCAGTTGCAGCTGCTGCACTGTGTGAAGCTTCCTTGCACATGTCTCTTGGTAGCTGGAATGTAGCCATTCACCCAGCAAATGCCTCATTGCCCATCCGTTCATGGGGCTCGCCAGCAGTTTGCTTCCAACCGGCAAAGTCAGTAATGTAAGTCCTGGGGCTTGAACTCTGGTCCTGGGCGCTGTCCCTCAGGTCTTCAAGGCAAGTGCTCTGCCACTTGAGCCACAGTGCCACTTCCAGTTTTCTTACGGTTCATTGGAGATAAGCGTCTGCCTGAGCTGGCTTGATCTCAGCCTCCCATCGTCGTGAGCCACCGGTGCCTAGCTACTGTCCCCTTTCACTCAAGGAAGTCTAGCCCTCTACCATTTGAGCCAAAGCTCCACTTCTAGATTAATTTTCTTGCTTCCACTTGCAGTTTTCTTATGGATAATTGGAGCTAAGAGAGTCCCACAGACTTTCCTACGTAGGCTAGATTCAAACTTCAATCCTCAGATCTCAGCCTCCTGAGTAGCTAGGATTACAGGCATGAGCCACCAGTGCCTAGCTGATAAGGCATCTTCATGTTAGAAGATGGTAAAGAAGTTGCATTGAAGTTCTGGTCAATTTCCAGGGGTCCAGTGGAATGGGACATGCGGAGGCACCCATTCTAAGGGGAAGGGCAAGTTGTGCCTCTCCCTGACCCCCTCCCCCCCACTGAAGAAAGAAGGTGATGCTAGTGGATCTATTTGGACTTTAAAGGCCCCCTCACTTGAGTGTTGCTCTTATGCAGCTGCTTAGTGACCCTAAGATGCGCGAGGTCTGAAGGCCTAGGAGACGTTTCTGCAACAGGTCCAAGCTGCTGTGCAGGATGCGCTGCCTCTCGGATCACGTGACCAGCAGCTCCAATGGTTCTTGAAGTGGCAGATGCTGTTAGGAGCCTTTGGCAGTCTCTGTAAGTGAATCATAGCCCAGGCCTCTGGGATTTTGCAGCAAGGCTCAGCCAGCACCTCCACTAACTACTCTCCTTTTGAGAGATGACTTTTGGCATGCCACTAGGCCTTCAGTGGAATGTGAGCCTTGGACCATGGGCTGCCACATTGCCACCTGACCTGAGCTGCCCCTGCTACCTGGGTGTTGTCTGCCCCACAAACCCACAAACCCATAAAGTTGGGTGTGCATAACAGCACGCCCTGTGTTATCAAGTGGAAGTAGGGTGCCATGATCAGGCCGAGCAAGTCCCAAAGGTTCAAATTCCATGAAGAAGTGACATAAATGTCTCTGGTCCTCCTACCTCTGTCCCCACCCTGCTCCTGTAGGGCCAGGTCAAGTTCCCTGTTATCAGGAGATGGAGAAGAGGCTAGATGCATGTTATATACTGACCTGGGGTCCTCAGCTAATGGTTTGACTTGGGAGGAGTAGCATAGGAAAATGGGTTGCAAAGATATTGGGGGAAGAGGTTTCAACTTAGACCTCTGAGTGGACAAAGGACAGGATGACATTTGTGTCCCCCGCAAATGCTCATAAGAAGGTGACCTCAGTTATCACATGGATGGTACGACCCATCTGTGGATCCCTTCACACTCTCTCCCAAGCTACCTTTGTCATCCCCAATGGACTCAGGACCTAAGTGGCCCTGTGACAGGCAGGTGACTTTCAGTCACCACAGATGCTCTGGCTAAAGCCACTGCCGAGTACAGCAGAGACCAGCACCAAGCCGATCCACCCCGAGATGACCAGCCAGCACTTCGTGGCAGGTTTACTCCACTGGACCATTTCTGTCATGTTAGGGACAGCACTTTATCCTTACTGGCACAGGTACTTGCTCCGAAGATAGATTTGTTTTCCCTGCACACAAGCCTTCTGCCAAAATTACCATCTGTGGATTCCAGAATCCCTCTCCCACCCCCATTTCCTTTGTGGTATTCCACACAGTATCAGCACAAGGAACTGTACTGACAAGGAACTGCTTCACAGCTGAAGAAGTGTGGTGATGGGCTGGTGCCCAGGGAATTCACTGGCCTTGCCTGTCCTCCCATCATGCTTGTTGGTCTAGCGGCTTGTTTGGTAGAATGGTGGAGGGTTGGAGACAGGGTTATGGTGCCAGCTAGGTAGCTATACCTTGGCTGTGTTGGGGTAAGGCTCTGTAGAAGGTTAATATAAGGCATTATTTCTACAGCCAGGATTCATGGACTGAAGAATCAAGGGTGGAAATGGGAGCAGTGCCACTCATCAAGAAGCAAAATGCGTGCTCCTGTTTTCTGCTCTGCTGGACCAGAGGTCTTGTTCAAGGGGAGGAGGGGGCAGTGTTTCTACCTGGAGCCGTAGCAGCGAGTCCATTGAACTGAAAGGCGTGACAGCCACTCAGTCACTTGGGAATCCTCATGCCTCCTGAGGCAGCAGACTAAAGAGGGAGCAAGGTGCTGGCTGGGGTGCTTGATCCTCAGTGCAGACGAGGGAGGGCATGACTGACATACAGGGGCGTGCTCAGGGCAGCTCAGCCTTGCCAGGATCCAGGGTCCAGGTGCAGCAGCCCAGGCAGCACTGTGAATGGGCCAGACCTCTGACAACAAACCATCATTTGCTGAGATGGGAACAGAGTGTGTGGAAGGGATTTGTAATTTTCTCTATGTCTGCATGAACAGTTAGAGAAATCAGAAGTGATTGTGGTAATATCTTTCTACTTCATTGAGAATGTGTTTTGGGGAATATATGCATATAGTAAGCAGCAGATTTCTTTGTTTTCTTGCCTTTCTTATTCCTTAACATGCAAAATATGATTTTACATCCATATTTAATCATGGTGTGTGTGTGTGTGTGTGTGTGTGTGTGTGTGTGTGTGTGTGTGTGTGTGTGTGTGTGTGTGTGTGTGTGTGTGTGTGTGTGTGTGTGTGTGTGTGTGTGTGTGTGTGTTTGCTCCAGTACTGGGGCTTAAACTAATTTCTTAGCTTTTTCAATCAAGTTTGGTGCTCTGCCACTTGAGCCATACTACCACATCTGGCCTTTTGATGGTTAATTAGAGATGAGTCTCTTGGACTTTTCTGCCTGGGCTGGCTTTCAACCGTGATCCTTAGATCTCAGCCCCCTGAGTAGCGAGGATTATAGGTTTGAGTCACTGGCACTCAGCCAGCCATCCATTACTTTTGTACCATGGTATTTAAGTTACAGAATCTGAGAAGAGAGCATGGAGCACTAGGGACAGTGCCTCCTTCTGGGTAAGGGACTAGGCTGTGTTTGTCACAGGTAGGATGCTTACATGGACCATGATCTTGGTGTGGTGTTTACTCGGACGTTAGGATGATTTGAGATGTATATGGGTGCCCAGTTGACAAGGAGTGCGCTGTGAGGGTTGGTTTGGGGTGTCAACTGACTGGATTGGGGGATACCTGGATATCTGCTAAAACGGCCATTATTCTCAATGCTCACAAGGCCCTGGGCCCATCCCTCTGCTGCTGTCACTGAAACCCAAGTGTCGTGGCCTTTGGAAGGAACTGGAAGGCACTGCCTTGGGGTGTGAATTGGGGGTTCTGGTGGTGGAAGATCAGCCGTCAATGTGGTCAGGACTGTCCTATCACCTAGGGGCCCAGATGGAGCAAACGATACACAGGGATGGCATCTTCTGCTGCTATACCCAAATTTCTGAGGCTGGGGAATTTGTGAAGTTTGTTTAGGACTTTGGGAAGAGAAGGCAAGTGCACCAGCCCAGCTCTTGCTTATGAAGCCGCTGGTGCTGTCTCTGACAGCCCTGGGGGTGGAGCCTTGGTGGTGCTTGCCTTTGGGACTGGGAGGGGCCCTTTGGTGTCTTGCTGCCCGGGCTCCTTGGGTGGCCACTTTTGATGATCATCTGACACCTAGTGCCAGGGTACCCCAGAGCCATCTGGGAAGGCTTCCCTTGGCTTACAGTTACTTGATTCTGTCTCTTTTTAAAATTGTGATAAAATACAAACAAAATACAACCCAGTGATATTAAGCATGTTCCCATGACTGTGAACCATCACTACCTTCATCTCCAGCATTTTCATCCCTCCTGAAATGATACCTCAGTCTCTCAATGAATACTGGTGTCCCTAGCACCCCCATTCTGTCTGTGGTTGCAGATTTGTTTGCTCTGTGCCTCCAATAAGCAGAACTGTGCCAGATCCACCCCTTGGCGATGGGTTTGTCTCAGCATACCCTTCTCAGCCCCATCCATATTGTAGGCTGTGTCAGAATTACCCCTGCAAGGCTGACTGAAACACCACTGTAGGTGAGCCACATTTTGTCCATCCATTCAGCTGTCAAAGGTCACTCCGCCTATTTTTTTTTTTAAATTATAGTTGCCCAAAGTTGCACCTGCTTCATTGTGTGCCACTGAGGTTTTGTTGTTGTTGTTGTGTTTTGGTTGGTCATGGGACTTGAACTCAGGGCCTGGGAGTTGTCTCTGAGCTTTTTTATTCAAGGCTAGCACTATACCACTTGGAGCCACAGCTCCAAGTGAGCCTTCTGGTGGTTAATTTGAGATAAGAGTCTCACAGATTTTCCTGCCTTCATTGGCCTTGAATCTCTAATCTCAGCCTCCTTAGTAGCTAGAATTACAAGCGTGAGCTACCAGTACCCTGCGTCTCTGAGGTGTTTTTAAAGATGGGCAGTGGGAGCTCCGGGAGTGGACATGGGCTTTGCCTTGATGGCAGGTAAGGTGAGGCTGCGCATGGAGCTGGGGGCACCGTGGCGCTGGATTCTCCTGGCACTGGTCCCCAATCCTGCTACTGGGATAGGAAGAGTAATACTGACCACCAGCCAGCCACGGTCCAGCCTCCATTCCCAGATCTCCCAGGTTTGGTTAACACATCTGTTCTTGTTTCTTCGTGCCTCTCTCTCTCCAAGGCCTCTCCAGTAGAATGGCTCAGCAGAGATTATGGATGACTTGTTTCCACTGCCCAGGTTCATGGACACTTCTTTCGTTGAAAAATGTAGACATTATTTTCTTTAAAAACTGACCACAATGAGTTGTACAAGGGAGGTGCATTTTACAATGCCAGTTGCATATACTATATATCATGATCAGTTACCCCTCTATCATTCTCCACGGTGGCCAGTTCCTCCTACAACTTGGACTCACCCTTCATTCAAACGTTCATGGGGCTTCTACCTGTGAGCTGGCAGAAGATAGAAACAGTGCAGGGTCTTGCTTCCAGATACCATCTGTTCATTGGGAGAGATGGACCCATTGGGAGAGATGTCCTGAGCGTGGACTGGGATGCTAGGGAGAAAGGGAGCAGGGAGCATTTTGGGGCGGGGTGGGGACAGCAGCCAGGAAGGGGGGTGGATTTGTGTGTGGCACATGGGAGAAGGCCACATCCATGGGGACAGTTATGCCACTTCAAGTAGCATGGAAGATGGGATTAGTGCTTCATGGAGCGCCTCAGACAAGGAGAGGGGTGAAGGGAGGGTTTGGGAAAATTTGACAGCAGGCTAGATCACAGCGGGGTGCTCAAGATTGAGTCCCAGGGGCTCTAGAGAATGAATTTTGCCCTCAGTTCCTCCAGGCTGAGACAAATGGCCTGTCACATATGGCTTGTTACTGTGCTGCCATGGCCAGGCAGTAGGATGGCTGCCTTCCAGACTCCCCCCGGGAATCCCCTTCCTGTAGGGTCTGCTTGGCTTTCTTTCCTCTGTTGGCAGCAGTTTTCACCCCAGAGAGGATTTGGGGCCCAGCAGAGTCAGTGAGGGAGGTGGGGCTGATTGTGATGGTTGGTATTAGTGGTAGTGTCTACAGTGGCATTCCAGAGAGTATGTAACCAACAGGGGAAGACTGGCCTGCACACAGACCTCGGCATCACAGAGCTTGAGCCCTGATGGAATGAAAGCGGAAAGCACAGGCATTTTCTTACCCCTCCTTCCTGGCCACCATGAGGTGAACTGCTGCCCGCCATGTCCTCCCAGCCAGGACGCCCCAACCCTGAGCCTGCCAGCCAGAATAAACCCTTCCTTCCTAAGGTGTTTCTGTCAGGAGTTTTGTCACAGTGATACAGTCTGACTAACAGTGGCACCTCAACCTTCTGGCCAAGATGGAGGAGGCGGAGAATGATAGGGTGTGGGCGAGACAAGCAAGGTGGACTGGCAGGCATGGGGTGCCTTGCTGGGCAGGGGGACAGTATGAAGTCACCACTCAAGTGGAAAAGCAAGCACAGGCCCTGAGTTCAATCTTTGGAGGGGAACAAGGGGGGCGAGAAACAGAGAGAGACAGAGAGAGAGGGGGAGAGAGGTTGGGCAGCAGGGGCAGCATTGAAGGGCCCGGTGCCATCCTGGGGGCATGGCACTGTGGGCCATCTACCAGGGCGAGGCCCCGCCGCCATCACCAGCTGACCCTGAGGCACCAGGCAGGGTCTTGGTGCCACGTGTCATGAAGTCACCCAGCCTTTATGTGTCCATGTACCCAGGGGCTTAGTGTCACCCTAACTTACAGATGGGAAAACTAGCACCAATTCAGGGTTACCCTAGCAGAGAGCCAGAAGCCAGTCTCGTCTCTGCCACTAAAAAGGAACAAGTCAGGAAGAAGTGTTAGGAGAGACAGATCAGCATCTTAGAGCCCATCTGTGGTAGTCAGAGTCTTTATTGAAAGGCTTCTGTGTGCCAGGCACTGTGCAGGTCGCCGCAGATGGCCTGTCACTCTTTCAACAGCCCTGGGAGGTGGGTGTCACCTCCCCATCCACAGGTGGAAAACTGAGCTTCAGAGATGGCCAAGTTGCAGGAAGTAACGCAGGGTTGCTGGTGACAGGCCGGTCCTCCTTCCCAGCTTGTGTTCCGCTGTGACTCTGAGCCCCTTGGCATCATGGATGGGACAATTCTTATTTGCCAGGCACAGCTTGAGAAGGGTGTGAAGCAGCCCAGGGCCCTGGAGAGCTAGCTGGTAGCTCAACAGCCACGTGCAGGAAACATCAGCTGGCTTCTAGAGCTTTGGGAGGGCCCTAGGCATGCCTGGGTACCATGCTTCCTTTGACGATTGTTCAAGAAGGTTCCTTCTGGGCTGGAGCCACCTTGGGGATCACTGGGGCAAAGCTTCAGAGCTGCAGAGCAAGGGGGAGATGTCCAGGAGTTCTTGCATTCTCTCCTTCCCTTTTACTTCCCAAGATGCCTCTGAGATACATGGCCAAGCTAGACTGGTTTCTCTTCATTTCATCTGACCTCTCCCATTTAGAGCATGGTCACTGTCCCCCAGGGGACCCCACTCAGCTCCCTGATCCTTCCTTTTAGCCATGTTGGGGCTCTCCCGGTCAAGCCATTGGTGTCTACTTGGTAAACTGGCTGCAGGTCTGACGGAGGCTCCAGTGTCGGGCTGCGGTGGTATTGCTGTGTTGGCCCGAATCTTCTCCTGGGTGAGGAGTGGAGAAACATACCCCTCCAGGCATCTGTGGGAAGGTCACAGAGGAAGCTGGTCCGCTGTGGGATTTAGCTGATGGGTGGCACTGAGAAGCCTCCTTCAGACAGAAGATTGAGCACCCACCCTGGGTGGGACTTCTGTGTGTAGGGGCTGAATTTTTGCACACATGGGAAGACTCGGGAATCAGAACTTGGAGACAAGTTTTGAGCCTATCTCAGTTTGGAGACATGGAGACATAGCTGGTGAGAAAGGTCACCTTGTGTTGAAAAATGATCCTGAGTTGGCACAGGGCTCTATGTGGTGATTGCGGTGCATTGTATGAAAGTGTCAGGGTCCTCTGGGAAAATGTGGTGCCCTGGGAGACACGTTTCCCTGCCCTGCTCCCTCCCGCAACCCACTGGTGACTTTGATGGATTCCCTCTCCTGCTCTCTCTGGTCCCTCGAAGCCAGTCTGGACATCACCAGCCACACTAGAGATGGTCTGGACAGCTTGGAGTAAGTGGGATTTTTTTCTTTTTGAAATTCTTTGATCATTCGGTTACTGTCCCCTGAACACCGGCTCTGTCCAGGCGCCTCCACAGAGGGAGAGGCCCCGACAGGGCTGACCCCGGGACCGTATGCCATCTTCGTCTCATCTTGTCTCATCACTGATCCTCGCCATGGCTCTGTTTCCTTCTCTCCCAACATGTCTCACCACAGCCAAGGTTCATTTTGTATATTTTTCTTATGGAAATTTCAAGCACAGACTTTAAGTAAAAGAGACATATCTTGGCTTCCAGCCCCTGATCACCCACCATCAGTAATTCCTGCTTGGTCCTTCATCCATTTGATATGCACCATATATCCTCTTTTCTAGAAAGTGCTCTCACGTTTATGAATAACATTGGAATCCTAGGAAGGGTCAGCCAGGGCTCTTGGAGGTGAGCTGTTGAAAAGGTTGGCTCCTTTGCACCGTTGTCCCCAGTTCCTGTGCGACCTCAGAGCCAGTTGAACCAGAGGAATCCTACTTAGTTTGGACTTTTTCCGAGGTTGAGGGGCAGGATTCTATTCAAGACTGAACTTTGGAGGAGAGTAGTTTGAACTACTGAAAATACCAGTAGTTCAAGGGAGGCAAAAGCAGGGGGACTGAAGTCTGAGGCTGGATGGGGGAGAGTGAGTGATCTTACCTGAAAAACGAACTAAAAGCAAAAGGCCTGGAGGTGTAGATTGAATGGCGGAGCACTTGCCTAGCAAGTGCCAGCTCTTTAGCTCAGTCCCCAGTACTGCTGCCCCAACTCAAAGACTGAGACCACTGCCCTAAAGGCTAACTGAAATGGTTTTCTCTCAGCCTCCCTGCCCGGGCCTCTCTTTAAAATGCGTCTGGTAAACTAGATTGGAGCAGAAGAGACAGGGCAAGCAGGCAGCATCCAGGCTTTCTGAGAGCTGGGTGGCTGGGTGTCAGGAGTGAGATTGGCTTTACCTACTGTGTTTGGTGACATGGGGTGTTTGAGGACATTTACATCCTGGGAAGATGGGGTCACTACTCTCGAGGCCTAGACTGTGCTTTAGCTGAAGCCAGGTAAACTAGCAATGTTTAAAGTAGAAAACATGGTACTGATTTTCTGTCGTCAGCTAATCATTAAGTCTGTTATTATTTTTGGGGCGGGGGGGGGGTCCAGTCGTGGGGCCTGAACTCTGGGCCTGGGCGCTGTCCCTCAGCTCTTCAGCTCAAGGCTAGCGCTCTACCACTTGAGCTACAGCGCCACTTCCAGCTTTTTTCTTTTTGCTTATGTGGTGCTGAGGAATCGAACCCAGGGCCTCAGGCATGCAAGGCAAGCGCTCTACCACTGAGCCACCTTCCCAGCCCCAAGTCTGTTATTATTATTATTATTAACCAGTACTGAGTCTTGAACTCAAAAACTTGCATTCTTTTTTTTTTTAAATTTAATTTAATTTTATTTGTGAACATACTGTACAGAGGGGTAAAACTTGCATTCTTGCTTTGCTTTCTTGCTCGCGGCTGGAGCTCTCCCACTTAAGCCACTCTAGCTTGTTGCTGGTTATTTGGAGATCAAAGTCTCCTGGATTCATTTGCCAGGGCCTGCTTTGAATGTCAGTTTCTCAGATCTCAGCCTCCTGAGTAGTTAGGCTCCCAGATGTGAGCCACTGGCCTCCTGTTTCCAACCCTTGTCTTGAGATGCAGGGGAGCTGGGGAGGAGAAAGCTTTAGTTCCCGTGGCCAATGTTTGTTTCTCTCTCAACATTGTAGGACAAAGCAGGGCCTGCCTGGCCGTGCTGGAAGCCGAGGAGGGCGCTGCTGGGCTCTGGTGTATGCGGGAGGCTGGCACAGGATCTGTTTTCACACTGTTACACCCAGCACGGTTCACCTGCTGTGAATGTCTGGGAGGAAGGTCTTTAGGACCCGTGCACACTTAGGCTGCCACGGACATGTCCTTGAACTCTCTTTCTTCTTGCTGCAGCATGTCCTGCAGGTGGGGACTGGGGTGAAAGTTCACCACTAGCAATCCAGGCCCGTGCTGTGGACACTTCTTAGATGAGCTGAATTCTGTGATCGTTGCATGAGCTTTTGTTGACTCATGGCAAGTGGCTGGCTTTGGAAAGTCCCCAGGGAAAGCTGCACCGGGGAAGGCTACCGTGGGTGGCAGGTGCTGATAGTCCACGCGGGGTGGGGGGGTGGCTGCCATGCACAGACCACCTTTCTCTCCTGGGCTTTCAGGGTGAGGCCAGGTGGCTGCGTTGATGGAGCACGGGTGTGTGCCCAGCCTCCTTCTGGACCCCCTCCATCCTAACCCCACCTGCTCACTGCTGGGTCCTGGTCAAATGCAGCCTGTTGTGCAGATGAGAAAACTACAACTAAGGAGCTAAAACCACAAAAACAGTCCAACAACAGGCCTGGAGTCACACTGTGGGTCAAGCTGGACGCAGATGTGGGCAGTCTGCTGTGAACCACTGTCAGTAGACTGCCCACCCGTGAGCCAGAAGACAGGACGGAGGCTGAGGAGCAGGCCAGAAGGCAGCAGCTGCTATAGCACCTTGTGGCCCAGGCCCTGGGCTGGGGTGCGCCTGGGCTACTGGGTGGAGAGGTCGTTCTGATGGAAGGTGTCTTTGTCTGGCACAGGAGGGTGCTGGGGAGGTGGTGAGAGAAAATGCCACTGCGGTGCTGCAGCTTGGGAGTTCTGGCATGCCCAGCGCGAGTGCTGTGCCATTTTTGCTTCAATTCCAGCCATCCAGAGGCAGAGATCAGGAAGATTGTGGTTTGAGGTTAGTCTGGGTTAAAAAGCAAGACCCCGTCTCAACCAACAAGCTGAGTGTGATGTGTAGAGTATAATCCAGGTAAGGAAGATCATGATCTGAGTCCATATTCTTTCCACCATGCTCCCTCCCTGCCCCCCCCCCCCATCCCCGGTGGAAAGCATGAGACCTTATCTGACAAAGCACAAAAGGGCTAGGGATGTGGCTTGAGTAGAAGACAGCCTTGTGAGTGTGAGGTCTGAGCCCAAGCCCAGTTTTATCCCCTCAAAAAAGAACAGAGACAGAAATGGAGACCATAAGTCTCATACTTTTCCCTTCAGAACAGATGACTGGAAATTCTGCAAATGCCTATTGGACATTTTCAGTGCTGCTGCTAGGCTGTGCATATATCTGGCCATGCCCCACTGAACCCAGTTACAGAATACACAACTACGAATGCAATCCATCAATACACTGAACAGCTAGCTGGTTGGGAAAACCAAGGGCTCCCCGAAGCTGTCCTAGATGAGAAGATGAACTTGGGGCTGCCGCTCGCCCCATCTGACGCTGCTGCCTGCCTTCTGCCTGGCCAGAGCCAAGACAGCCTGGGCATTGCTGCCCAGACTCTTACCTAGGAGAGGAGGAAGGTGGGGACAGAGAGCAGGGTCCTGACCCTTGCTCTGTTGCCTAGGGAATCGCAGAAAGACTTGGAGAAAACAAGAACTTTACCCCTGGCTTTCCCTCAGCCAGACCGGGCATAGGTCTTTTTACATCATCTCATGTTTCCCTAAGAAACTTCAGCCCTAAGTGTCAGGCTTTAATTACCTTCCCGAGGGACACCTTCTAGGGGCCAGTGGCTGAGGTCGTGCTCCTAAGTAAAATTAGGATGTTAAAGTGAATCACAAATTGTCTAGTCCTCAGGGGCCGGGAAGGCAGGCCATAGGGCAGGGGAGGGGCCTGTGGCAAACATGCATATCCTACCGAGGGTGGCCCTGGTTCGCTGTGGCTCACTGGCTCTATGGTGACCTTTTCCTCCCTCCTCTAAGTCAAGAATCCTGGCTTTAAAAAGTTGGCAAATAAATGCAGTGGGTTGTTTGTTTTTAAAGTCACACTAGTGCACTAGTTGAAAAATGAAACGTTGTAGGATGAATCTGCCCTCTGTCAAGATGACAGGCGAGACCAAGCAGCGGGGTAGGGTCACCAGCTCCGGCCAGGAAGGTGGGGCCTAACCACTCCCACTGGCAGCTGGCCTGCCCACTGCACACCTGGTGGTGCTGGAGATGAAGTACAGGTCTGATTCTGCAGGAAAGAGATTCAAGCTGGCTCTGAGGTTCAGGAGCCTAAGTCCCCCCCCCTGCCCCCCCCCCACTAGGGCCAGCGTTTTGTGATTGCCAGCACAAAGCACCTCATCTATCCTCAGGACTCTGGTGACCACACCAGTCCATCCCTTTTGCAGATGAGGAAACGGAGATCCAGAGAGGCTCTACTGCTGGGGCAGGGTCTAATTGCTCTGTGGTGCACTGCACTGCAGTGCTCTCCGCATCCAGTGCCCATGAACTTGACCCCAGAGCACAGCTGACATCAGAATAGATCTACTGCCGGCATCCGCTGCCCTGGGTGCGCAGGTGGGGCAGGCAGGGCCCCTGGGTCACCTCCTCTTGAAGGGCACAGGCTGCTCTATCTACCAGAGCCCGAGCCGCCCGCCCCTCAAGGCTGCTCACTAATTTGATCTGCAGAGGGCTCGTTTCACACGCTTGCGCTTCCAGTAACTATGTGGGTGGATTTGTTTCATTTAAGGGGAAAATAAAACAAAACATGGAGGGGTTTTCTTTCCCAAGAAGAGGACTTGCTAATTACGGGTTCCACGCGTGCGGCTCCGGGCATCCTGGGACAGTTCTGCAGCCAGCACGGCCTCTTGGCACACAGCTCTGGGGAGAAATCGCTTAGTCATTTACAAGCTGGACCAGGTACCAGAGGTCAGCAGAGGGGCTGCTGAGCCCCAGCCTCCCCAGTGGCCCGGGGACCGCAGCAGGCCCTGCCTGAGGCTGGGCAGGGGGACAGGAGCCACGCGAAGAGGATGCTGCTACCAGGTGAGACAGAGCCTCACCCGCCCCCGGGGCCATGGGCCCCCAAGGAACCCAACCTGGCAAGGAAATGCTCCCCAGCTGGCCAGCCACCTGCCCTGGGGGCTTGAGAGGGGCACGTGCCCAGGCTTCTTAGATCCTACTCGGGAGGTGGGAGAGATGGCTCTGGGGGGACCAGGGAAGGTGCACGTTGGGTCTGTGTGTTCACGCCGGCGCAGCCTCATCTGGGTGATAAATACACCTGGTCGGACCCCAGGCGTCAGTCAAGCAGAGCAGATGTTGGTGTTGCTGTTGGCATTGGTGGGGCTCTGGGGGGGGTCTCTACCGTGCCCGAAACTAAGGGCAAATTACTGTTCGTTGCTGGAAGGTGACGGTGCCACTTGTGACAAAGACTCTGCTCTGTTGGCAGGGGGCTTGGGCACAGAGCCAGCACGTGTCCCACCACCTCAGGGGTCAGACCCAGGCCAGCTGTTCTGCGACATCTGGGGAAGAGGTGGCCCTTCTTTAGCGTGGCAGAGGCAGTCTGGTCTCTGGAGGCCGCCACCCCGGGCAGTCGTGTTTAGTCTGGAAGTGGGAGCTGCGCGCAGTTTTGAGCCTGGCTAGGAGTCAGAGGTGGCTGCCGTCCAGCACGGATACTTCCTGCCTCTTTGAATTGGTGTGTTGGTTAACCTTTCTGAGCCTCAGTTTCCCCCCTAGCCTGGGGGTGAAAGGACCCCATGGGATGAGGTAACACAGGAAAACTTGTTTCTCTTCTGCTTTCTGGGATCTGGCACTCCAGGGGAAGGCGGGCACATTTCAGGTCCTCAGTCTGCCTTTGAGGGTTTGCTTCAGGTGCTGTCTGGCGGTTAGCTTCCCAATCACCCAGCGCTGCCAGAGGGCAGTACCGGCAGCGAAGGCCAAGCAGGGCTGTCTGGGATTTTGATGGGGATCAAGGGTTACTAAGCAGCTGAATCTGGGGAGGCCTTGTGGAGGTCATGGATTTAGGATGTGTGAGAAGAGGAAGGGAAGATAGGAAGGTAGGAAGGTAAGAAGGAAGGAAAGAGGGAGGGAGGAAAGAGGGAGGGACCTGGAATCATCTTAAATGTTTAATAGCATCATCAAAATCAATGTCTCCAGGTATTTGGAAGGGGGAGTGTGTGTGTGTATGTGTGTGTGTGTGTGTGTATGTGTGTGTGTGTGTGTGTGTGTGTGTGCGCATGCGTGCCTGTCTGTCTGTTTGTCTGTCTGTCTGATCAGAGATTTTCAGCTACAGGCTGGAAAAGACCATTTCAAAGCCATTTGGAGCTGGTTGCCTATGTGTGTGTTGGGCGGGGGGATGATTGTAGTAGTAGTACTGGTATTTTTAGAGCCCCGGCTGGTCAACTGGTGGCTGGATGAGAGCTTGTTGTTCTCCTTTGACCTTCTATTTCTTCTACATGTGTGTTAAGGGCCACTGTGTTCCAGCTTGGCCTGACTGTTCCCAAGACCAGAGGAAGCAGTGTGGACAGTGGTGGGCTGGGACGAGCCAGGTGGGGACAGGAAGCAGCTGTGCGCCTTCCTCCTTTCCGGGCAGGTTGGGGAAGTGCATGATTGTTCTGGGAAGTTCAGCCTGGAGAGCCATGGTTTCCTGTGGCGGGTGTGGGCAGAGCCTTGGGGTCTGGCTAATGGTGGGTGAGGGCTGGAGCCTCAGATCTCGGCCAGGCAGGCAGGCGGCAGCAGACCCTCCCCACCTTGCTCAGTGCCTGGGCTGACTCCTCTGGCTGAGTAATTCTCTCTTCCCGTGGCCTTTTGCTCTTTCTCTCCTGGCAGAGTAAGCACCACCAGACTGCCTGGGGGGCGGGGAGGGAGGGGGACAGTGCTCTTCATGAGGACCCACCACACCTCCTGTGATGCTCATTTGTCCCTGGGCCACCCTGCTCAGTGTCTTGTAAACATCATGAGCTCTGACTCTGGCTTCTGCCTTGAATCATGGACAAGTTCCTTAGTCTCTCTGAGCCTTAGTTTCCACACCTGTAGAATGGGTGCAGATATGCCACAGACATGACCACGGACAGATGTGTGGCTGGTGCCTCATGGGTGACGGTTGTCCGGAGAATTGTTCTCTGCATGCAGCAAGGTGGGTCACTCTGTAGACGGTTGGCCTCTGCCAGACCAGGGTCTCTGTCCCTGGGGACTCCCCAGTACAGGAGGACAGTCCCATGACCTGGTAGTCGTAACGCAGAATGACTGCCCAGAGCTGTGGCCTGGCCCATCCCGAAAGGAGTCCGAGACTGCTGTGTGTTGCTCTCTGCCCTGAGTCCTCTCGTGTTGTGAAGCCCCCGGGTGGGACACGCTCAGCCCCACAGGTCCTGCGCCCCTTTGCCTTCCCTTGGGACTCCTGAGGCTGAGCAGGTGAGGCGACAGGCACACTCCTGGCAGGCGGAGCTAGAACCAGGGGCTTCCAGTGCTCACCTTCCTGCGTCTGCTGTGCTGTTGCTGTTGGCCTCCCCAGCCCTCCACCCAGGAGTCAGGCAGGAAGCGACCTCCCTGCTGCTCCGTTCCCGTCCCAGGCTGGGCCCTGTCCTGAGCTGGCTCCCTGCTCAGCAGGGAGGAGGGGACGGACCCCCTGCAAGCTCAGGCTGCCAGGACTTCTACAGCAGACTTCGCCGCTCAGGACGGGTCCAGGGGCTCGGTGCGGGTTTCTGTTTCCAGTCCCTACTTAGTTTTTTTGCGCAGCAGAAACTGCCTCCTCCAAATATGTGCACACACTACCAAGGCCAAGCATTGTTCTAGGCAGGGGGTTTCGGCTGGAAGAAATCAGACCCAAAGCTGTGATCAGCCATCATTGTCTCTTGGGCCGGGACTGGCTCTCCGTGTTGGCCATGTCCACTTGCTCTGCTGGCAGAGAATCCGGGGGGCTTTCCTTCTCTCCCCAGGAATGTGCAGAGCAGGTAGCATTGGGAAGCCCCAGAGGGCCAGGAGAGTCCTCACCTCAGTGTCCCCAGTGCGCTGGCGGGGGTGGGGGTGTTTGCCTGTGGAGGAGGCGCCCACCCCCTTTCCATTCAGAAGATCTCAGGGTTGCTGGGAGACAGGGCCAGGGCTGCTTCCTGCTGTCAGTGCCTGGACTGAAGGCATGAACAGAGCTCCAGAGGCACTTTGGAAGGTGCTGGAACACACCCTAGACAGAGAGCTTGGCTGACCACTGTTGGGCTTCTGGCACTCCACTGTTCACTGGCTGGAACATAGGGGCTGGGGCGTGGCAGGTGCCTGGTAGGAAATTGAATGCATTGATAACCGAGTGAATGGATGAACAGGTAATGGAACCACCTTCTCCACGGAGGGTGGACACTCAGCTCCTAATCCATGGTTATCAGTTAGCTGTCACTCTCAGGCCTCCATCCACCTTGCTCTGCAGCCCGTGTGCCTCAGACCATGTGCTGCAACACAAGTTGGATCCCTTGACCTAGAATGAAAGATGGGGTCTGGCCTGGTGGGCAGGTCCGCACCCTAGTTTGCCTCTCCCTGTGCAGGCTGACCTTGACCTGCCCTTGGGACAGGTACTAGGGGTGCTCTGTTTCTTCTTTCCTCCCAGGGGAGTTTTTCATTTATGTCACTGTTGTTCTCTGGGATAGGATGGAGTTACAGTATACTTTGGCCATGAACTGCTGGTGCCAGGAAGAACTGAGCCCTCTGAGGCTCCAGAAGACCTCCCCCCCAAAAGAGAGAAAAAACCCATAGAAAACAGGCCATCTGGCTTCTCCTCCGCCTGTTGGCACCTCTGAGTTCCCAAGTTTCTGACTTGGTCTCTTCAGGCCCCGGCTAAGGAAGAGACTTTGCTGAGGATTCTGGAAAGACAGACAGCGCAGTAATTACAGATGCTGGAAATAGTCCTATTTTCAAGCTTCTTCTGCCACCCTCAACAAAACAAAACAAGTTTCTCTAAAAACACTTAGGTGAAGAAAGCTCTTAAGCCTTCCTAGTTTAGTCTACAGTCGCTGGTGGGAGCCTTAATCATGCATTCCTGGGGCTCAGCCCGCTCTTTTGAGTATCAAGTTTCTAGGTTAGTGGTCCACCAAGGGTGAAGCAGGAACTCTATGAGGGAAGTGTGTGTGCCATGGAATTCCAAGTATGCCATGTGGCACGGGTGGCCCTCAAGCACCAGGGCCTCCATTCTTTGGGGAGCGCAGATCCTATGAGACCGCATTGAAACCCACCCAGACCAGTTCTGGTTACCCCGGAGCAAGTGCCAGGAGAAAAGTCTCTGTGATTAGTTCTGCAGGGGTGCATCTGAGAAGAGGTAGGAGGAAGCTAATGAGCAGCAGGGATACAGATGCAAGAGGGCCACGGAGCTCAGTTTAATGCGCAGGCAGGAAAGACCATGAGACTCTAATCTCTAGTTAACCAGAAGAAAGCCAGAAGTGGAGCTTTGGCTTAAGTGGTAGAGTGCCAGCCTTGAGCAGAAAAGCTAAGCAAGAACACAAGGCTCTGAGTTAAAGCCCTAGTACTGACACAAAACAAACAAACAAAATAGATGTGGGATGCATGGCTCATTCATTTCTCTTGGGGATGAAGTTGCCATTTTTCATGTGCTGTCATTGACTACCAGAAGGTCCACAGACTATAGGACCAGCCTGTTGGCAGAGGTGGTAAGATGCGTATTTTGTGACTGACTCTGTGAGAAACAGAGGATGCTGGATGGGCAAGGGCACTGCCAAGGGCATGGGAAAGGTTTTATAAGTTGGAGTCTTCTGTGGCACTTTGTGGGAAAAGGAGAGCTGACAGAAAGTAATCCTAGCAGCAGGATTCATCCCAGTAGGTACCACTTATGCAGGGCTCTGCACTGGTTCTCAGTGCCGATGCTCCGTGCTGACTGGGGCGGGGGAAGCCACGCCAGCTCTGTTTAACACAAGGGCACAGCTGCTGGGGTCATGTATATCCACAGACACAATGAGCAAGTGACTGCAATGCCCGGCCTGGTGTCCTTTATTAACCACCCAGCCCTGAGAGCCGGCCCTCATCATCTGGCTGTGTCTTGGGCCTGTCCTACTAGTTTAGCCAGCACCCCACATTGACCAGTCACAGGGATGAGTGGATAACAATGTCACAGGGTTATGATCCTCTGTCTGCAAATGGGGAAACTGAGGCCCAGAAAATGGCCAGTCATAGCTGGATCTAGATGAAAGCTGAGATTTGAACCCAGGGCTGTCAACTCCAAAGCTTGTGCCAATCTCTCATTTTTGCAAGTTTTCAGCAGATTCTTGATCTTCCTGTCTGGGAAAGTACTCATTTACCTGCCTGAGGTGTGATTGGAGCTTTTTTTTTTTTTTTTTTTTTTTTTTTTTGGTCAGTCATGGGCCTGATCTCTGGGCCTGGGCACTATCCCTCAGCTTTTCAGCTCAAGGTTAGCGCTTGACCACTTGAGCCACAGCGCCACTTCTGGCTTTTTCTGCTTATGTGGTGCTGAGGAATTGAACCCAGGGCCTCATGCATGCAAGGCAAGCACTCTACCACTGAGCCACCTACTCAGCCCCTGTGATTGGAGCTTTTTGGCAAATGGGATTTAAAATCTTGATGGCTGATCAAGAATTGGTATGTCTGAAGAGGGTCCAGGGTAATGTGTTTTCTTCAAAGCCTTTTGAGAAGTAGTGTCACTGCTGGACGGAATCCTGAGGAGGCCAGGACCACCTGCTGGTTCCCCCATGGCAAGATTGACAAGGTATTTTGGAGAGCCAGAAGAGCCAGCACACAGGTGGCTGGTGTAGAGAGACTGGTTTATAAGCTGTGCTGTGCCTCAGCCACTTGGATGACCATAGGAGGCAGGAGCTGGTGTCACTGAGGGAAATACTGTTAGGTCACCAGACACCCCTAACCCCTCAGCCCCACCCTGCCCTTCCTGATGCTCTTCCCACCCACCCCCCTTCCCTTTGTTGTCTGGCTGTGTCAGATGTCTGGGTCTGCAGGGAGGTTCCCGACTGGGCCTTGGAAATAGGTGACTCCCTTCCCGTGCCGCCAGCACTGACCCAGATGTGACCTTTCCCTGTGGTGACGGTGTCTGGCCATCACTCTTTGATGCTAGCGTGGAGGGCCAGGTGGTCCCCTTTTCCCAGCTCTGGCCTTCGAGGACTTAGCTGCTTTAGCTGTCACCCTCCAGATGGGCCTTCCCTCAGCTCCTCCTCCTCTCTGCCATATTGGAAAGGGGAAATCCATCCTTAGGACCTTCTGTCAGAGCATTTGACCTTTTCCGGTCCTATGAAGTACCCTGGCGGGCCTGGTGGTTTCAAGTGCCTGGATGAAATAGACAAGTTCCTGCTGAGCCACAGAGAGGGCAGCTGGCAGCCTGACGCGCCCTCCCCAGCACGGCGTCCACACATCACGGGGTTTTCCAGTTCTCCTCTGACTTACTTTGAGGCTGTTGGCAGAGTTCTCAGGCAGTCTCAGAAGATGCTCACCATGGGAGCAGAAAGACCCTGAATGTCAGAAGACAGGCCCCTGCCTGCATTGGAGCCCTGTCTTACCAGGATGGCTTAAGGAGGCCTTACTTTTTAACTTTCACAGAATCAGGATGTGAATGGGCAGAGATGAGGTGGATCTCTTTCCCACACATGGCTGCCCTTGCTCTTCGGGCACAGAGTTCCCCTGTTGGTAGATTCTGGAGAAACGGCCTCTGCAGGTTCTTAACCTGGCTTCCCAGGTTGCGGCCACTTCAGCAGTGGTGTTGCTGTGATACCTGGGTCTCCAGAGGAATGAAGACTAAGCTTCCACACGATTGCCCACAGATGGCCGGAGCCCTGCTTGGGAACATGGGCCCACCCCCACCTCCACTCAGATCCTGCTTCCCAGAGAGCAGTGAGAAATTCAAGTGACCAGTTTTTTTCCTGAGAAAGGAAAAGCAGAGGACAGACTCCAAAGTGGAGGTTACTCACATGCTCCTAACTCCAGGCGCTCCTTGGCTGCTGGAAACTCAGCTGTGGAATTCCTCCTCCAGGTCTCCTGCTGGCCCCA
Source organism: Dipodomys merriami (assembly GCF_024711535.1). Lineage (NCBI taxonomy): Eukaryota > Metazoa > Chordata > Mammalia > Rodentia > Heteromyidae > Dipodomys > Dipodomys merriami. The sequence goes on from NW_027204270.1 coordinate 5,809,689, forward strand.
TCCATGTCACAATGCCTAGGTTTTTCTAGGCCATCCTTCTTTTCCTGCTTATTTTTTGGGGGTGAGGTGGGGTGGGGGAGGTTGTTCTTATTCATAATCTATTTTGTGTGTCTGTGTTGAGATCGCCATTTCTGACATCAGAAACGTGAGCTGGGGCCGGGCGCTGGTAGCTCACGCCTGTAATCCTAGCTACTCAGGAGGCTGAGATCTAAGGATCGAGGTTCAAAACCAGCCCGGGCAGGAGAGACCGTGAGACTCCGATCTCCAATAAACCACCAGAAAACCGGAAGCGGCGCTGTAGCTCAAGTGGTAGAGCATTCGCCTTGAGCAGAAGAGCTGAGGGACAGCACTCAGGCCCAGAGTTCAAGCCCCACGACCGACCAAAAAAGAAATGTGAGCTGGGCACCCTCAGAAATTTCTGGCAGCCCTTCTCAGCCGGGTGCCAGTGGCTCACACCCTAGCTATTCAAGACACTGAGATCTGAGGATCTTAGTTCAAAGCCAGCCTAGGCAGGAAAGTCCATGAGCTCTTATCTCCAATTAACCACCTGAAAACTGGAAGTGGAGCTGTGGCTCAAGTGGTACCATACCAACTTTAAGCAAAAAAAGCTAAGAGACAATGCCTTCGTATCTGCACAAAAGAAAAAAAATGTCCACATTTTTCTCAGCCAGCAAGTTGGCATCTGGTGCAGCCAGGCTGGGCCCCAGGTGGGCAGGACCGAGTCTTTATCACCAGCACCCATGGGCATGGCCTGTACCACCTTGCCCAGCTCTCCATGGGCTCCTGATGTAAATGTGAGGCATCTAGCATCCAGGCTGTGCTGCCCTCGATATGTCTGTGGTCTCTGGCTAACCATAGAAGGCTTATTTTGTAGGGCTTGGGGTCCTACCATCTGTGCCCGCTGAGGACACTGGCCAGGTGGGGACAGTTAAGAACTAGGACAGAAGCCTGTTGTGTCCCTGGAGAAAGTCCAAACCTGGCTTTCCCCAATGCTGGGTCTGCCAGCGCCCAGCCTGTCTTGTTCCCATAAAGGGAACTTTGTGTGTGGCTCCTGGTGGGAGACAGCAGCCAGCCAGTGTCTCCTGGCGCCCAGACGCTCTGGGAAGGGCATGAGCCATCATGCACTGTGACCCCTGATTTCTTAGAGCCAGCACTGGCTGGGAGGTCACGTTTGGGACAAGTCTGTTCTCTGTGCCATAGGGCCTGTGTGGTTGGATGTAGAGCAAACACATTCTTTCTTAGAAAACTGACTGAGGGCCTCGTGGGCTGGTGGAAGGGAGGTGTCGGAGCCACTGTGTGCCAGTGGTCGGCCCTGTCTGGAGGGGCAGTGCCCTGCTGGCTTGCAAGGACAGATGAGTTGCATGGATGTGTGTTTGCTCCTTCTGTAGGTCTGGGTGCCTCAAAGGGTGGCCCTCCTCGATCATCAGGGCCTGAGCTGGCACCTTCACTCCTGGCATGGTGGCAGGGAAGGGCTGAAGTTGCTCATTACATCTAGCAGGTCCTACCTGCTAGAGAGCCTGGGCGGCCTGGAGCCAGGCCCTCCAGCAAGGAGGAGTCTCTTGACCGGGTCTGGGGCAGGGGGCTTCAGATTGGATGGAGGAAGACTCCATAGCAGGTGGGGGATAGACGGATGCCTGGGCAGCCCTTAATCAAGGAGGTGTAACCGGGAAGGCTCCAAGACTTGTCCCACCCCTAGGAGCAACATTTCTGTGGAATATGGTAGCGTGAGACAGAAAGAGCCCTGCACCCATGCAGCAGCATTGCTCCAGTACTACTCTGTGCCGGGCACAGCGCCCTGACATGGAACAGGATGGAGTCCCTGCCCTGATGGAGGCGGGGGGGGGGGCAGGTGGGAGGCAGGCCACTCTGTGAAGCACAGAGCACTGGGACACCCCCTCCCCCGCCACTGTCTGGGGCAGCTGGAAAGGAATCAGATATGGCGATTGGAAACAGAGCTTGATGGAAGGGAGGGGTGACCCTTGTGGTCTTCGAGCTGTGCCTGGTATATAGGCAGTATCGTAGGACAGGGTATGAGTAGATGAGTGACCAGGCCCTTATGGAGGCCAGGCTGGGTGAGGGTCTGGCTGGATCCATGAGGACCCCAGGAGAGGGCCCCTGGGCTCCCCTGTGGCTACTGTCTGCCGTCCTGGGGGCTCCATGTGCTTCAGTGCCCGTGTCCATGTGAGATGGACGCATGTGTTTTGGATGGCACTGATGAAGCTGTCATTATTCTATCCCGGCATCCTCTCAGCTGTCAGCTCTGAGGGTAACCTTGCTCACTTCCCCAGTTTAGCTGCCAACCAAGGCTGGTGGTGGGCCCGCAGAGCTGGTTTCTAGAAGCAGCCAGTTGTGTGTCAAAGCCCGCTTGTCACCTGGGTGGTCCCGCTGCCTGGGCTGCTAGGAAGCTCCTCCCGGTGAACTTTGTCTCCATAAACACGGGACGGAAGATGCAGCCAAGTCCTCTCTGCTCTCTTGGTTTCTCAAGAGTGGAGAAAACACCCATTCTTACCACCAGCGTGCTGCAGTCCTGTGCCTGACCCCAGAAGTCTTGTTCTGTCGGATGGAAGGTCATCCTCTGCAGAGAGTGCATGGGGAAGGAGAGGATCTGTGGAGTCAAGTAACGGCCCCTCTTGCACCTCCTTTATTCCATCTCTCCCCAGGGGTGCAGTAGTGCAAGAGGTCCTGTGGCACATTCCTGTGGGGCAGGACTTACTCTTCTCTGCCATTGGGTGGTTGAATCCTTGGTGCTCACAGGAAGACTCCCTGGGGGAGAAGAGTGCCCTTATAGGACTGTTGGTCTAGACTGTTGTCTAGTCCCAGCACTGCTTCATGGGCCAATCACCTCTGCGTCTGCCTGGTAACTGGGTTTACTTGGGGCCTTCCATTTGTTGGGCTGGCTTGCTCATGTAGCTTGGGCTTGCTCACTTTGGCACTCTACCACTTGAGCTTCATCTCTAGCCTGGCTTTTTGCTGGATATTTTGAGTTTCTTGCACTTTTCTTCCTGAGCTGGTTTTGAACCCAGATCCACAGATGTCATCCTCCCGAGTCGCTGAGATTACAGGTTTGAGCCACTGGTGTTCAGTTCATGGTTGCCACAGAGACATGGTCACACAGACTCAAGCAGAGTCCCCAGCAGTGTCCCATGGCGCCATCCTGATTGTCCCTTGCATGGGCTAGAGGTGCAGCCATACTGGGCATGAAGGTTGGCCGAGGGTCGCCAGGCCCCTGTTCGCATGGCTGAATACCCTCTTGGGTGGGCTGGCTGGCATCTGTGTGGCCCAATGCAGGAGCAGAAGCCAGGTTAGAGAACCCCGAGAAACTGGGACACACACGAGTCCTGCTGTGGCTGCCCGTTTATGTTCCCAAAGGGGCCACTAGGGTGAAGGACCCCTTCTCCCCAGTCCCTAGAGACGCTCAGCCGCCTGCTGGCCAGCCCGGCAGAGCGGCAAGCCCCACTTCCCAGGGGCTTTCCTCCTTCCACAGTTTAGTCTGTCTCGGCTTAATTGGAAAGACTTAGTGCCTCTGAGTCAAAACATAAAAATCCCCCTGGATACACCCCGGGAGCAGCTGGCGCCTCCTGTGGGGGGTCCCTAAGCCTTCCCTTCCTGCCTGCAGCCCTTTCCTGCCGGGGCCTGGGTCTCCTGGCACCTGCGTCCTGAGACTCCCCACCTCCTCCTCCTACCTGAGGGTCTTTGCTTTGGCCATGTGCAGGGGAATGACTTGAAGAGATGGGGTGACTCTGTGTGTGGTTAGCACATCTGATAGGACTGACTGGCCACCGAGCCTTGGCCTCCAGAGTGGCTAGCTTGATTTCTCTTTCCTCCAGTTTAATTTCTGTGTGTGTGTGTGTGTGTGTGTGTGTGTGTGTGTGTGTGTGTGTGTGTGTGTGTGTGTGTGTGTGTGTATTTCATGATATATAGAAACCTAATGCCGCAGCATTATTGTGAGTTTAAAGTATGCATCAATCTATGTCTTTTTCCAACCAGTGCAAGGAAATAGAAAAAGGATAGCTCTTGTGTGAATGAGGCCTGGACTGGAGAGGAAGTGGGAAGTAGGGGCCCTGAGGGGCCTAGGAAGGTGGGGGGGAAGTGTCCCCCCTGCGTAGAAGGAGGGGAGGGAGGGTGTGGGCAGGCTTGCAGACAGCAGGGTCCTCTCCGCTTTTTTGGAGCAGCTGGTCCTCTTGCCAGAGCCTGAGCCTAGAAGGAGAAAAAGGGGACCGTGAAGTCCTGAGGTCTCAACCATGGTTTGTAAACTTCATGCCAGACAGTAAATACTCGAGCTTTGTGGGGCACACGGCATCATGGTGGCTGCACAACTCTGCAGTATGAACACAGCCCCGATGAGAGGTAAACAAAGGAGCCTGGCCATGTTGCAAAACCAGACAGGGCCCAGATTTAGCCCCCAGGCCATCGTCTGCCCAGCCCTGGTCTAAAGGACAGGCCTCAGAGAGGCTCAGAGCCAGCCTGCTTCCCACCCCGGATGTGGATTCATCCTGGGGTGCCGCAGTCAGGTCTGCCGTTGGAGGAGCTGTGGAGAAGCTGGTAGACAGACAGCCTGGGCTCTGCAGGGCAGGTGCGCCGTCTTCAGAGCTATGGTAGAGGAGCTGTAAAGGGAAGGGGAAAGGGAGGCCCACTTCACAGAAACCCAGAGCAGTGAAGCCAACAAGGTTTGGAGGTCCTCGAACTGGCACCTCTCTGGATGTTGTGAAAAGAGGGGCTTCAGAGAGACCATCCTCTTCAAGTCTGGGAACTGCTGAAGTTCAGTAGAACCTGGGAGCTTCTGCCCTGCAGGATGCTGTTGGTCTTTGTGACTCTCTAGGAAAGGATATATGTCCCAAGGCTGATTTCCCTTGACCTTTCGTTATGTAGATAGGGAACCTTGGGCCCAAGGAGGCTGGCAGGCATTAGTAACAGCATGGGATCAGCTCTGAATTCCCACTTGCTGACCTCTATCCTGGCTAGAGAGCTAGGAGCCGCTGGAGTCCCTGGTGTGGGTCCTGGGCCGAGCTGAGCCGTGAGTGTTTGACACTGGGCCCAGCTGGGCCCATTGACTAGATGACAGTGGCGGCTCCTGCCCCAGTTGTGACCACCACAGTTGTCTCTAGAGTTCAAGAAGGCCCTTGTCTAATGAAGCAGGGCAGGGGCAGCGTGGGCACAGCCTTTGGTACCATCTCAGGTTCAGGGTTTAGCCCCGTAGACAAGGCAGCAGGAATGTCAGGGTGAAGACAGTCAAGTTCAAGGAGGCTGTGCATGCGATGCTTGCAGGAAGCACATGTCTGTTCACCTGAGCCCTTTAGCACTAACAGTTCTGCTGGAAAAATACAGAGTTTAGGGATTTCGATCTTTCTACTGTCCTGTGTGTAATTTTCTCTCATAACATGATAATTCGTGCTCATTGTGAGGAATCTAGGTGATTATGATATGCAAATGCATGTAACTATATGTGCAAATACAAAGAGGTACAGATCTCCCAGAATCCCTCCACCTTAAGATCACCACGGTTGCATCTGAGGATGTGCTTTGGTGTTTGCCTACCTCACCTTCTGCCTTCTGTCTGCCCCTTCTCTCACTCATTCCACACTTGGCATGCATTCTTTGTCCTTTTTATAAAAATTGTGGCAAAATGCACCTAAATAAATTTTCCCAGCATAACCGTGTCAAGTACACAGTTCAGTCATGTTAAGTACGTCCACAGTGTGTAACATTTCTACAACCTTCATCTTGTGAAGCTGAAATTCTGTGGTCATTAACAGCTTCTATTCTTTCCCCTCAGCTCCTGGCAGCCCTCCCCTACAGCCCTGCTGGTCTCTCAGGTCTTGAGACCTCAGGAGCAAAGTCATACTTGGTCTTTTGGGGACTGGCCTTCTTCCCTACCATGCTATCTTCAAGGTTCATCCTTTTTTTTTCTTTTTCTTTTTTCTTTTTAGTGGTGGTGGGGCCTGACCTCAGTGCCTGGGCGCTGTCCCTGAGCTTTTTTGCTCAAGGCTAGTACTCTACCACTTTGAGCCACAGTGCCACTTCTGGTTTTCTGGTGGTTAATCGGAGATAAGAGTCTCATGGACTTTCCTGCCCTAACTGGCTTTGAACCATGATCCTCAGCTCTCAGCCTTGTGAGTAGCTAGGATTACAGGTGTGAGCCACCAGTACCTACCTTAAGTTTCATTCTTGTTGTATGTCAGAAAATCCTTCCTTTCTAAGGCTGACTTAGATTCAGTTGTGTGTACACGCCTTGTTTTAGTTTTTCACTCATTGATCTGTTGACACTTGGGTGGTTTGCATCTTTGGACTGTGTTTAATAATACTGTGAGCATGGGTGTATGACTGTCTCTTCTATACTCTCCTGGTATTTCTCTGGAAATGCCCAGAGGACAATTGTTGGATCTTGTGATCATTCTATCCTGAGTTTTGGGTTGTTTGTTGTGCTTATTGTTTGGGGCAGTACTGGAGTTTAGACTCAGGACCTTATACTTGCTAGGTAGGTATTCTTATCATTGAGCCACTCCCCCAGTCTTGTTATTTTAACTTATTTTTTTAAGGTTGTCATGTCCAGTTATAGAATAGATCTAGTTTCCACATATGAGAAAAAACATATGCTGTTTGTCTCTCTGAGCTTGGCTTACCTCACTTAACATGATTTGTTCTAGGTCCATCCATTTCCCTGCAAATGACATAATCTTATTCTTTCTAATGGATGAGTAAAATTCCATTGTGTATGGGCTGTTCCCATAATTTGGCATTTGTGAATAGGCTAACAATGAACGTGGATGTGCAAGTGTCTTTATGGTATCCCGACTTGTAATATTCCGGGTAGATACCTAAGGTTAGCATACTATTAAAAAAAAGGTATGAACCTAAGCTGGGTGCCAATGGCTGACTCTTTGTAATCCTAGCTACTCAGGAGGCTGAGATCTGAGGATGGTGGTTCAAAGCCAACCAGGGCAGAAAAGTCTGTGCTTGGTGTTCATGAAGGCCACTGAGAAGAGGAGGAGCAGGGAGGTGAGGCTGTGGATCTGGGTGGTGGGAAGGTTGAGGACAGGAGTTGGCAGATGGGTGGAGGCTGGGAGGGACTGCTTTGAGTCACCTTAAAAAAGATGCTGTTTGGAGGAGCGGGGCACATCAATTTGAGACAAAATGGTCCATGGAGCCACCTGGGCAAAGGAGCCAGAAGACTGTGTGGCCGAGAACTCGAATAGAATGTATGTGTGGGGGGCGGGGGGCGGGGGGACTGAAGGGAAGAAAAGGAGCCTGACATGAAGGACACCAGCAGGGTTTTCAGATGCAGTTAAGAAGGACAGAGGGAACTTTTTTTAGGCCTGGTCAATTTATCGATTAGGAATTCATGACCTTGGAAGAGCAGTTTCCCCACAGGAACTGGGCCTGAGTCAGCTGGCTCTGCAGCTAGAAGGTAGAGATGGGGAAGAGGCCACAGGAGGTGAGGGGAGCAGCAGGAGAGGGCAGCAGGCCACGGAGTGGTCTTGATCCCTCCTAGGCTCTGTTTCTCAGATTTGACTTCAATGTTCCTTTACCACCAAGTATCTGCTGAGCTGAGCTGTCCTGGTGGGCACGTTAGACACCAGCAAGAGCTGAAGACTTCCCTCAGTGAGACCCACCATCCACCTCGTTCAGTGCCTTCCCCTGAAGGAGTCCTGAAAATACGGAACAGGGGTCCCAGCTTCTTAGCCACTGGGGGCTTGGCTTTCAGTGTATCTGATCTGCAGGTACCTGCCGTGTGAGCTCCTGAGCATGCGCCCTGCTTCAGAGGCTTCAACCGTCAGGGACTGGAAGCAGGCAGCCTGGGGATGGTGACCGCCTGGCTCCCATTCCTACAGAAAGGAACAGAGGTTGCAAAGAGGCCCAAGGAAACTCCCAGCCAAGTACATGGCGACCTCTTCTCTCGGCTAGCCAAATGTCCTCTGCAGCAGGACTGCTGGGAAAGCAGCCGATGGGTGGGTGACCTTGGCCATTGGTCAGCTTAATGAGGCAGAGGGCGCCCAGCCAGGGGGGAACAGCCACATTTCTTAGCCATTTCGAGCAGTATTTACTCTTTTATTACTTATTTTCTATGTCTCAGGCTTTTCTTTTCTCTTATTTTCAAATAAAGTGTGTATTTGTGTGTGTGTGTGTGTGTGTGTGTGTGTGTGTGTGTGTGTGTGTGTGTGGTGTGTGTGTGTGTGTGGTGTGTGTGTGTGTGTTTGGTGTGTGTGTGTGTGTGTGTGTGTGTGTGTGTGTGTGTGTGTGTGTGTGTGTGTGTGTCAGTACCAGGGCTTGAACTCAGGCCTTCCTGTCCTTGATTGGCCTTTTTTGCTCAAGACTGGCACTCTACCACTTGATTGATAGCTCCACTTCGGGCTTTTTGCTGATTAATTAGAGATATAAATCTCTTGGATTTGTCTGCCTGTTCTGGCCTTGAACTGCCATCCTCAGCTTTCAGCCTCCTGAGTAACTAGGATTACAAGTGACAGGCAATGGGGCCTGGCTGGAAATCTTTCTTATTATAGCAAGTATCCAGTTCATAGAACTGACCATTTCCACCCTGTGGAAGGGTACACAGTGGGTATTCCTAGTGTTAGACAGCCCTTCTCAACATGCCACTTCCAGAATGTTCTCATTTTCACCAACTGAAACTCTATCTTCATCTAGCACTAGCTTCCCCTCTCCCAGCCCTGGCCACCCCAGTCTACTGTGCTTCTCTGCATGTGACCACATTAGGGACTCCATAGAAATGGAGCACTCAGTACTTGTCTTCTCCTAACTGATTTATTTCATGTAAGCATAATGCCCTAAGGGCATCCGAGCATCAGAATTTCCTTTATTTGGAGTGAGTTCTGTTGGCTGTGAGAGTCAGTCCACACTCTCCCCCATGGATGCTCGGTGGTAAGGCCTCTACCATGGGCTCCTGTGAACATGGGTGTCATGTTCCTGCTTTCTAAGTGGAATCACTGGATCCTGTGGTCATTCTAGTTGGAGGTTTTGGAGGTAGGGCCATACTGCTTTCCTCAGCAGCAGCATTTGACAAAAGGAAACACGTTCACTGGCTGATGATCAGACATCTCTGCTTTAAGCAGTGCTGGGGCCCTTGGGTCCCTCTGCCAGTGGCAGGAATGTGAGATTGTGTGTGAAGATCTGACCACTGATTCTCACTGATGCTGAACACCCACCTTTACATATGTCACCGTTCATCCTCAGAAGTGCCCACCCACATGGCTGTGTGAGCATCGGGCATTAGTGGGAAGTCTGACGTGAACTGGGAGCTGTTGGACTCTTGAGGATTTGGACCTGTAGAGTCAGTATTTATTTATCCTCATCATTTTTTGCAGGTGGAAAAAGCGCAAGGTTTTCTCAGGCCGCCAGGTTGAAGTGCCAGTGGGTTATCGATTCACTTAAATTTTCTGTGAACCTAAATATTTTCTAATTGTACCTTTGTGGTTTTTCAATCTATTTCTCTGGAATCAAAATAGAGAGGGAAAGGGGAAAAAAAGGAAGACAGAATGGAGGCCTGAAGGAAGCAAGAATACAGAGGAGGGGGGAGGTGTAGAAGAGAGAAAGGAAGGGGAAGGGAGACAAGCCAAGGGAGAGGTGTGCTCTCCAATGTCATTCAAGGACATATCTGGGGACCATGTCCCACATTTGAGCCTCCTAGCCAACTGGCCGCTCCCCACTTTGAAACACCAAAAGGGCACTGGCTACGATGTTTCTGGAACTGTCCTTCTCTGCCATGGTCACCAGGCAGTGGAACTGTAGCCACTCTGGGAAGGGGGGACCTTGGCTCTCCATTGCTTTGAAACCAGGGTGGGCTGCACTATAGAGGAAGCCCTCTGATGTGTTGCCCGCTCTCTGGTCCCTGCTGGGAAGAGCCCTGTGCTGGCTTTCCCATTCCACGCCATCTGGCTGCCGGCCACGTGTCTAGTTCTGTGTCATCCTATTTATTGCCCTAATTATTCCTGCTTTCTAAGAAATTTCTCTACCAACCCAGGGCAGAATGAGAGGGGGAGGGATCTCTGCTCTGACTAGAAGTGTGCCCTTTAAATTCCCAGCACCCGAAACTCCACGCCCCTGTCACCCCCTGCTACCCAGCCTTTCCCTTTCTGCCACTGGGGCAAGATGGAGGGCAGGAGGAGTTGGTCATTAGGCCCCTCTGCGACAAATGAGTATTAGGGCAGGAGGCCCCAGTATTTCAGTGAGGCAGAACGTTTGCTTCCAAAGACAATGTTTTGGTGAGGTTTTGTTGGTACCAGTACTGGGTCTTGAACTCAGAGCTTGAATGCTGTCCCTGTGCTGTTTCACTCAAGGCTAGCACTCTACCACTTGAGCCATAGCTCCACTTTCAGCCTTTGGCTGATTAACTGGAGATAAAGAGTCTCACAGACTTTCCTGCCCAGGCTGACTTCAAATCACAATCCTCAGATCTCAGCCTCCTGAGAGGCTAGGATTATAGGCATGAACTACTGGTGCCTGACTAGATGTACATATATATATATATATATATATATATATATATATATATATATATATATATATATATATATATATATGTACACACACACACACACATACACACACACACACATATCAGGCGCACTAATATGGTGACACCTCCCCTCCTCCCTCCAAACAGAGCATGGTCCTGGTGGGTAGCTCATGACACAGGGCTGTGCCAGTGTCCTGCGCAGACCTGGCTTCCCCCACTTTCCTGAGGGGGCTGGCTGGGGGGTCTCTAAGTCCTGGGAAGGGTACAGGGGTACAAGAAAGGAACAAGTTACACACAGGCCTCCCATTCCTGGAGGGCTTTTAAAACCTCTGGGCTGATTAGCCTTAATCGTTCCCAGCAGTGAGCAGCGAGGCCTGCCCTGGCTCCAGTGTTTGTTTTGCCTTCTGTGTTCGGCCAGTGGTAACCAAGGGCCGCTTCCCCTTGGTGACGGTGGAACTCACTGGGGCCAGGGCTGCTCCAGCGACCCAGGCAAGGCCGGCCTGGGGACCCTGAGGGCGGCTACCAGCCAGGCCACCCTGCCCAGGCGCTGGAGCTGCCTTCATCCCTCTTTCCTTCTCTCCCAGCGGAAAGGACCTATGGGCTCTTTTCCTGGCTCTTTCCCAAGACACTTGCCCAGAACATTCCAGAACTCTGGATCCTCTGGTAGGTCTCTGGGAGACTGTGAGGCCACTGACTGGATGTGTTTGGGTCTTGAGCAGGCTTGTAGGTGTCAGCCAGAACTCGGGGCGGTGACTAACCACTGGCCCCCGTTCCAGCAGGAACTAGGCCCCTGAGGTAATCTTGGGGGGCAGTTTGGAGGAGGAGACAGCTATGAGGCAGCATGGAGGCCAACCAGAGATAGCATGGGAGATCTGGGTGGTGGTAGTTCAAGTGCAGAGAACGCTCTGTAAGCAGGTGTGTCTTGGAGGGAATGCTGGCAAGCTGGTCTAAGGAATATTTGGGGAAGTAGAGGAGGCTGAGAGACTGTGGGGCTTGGAAGGTGAGTGGAGGAGGAAACTCCGGATGATGTCTTCATGGCCTTTGCCTTCCCAGACCCTCAGCGACCCCAGGGCCCCACCTCTGTAGGCCAGGAGCCCTAACCTGGGACAGGACCTGCCTCTGCTGTCCTCAGTCTGTTGTACTTCAGGACCAGCTTTCTGCAGGGAGATGAGGCTCCACTTGCTTTCTTCCTGATGTGTGGGTTTCCTCCAAGTCTCAGGATCCCCAAGGACTCATGCTGACAGCCACAGGTCACACGGGTCAGGTGGATCCTGAGGCTTCATTTCCACAAAGCTCCTGGGCCACACATCTGTACTGTGTCCCCACCAGGCATAGGGCATGATGAGCACCCGGATCCCGTGCCCTAAAGGGGCTGCAAGGAGTCAGACAGGCCTGCAGGGTCTCCTTCGTGTCTGGTTTTCCATGTAGGGCTTGGAGAGGCAGAGTACAGGACCCCGCGCTCCACAGTGCGACTTTCACATGAGTTCTGCCACCAGTTCAGCTGCCGATCTCATTAAACCTCAGTGATTCACTGTCAGCGCGTTGTGTTGCGAAAACATGGGTCCCAGCGGCTGTTTTGTTGGCAGGTCTTGCTGTCTCAGCAGAAAAGAGGCGCTTTTGATATGAGAACGGAAACTGGACAGCGTCAGGACTGGTCGGTGTGTTCTATGTGTTTGGTGGGAGCAGGCACCACGGATCAAGTCCCGCAGAAACGCGTGCCCAGGTGGGAAAGCTGCAGCAGGAGCCTGCGGGGAGTCGGGGGAGAGGTCCCCTGCCCCGGGTGTGGAGCTGGGGTGAGGCAGACCCTCCCCAGTCACCCGGGATGCAGGGACACAGGGACGTGTCTGTGAAGCGCTGTTCTCGTTTCCTGCGAGTCCAGCCTGCTCAGGAAATTCCTTTTGCACGCATCCCCCCCCCCAAACGTTACAAAGGCAAGCATGTGAAGCACACACTTGTGTGAACCTCTCAAGGTCGTGGGGTACAGGTCACACTCAAGTGGCTGAACGTGGACTTGTCGCTGTCTCCCCAGCTGCCTTTATCCTTGCTTCCTCTCTTGGCTGTGATTGCCTCCTGGATTGCCTCCTGGACTAGCCCATTCAATGGATATTGCGCCAATTTCCCTTTTTCCACTTCCCCCCTTTCTCCCTGTGTTCTCAAGACATGAGAAATGGAACAGAGGCATCTCCCATCCAAGTAGCTTTCCTGAGACTTTCCAGTGCTCAGCCCCTTTCCACCTGGCCTGGAGAGCACGGGTCAGGAAGCCTGGGCTGCCCCAGAGCCCCAAAGCCCTCCGCCACTGCCAGCCTTCACCCAGGGTGCAGTCCACAGGGGCAGCTCTGTGGAAGAGCCCGGCAGAGGCAGACAAAGCCGCTGCCAGCAGTACCCGATGGCTTCCTCTTCAGCCATTAATGAGCCTGGGGTGGCCGCAGAGCAAAGTCATAGCACCTCCAGGCTGCTGTTCTTTGCTGAATTTAGGACCAAAAAAAAAAAAAAAAGTTTCAAGATTTTCATGGCTGCATGCTACCACTGGGGGCACCCAGAGACCCCGTTCCAGGAGACCACCCCGCTTCCTTCCTGCTCCTTGCGCAACTCAATGATGAACACATCGCCAGTGGTGGCTGTTCTGTCTCTGGGGTCCCTTAAAACAAACCAATGAGGCAAGCCGCCATCACCCCCACTTAGGTGGGCCGAGGGTCCTGAGGCTCTGCAAGGTGGGGACAGGCCCTGGTCACCCAGGTCTGGAGCTGAAGGTGCAAGCACTTGGTAGCTGAGTTTCCCTCCATCGAGTGTTGCTCAGGCCGCAGTCCTGTGTTCCCCACAAGGGAGGCCCAGCCCCAAAGGGAGTGTGGGCAGTGGCCAAGGGGATGGGCCTGGGAGAAGTAATCCTCCTGGGAATGGATCACTCCACCCTTGACCAGTCTGCATGTGGTGACAAGTCCCTTCCAACTGTGCCTCTGCCCCGGGCCTCCTGGCTGTGGGCAAGGCTGGCAGCCAGGCTGTGCCAGCATTGGCAGGGATAGCGAGCGGAGTTGCAGGGATTATTTCCTGATACCAGAGCGCAGGGCTTTGTCCATTCAAGCAGCCTCAGGATATGGACCAGTTGTGAGGAAGCCCCCATCCCCCCTTGGTCCTGTGGTGGGCGCCATCTGCCCTGGCATCTCTTCTTACACCAGCAAGGCTCAAATGGGTCCTCCCCACCCCACCCCACCCCACCCCCTGCAGTTTGGGTACAGGCACGAGATGCAGCCACACATGCCAGATTCCTCCAGAGAAACTCAGTCTACAGGTGCCGGCTGAGGAGGCAGGGCTGCCAAACCACAGCTCTGCACTTTTTCTTTTGCAGAAAAGAAAGGGGAGGAGGGTGGAGATCCCCGTTGCGGCACTCAGGCCTGAGGCGCTCAACTCCCACATCTGAACGTCATTAGTCCTGTCTCGGTGTGAAACCCTAGCGAACCAGCCAGGTCCCTGTGAGGTCTGCCCTTCCCTCCCTGCACCGGCCCCTGTCCCCGTGGGCATGGGACAGGTGGGCATGTCTCATAGTCAGAGGTGAAGCTCACCTAGCATGTTTGCCTGTATAAAGAGAGGACAGTTCACTAGTACTTGACACATCCCCAGACTTCTTCCCCGCCCATTGTCACTCTCCGCACCACCTTCTCTGACCACTGTGTCTGGTTTCTCTGACTTGGTGGAAAGTTTTCAGTCCATCTACATTAGAACAAGAACAAGTACTTCCTTGTTTATGGCTGAATACTACCCTGCCCTAGGTACACCTCACAGCTTGTTTATTATATATCCCACTGTGGGGGGACACTGTGGACCGTACACCTACAGTACAGTGAAGAAACTGAAAAGGGAAACTCGTAAGACTGTCATGCCACGTGCAGAGCATTTTTGCTTTGTGTTCCTTTCTTCCTCTCCTTGCACATGACTGTTCTTGTGTGTTGCTGCTTGTTTTTTTTATTGCTATTCTTAAGGAGTTGTACAAAAGGGCTACAATTTCCTAAGTCAGGTTATGAGTACAGTGCTTCTTGAGCAATGTCACCCTTCCCTTCGCTTTCTCCCATCCCCCCATCCCTATCCACAAGTTACATACTGTATATTTTACATAGTGTGTACTGAATGTAGTGACTGCATTTGCTCACCCTTCTTCCCTCCATTCCTGTGCTCCGTCCCCACCCCACCCCACCCCCCAAAATGAAAGACAGAACAAAGCAAAACATGTTTCCACTTCTTGGAATTTGCTTTGATAAATAATACCGTCCATGTTCAGAGGAGTTCCACCTGTGGGCGATCCTCCTCCAGTCTGTTCGTGCGTAAATGCATAGAGCCCATGGAAGTTGTCGTGTCCAGTTGTATTTTAGTCTAGCTTGTGCATATGGGAGGGAACATGCACCATTTGTCTCTCTGAGCTTGACTTACTTCACTTCACATGATTTGTTCTAGGTTCATCAATTTCCCTACAAATGATGGCACATTTTCTTGATCTACTCATCTGGGCCATTTCCATAACTTGGCTATTGTGAATAATGCAGCAGTGAACATGGACGTGCAGGTGTCTTTATTGTAACCAACCTGACTTGTAATGTCCTGAGTAGATGACCAAGAGTGGTATGGCTGGATCATAGGGTAGTACTATAGCTATATTTTATGTTTTATTTTCTTGAGGCAAGCTCTCACTATGTAGTACTGGGATTACAGGTATGTGTTGCCACACCTGGCTTGGCTTGCTTCTTCTACAGTGAATCTTCCCATTAGCGATTATTTTTGACAGCCGGGGAATATGCCATCCCTGTGCTGGCTGGAAGTCACATCCTTTCTCCTTGCCTTATTCTGCATGAGCCAAGCTAGTGCTATGAGAATCAGGCCCCAGACACTTGGCTTGCCTAGAAGCATAGGACCAGTGACTCTGAGCTTGCCGGGCCCTCCCCCTAGAGTACTCAGGACATCACTGATGGGCATGCAAACATCCAAGAGGAAGTGCCTACAGGCTGTTGCAGCCTATGGCGTTAAACCCCTTTCCCAGCTGCCCATGCAGCCCAGGGAAAGGTGACAGGTTGCACGAGTCCACGCACCGCTGGTTCCTTTTAGACCTTTCTCCAAGGTCATTGGCGGCCGTCCAGCTGGGGGCCACTTGACAAACCTCAGTCCCAGCAGCGCCCCAGCCTGCAATGGAGCGTTGCAAAGATGAAAGCCTGGAGGTAGGCTAGTTAGGTGTTTGAATTTTCATTCACAGGAGAGGTCAGTGGTGGGGAACCCCGAGAGCCAAGGTTTTGAGGATGAGTGGGGAAGGGATTGTGAACTAAATGAAAAGACGTGGGTTTGAAGTCACCTGGCTGAGGGGGAAGTGCTCACCCACATATGGCCATTGTCCAGGCAGAGAGCTCAGGTGACCACTGTAAGGAAATGTCACCAAAAGAGTGATAGCACACAAAGGGCTATTGTGTTGTGTTGTGATGTGGAGCACTGTGTGTAGCATGATCCTTGGCCAGAAATGACTGTCCTTGAATCTGTGTATGTGCCCCAGAATAGTCTAGAAAGAAGGAGGAACTCTCAATACAATCTCAATACATTTCTGTATTGAGATTTTTTTTTTATGGTAAGTGTAGCATTGGAAATAGTTCAAATCAAGATAGAATAAGAAGTTAAAAAACAAACTGCCAGCCAGGTGTCTGTAATCCTAGCTACTCAGGAGGCTGAGATCTGAGGATCGTGGTTCGAAGCCAGCTCAGGAAGAAAAGTCTGTGAGACTCTTACTCCAATATACCACTAGAAAACCGGAAGTGGGGCTGTGGCTCAAGTAGTAGAGCACTAGCCTTGAGCTGAAGAGCTGAGGGACAGTGCTCAGTCCCAGAGTTCAAGCCCCATGACTGACAAAAAAAGAAAAGGAAAAATAAACTGCCTAGCCCAATGCTGGTGGCTCATGACTATAATCCTAGCCACTCAGGAGGCTGAGATCTGAGGATCACAATTAAAAGCCAGCCCAGACAGGAAAGTCCACAACACACTTATCTCCAATTAATCACACACAAAAAAATCAGAAGTGGAGCTGTGGCTCAAGTGATAGAGTACCAAACTTGAGTGAAAAAGCTAAGAGACAGCGCCTAGGCCCTGAGTCCAAGCCCTAGTATAGACAGGCGCGCACACACACACACACACACAAGCACACACACACAATCACACACATACACACATACAAACACACACACCATGGAGTAAGACTTTGCAGATTCTAAAATGTGTTTAACATTTTGAATATTTAATTCTTTTTTTTTTTTTAATTGTATTTTATTTTATTTGAGAACATACTGTACAGAGGGGCTACAATTACATGGGCAGGATAATGCATACATTTCTTACCAAGCATTGCAGCCTCCTCCTTTGTTTACCCTTCACTTCCCTTCCCCGCCTCCCCCCTCCCCCCACCCAATTTTACCCCCCTCCCCCCACCCAATTATACCCCCCTCCCCCCCCCACACCGACATTGTAAAGCTGGTTTTGACATGACATTTTGTACTTCTCATTGTTGCAACAGGTCCACCTGAATCCTTAAACGACTTGTTTGTCCCCTGAATATTTAATTCTTTTAGATTTCTCAAACCATAGCATTCCCTAAACCCCTAGTTTCTGATTCAAAAGGTCTATGGAGCCAAAAATCTGTACCTCTGCCACGTTCCCAGGGGTCTAGGGACCTCTGTGGATAGCTTAAGGGACTTCTGCTTTTGACCTAAGGGCTTTATATGATTGAATTTGGGGGGTTGAGCGTGTGGAGTTGTCCAGGACCTTCCTGTCTTCCTGCTTTTTTTCCATTTCTCCTGCTCCAAGATAGATGCTTTCTTGACAAATGAGCCCTGAGGGCCGCCTCTGGGAGCTGGGCTCGGGCCTGCCTTAGAGATTCCCAGCTGAGTATTCGCTTGTACTTGGCAGGTGTCCCTGGCCTTGAAGGGGACAGGAAGGGCTGAGGAGCTGCATGTATTATTTGTCTACTGTGTGCCCATACGGTTGTCAGGAGGTTTTTTTGGTGGTGTGTTTTTTGGGGGGAGGGGAGGGGTTGTTTGTTGTTTTAGTCAGTCTTGGGGCTTAGAGTCAGAGCCTAGGCCCCGTCCCTGAGTTCTTCTGCTCAAGGCTAGCTCTTCTACCACTGAGACACAGTGCCACTATCAATTTTCTGGTGGTTAATTGAAGATGAGCATCTCATAGACTTTCCTGCCCAGGCTGGCTTTAACCGCAATCCTCAGATCTCAGCCTCCTGAGTAGCTAGGATGAGCCAATACATCTTGATCAATGTTATCCCTTTCATCCTTCTCCCCTATCTTTGTGTTACAGCTATACATTCTATCCTGATCATCACCCTTCTTCCTCTGGTGTAGGGTGATGGCTGTGAACTGCTCTCCCTTGTCTTGCTACTTCTGTTCTTTGGGGTACACTGTTTCTGTGTGGACCAGGTGTCCTAGCCATGCAGGATTGGTGCCCTTACCGCCTCTGAAGGTGACATACCGCTGTGTCTCTTGGGACCCTCCGGCCCCAGGGCTCCTTACGCCGCTCTAACTAGGCTGCAACCCTAACTTTGTATTTTAATTTCCAGTCTCTGTATGAATAGCACTCTGGTTTCCCAGGGGCACCGCTCAACTGATTTAAGCCCTTTCTGAAAGTATGTGAGTAATTTCTGTCCTGCTGTAGGTGTCGGTGGCAGGTGCATTTTTTGGTCTTTTGAGGTCAGAGGCTAGTGCTGTGGACTGTGTGGGAATTTTCTCTCCAAAACTGTTTGTCAGACTTTCCAGAATGATCCAGTCCTCTCTGCTGGATCCAGGGGCAGCGATTTTATATCCTTACTGTGGAGTCTCTCTTAATAGGCAGTGTATGTGTTTGGGGGGGGGGGTTGCAACCCTATGGCATAGGCCCCGCTGGTGGTGGAACCATGGCCCCGCCTGTACAGAGCATGCCCTGAGAGCACTGTACGGCCTGCCACATTCCCGAAGCCTGGAACCCTAATTAGCAAGTAATCCAGAGGGGCGGGCTGGTGGCGCTTAGACAGGCTGCAACTCAGCCAGGCCGTGCTCCACATAATGGCAGACAGCTAGGGGTGTGTTTCTTTTGCAAAATCCTGGGCTACAACCACTGATAGGTGATGGGGGAGGGAGGCCTTGGGGAGGGAGGGAAGGAGGGCTTTTGATCTGCAGGTGAAAGGAGGCTTTATAAATAGGTCACCTTGTTCCACATCCTGAATTTTAGTCTTTCTTGGTCTTGTAGCAAAACAATGGTTTTGCTGTTCTGAGGTCAGAGGCTCTGAGGGGAGCTGAGCTTCAGGAGGTGGGCATGTGGCTGCCACTCTGGGCATCCTCTGCCCACCCATCCATTGGCTGCCAGTTACCCTGGTAGTGTCTCCAACCATAGGAACAAATGGCATAACCAAGGATTTCTGGGACAGGTGGGGCTCAGGGCTTACTGATCCTGGAGTGCTTTGGAGCAAGGGAAGGTCGAAGGGCTGCAGGCAGGGCTGCAGGCAGTCCAGTCGGAGCCAGGGCTGAAAGGCTTGCCCCTCTGAGGTCCTCGTTCCTCCTCCCGTCTCCAGAGGTGGGCAGCCAAGGCCGCAGCTGTTGCATGTGTGGTACAGCAGCCTCACCAGGCCCTGGACAAGCACAGAGTTGAGCTACAGCCCACCAGGCTGGGTTGTGGGATTGAGCAGCTGTGTGGGGCTTGTGGACACAGACAGCTGCCCTGGGTTTTACTGGATAAATGAGTGATTTAGAAGCAGCACAATTGGAAGTCTTCATGGAAATTGTAGGCATAATATTCCACTCTGTGTGTGTGTGTGCGTGCATGTGCATGTACGCACGTGTGCATGTGCATGCTTATCCTGGGGCTTGACCTCAGGGATTCACACTCTTGCTTAGCTTTCTCATTCAAGGATGGCTTTAGGCACATCACCACTTCTGGCTTTTTGCTGGTTAATTGGAGATAAGAGTCTCATGGACTTTCCTGTGTAGGCTAGCAGGAACATGATCCTCAAATCTTAGTCTCCTGAGTAGCTAGGAATAAAGACATGAGCCCCACCACCTGACACACATATACTTTTTTAAAAAGCTTTGCTGTATTTGGTTGCTTGATGTTGCAAAATCATCATTATGTTGTATTGCACCTGGAGGAAACTGGCTATGAATTGGTTTCCTGGGAATCTACAATAAAAAGATATGCTGTTTTTTGTTTTTGTTTTTTGTCAGTCGTGGGGCCTGAACTCTGGGCCTGGGTGCTGCCCCTCAGCTCATGGTTAGCGCTCTACCACTTGAGTCACAGCGCCGTTTCCTGACTTTTTCTGCTTACATAGTGCTGAGGAATCAAATCCAGGGTCTCATGCATGCAAGGCAAGCACTCTACCGCTGAGCCACTTCCTAGCCTAAGATATGCTGTTTTTTAAAAAAAGGCTTTGATATAGCTGGGCTCTAGTGGCTCACGCCTGTAATCCTAGCTACTCAGGAGGCTGAGATCTGAGGATCGTGCTTCAAAGCCAGCCTGGGCAGGAAAGTCTGAGACAAAGCTGAAAGTGGAGCTCAAGTGTTACAGTGCTGGCCTTGAGCAAAAAAGCTCAGGGACAGTGCCCAGGTCCTGAGTTCAAGCCCAGGAGCAGTATACACATACGCACACACACACACACACACAGTTTAAGCCAGGATCTGGTGGCTCATGCTTGTGTTACTAGCCACTCAGGAGGCTGTGATCTGAGGATTATGGTTCAAAGCCAGCTGGGGCAGGATAATCCATGAGACTCTTAGCCCCAGGTAACTACTAAAAAGCTAGAAGTAGAGCTGTGGTTAAAGGGGTAGAGCACTAGCCTTGAGCAAAAAAGTTCAGGGACAGCGTCCACGTCCTGAGTTCAAACCCCAGGACCAGCACACAGGGTTTAAGTGCAGGTGTCTCCCCTCACCCTTCCCAGGACTAACTGCAGTGAAAGGCGCAGTGTGTAGTCTTCGGAGCCTTTATGTGTGTCTGCAGTTAAACATGGACAGAGGGAAGCTTTTTGAATGCTGTTCTTTGGGATCTGATTCTGCTTTTGAGATTCTCCCTGAGGGCTGCTCGCGGCCTGGTGGCAGTGAGATTTCTGGCTGAGTCTGGTGCAGGCCCTGCCTGGGGACATCAGGTTAGGGCACCGCCACATCGCACCTGCATGCCCGGGGGCACCTGTCCCAGGACACAGCCCACACCTGTGTAGGAGACGCCTTCGCCCTCATCCTTTCCGCTCCTCTCAATCCCTTACCCCTGTGCACCACCAGGCACCCTCAGCTCTTACTGATTCTGTCCTGCCCCGTTTCTGTGGCTCATGGAATGACTGGTCCCCCTCCCACGTGTGCCGTGTTGCCCCTCCTGCCCCTCCCTGACAGAACCGCTGAGGGATGGGTGGTCCACCCAGATCATGGCAGGCAGGGTGAGGGCCATGGCCCAGGCCAAGGGTGCTCCATGTATGAAACCGGAAGTGTATTTGACTCCCTGCGCTAGTGGGGAGCAATTGGTTCATGGTCTGGCTGCCCCCCAGCCCGTCTGAGGGGGCAAGGAGCTGGAGGAGCCTGTGACTTGTGAGGGCTTTACCTTTTTCCCATGGAGAACCATGAGAGCCATGTTCCCAGCAAACCGCCCTGAAAGCCGGCCTCCCTCCCGGACGGCAGTGCTGAGCTTTGGACCGGACTGCCTTAGAGGCGCTCAGCAGCCAGCAGTGGGAGACTGGGAGCCCAGGCAGCCACCGGAAGTCCTTCAGGGGACACAGCGATCCAGAGCAGCTGTCAGGGAACACTAGGTGGAAAGATTTTGTTTTATGAACGTCAGCCTGTGCTGTGAGCCCAGCCAGGGCCGTGTGTGGCACTAGTGGAGATGGGGTTGGTGGAATAGAGGGAACCACAGGGCTTGTGCCTGAAGTGCACACGCCCCTGCTGTCCAGCCACCGTGTCCTGCCTCTGGTTCTTGCTTCTGTAGCATTCTGTGTTCTTGGCCTGCATGCCACCATGGGCTTGGCCTCCATATTCAGGTGTCCCTTATCCTCCCCGGCTGAGTACATGGGGCATGCCAGAACTTCTCGGGGACAGGGGAGCGGGAGCTGCTGGCCAGGGAACCGCCCGGCCTCCATGCCTCTGCCCTGCTCCTTCACCAGGGCAGCCACTGCTGTCATGGCTTTGTGTGTGCAGCACGTACACGTGCATGCACCTGTGCGCACGTGTGCATGCATGCATGTTATACACACGCGTGTGTGCATGCACCCATGCATACATGCGCACGTGTGTTATGTACATGCATGTGTGTGCCTGTGACCGCTGGGGCTGGTCACAGTGGCAGGCCATCTCTGTCCTCTCTTGCAGCATACAGCTGTCCAGTCAAACCTTTTGTGGACTGGCTTCTGCATGGAGACAGGAGCTGTCTTCTCACCTCTCAGAGACCGGTGATCTGCTCACTTCGTGACCCTGGTCCTGACATTTCCTACAAGGCCTGGGCTTTGGCATTTGTTCCCCAGAACAGCTGGAAATGGGTTAACCCAGAGCAGCACCTGTAGCAGTGCCCCGTTTCCTGCCGGCCACTCGGCACCCCGCTCAGGCTCCCTCCTGGCCCAGGGAAGCCCGTCGGTCTCTCCTGTGGCCCCATCTGTCACTCGGCCCTCATGGCACCTGTAGTAACGCACTCCTCCATCCCCAGCTCCGGGAACTGTGCACAGATTTAGAGCCAGGTTCAGCGAACCATGCCTCTGGGTTAGGTCCAGCCCACTGTCTATTTTTCTGAAGTTTGACTGGGATGCAGTACCCTCATTTATTTACACCTCACAGAAGCCTAGCCTAGGAGAGACCTTACCCTCCATCTGCTCCTGCCCAGCCGGCTTCCAGACACTTGGGCCATGGCCAAAAGGCAGCATTCAGCTGTTGTGCCAGGTGTGGCAAGCAGAAAGACCAGGTAACAGGGATCTCTGTGCAGTGGCTGAACACATCTCCAGAATGTAAGAGCTAAAGTAAAATGCCAGGGTGCCAGGCCTGCTAGGAACATGGTCTCCATTTGATTGTAGATAAGAGTGTGACGCACAGATGACACTCGAGTTGCAGATGAAGCAGCGATGCTTGGGAACCCTCGGGGGAAATCTTAGTCTCCAGGCCACTGCAGGAGCTTGAGAGCCCGGGACACAGGGCTGGGGGTGGGGTGGGGGCCGGGACACTCTGCCAGGCCGAAAAAAGGTGGAGAAAGATAGGAAGGGAGCCAGCCAAGCTCTCTGGAAACTTGAAAGAAGGGTACATTTGTGTGATCGCATTTTAAAATGGACAGAAAGAGGTCGCTCTCACCTATGATTCCAGGAACTTGGGAGGCAGAGATGAGAGGACTGCAAGCTGAGGCTAGTCTGGGCAAAAGCTAGGACCTATCTTAAAAAGCAAGGCATCATGGAGTCAGACCTCCTCACCAGCAGGCTGATGAGACCCAAAGGGTGAAGCGTCTGTGTTGAGCTGAAAGGTACAGGCAGGCGAAAGCAGCAGTGGACCTGGGCATCAGTGGCTCACGTTTGTAATACCAGCTACTCAAGAGGCTGAGATCTGAGGATTGCAGTTCAGAGCCAGCCTGGGGAGGAAAGTCTGTGAGACTCTTATCTCTAATTAACCTCCAAAAAATGGGAAATGGAGCTGTGGCTCAAGTGGTGGAGCACTGACCTTGAGCAAAAGAGGCACTGAGAGGCACTGAGTTCAAGCCCCCGTACTGTAAAAAGGAAAAGCAGAGCCACAGTGGATCTTCTAATTTTTGGCTCAGACCACGTTGGCACTAGGAGATGCCACCCTCTGCTCAGGTGCCATTTGAAGTGGAGCCAACCCAGGCCTTGAAGTAGCTGCTGGTGGTGCAGTCCAGGTGGGAGAGAGCTACTCGGGGGGCCGCTGCAGCCCCGCTGTGGCACTGTCCTCCGGACCCTTCCAGATAAGTGCACCCCCAGCCCTCCCTGGTGAGGGTCCCTTCCTCCAGGGTGACTCGATGGCCCCTCTATCAGGGGCGGCTGTGCTGGAGAAGACGGGGAGCTAGGATGAGGCACCTTCAGACTCCTGCTGCTATGTGATGCTCCCGTTCCCGTCTCATATTCTCATAGCCAGGCCAGGGCAGTCTGCTTCCCTTCACTCTGGCCGTCAAGCTACCTACTGCTGCATGGCTGGGCCCCGGCTCTGTGCCACCTTGGCCTCCTGCCCTGTGCAGCCCTGACAAGGTAGCCGTGGGCAGCCATTGTGTGTCTCAACCCAGTACCTTGAGAGCAGTGCCTGGTTCCCCCGCCCCCCATCCTCCACGAAGACCATGAGCAGATGGCCCCTTTGCTTTGTGACGACGCAGCCACGGGGACAGGGGTACCTCGTCCTGTGCCAAGTTCCCCGGCTGCCCCACACTGGGCTACCGGGGTGTGTGGGTGTGGGTTGCCCGCATTCCTCACTAGCCTCCCCCTCGTCCTCCACCCCTGCTCACAGGCCTCCTGTTTCTCTTTCCATCCATTAGGCAATACTGAGTGCTCCACAACGCGCGAGGTCTCCTAGCAACCTTCCTGAGGAATTCTGCCTGGCCCCGATTAGAAAACTGGAGCCGAGGCCCCGAGATTGATGAGTTTGCCTTGGGAGACGGTGAGAAGGTGAAGCCGAGGTAGATATGGGTCAGAAGGTCACCGGAGGAATCAAGACGGTGGACATGCGGGACCCCACATACCGACCCCTGAAGCAGGAGCTCCAGGGGCTGGATTACTGCAAGCCCACCCGACTGGACCTGCTGCTGGACATGCCCCCCGTGTCCTACGACATACAGCTGCTCCACTCGTGGAACAACAACGACCGCTCGCTCAACGTCTTCGTGAAGGAGGATGACAAGCTAATCTTCCACCGGCATCCGGTGGCCCAGAGCACGGACGCTATCAGGGGCAAGGTGGGGTACACACGCGGGCTGCACGTGTGGCAGATCACGTGGGCCATGAGGCAACGAGGCACGCATGCGGTGGTGGGCGTGGCCACGGCCGATGCCCCCTTACACTCTGTGGGGTACACGACCCTAGTGGGCAATAACCATGAGTCCTGGGGCTGGGACTTGGGGCGCAACCGGCTCTACCACGATGGCAAGAACCAGCCAAGCAAAACATACCCGGCCTTCCTGGAGCCAGATGAGACGTTCATCGTGCCCGACTCCTTCCTTGTGGCCCTGGACATGGACGATGGGACCCTGAGCTTCATTGTGGATGGACAGTACATGGGCGTGGCTTTCCGTGGACTCAAAGGCAAAAAACTGTATCCTGTAGTCAGCGCCGTCTGGGGCCACTGCGAGATCCGCATGCGCTACTTGAATGGACTCGATCGTAAGTGTTCCCTGTCACGTCTAAGTCAGTACCCTCCCCACATCTTCAGGGAATTGGGCCCACCGTTTATGCAGTTGCTGGACTTACAATGTCTTTTAAGTAGACGTACCAGCATCTGCAAAGGCCACTCTTTACCTTCGTCTGGTTAAATGAGGAATTCTAGCAGAAGTCTTCTGGATTTCCTGACCAGTGTCTGCTGAATTAATGGATGATGGCTGGTCGGATGAATGGGTGGAGGGATGAATGGATGGATGAAGGATTACTGTAAGCCCACCCTCCTGGGCCTGGTTCAATGAAGGGATTTTGGCTAGCTGGCTGGCTGAATAATGGATAGATAGTGGATGGAAGATGATAGATGGCTGGAAGATGATAGATAGAATGAGAGGTTGGATGAATGAATGGATAGATTGGTAAATGATGGATGGTTGGGTGGATGAATGAATGGCTAGCTGAGTGATGGATGAGTGAATAGATAATGGCTGGATGGACAAATGGATGGATGATGGATGAATGGATAAACAATAAATGATTAGATGGATGATGAATGAACAATGGATGGAATAAGTGGTTAGGTGTATGAAGATGGATTGGTAAATGAAGGTTGAATGGATGAATGAGCAGGTAGGTAGGTGATGCTGGAGTGAATGGATGAATGAGTGTTTGTTTCTTTCTGATTGACCCACCCCCAGCTTTGCTCTGCAGTTGCCAAGTTCTAGAACAGTAGCCAGTGTGGGTTTTGGGTTGCAGGGGTGGGGGGGTGGGGTGGAGGTTGTAGTATGTTCTTCACAGCCTGGGACACTCTAGGGCCTCTCAGACAAATGAAAGCCAGTGAGCTCACTTGCTCAGATTTGGCTCTTTCCTGGGGTTGGACGTGGTCCTGGGAAGGACCTGATTAGTCACAATGGTGGGAGATTGTTGAGAGGAATCAGTGCACTCCTTGGAAACTACTGGAACATCCAGGATAGTCTACTTTTCTCTTTGGAAACCGTCCTTGCCCCTTTCTCTCCAGCCTCTGTTCAGGCTTTGCTAGGGGCTAACAGTGAGCCCACAGCTGGATGAGACATTTGCAATACAGCGTACGCAGGATGCTTGGTCCTCCGCTGCGTAGACAGCGCCCCAAGGAGAGGGGGCCTCTGGCAGGGGCAGGCAGGGGCACACACCGCAGGTAGCCTCCCCGAGGAAGTCACCTCAGGCCCAGACTGAGGAACCAGCAGAGCAAGTTCTGTGAGTCCATCTCCTCAAGTGACAGAAATAAATGACATAAGTCCACAGCCAAATGTGCCCTGCGCAAGGATGGGCAGTGTTGGGTGGGGAATGGGAGGCTTGAAACCTTCTACCCAGGACTGAGGAGTTCAGGGACGCCTGGCGCCAGACCCTGGCTGCAAGTGACTCAGATGTCAGCCTTCGGTGTAGACAGATGGCAGGATTGACAGGCTGACTGGCCTTGACTGGCCTAGACTAGTACTATCTGTCTGTGTGTCTGTGTCAGTCTGTTTGCCTCTATCTATCTATCTGTCTGTCTGTCTGTCTGTCTATCTATCTATCTATCTATCTATCTATCTATCTATCTATCTATCTATCTATCTATCTATCTTCTTTGTGTGTGCTGGTCCTGGAACTTAAACTCAGGGTCTTGTGCTCTTGCTTGGCTTTTTCACTCAAGGCTGGTACTCTACCACTTGAACCACACCTCCATTTCCAGCATTTTGCAAGTTAATTGGAGATAAGAGTCTTCAGTTTGTCTGCCCAGGCTGGCTTCAAACCTTGATCCTCAGATCTCAGCCTCCTGAGTAGCTATTACAGGCGTGAGCACTGGTACCTGGCTATTTTGCTCCAGTACTGGGGGTTGAGCCTCAGAATCCCACTTGGCCTTTTTTTGTTTTGTTTTGTTTTTCATGGATGATACTGTATAACTTGAGCCATGACCCCAGTCTGACATTTAGCTGGTTAATTGGATACAGAGTCTCTCGGATTTTTCTGCCCAGACTGGCTTCCAACCTTGACTTTCAGATCTCAGCTGTCTCAGTGGCTAGGATTACAGGCGTGATCCACCAGTGTCCAACTAGGAGAATGGCCCTGTGTTGTCCCTCTGGGAACGTTTGCCTGCAGACAGGAGTGCTGCAAGTTTGATGTCTGTTTGGTGTGTCCCAGCTCTGATATAGCCCCTGAGCGGTAGGAGGGGCCTGGGAGCTGTTTGCCCTTGGAGAGCAACCTCTCAAATAGAAATTCTGCCCACACTGTCCTAGAGGGGTAGGCCTGCGCCCGGTAGATGCTCTCTCGCTCTGCGTCCTGCCTGGAGGTTGAATGTGTTTTCCATTGTTCTTGCTTGGAAAATTCTACATGATTTGGGTGGGGGATTGTGTGAATGGGAAGAAGTTGTTGGAAACTGTGGCTATAAGTTGTTGGAATCTGGACAGAGACTCAAAGTGTTAGAGCATCAGGACACTCCTGGCCAGGGATGAGAACCGGTGCCCTCTCCACCTCAGTCCTAGGCTGGCTTCTCTGTTGGGCTTCTCCACTTTCTCAGTCCTCGTCAGGCATGGCTGACTGGAAGCCACACCTGAGGCCGTAGATGGCCAGGGCCAGGGATGCTGAGCGGGACATTTGAGGGCCACTGCAGTATGCCTACCAGCACCAACACTTCAGTGTCCTTACTGGGGAAGGGAGGGTAGACCTTAGAAGGAGCCTTTGCTGATGGTAGGGCAAGAGTAGGCGCTGTGATAGTTGTCTGAGTGAGAGATAACAAGGCTCAGTCTAGGGTGACAGCCACGGAGGTGGTGGGAGGCAGCCAGGTTCTGGAAAGTGCCATCTAAGTGGATCACAGGAGACAGGAGAGGGAGTCATCGAGAGGACTGTGGTGTTGCATCTGTGTAATGGAAGGTTGGGGCTGTCTGTTGAGATGAGATGAGGAAACCAGAGGAAGGAGCAGGTTGAAGGGTAGAAGTCCATGGAGATGCTTGTTTGTTGTATGCTCATGGGTTTGAAGGCCTGGAGTCTGGGACACAGGGGTCAGATGCCATCTATGTACAGGTGACATATAAAACCATGACCATCGGGGCTGGGATGTGGCTCAGCAGGGGAGCATTCACCTGGCACTTAGCTTGCATGCACAAGGCACTGGGCTCCCTTCCCAGCACCACAAGAATAACTGAATGAATGAATGAGTGAATGGATGATAGAATAATAACATCAGAAGCTGTTGCCCTGGATGATGAGATGACCAGAATAAGGGTAGGGTCAGGTAGGGAGTAAGGCCAAGCCCTGTTAGAGGTCAGGAGGCTCAAGAGGAGGGAGAGGAAAATGGCACGTGGCTGGAGGAGAGCCAGGAGAGTGGTACCGAGGCAGCTGGTGAAGGAAGAGCTTCAAGAAGGACAAAGTAATGCCAGGTGGTGAACACTGACCGCTGCTTCGGCACCACAGCCGCCGTGGCAGCCTTAAGGGTGAGCAGCGTGACTGTTACTGAGTCAGGGATACTTCCTGATGTGACGTTTTCCCTTGACCTCACAGATCTGCCATTCATTCCTTTCCCCAAGCACTGGGCGCAGCACTGCAGAGCTGTTAGTCCTCGCCAGGAGTCATTTGGGTGGGATGAGGTCAATGTCTGGGGGAAGAAGAGGAAGGAGGATATGTTCTTTCTTGGGGCAACCATAACAAATGACCAAAAGCTGGCTCAAGTGGTTGAGCACCAGTCTTGAGTGAAAAAGTTAAGGGACAGAGAGCCCAGGCTGAGTTCCAGCCCTAATGCTAGAATATATGTATGTGTGTGCGTATGTGCATGCAATCACACACACACACACACACACACACACACACACACACACACACACACACACACACACACACACACACACACACACACACACACACACACACACACACTGGTACCTGATGGGCTAGAGGCATGGCTTAAGTGGTAGAGCACCTGCCTAGTAAATGCAGGACCCTGAGTTCAAATGCCAGTACTGCCAAAAAAAAAAAAAAAAAAAAAAAACTAGACCCTGAGAACAGTTGAGTGGCACAGAGATCCCTTCCCGAGCCTGTTCAGGATTCCGTGCCGATGTGTGCCAGTGAGAGCTGGCTCCTACATCCAGCAGGCTGATCTGCACTCGGGACACTGCTTGTCTGGATGGGACAGGAAAGAGGCCCAGAATGGCCTGGGTGCGAGTCCCAGACCAGGCTCTCCCAGCCAGGCAACTCCAGGCAAGTCATTCACACTCTTATGAGTTTTCTCCTGTACAATGATAGAGAGGATGATGATGGCATCTCTGATGGTTCTATCACTCATGATACCCACTACAGAGATGAAATAAGGCACCAGTGGCTCACGCCTGTCATCCTAGCTACTCAGGAGACTGAAATCTGAGGATCGCATTTCAGGAAATTCTGAGACTCTTATCTCCAATTAACCAGTGGAAGTGGAGCTGTGGCTTATATGTAGAGCACCAGTCTTGTAAAGAAAAAGCTAAGGGGGCCCTGAGTGTAAGCCTTAGTACTGGTTCAAAAAAGTCAGTCAACCAGCGATGGCAGAGGCTGGCCAAGCTTCCCAGCCCAGGGTGGTTTCTCTGTGTCAGCTGCCACTATCCATTTAAAGCCAAAAGAGCATCACATTCCTTCATGATCTGCTCAGCTCGCATGAATCAAAGGTAACCTTGTGCACTTGGTGAGGGCTGTGGTTCTGGAGCCATCCTCAGCGGAGCTGACCCTCTCTCCCTCTCTCCCCTGGTTTCCCCAGCGGAGCCCCTGCCGCTCATGGACCTCTGCCGACGCTCGGTGCGCCTGGCCCTGGGGAAGGAGCGCCTGGGCGCCATCCCCTCACTGCCGTTGCCTGCCTCCCTCAAGGCCTACCTCCTCTACCAGTGACGCGCCCCAGGACGCCCCCTGGTGCCAGCTCACGGAGCCACCGCCACTGCACCCTGCACTTGATGCCCGCCCCAGACATGGGCAGAAGCAGCCTGCGCTTCCTCCTCATCCTCCCTGCTGCCTCTGCCCTAGGACTGGTGCCAGGATGGCCAGGCCCTTTTCCTTCCCCGATGCTGGCCGGAGCAGCCCCCTGCTGAGTCACCGCCCCTCCGCCAACCAGAGGGAGAATAAACTCCTACGAAAGCCTCCATGGGCGCAGTGTGCTGTTGGGTGGGCGGGCTGCGGTGAGCACTCTGGGGAAAGGCTGGCGGCAGTCAGCCGGGGAGGGGGCTCTGGGGTGATGGGACCAGTGGGAGGTACTGGAGCTTGCCAGCAATGCCAGCAGAGGGCGGGGAGGGGGCGGGGGGCAGGCCGCCCAGGTGAGGCTCAGGATGTCTGCCCCATGGACACCAAGACAGAGCCCCAAGCTGGATCTCCCCACGGCGGTAGCACTCGGGCCTGACCCTGGCTGCTCATGCCCCATACCCTGTATTTATTCTCTTAACAATAACGAAGGCCATTTATTTATTCCATTTAGAAAGGAAAGCGTGTTCAGTCTCCTCCGCTGGTGTGTGCGCTTGCTTTTCTCCCACCTGTCGCCTCCCAGGGCTTGTGTGCCACACCTGTCCTTCCCGGGGGCCCGCCCGCCTGCATGGGGGCCGGTGTCTGTGTGCACATCCCTTGACCTGCTTTCCAGGGGCTGTCACTGAGCTCCCCTGCCGGCTGTGCAGGCCCCAGGGCCTCGGGGTCGCCCCTTACCTCTGGAGGTCATGTATCCTTGCACCGGTTTGAGTTTCTTTTGTTCTTTGTGCCGGCTTTCTGTTTTTTGTTTTTTAGGGTTCGTTTGTTTGTTTGGGGTTCTTTTTTTTTTTTTTTTTGGTGTGAGTTTAAATTTCCATCTGCTTTTCTTGCTGAGATTCCCCAGGGCGGCCTCAGAAGCTCTGTGCCCAGAATATCAGGCAGAGAAAGGAGTTGATCTCTGGGCTCCAGAACCACGCTCAGCTTGCGCAGGGGAGACCAGAGCTGAGCCTTGCAGAAACCATCACCCCCAGTGCATCCCCCGCAGAGCCTCAGGAGGGGCGGCCAGCGGGGAGCGTCCCAGCCCCCAGCAGTGCCCCCTTCCCCCGGTAGCTCCCAGCTCCTGCCACTGCCCCGCCATTTCTTTTATCTTGAAATCAACTCTCTTAGGATCTGAGGTCTGCTCATTCCTGCACAGGTACAATAGATGTCTTTATTTGTTTGAAATGTTTAATATATATGCATATATATTTGTCCATAAGAATTATGTTTTAAGCAGCTGCTGTAGGGTACCATTAAATTTTTTTCTTTCTTCCAGTGAAGTATATTTTTTAAAGCACACAATTGGTGCCAAGACTGGGTGAGGAATGTATATTACCCCTTTGTTTTTTGAGGATTTTGTTTCCCTTCGGGGAGGAGACCTCACCTGTCAGACTCTTGAAGATTCATCCCATTGCTCTACTTTCAGGGTGGGTCATTTTCTAGCAAATGTTGCACAAGGGAGGGGTTCGCTTGTCTAGCCCCCTACTTGTCACTTTGACCCCGGGGGTCCTCAGCCCCCCCTCCTTTCCTAAGCCCAGAGCCTTGTGGCATGTACAGTTTTGAAACTCCAGTTCTATTTTATGATGGTTCCTAATAGTAACCTAATAAAGGAAAGTTTGTTAAAATATGAAACCACTTTGGAGTCCTTTCTTTGGGCCGTAGGGGCGGGCACAGAGGCGTGGCCGGGCCCGCTCCCGTCCAGCCAGCAACACTGCCCATGGTGCCCACCAGAACCTCAGGTGGAGGAAGAGCGTCCTGGAGACGCTCCAGAAGCATCTCCTGGTTTGGGAAGTCTGTTACCCCAGCAGCCTAATGAAGATAACTCGCCGAGCCTCATAGAACATGATTCTACGTACTCGAGACCATTGGTCATTGACCTCATTCAAAAATTTGTGTTGGCCTGAGTGCTGGTAGCTCACATCTGTCATCCTAGTGACTCGGAAGGCTGGGATCCTGGGATCACAGTTCAAAGTCAGTCCGGGCAGAAAAGTTCATGAAGCTCTTATCTCCAATTAGCCAGCAAAAAGATGGAAGTGAAGGTGTGGTTCAAGTGGTAAGAGCATCAGCATTGAATAGAATAGGCCAAGTAAGAAGGTGAGGTTCTGAGTTCAAACCCCAGTACTGGCACGTGTGCTTATGTGTGTGCACACGCATACACACACACACACACACACACACACACACACACACACACAGAGTGCTTGCATTGCCTTTGGCTTGTTAAGAGCAGAGCCAGGTTCAGCACTTGCCAGAAGGAGCAGATCCCTGTTCATCTAAAGACTCCATCAGCACACGTGCAGCTGCTATGAGAACTTGCCCTGAGACATGTCAGAATGTGGGGGTGCAGTGAGAAGCACCTGTCCTGGGGACCCAAGGCTTCTAGGACCAGGGTGCTGGTGTCTCTGAGTGCCTGCCGATCAGCTTCCCCACACCCTGGTTCTGGGAGCACCCGGAGGTGTTCATTAACAGGTAGATACCAGGGCCCTGGAATCTGAGACAGACAGAATTGGCATTCTGGGGCCTGGCCCAGGGATCTGTGATTCCCCCTCCCCACTACTGTCGGTGGCCCAGTCCCTGAGAGACTTGGACACGCCATTTGTGACTGCGTCAGCTCTTTGCCTCTCAGAGTTGCTGAGTAACGGGAATGATTTCAGTGTGGTGTAGGTTGGCCCAGATGCAAGCACATGGACTCCTGAGTCAGACCTGGGTTCAAATATTCATGCTGTGGTCTTAGACAAGCCTCTATGACACTCTGGTCATGAATGTGTCTGTGTAGTAGGAGAGTAACAAGGGGACATGAGGCTCCCAGAGCTGGGCCCCACATCTCAATAAGTAAGCATGTCAGCAAATGCTTTGAAAACTCAGCTGAGCATGGTGGCTCCCATCTCTGATCTCAGCTAGTCATAAGGCAGAGATTGAGAGGATCAAAGTTCAAGGTCAGCTTAGGGAAAAAAAAAATATCAAGGCTTCATTTCAACAAGTAGCTACTGAGGCTCGAGATTGAAAGCCAGCCAGGGCAGGAAAGTCTGTGACACTCTTATCTCCAATAAATTGCCAGAAAACCGGAAGTGGCGCTGTGGCTCAAGTGGTAGAGCACTCGCCTTGAGCTGAAGAGCTGAGGGACAGCGCCCAGGCCCAGAGTTCAAGCCTTACGACCAAAAACAACAACAACAAAAAAACCAAGTAGCTAGGCCTAAATCTGTGGCCCTGACTATATCTGAGGATGAGGGTCAGAGGCTAGCCATCTAAAGCACAGCTAGGGTGTAAGATGTCGGATGGTGCTGAGCACCCGTGGCTCAACACCTTTCATCCTAGCTGCTCAGGAGACTGAGATCTAAGGATCATGGTTCAAAGCCAGCCCAGGCAGAAGCACCTGTGAGACTCCCAGCAAAAAGCTGGAGTGAAGATGTGGCCCAAGTGGTAGAGCACCAGCTTTGAGCAAAAAGCCAAGCGAGAGCATGAGGCCCTCAGTTCAAGCCCCAGTACCAGTCCCCCAAAAGGCCGATGGTGTGGCTTAAGTGGCAGAGCACCTGACTAGTAAGCATGAGTCTCTAGGTTCAAACCCCACTACCGCCAAAAATAAAAATTAAAAAAAAAATGGATGCACTTCTGGAAAACGGCACTTCCATGATTGGGGGTTGGTTTTGGAAGGGGGAGCAAATAAGTGGCTCCTTGATAAATGTTCTTTTCCCCCGCAGGTGGTCTCAACGATCCAGTGGGTGTTAGATGGATCCTGCCCTGGACGCAGGCAGAGGAAAAGGGTGGTCTCGAATTATTTTTAGGTTGGAGTTCATGTCTGGGTTGCAGTTGGAACTCTGGCTCCTTTGAAGGGGCGGCAGGGAAGGCTTGGGGAAAATGAGGGCCTTTGTACTGCCAGAGACTTCTAGGGGAGCAGGGTTTGTGTTGAAGGGTGCAGTATTAATAAAACCATCTGTGCAGACTTGGCGCATGTGATTGTAATTAGTCCCTGCCTTTGAGCAGGTAGCGGCCGTGGGGCTTGGCCATAGATGGGAAGAGAGCTCAGCCTCCGTCCTCCTCAGCAGCCTCCCTCCTGCTCTTCGGCGGGACTTTACTGAACCATAAACTATGCTTCGGGGAGCTGGGGAGGGGGCCGAGGACAGAGCAATTAGTTCATGCTCCGATCCAGACACCCAAACATGGTTGGACTCCAGCTACAAGGAATATTTGAAATGAAGAGCTGCCCAGAGCCAGGAGTTTGCTGTGTTTTCTGGAAGGCTATGGTAACCAGGGAGGAAATCATGAGCAAATGATGTCCTGGCCGAGCGAGCAAGCCAGAGGAAGCAGCTCAGAGCTCTCCTAGGGTTTCTCGGGACTGAGAAGCTGCTAGAAGCCAGGTCTCAGTCTGCCCATCCTCCTGATCTTTGGGCCTCCAAAGTGAGATCTTCTTTTAGACTCTGTTTTTTTTGTTGTTGTTTTTCATTGAATTTTTGGGAAGAAAAGAGTAAAGGAACTTTTCCCTGGACCTTTCTTCCCATGCCACAGAAAAACAGCTACTGTCTCTACTGGGCTGATCATGAGTTTCTAGGCAGAGAGAATGTTCTCAGTAGAAAACCCAAGCCAAGGGCTGGCTGGCTGGAAAGTGGCTCTGACCTCTGACCTCTGGGTCTCTCTCCTGGACCCAGCCCCCTTCAAGGTCTTCTGTGTGAGACAATGTTCCTCAGCCCCCTTCCACCCTTCCCCGGATGGTGTCTGAGATGGGACCTGCGTGAACCTGTTTTGCTTTATTCTTTCAGGTAGGGTCTCACACTTTTGCCTGGGGGCTGGATTCAGAGAGACTCTTCCATGAGCAGAGGGCCTAGGTGGAGGCTCAGCTGTGGGTCACTGCTGCCCCACATCTAAAAGCGCCAGAGGAACTCGGGGAGGAAGCAAGATCTCAGGAAGCCTGGTAGACCCGAAGTGGGGTCTGGGAATCTGCATCTTCCCATTGCTCTGGGGGACCCCCAAGATCCTGGAGTTAGGTGCACCTGGGCAGACCCCTCTTTCCTTTAGAGACCTCCAGGGAGCTAAGGCCTGGCGAAGCTTGAGGTCTCTTGGTAAAGACAACAGAAAGGTCAGGTGACCCATCTCAGCCAGCTAATGCCCATCAGGGTCTCAGAGCTCTGGGGTGGGAGGGTCATTGTCACAATGCTGGCATCTCACAGGGCACAAAAGAGCTGGTCTTAGGAACAAACAGAGTGGGGTAGAGGGAAGGTCAAGCTGACAGATGATTGGGAAACCTCAGCCTGGGGCACTTCCCCTGAGCCTCAGTTTCCCCAAGGAGATTAGTTCCTAGAAAGATGGACCAGAAGCTAGACAGCGGCCATCAGATCCTCA
This sequence comes from Dipodomys merriami, assembly GCF_024711535.1. Classification (NCBI taxonomy): domain Eukaryota; kingdom Metazoa; phylum Chordata; class Mammalia; order Rodentia; family Heteromyidae; genus Dipodomys; species Dipodomys merriami. The sequence continues at coordinate 5,844,773 of NW_027204270.1, forward strand.
AGCCACTGCCCAGGCAATGCGGCTGTCCTAGCTGGGAAGTCCACTCAGAAGCTTCCCTTTTATTTACAGTGAGGGTGAAATTCCTATGATATCAGATTCACCATTTTAAAGCACATAGTTAAGTGCCAGGGGCAGCCTGTGAACACCTACCATTCTAGCTGCTCCAGAGAGAGAGAGCAGTTCTAGGCCAACCTAAACAAAAAGTTACTGAGACTCTATCTCAGTCACAAAGCTGGGCTCAGTGGTCCATGGCTAGAATCCTAACTACTCAGGGAGTCTCTCTCTGAATCCAGCCCTACAAAAATGTGAGACCCTACTTGGAAAATAAAGCAAAAGAGTTTCACATTGTACAGTGCTTGTCTAGCAAGCACCAGGCCCTGAGTTCAAACCCCTGTACTACTAAAATAATAATAATAATAATAATGTACAACTTGTATCCACTTTGACATGTTCACAATGTCATGTGCTTATCCCCTCCAGGACCTGGGAGGTCCCGCTGGCCCCTTGCATACCCCCTGGCAATCACAAAGCAACTTTCTGCCTCAGTGAATTTGTCTGTTCTGCCAAGGGCCCTTTGTGTCTGGCCCCTTTTTTTTTTTTTTTTATTTCCAATTGGCCTTTTAAGGAGCTATTCTCTGACACCCTTCCCTGGTCTTCATTTCTGTCTTTGTCAAAACTGGGAGAACAAAGTTTCCTCTTCCTCAGAAGGTTTGGGGATTCGTGAGCCAATGTCTACAGTGCACTGACAACCCCAAAAGCAGCTGGGATGCCTCCCTGCCGCCTCTGAGCTCTGGAGTCCCTCCTGCGCATGTGCGTGCGTTCATGCGTGCGTGTGTGCGTTCATGCATGCGTGTGTGTGCACATGTGCACACGCGTGCTGAGTTCAGCAGGACCTCCCAGCCCTTCCCCAGGAGAGCATCTCTGCAGGACAATTGCTCGAGCCCTCTGTCCTTCTGCATGGAAAAGAGACTTCGTTTCTCCAAATCAGTCTGACAGGCGCGGACGGCAGGTCGGAGCTGAGAGGCCTCGCTTGACCTCGCTGTTCCTCAGTGTTCATGTAACGCGTTACATTCGTTTGCTGGGTGACATCAAACTACAGTACTGGACACCAGAACTGTGCAGTCCTGCCCCCTCCTGAGCTTCTGGGGCTCCTGTGGCTCCTGCCCGTCTCCATGAGGCCTTTTCCTCCTGTTCTCAGGGGTTGTCCACTTGGCATTGGATTGAGGACCTACCCACATCATCCAGGATAACCTTAGCTTTCCTAAAAGCAGGTGACACCTACAGATGCCACATCAGGGCATGGACCCTTCTAGACTTTCATACAGCCCTGTCCTCACATCTCTGACCCAGGACGCTCCCCAGGGGGAGGGGGGCTGGAGGATTTACCACATGAGACAAGTACAAACCCCAGTCCAGGCCTCGCACTCTTGTTTGGCTTTTTCGCTCGAGGCTGGAGCTCTTGGCCCGTTAATTGGAGATTAGACTCTCCCAGATCTAGGATCCTCAGATCTCAGCCTCCTGAGTAGCTAGGATTTCAGGCGTGAGCCACCAACGTCCACTCCGATGAGTCTTAATACACAGTGGTCCTGATTGTCCTCTCTGAGGAGCTACAGCTCATGGCTAGTGCTCAGGAGTCACTGGAATAGAGACCTGGCCCAGGGCATCACGTGACCCATGGAGTCTTGGGGTTATCTGACCTTGGGCCTGGGGGAATGCAGCTTCCGCAGGGCTGTGGCGAGTTGACGCTACAAGGACATGGAATGTGAGCCTTGAGGCTATTTAAAGCTCTCGGGAGGCTGGGGGTGCCTGGGTCTCTAGCACAGGGCTCGTCTGTGCACATGGTTTGATTTACAGGAGACCGAGAGCTGCTCCAACTGCAGACAGAGAACTATTTGAAGCAGCTGCCAGATGTTGTGTCTGCGCTGGGGTTTACAACTTGCTTACTGGTGCTCACTTGCCTCCCGCTGGAGTTTGGCTTGCCCTGGCGGGTTCAGGACCCTGGCGCAGACCCATGGGCCTGTGCTCAGCCGCCTCCAGCGCCCTCCTGCTTGGACAGAGCCTGGACAGCCTCAAGCAAAGCCAGAGCAGGAGCCTGGTCCCCCAGCGCTTACCATCCCGCCCCTCCCACTCAGTTCCCTTTGGCCGCTTCATGCTCCCTTGGAGCTGGGTGCTGGTGGCTCGAGCCTGTACTCAGAGCTACTCAGCAGGATCACAGTTCAAAGCCAACTCTGACACGGAAGTCCATGAGACTCATTTCGGATTAACCACCAAAAAGCCAGAAGTAGAGGTGCGGCTCAAGTGGTAGAGCACTAACCTTGAGCAAAAAAAGCTCTGGGAACAGCACCCAGGCCCTGAGTTCAAACCCCAAGACTGGCACACAGACACCCAGGACCCCCCTCCCCCTCCCACACACAGGCCTTTCGGGGTCCAGGGCTGGGATTATAGCTCAGTCCAGAGCTTTTGGAAAGCTCCTAACTCTGGGAATCAGGGAAGTCCCAGGGGACAGAGGTATACCAGCAGGACCAGTTTCACTGGATCTTGGGGTGTTGCTCAGCCCCCCTTCACCCTGCAGGGGAATCTGTGGAGGAAGGTGCATGACTCAGGGTGCGTGGTGCTTGTCTGAGGCCGCTGGGAATGGTTTTCCCAGGGCGCTGGCTGTGGACAGTGTGGGTGACAGGGCGCTGGCTGTGGACAGTGTGGGTGACAGGGCTGCGGGGAGGCGGGAGGAGCTGGGATGGGCTGGGGGCACTCCAGTCTGCTCAGGAATCCGGACCAGGGCCACGCTGTCCCCTGCCAGCCCTGGCCATGTTTTATCCACTAGGAAGGAAGAGGCTCCTCCTTCCTGGAGATGAGCCCCACCAGTGGGGGGCCCTGCCCTCCGCCCTGGGTGTGACAGGAGCCCCTAGGCAGCTCTAAGATCCTCTGCCTTCTGCCACCCCATTTGCCCCCACCCCACCCCACTCCCGTTTTCCCTCCAGAGAATCCAAAAGAGTGCAGGCCTGGGCAGGTCAGCCTCTCCAGGAGCCCGGGTCAGCGGGCAGCCCCAGGCTGGGCCCCCTCGGGCCGGGCTGCACCTTTCACAGAGTCCAGATGGCATCCAGCCGGCTGCATGGACTTGCAAGACCCGAAGAGACAAGGGCAGGGGCCGTGCCCCGTGCGCTGCGCAGCCCCCACACCCCGGCCCCGCCTCTCCATGTATGTGTGACACAACGGGATCAGCACCCGCCTTCCCAGAGCCCCTGCCTCCGGCCCAGCGTGTTCTCCTCGGTCGGCTGCGGTGGTCTGGAAGGCAGCCGCCCCGTCGAGGCTCCCTCCTCCCAGGTTCCTCCTCCGAGGGCAGCCATGGGTCAGGCGGCAGCCCAGCCCAGGCTCACCTCCGCAGGATGGGCCCTGAGGATGCACTGGCTGCCTACGATGGGGGGAGGGGGGTAGCACCCGCCCCCCAGGCCCCTGCTGGAGAGTGGACGTGAAGGAGCCGCTGCAAACCCCGGCCGGTGAAAGCCCACTTGGCAAACAAGTCTTGACCCCGTGTCTGTGCCAGGCGCAAATGGGCGCCAGGTTGAGCAAACCTGAGAAAGGACTGGGTGGGTGGTCATGGACAGCAAATAGGAGAGATGGGGCCTCAAGTGAGTCAGAGGAAGGCGTGATGGACTCCACCATGCATTGGGACATGACTACCCTAGTGGGGTATTGAAGGATGTGTAGAAGCTTGCCAAGGGAGGAAGTATGTTACCTCTGATGGAGAAACTTCTCCCAAACCTCTTCCACCAACTTTGTGCAAACAGTTTGAGAGCATTCTGAGCTAGAAAGAAGATTGCTAACGACCAGCGGCGACCACCATAATGCTGAGGAAGCCCGCTGTGCGCCAGCACGTTCCTAGTCTCCTTCGGCCTCAATCATCCACCATATAAAAGGATTCTGAAGTAGGGTGCTGGTGGCTCACACCTGTCATCCTAACTATTCAGGAGGTTGAGATTTGAGGATCGCGGTTCAAAGTCAGCCTGGCAGGAAAGGCCATGAGACTCTTATCTCCAATTAACCACCAGAAAACTGGAAGCGGCGCTATGGCTCAAGTGGTAGAGCGCTAGCCTTGAGCTGAAGAGCTGAGGGACAGTGCCCAGGCCCAGAGTTCAAGCCCCATGACCAAAAAAAAAAAGACTAGAGCTTGGGGTACCCAGATAGGAATGGCAAGGCCAACCCCAAGTTCACTGAACTCCTGCATAGGCCACAGCCTCCCAGGACCTCCCTCCCAAGACCTCCCAGCAAAGGAGGGAGACCCCAAGTCTCTACCGCCCTCAGGCTTTTAGGACCCCACCCAGGATGCTGGCTGGAAGACATCTACAATAGACGCCCTGGGCGTCGGTATGGGGTGAGTTAGCCTGGACTCCCGGGAGGGCTGGAGGGCCCTGGGGGAGGGGCTTGCGCTCGGTGGGCGGGGCGGGGCCCGGGGAGAGCGGAGCCTCAGTGCCAACGGCTCACCCAAAGCAGACTCTATGGCGTGTTGGCATTTCCCTTGGCCCCTCAGTCTGCGTTTTCATGTCTGTCTCACCTCTGTCCATCTGGAAGCTTCTCAAAGACCAAGCCGCTGTCTAGCACATTATGAGTTCTTGATACCGATCTAGGGCCCCATGGAGCCAACAAACCCCAAAATAGATCAACTAGGCAAACACACAAGTCTGTACACGAGCCACTGGGGTGCCTGCGCTCTGATGGCTCTCCCGGGGAGCCCAGATAGCTGGGGTGACCTAGGCTGGACTTGGTCAAGGCAGCTGGGCACCCAGTGGCTGTTTGAACTTGCTCCCGGGCCCAGGAAGCCAGCTTTCTGCAGTCCCAGCCGTTCTAGAAGGCCTGCTCCACACAAGGTGGCCCCGTGGTCCCCCGCAGTGCCTGCGCTTGCCGCCTCCCCCTCCCCCAGTGCCGCCAGGGCCCCGTCTCTCCTGTTTTCTCTGAAAACATCCCGTGTCCACCACCCGCCCGGGTCGCGCTGGTCTTCTCTGCCAGCTTGTTTTTACGAGCCTCATCGGCACACTGTCCTCTGTTCTCAATAAACGGGGCTGCACACTCCAGGATGGCCTCGAATGATAACCAGCTGTCTAGACAGAGGCTGGCCCCCGACACCCTCATAAATAAAAATAGCTTTGGATTCCAGCTCTGTTGGAGCCGGGGAGTGGGGGGCAGGCTCCAGCAGGCTGGCTAGGACAGGGCTCCCCCAGCGCAAGCCTGCCCCTGCCCCACACCAGAGCCTGGCTGAGCACAGGGGACCCGCAAGAGGGACAAAAGAGCCCCCAGAGGCGCGAGGGGGTCTTGGAATCACTCAGGGCTTCACCTGTGAACTCCAAAGTCAGCGATCTGCCCACTGGTTCCCGGTGGGGGTTGGGGTGAGGAGGCCACAGATCTGAGGCCCCAAACTGGAGAGAAGCAGGGGCATTCTGCAGTGGTTCACTGTGTCGGTCCTTCCTTGATACGGACTCAGGGCCTATCCCCCCCCCCCCCCCCCGCTGGCCCAAGCTCTGAGAGCAGCAGACAGGTGGAGGGACCGTAGGATGCCCCCCCCCACACAAACCTGGCAGGTGTACCAAGAACTTACCTTAGCTTCTGTGAGTGTGTCCCAACCGGTGTGGGGATCACGTAAAGAAAGCGCACTGCTCCAGCTTGGCCTCAGCCTCACACTCATCCTCTCACTTCCGGCGAATGGATTGACCTCCCACCTGGTGGTCGGTGATGTGCCTGGCAAACAACCTGAACGCGGCAGCTGTGCTCGGCTTCCCTGCCGTCCTCCAGGCCCAGAGGATTGAGTCTCAAGAAGAAACACCAGGCTGGCCTGTGGGTGAGTGGGATCTTCATTATGGCCTCTTGTGGGGCCGCGGTGGGAGGCACAGAGAGCAATCGATTTACAGAGAACCAAGAGCATTCTTCCCGATGGACCCCTGTTGTGGCTGAGGGTACAGGGAAGATGGAAAGATGGGGGGGTGGTAAAAAGTCTACATGGCACCTGACATATGGTGGTCCCTGCCCTGGAGATGAGCCGGGGTCTTTATTACTGGTGACCTGGGAATAAACTCCAAATCCCTGGCTCTTGACTCAGTGCTGAAGCTCACTTTCTGTTTTGGGGGGAGGGGTGGCTTTCCCACAAGGGAAAGAGTTCTCCAGCTCTGAAGAAGCAAGCCACAGGACGATGCGGTGACAGGCCAGCAGAGGGGTGACACACCCATGATGCTCTGGTCTTTCCCTACACCAGCCAGTGGGGGAAAACTAGATGTTTCTGTGGGGATGTCTGTTGATCTATTTGATCTAGAGGACAGCTTTGTGTTAAAATGTTTGGCAAGGAATTCCCCCAAATCCTGCCAAGCTGTGCCCTCCCATACCTGGGAGAAGGGATGGTTTTCTCCTCTCCCTTTCACCCTCTCCTCTTCCACTGACATCACAGAATAAGAGACACTGGGGCTGGGAAGGTGGCTCAGTGGTAGAGCACTTGCCTTGCATGCCTGAGGCCCTGGGTTCGATTCCTCAGCACCACATAAGCAGAAAAAGCCAGAAGTGGCGCTGTGGCTCAAGTGGTAGAGCACTAGCTTTGAGCTGAAGAGCTGAGGGACAGTGCCCAGGCCCAGAGTTCAGGCCCTACAACCACCACCAACACCAATAACAAAAGAGACACTGCTCTAACAGGAGGACTAGTCTGGCTGGTGCTTACGCCTGTAATGCTAGCTGCTCAGGAGGCTGAGATCTGAGGATCACAGCTCAAAGCCAGCCCAGGCAGCAAAGTCTGTGAGAATCTTATCTCCAATGAACCACCAGAAAATGCAAGTGGAGCAGTAGCTCAAAGTGGTAGGGTGTGTTTAACCTTAGGGAAAAAAGCTCATAGATGGTGCCCAGGCCCTGAGTTCAAGAGCCATGACTGATGGGGGGAGGGGGGAAGAGGAGGGCTAGTGGCATTCTCCCTGTGACCTCAAATGACACCACCTCCATGACACAAAGATACTTCAACCATCAGGGCCGAGTGGCCCCTCGCTTGCCTAGGGCGGCCCTAGCTAGACTGTGGTCCAGCATTACCCCAGGTGCTTCCCCTGGAGCCACAGCAGCCTGGGAAGCTCGTGAGGCATGGAGCAAAGGAGACCTGAAAACACGCAGGGAAGATCCCTCGTGGTTTTTGCTCACACACCAGACTTGCTGACGGCAGCAGGGAGTCAGGAAGAGACGGTAGGGTGGAGATGGGGCCAGTCAGGGACAAACCGGAGCCACTTACTATGGTAGATGTCATCTTGAGGGGCCCAAGGGACAAGGATGCGCTGGCCGCAGGGGTCAGTGCCCCCCAGATGCAGGGGATCATGGGAAAGGTGGAGGAGATTGCCACTAAGAAGGGACTTTAGATGGGCCCTCTTGTGACAGGTGATTTGTCACGCCCCTGTCCCTCCCAAACACATCAAAGGGACCAAGCAGACACAGAAGAGAAGGGTAAGAAGATGCCAGAAAATTTAAACGCACATTTGTGTTTTTAACACAGGAAATCATCAATGCCTGTGCGTTCAGAGTCAGGAAAGGCTGGTTTGAGCAGCAGCGCTGAGGGTAGGGACTAAGGCAAAAGTTCACTCCAGCTGCGCCCAAGCCTCTATGAGGCAGGGAAATCTCCCTTCCCAGGAAGTCAGAGTCCTGTCTTCACAGAGAGGGAAACTGAGGCACAGAGGAACAAGGCTGGTGATCTACAGCTGGCAGGGGCAGGATAGACTCGCGGACAGAGACGGCTCTGATTCCCAGCCGAGCTCTGTCCCTGCAGCCGCTCCGTGTCCTGCAGCTCCTGGCACTGTTGTCGGGAGGACAGAGCCCTCCCCGCCTCTCCCATGTCCGCTCTAGAACAATCCTCTGTTGAGGAAGCCGAGCAGAACCAGGGCAGCCTCAGAGCAGCTGCCCGGCTGTGGTGGCTTCCACCCTGGCAGGACACAGTGGACCAGCCAGGAGACAGCAGAGGCGTCCAAGGACAGATCCTGCCTCCAGAGCCCCACGGCCATCTTGGAGCTAGGACTCAACAGCCAGGATCGCAAATCCACGGCGAAGGGGCCTTTGCTGGCTGCCTACGGACCCTGGAGAGTTCTCTCGCTTCTGATCCCATCAGAGCTTCCCCTGGAGAGGCCCCTTCTTCCCAGCCGAGGAAGCGGCCCCGAGTGGGGGAAAGAATGTGCTAGAATGGTCTCCACTGCCCTGGCCATCCTGCCAATGACCAGGACCCTTGTCACTTGGTCTCATTTCCTCCAGCCACTTGTGTACATTCACAAGAGTCCTCCAGGCCCGACCCTTGCTGCCTCCCCCTGCCACCTGCCGCCTCCTCTATCATGAAAGAAAACGGCAGAAAAGAGTTCCCCGGCCTCCGGAGGCCGAGCGCCCAGCGCCAAGGGCAAAGCTAAGAAGATGGTTGCGAGATTTCTCTTCCATCCTTTGCCAGCTCCTCCATCAAGTATGAAACACAAAGACGTCCACCCTCCTCCCCTGTCCCGGGAGACCAGGGATAGACTTCATGGCTGCCCACTGTCAGAACTCCAGAATTTTCCAGGCAGTCACATTATAAATAGAAGACATACACAGAGAGAGAGAGAGAGAGAGAGAGAGAGAGAGAGAGAGAGAGAGAGAGAGAGAGAGAGAGAGCAAGAGCGCTAAGATTTTCATGAAAATTCCCAATTAAAACTGTTTAGGGAGCCCTATAATACTTAATAGTCACCCCCAACACACACTGTCATGGCTGTGGTCCAAAGCAGGCCTGGTAATCTGCTTCCTTGATTTTTTGTTCTTTTTAGCTCCAAGAATCCTCCTGTATCCCTGTGCTCGTGGCCTCTTCCTCCATCCTCCAAGCCAGAAGAATGTGACATCTTTAGTCTTTTACAATAAAATAAATGCTCATATCTTTCTCCCCTTCAAATGTCTCTCAGTAAGAAAAGAGAAACATTCTGAAAGTCTATAAGAACCATGCAAACAAAGTAATTATTACTGATTAGTAACAAAGCTAGTGTTGGCTAGGGAGAGGGGACGAATTCATTGCTTTACAAACTAGTAATAGTCTCATCATTTCCAGGGCCAGGAAGGATGTGTTTAAGGATGGAAGCGCCTATGGGCTATGAGCTCTGCTCTCCTTCATGGTAAAGTTAGAACACAGTAGGTTCGCTGAGTATTTTAGATTTGATTAGAATTGGATCATCTGTTTCAAAGACAGAAACATCTTCAAATCTTACTTTCTCTCTCTCCTCTCTCTCCCTTCACCCCTCTCTCTTCTCTCTGCATGTACATTAGCCTGTTCCTCTTTTCTTTCTGTATCTTTCTGACTCCCTATCTTTCTCTGTCTCTCTCTGTCTCTGTGTCCATTGCTAGCATCTTCTGTGTCTCTATCTCTGGCCATCCCTCTCAGGGTCACAGTGAGGGTACAGGGAAAGCCAGGCCTGTCCTTTGTAAAGGTCCTGGATAATTCTACCCATGGTCTCTACTTAATCAAACCTTCAAAACCCCTGTACCATGTAAAGATCCCCCTGTCTCAGAGTCTGTAAATGAAGGGCATGACATTTTGGGTCCCCTATAATTAGTGTCCTTTCCAGCAAACGTGCTTAAGATCCAGCCCTCATGCTTATTGATGACCGACTGCTGCCCTGCCTTGGAGACCCTGGCAAGCTGACAGTGCTTCTTCTGACCTTCGACCTGTGCATGTGGGACCCAGCACCCAATCCAGAGACACACAGAGAACTCTCTCCAAAGGACCACAGAGATCCAGGGGCCAGACAAAGGGACACAATGTCCTTGCAGGTCTCCATCCCAGATCTCCAGGAAGCCAGGGGATGATGCAACCAGGGGAAGAATGGCTGGGAGGGAGGGAGAAGGCCCCCACAGACAAGGGAAGAGTGGCAGATGCTGGACCCCAGGTCACGAGGCTCCTGGCGTCTTTCCTGGGAGGGTGTGGATGCTGACAAGCAGGGGTGAATGTAGACAAAGCGAGCCTTGCCCTGCCCATCCCCTGATGGTCTCACGATGGCTTGAAAAAGACGAGAAAAAAAGAGAAAGCTGTCCCAACAGGCCAGCTGCTGTGTGCCCCCCTCCCAGTACCCCGTAAAAGCCCAGGGCAGATGTCTGCCCTCCTAAGATCCCCCAATCCTGGGAGGATCTCTGAGCCCTGTGGAACTGGACTGCAGTGGACAGAGCCCTCCCCTAAGTTTAGTTAGACCCTGCTGTCCCTTTTGTCCTGGAGGAATCTGGATCTCATGGGCTATGAACTGTACACTGGACCCAGGGATAGATTCCAGAGCCTAGTCGTCCGTCCAGGCCTAGGTGACCCAGGGACAGGAGCGATTTAAAAATACATCTCCGTGAGGCCAGTAAGGGCTCAGAGCGCTGTGTGCGAGTCAGGGCACTGCAGCCACCGCTCAGTGGGAACGGGGCCTGGGCCAAGGCTGCTAGCCACGCCCCTGACAAAGCTAGGGCTTTCCTGAGTGGAATCTACCAGGTTTTTCCTGAATGGAAGCGAGGGGCAGACCCGTGTGCCCTGCAGGCCTGAGGAGGCTGCCAGGCCATCCGGGTCCCATAGAAAAGGTGGGGGAATCTGGCCAGCAGCCAAGGAGGGGACAACAGAGGATGCTGAGAAGCTTCCAGAATGCCTCTCCACCCTCCTGAGTCACATAGGAATGTTGGAGGCTAGGAGGCAGGTGGGGAGAGGGTGTGTGTGGGGGGGAGGGTAGAGACAGGGGCTTTTGCAGAGCCCCTGCCAAGAATCATGGGAAAAGCTGGGCTTGGGAGGGTGAGGGAGGGCAGGGGAGGAGTCCCAGCCCAGACTCTACGTCATCTCCTCAGCCCTCCCTCCTTTACGCGGGGGAGGGAGGTGGAGAGGGGGGTGCAGCTCACCAAAGACCTCATTCTCTGCAAACCCTGGTTGGCCTTACCCACAATGGCAGATTGCCGGCATACAGCTGGGGCTTACTAAAAAGTTTCTTCCTCGCCATGCAGAACACAATGTGGGCCCTCACTTTGCCCAGCCGGCTGCACACAGGACAGCTTGCAAATTAGAATCTAGATCATAGGCAGGCAACCAAAGCACAGCCGCCGTCACATTGTACGGGGGCCCTGTTTAGCTCTGCCCTGGGGAGCCCCTGATAGATTCTGCCTATGCCTGCCTACCTGAGCCCACCCCCACCCCCCAATCCTGGGAGGATCCCAGCTGTTGCTCCCACTGGATCTGTGAGCTGCCTCGGCTTGCAAATCACCCTTGTTTGTTATTTGATGCTTGGAGCAAGCACAGCCCTGTTTTGTCAGCTGCCCACTGGCAGTTGGAGGCCTGAGCAGGGGGGTCCAGGGAGCCCTTTGAAGTCCCTATCTCAGTGGACAGCCCTTGCCTCTGCTTCCCACCAGGGTGTCCCATCCCCTTGGGTGTGGACAATGCCCCAAAGGTCAGTAAAGAAGAACCACCCCTCTCCTGAAAGCACAGAGCCAGGCTGGTCCTGCTGGATGCTGCCACACACTATTTTGGGGATAGCGTCGTGGCTTCCTGCACACTAGTGTGACCTTTAGGATGGAGGAGGGGGACAAGGAGGCATCCAGGTGCCTAGGCCAGAGCTCAGGTCCACCCAGGACCTGAGAAGACACTGGGGCAGGAAGAGCATACCATCTGCTCCTTTCCACCCTGGGTCCTGGAGGTCAATCAGCTGAGAGTCCTCAAAGATTCCATGTGAGTGCTTGACCAGCCCAGCCACGGATACCTTCTCCGGGTAGAAACCCCGCCAGGGCCTGGCCAGAAGTTGGCATGGACCTTGGAACCAGTCTAGGCCACCTAGCCAGAGACCAGAGACGTCACTGGCCCAGACCACACCAGCTTCTGGGGATCCTCAGAGAGGAATTTGAGACCTCAAACCCCCAGAGGCAGAGGGGCTGGTTCCCTCCTACTAATGCCAGATGATGCGAGAGGAGTTTGAGCAAAATAATAAGATACGCGAGCTGCTGCAGCAGGAGCGCAGTGGAGCAGCCCAGGGCCCCCTGGGGATGGCTCCCTGGGGCCAAGCAGGGCAGACTGACTGCAGGAAGTGATGGAGGACTCTGGAGAGTCGGGACAGTGGCCAGATCTCCCGCCCTGGGTTTCCTTCATTCAGCAGTACCCAGGAGAGCCAGCCCTGCAGCAGGGGCCTCGGGCCCTGGCCCCTCATCCCCCTGAAGGCTGCAGCATCACCTGCCCAGCATTGGCTAGGAGAAGTGACTCACCTCTGAGGCTCCTGCAAGGTGCAGCCCTCAGCACTGCCCAGGAAAGACCTTGCAAGTTTTATGGCAGCCAAAACCGGTCTGGGCCAGGGGAAGGAGACTGTGGGCCAGGCCTGATGGGGTTCCTCACAGAGCCAATGGGGCTGGGGGCCAATGGTAGGTTTGCAGAGCAGCCCGCACTGCTTTGTATAGGGCCTGACAGCAACAGAGGCCCCTGAGATGGAGACAGGGGTATTCTGGGACACACACACACACGCACACACACACACACACACGCGCGCGCACACACACACGCGCGCGCACACACACACACACACACACACACACACACACACCCTGCCCTGGGCAGTAGCTAGTCTTGTTGCAAAGCCTAGGCATCCATCCTGGCCTGAAAACTAGGGGCACTCAACCTTGCTGACCCATTCAACGCTGCCTCACTGCCAGGCTGATTTTGGAAGAATGGAACCCTATTGGAGTCTGAGGGCAGACTACTCTCCCTAAACTCCAAGAGAACTGGCTGCAAACCTTACCTTACTGCCTTGGGTACCCAAGAGCGACCATCCCAAAGTCAAAGGACAGAGAGGTCAGGCTGCCATGTAGACAAGGCCTGAGCCTTCGTGCTCAAACAGTGGCAATCCGTGCAGGGTCTGCATATCACACAGAAGCTTGGGCTGCTGTGTCCAGAACACCAGACAGTAAGTGATCGCAGGCACACAGCTTGTCCTGCTCACCTACATGTGTATATGCGTTAATCCACACCCAGTGGCGGGGGGCAGCTACCAGGGGCCAGGGAGGGGCCTCAGGCCTAGGTCAGACAGTGTGCATCTGTCTGGCCTTTGAATGCTTTTCCCGACAGTTCCTCTGATTCACAGCTGTCCCAGGAACAGTCATGGCTGTGTCAATAAATATCAGTGACACCGAGTGACCTCTCCGTCTCGCAGGGCTGTTTGGGCCTTCCTGCCCCTCCAAAACCCTGTCCGGACAGTTGTTATTCCAGCCAGAGTGTCCTTCCCCCACGCCAGGAGAAGGCCTGGGGGAGGGGATGACCCCAGCAAGCCGATAACCCAGAAAGCTGCACTCTGTCCTAGATTTCAGTCCCATTTTAACCAGAGTTCCCCAGCCCTAGGAGAGTCCATGGTGACCAGCACAGAGGGATGGGCCACAAAGGTGTCCAACATTAACCCTGACCTTCCCCCACAGCCCAGGCTGGTGTCTGTCCCGTGTCCCTCCATGTAAGGAAAGTCCAGCGCCTGGCACACGGACGCACAGGACAGGTGAAGACCAGCATTCTTTTCTCCTTCCCTGCTTCATACTTTCCATGACTGGGTATTAAAGTGAGAAGCATTTTCTCAAGCCAGAGATTCACGCCTGTAATTCTAACTGCTCAGAAGGCAGAGATCCGAGGCTCAAAGTACTAAGCCAGCCTGGGCGAAAGGCTGTTAGACTCTTCTCTCCAATTCACCACCAAAAAGTTCACATCTACTCCTAGCTACTCTGGAGGCTGAGATTGGAGGATCATGGTTTGAAGCCAGCCTAAACAGACACATCCATGAAACTCTTATTTCCAATGGACAAGCAAAAAAAACTCAAGTGGAGGTGCAGTTCAAGTGGTAGAGTGTCAGCCAAAAAAAAAAAAGCCAAGCAAGAGTATGAGGTATTGAGTTCAAGTACCAGTACTCGCACAAAACCAAACCAAACCATGATCATCCTTCTGGGCTGTCTCCATGCAGAGTGTCTAGCCTCCAAATGCTACAAAATGCCTCCTGTGTGCTGGGCCTCGTGATGGGCAGACTCAATGGCTGTCCCTCGATGGCCCCATCGATGCCCTCCTGGCCTGGTCCTGAGCCCTGTCCTCCCACTGACCCAGCAAGGAGGTCCTGGCCAGCCCGACCTGTTCTTTACAGAGGAACATCAGCTCCAGGCAGACACGGGTGACTCCTGACTCATGGTCACCTCTGACCAAGGAAGAAACAGCTGTGGTTATCAGTGAGCTGGAGGAGGGTGGGAGAGCCAGTGAGGCTGGATGCTAGGGAACCGGGAGGTTCTGAATCACACTGCGTTGATTGGGGCAGATGCGCCTTGGGGAGGAACTGGTAGGAAGAGACTCAGACTGACAGTCACCAGATACAGAGGCCCCTGGGTCACCTCCCCGACCTGAGGACAAGGCATTTCCTAGGAAAAGCCAAGGCAGACATTCTAAGGCCTGGGGCTAAGCTGACAGACCTACCCAGGGCAAATCAGCCCTGCACGAGTCACTCCAGTTGTACCTGAAGATTCTGGAGAGCAGGGGCAGCACTGCCTTGGCGGAAGCCAACAGCCCTGACTCCACCAGAGCAGGGCAAGGCAGAGCAGTGCCCAGTAGGCTTCAAGGCCCCGCCTGATACTGACTGGCCAATCCAATGGTCCTTGATAGAAAATCCCCTACTAGGACCAACGAGGAGCAAAGCCATTGAATGGGACAGTCTCCTAACAGTCAGACACTCAGGAGTAACCAGCAAATCACTCGCTTGAGGTTGCAGGAGGTGACAGCCTATTCCCAGGCAGCGAGGGTGGGTCTTTTTATTTTTAATTTTGAAAATACTGTACAGAGAGGTTACAATTACATGAGCAAGATAATGAGTACATTTCTTATCAAGCATTGTAGCCTCCTCCTTTGTTTCCCCTTCCCATCCCATCCTACCCCCCCCCAGCCCCTCTCCAACCTTCCTCCCCCGCCCCACCAAAGTTGTAAAGTTCATTTTCGACATAATGACTTGTACGTCTCATTGTTGCAATGGGTCCACCTGTATCCCTATTTAAACGATTTGTTTTTTCCCAACCCCTGCTTTCACTGTATTTGAGGGTGGGTCTTATAATGGCCAACAGCCTTTGTAAGTCTCAGCTCTTGTCCTACGTACGTGGGCGAGAGCCTTGACTCTTCTCAGAGCTGTAGCAGCTTCCCAAGGGCCAGAGTGTCTGAGTCAGGGAGAATACCTCCCAAATTCCTTGGGATTTTTCTTCCCTAGTCAAAACGAGTGTCTATTTATAAATATAGAAATATGCGTGGAGAAAGGACTGGAAGGAAATACATAAAATGTTAACATGTTTATTTTCTTATTCATATTGTTTTACCCAAAACTATGACCTTCAAGATAAGAAAAAAAGAAGATATTTTTAAAACATAATTAATCTTGATATGAATTATTTGTGCTTACTACAGAAAAGTGGAAAGGAAACACGGAACGCATCCACGAACCTGTTAACCATGACCTCGTTGCCCGGTTTTCTTCAGAGTTTCTCGTGGGCCGGCTTCAGAGTGGAGGATTGTTATTTTTAAATACATGATCATCACTTTTTTTAATTTTTTGGTTGATGGAGCTTGAATTCAGGACCTAAGCACCATCTCTGAGCTCTTTTGCTCAAGGCTAGCACTCTACCACATTGAACCTCAGCCCCGCTTCCACTTTCCTGGTGGTTAATTGGAGGTAAGAGTCTCATGGACTTTATTGCCTGGACTGGCTTCAAACCACAATCCTCAGATCTCAGCCTCCTGAATAGCTAG
The DNA here is from genome assembly GCF_024711535.1 of Dipodomys merriami. Lineage (NCBI taxonomy): Eukaryota > Metazoa > Chordata > Mammalia > Rodentia > Heteromyidae > Dipodomys > Dipodomys merriami. The sequence goes on from NW_027204270.1 coordinate 5,860,524, forward strand.
GATTACAAGCCTAAGCGAGGGCTGGGAAGGTGGCTCAGTGGCAGAGCGCTTGCCTTGCATGCATGAGGCCCTGGGTTTGATTCCTCAGCACCACATAAGCAAAAAGAAAAAAGCCAGAAGTGGCGCTGTGGCTCAAGTGGTAGAGCGCTAGCCTTGAGCTGAAGAGCTGAGGGACAGCGCCCAGGCCCAGAGTTTAGGCCCCATGACTGAACCCCCCCCCCAAAAAAAAAAACAAGCCTAAGCGACCAGTGCTCAGCTCATTGTGTTATTTTATATCATTACAAAACTTTTTACATTACAAAAAGTCCTCATACCTGGTTTTGTGTGTGTGTGTATGTGTGTGTGTGTGTGTGTGTGTGTGTGTGTGGTGTGTGTGTGTGTGTGTGTGTGCTGCCAGTCCTGTGGATTGAACTCAGGGCCTGAGCACTGTCCCTGAACTTCTTTTGCTCAAGGCTAGTGCTCTACCACTTGATCCATGCTCTACTTCTGGATTCTGTTTTTGTTGTTGTTTGTCAGCCTTGGGGCCTGAACTCTGGGCCTGGGTGCTGTCCCTCAGCTCTTCAGCTCAGGGCTAGCACTCTACCATTTGAGCAACATCACCACTTCCAGATTTTTCTGCTTGTGTGGTGTGAGGAATCGAACCCAGGGCCTCATGTATGCAAGGCAAGCACTCTACCACTGAGCCACCATCCCATCCCCACTTCTGGATTTTGGAGATAAAGAATCTCATGGACTTTTCTACCCAAGCTAGCTTTAAACAAAGATCCTCAGATCTCAGCTTCCTGAGTAGCTAGGATTACAGGGGTGAGCCATCAGTACCTGGCAAAATTATTCTTCTTTTAATTCAAATTCTCCCTATTTCAATTAAGGGATCACAGCATACAATGATAGGTGAATATCCCTGCAGAACTCTTGACTATTTGTCATTATGACATGAACAAGAGGTGGAGATTTCAACAGGGTGATTTGATCATGACAATAGATCTCTCTTGAATATTTTAAGGGTGAATTCATTACCTCAGAAAGGGCTCTTCGGAAAGGATAAGATCATCCTCTTTGCGAACTTGCTTGCCCCTCGGCCAACTGTCATGGGACACTCAGCGCCCTCTGTAGAATCTCAAAACAAGCCCTTGAGCTCCCTGGCCTCCAGAGCCAGGAGCCAATTAACCTTCTATTTGTTTAGACTCTACCCAGTCTGTGGTATTTGATCACAGCAGCAGAAAACAGACTAAGACATTGAATTAGTCTAAGTCCAAAGTCTTCATCAAGTGTTTTTAAAAAGAAAAATAGAGCTGGGGTAATCCTAGCTACTCAGGAGGTTGAGATCTGAGGATTGTGGTTCAAAGCCAGCTTGGGCAGGAAAGTCTATGAGACTCTTATCTCTAATAAACCACTCCAAAAACCGGAAGTGGTGCTGTGGCTCAAGTGGTAGAGCGCTTGCCTTGAGCTGAAGAGCTGAAGGACAGCGCCCAGGCCCAGAGTTCAAGCCCCACAGCTGACCAAAAAAGAAAAAAAAGTGGAAATAAGGCTTCTTTAGAGAAAGGAAAGTGGGGAGGAGGGGCATCTCCCACCTCTAAGCTGCTGTGCGCACAGAGCACACACACCAGAGGCAGTTTTACCATGCGCTCAGCCCTGGCCACATCAGAGAGGAGAGGGAGAATTCAAAGACATCCCCCAGACAGTTGGGAGCAGGGATGCGCACAAAGGAAGGAGCAACTTGGAAGGATGAGGGAGAAGCCTTCAGGAGCCTACTTTGGGCTACCAATCTCTGGGCCCCACTTCTCACTTTCAAGAAGTCAGTAACCCCCCATTTGTCCTCTTCCTCCTCCTCCTCTTCCTCCTCCTCCACCTCCCCTTCTTCCTCCTCCTCCTCCCTTGGTCAGCTGGTCGACAACATGTCACATGGTATAAGGTGGTCCTTTCAGTCCAGTGTCTGAGTTAGGGGCTTCTAGCAACCTTGCCAACAGCTAAGAGGCTTTCCTCAGTTTCCTCTGGCATCTTACTCTTTATTTCAAATAAATTTTGAGTCTACTCCCACTTCTCCTGCCTCATAATTCTTTATTAGGTGTAGAAAAAGAACTAGACAGTGTAAGCTCCAGTTGGCTTCCAGCAATGCCTGCTTACCGCCTCCCTACGCCCCTCCTGACGTCCTGGAACTACAAGCTAAGTGCTTCTTATTCTTTTTTTTTGTTTTCTTTTCTTTTTTTTTTTTTTTTTCCAGTCTTGGAGCTTGAACTCAGGGCCTGAACACTCTCCCTAAGCTTATTTTTGCTCAAGGCTAGCACTCTACCACTTTAGCCACAGTGCCACTTCTGGCTTTTTCTGTTTATGTAGAGCTGAGGAATCAAACCCAGGGCTTCAAGCATGCAAGGCAAGCACTCTACCACTAAGCCACACTCCCAGCATTGGCTCATTTCTGACAACCCACCTCCCTCCATCCCACTGCCCCCAGCCCAGCCCCAGCCAGACGCCTTCAATGGAAAATGAAAGAACTTCCTGAGCAAGCTTTGCTTGCTGAAAACCCTTTCCAACAACTAAACCAAAGCCTTTTGGCTTATTCAGCTGTTTTTTTTGTTTGTTTGTTTTTTTAACAACTCTTTCCAAACAGCCCTGAAATGGGGGCTGTGGCTTGATTTGAGGTTAAACAAATAAGGGCCTTTTTTTTTTTTTTTCCACCAACACTCTAGGAATGAAAGATTTCTGAAGGCAAAATTCTCAAGCTGCGTGCTCCAGAAAACAATGCTGCTCCCAATGACCAGGTTCCGGTCCAGCCTTCTCCATTTTTGAAGGTATTTGCACAATGTCAGAGGGTGGTGCATTGGCCGCTGTGCAGCCCAACCTGGCCTGTCTTGGCTGTGACACCCTTTTGTCTTGGCCACATGGGTTTTCGGAGCGATGGAGCCCTTCATGGCCTAATGGGAAATGCATCCGCCATCTTGGGGCAGAGAAGGGAGGGAGGCAGGACCAGACAGCTGGCTGTTTGAGACAGATTGCTTTTCTCTCCATGCTTTGAGGGTAACACACACACACACACACACACACACACACACACACACACACACACACACACACACACACACACACACGCACATACACTCAGAAAAATACAATGCCCCTCCACTAGAGACAGGAAAGCTGAGCATCCCAGGATGTAGGATGTAAGAACTCAAGCCAAGAGTTTTTCTTCCTTCTCTTGTGAAATGCCATCAGTCTTTGTGCCCAAGATGGCAATCTAGACCAAGAATTTTCAATTGGATGCTGTACAAGTCAGTAATTCTAGTACTTGGAAGGCAGAGGCAAGAGGGGCATGAGTTCTAGGCCAGTCTGAGCTACAACTAGAACTCTGTCTCAAAAGAAACAAAGTATAAAGAGTTCACAGTCCTCTGCATTTCCCAGCTGTGTCGATGAAAGCCAGCAGAAGGGATGTGGGCTATACAAAGCCCCTAGCCTTCCCCTTTTCCACCCATGGCACCTGCAGAAGTGTGTGTTCTCCAACAAGATGGGGCTCTCTCACAGCCTGGCTTCCTGAGTCTGTGGCAGAGAACTGCCTATAACCCGCTAAGATATCCAATGGGAGCTTTTTGTGTGTGTCCAGCTATCGGAGCTATTTGTTACTGCAGCATTACCTGGTATATCGTGATTGATTCAACTCACGGAAACCTTTGACATGTCATTCACTGGGAGACCAGCAGCCAAGATGACACAGTTAACGAGCATCAAAGCCAGCATTTGAACCTAGTGGTTCATGGGCAAGGACCCCCATGACTAATCTCAGATGTCAAAGGTTCATCTCAGAACGAGGATTGAGACTGGAGGAAGCTGGAGTGGAGCCTCCTGGGAGATGGGACTGTAGGCAGGGGGTCTCTTTTTGCCTAGATCTTAATATAGACTCAACAGTAACCATAATCATTATGATGATCATTAATGGTCATTAAGATCGAAAAGCCACAATCATCACTCTGATGGAGGGAGGGAGTCACCTACCTGTTCTCACCCCCAGTCCCAAACAACTTACTCCACGCACAGGAAAATCCACATTGCTTCCTTCCAGAACCTAGAGAGCAATCTTTTCTCCCAATATCCTCCTAGAACAGACACTACCACCAGTACTAGTATTCTTCCTGGAACTGCTCCACCAGGCACTTACCCAAGGATGGATGTTTTGGTGGTTGTATTTATATTTTGTTTGCTGTTTGCTTGTTTGTGTGCTGTACTAGAGCTTGAATTCAAGGCCTAGGCACTGTCCCTTAGCATTTTCACTCGAGGCTAGTGCTCTACCACTTGAGCTATAGCTCCACTTTCAGTTTTTAGGTGGCTAACTGGAGATAGTCTCAAAGACACCAAGTGCTGGTGGCTTACTCTGTAATCCTGGCTACTCAGGTGGCTGAGATCTGAGGATCATGGTTTGAAGCCAGCCCAGGCAGGAAAGTCTGTGAGAAAAGATTCTTTTCTTTTCTTTTCTTTTTTCCATTCCTGGGGCTTGAACTCAAGGCCTGGGCATTGTCCCTTGGCATTTTCATTCAAGGCTAGTGCTCTACCACTTAATCTGTAGCTCCACTTCAGTCTTTTTCTGTTCATGTACTACTGAGGAATCAAACCTAGGTCTTCATGCATGCTAGGTAAGCACTCTACCACTAAGCCACATTCCCAGCCTTCCATGAGACTCTTATCTCCAATTAATCACCTGAAAATCAGAAGCAGAGCTGTGGCTCAAAGTGGCAGAGTGCTAGCCTTGAGCAAAAAGGCTCAGGGATCAGCACCCAGGCTCTGAATTCAAGGCTCACTACTAACAACAGCAACAAGAGTCTCAACGCCAGGCACCAGTGGCTCACGCCTGTAATCCTAGATACTCAGGAGGCTAAGCTCTGAGGACTGCAGTTCAAAGCCAGCCTGGGCAGGAACATCCATGAGACTCTTATCTCCAATAAACCACCAGAAAACCGGAAGTGGTGCGGTGGCTCAAGTGGTAGAGCACTCACCTTGAGCTGAAGCGCTGAGGGACAGTGCCCAGGCCCAGAGTTCCAGCCCCACAACCAAAAAAAAAAGAGTTTTAAAAACTTTTCTGCCCAGGCTGACTTCAAATCTTGATCCTCAGATGTCAGCCTCCTAAGTAAGTAGAACTACAGATATGAGCCACCAGCTCCCAGCTTATTTTGCTAGCTTATAATGCATCTCCTTAAATAAGCTACGATATTGCAAGAAAGGGAACCAGCATTGGTTGCGCAGTTACTAGGGGCAAGACTCCACTATGTACATCCATGTTTGGGATCCCATCTTGGAGCTGTGGCAACTTTGTAAATGAAGTGGGTATTAACATGTGTTTTACAGACAGAGATACTAGACCCAGGCACCTAGAAACCAGCAGCACAGAATTGCTTCAAAGCCTTCTCTGTTGGAATCCAAAGCCTCCTGTGGAAAGAGAGGCTAAGCTGGAGCTTTGAGACCCAAACCACAGAGACACAGTTTCCCCTTCCTCATCCATTCCTTTATTATGTTGAGTTTATTTTGGAGATTGGGGTGTAAGAAGGGGGTTGGGAGGGTACTCACTATGTTGCCCAGGCTAGCATTAAACTCCTAGGCTCAAGTGATTCATCTGCCTGAGCATCCCAAATGCAGGGACCACAGGTGTGAACCACCACTCCTGGACTCACTGTTTTTGTGTGAGAGCCTGAATATCCAAACTGTGAGATTCTAGAAGGTTTGGAAATTGGAATGCCTTCTCCCAACACACTCTCAGAATGCTGAGAGTTTTCCTGGAAAGGTCGATCAGGTTTGGGCTTAACAGGAACTCAGATTCCACCGTAAACCAAGTGGGAGCCTAAGGATAGATTTAGGTTGATGCATATGAAGGCTGTTTACCATTTAGCAGTCCTTCACAGAATGAGGACACCTACCACTTGTATACAAAATATTGTCACGTGTTGAAGTTTGTACCGTACTTCCAATAAAAACCTTGGTGAATAGAACCTTGGGATCTGTTGCTAGCAGAAGGCTACAGGTCCCCTGGTACCCAAATCTCAGTTGCATGAGTTGCTTCCAGTCGCAGCGGATTAAGGAGCATGGGGCGGGTTGCAACAATTGCTACTGCATCCCAAGCTGTGCATTAAAGTCTGGCTTCTATTTCCTTTGATTCCGAATAGATGAACAGCATATTTGGAGATGTGTCCCTTGTCCCCAGATTCTGTGAGGTCCCTCCACCTGTGGGCTGCTTCTCAGAGATGGGGATTTGTCTCTTCCTAGGAAAATCTAGCTCTGAATGTTTCAGGAAATTTCTGACCTGCCAGATTTCTGTGTAACTGATCTGTCAGAGCTGTGGGGAGGGAGAGGAGGGCGGTGGGGGAGGGGGCAGAGAAGAGGCTTCCCGTCAGCCCAGCTTTTGTCTTTCACATGAGCTTGAGACAGACAAACCACAGCCACAGACTCGACCAGCTGTGGAAGCATCGAACAGGAAACCCAGAACATCTGGTGCTCTACTTCCTGTGAAGGCCTTGCAAGTCTGGGGGCCTGTGTGTGGCTCCCTGGGTTCATGTCTGTTTTCTCTCCTGCTGATGGTTACGGGGACTCAGATTGCAGACAGGGTTGGAAACCACAGACCTCATAGTGACAAGGAAGCCAGACACTGGCTTCCCAATGCTTACGGTGCATGGACGCTGCGTAGACATAACTCAGGCACGGTCTGACCCAGGCTCCAGGCCGCCCTCCCACACCCAACCCATCGCTAGCTGCAAGTCACCATGCAATCGAAGGAAGAGCGTTCTTCTCCTTTTGCACTTAGATGGTTTTGGAGCAGTTGTCTGGGGCTGAGGCGGGAGGACTTGGTTTAAATAGAACTTGGCCGCGGTGTGCAGATGCACAAGACATAGCCGTCTGAGATGAAGCTGCTGTCACATAAATGTGAAGAGAATCTGTGGGTGAGTGCTGAGGCCATGTGTTGGTCAAATGGGGCTGTTTTCCCCCCAGGTCACAGAGGCCTGTATGTAAGGGCTGAGATATATGCCTTGCTGGCGACAAACATCCCCTTCCCTAGGCTTCTGAAGGGAAGAAATACCAGGAAGTGGGAAGAAAAGACGCCTCACACTGCAACATGATGTCGCACTTTCGTGTCACCTTTAGGAGGTAACATTAAGTCCATTTAAACAATTTTTGTGAGCTGGGCACAGGTGGTTCACACTGTAATTCTACTCAGGAGGCTGAGATCTGATCTGAGGATCACAGTTCAAAGCCAGCCTAGGCAAAAAAGTCCCTGTCTCCAATAAATTACTCAAAAAAAGCTGGAAGTGGCACTGTGGCCACTGTGGTAGAGCACTACCCTTGAGTATACAAAAGGCCAGCACCCCCGGGCCCTGCGTTCAAGCCCCAGGACCAGCAAAAAAAAAAAAATGTGTTTTTTATTAAAGCAATGTACAGAAGGGTTAGTATTTCCTAAGTCACGTAATAAGTACATTTCTTTTGGGGCAATGTTACTATTAAGTCTTTTTATTGTTTTTTTGTCAGTCCTCCTGGGGCTCGAACTCAAGGCCTGCGTGCTGTCTCTGGGTTTTTTGTGCTCAAGGCTACTGCTTCACCACAGGATGACTGTTTATTGGAGATGAGAGTCTCACAGGGACTTTTCTGCCTGGGCTGGCTTTGAGCTATTATCCACAGATCTGAGCCTCCTGGATAGCTAGGATTACATGTGTGAGCCACTGGCACCTGGCTAAATCCATTTTTTAAGAATCATGAAATGAATGCAAAACGTTTGTACCTCACTTACTCAGCAAGTAAGTAGTAGGGCTAATAGCACACTGATAGAAGGTAGATTACACTTTACTCTTTTAATGAACTGTAACAGACTGCTATTAAACAGTTTCTTGAATTAGTCCATGCAATGTGACATTATTTATACCAGAATCTATGCCATCCTTCTTGGAGAAACCCCAGGAAGATAGTGTCCAGCACAGAAAGAAAAAAAAAAAGTTGAGTAAAGGAATTCTGAGCATTAGAACAGTGATAATTCGTTTTTCTGGAGGTCATTTACCTAGCAAGATCCTGGCTAAGCATCTAGAAGAAGGTAGAAAGCACCGGTCAGCAGACATTGCAGGTCCTAGCAGGTAAAAGCTCAATTCTTAGCTGTGTTGCTGAAGGCTCACACCTGTATCCTAGCTACTGGGGCTGAGATCTGAGGATCATGGTTTGAAGACAAAAACCCGGTAGTGACATTAGCCTTGAGCAAAAACCTCAGGGAGAGCTCCGGGGCCCTGAGTTCAAGCCTCAGGACCACACGCAGCCCAAGTCCTGCACGCCCAGCTGTGCTCTCTCAGGTCCCGGGTGGGAGTAACCCTTACCCGACAGAGCTAGCAAGCCGGGCTGCGGCTTTCCTCCATGCTCAGCACTGAGGGGTGCCAGCTGAGGAAGGGGGAGACCTGGCAAAGGAAGCTCGTTGGCAACAGCAATTTGTGAGCTCAGCCAACTTGTTCAAACCGGCCGGCTGGCCGCATTAGGGGTGCAGGCCCAGGAGATGGAGGAGACACCGGCATTGTCTGCACGGATATCCGCCTGCGAGGCGGCTCAGAGAAAGCCAGACAGAACCTGCCACAGCTCCGGGGATTCTCTGGCTAAGATTAAAGGCTCAACAGCGAGGGCGGGCCCGACCTGAAACCCAGCTCGGGGGAGCCAGCGCGGCTGCGCCCCAGGAGGAAAAAAAAAAACCCACATGTGCGCAGACTTGGCTGGCGCATGCGCAGTGCCAAAGGCCGCGCTCCAAGTCGTACCTGCCGGGCTGCGGATGGGGGGGGGGCGGCTACTGAGGTAGTTCCTACGTACGTCAGCGCCGCGAGACTGTGACGTCATCCGAGCGCGCCTCCCGCGGTGCCCAGCCCTGAACCCCGGGCTGGCGAACTGTTGCCGTGGAGACGACGCGTCGAGTCCAGCCTCGAGACGTGATTGGAGGAAATTCCTGGTCAGCTGACACTGGTGAGGTTTTTTTCGAAAGCGCGCGGGAGAGCTTGCGACGCCCCTTTCTCCGCTGGTGCCCCGGGCTTCCCGGGCCTCCCGCACCCCCTCAGGCTACCGGTGAGCCCCACGAGCCCCAGAGCCCTCGAAATCAGTGTGACCCTAAGTCTTTTTGGGTCTTCAGATGATTGCATTAAAGTAAAATTCCAGACGTTCCTAGGTGCGAACCACGAAGCACTGGTGGGCCCTGCGAGACTTAGTTTATCACTTAAGCACCTTTGGGGCGGGAAGAGCGGTGGAGGGGTGACTTTACTTTTTTTTGAGCGATAATGTCTTCATCATGATTTTTCCCATCAGCATTGAAGTATATGATTTCTCCCCCAAAATCCTTTTCTTGACTTGACCTCCCCTTTTGTGACTCTCATAACTCCTTCAAAGACGTTTGACTCTCTTCTGGGTTCTTTGCACTCTCAAAGTCTCAGTCTCTCCCCTGCCCTCCTCTTACGTGGGCTACCAGAGACCTCACTCCCAAGAAACTTACTTGGCTTTTGAGGGCCCACACATTTGTCTTCCCCCATCCCTGGCCCCTCTTTCTCCATCTTACTTGTTGGCTCCACCAAGTTCCTCTGCCCTCTAAAGTCCTGGATTCTTGACCTCTCTCTTTTCTCTAATGTCTGGATGACCTTAATCTCCTCTCTAGACTTTGAAGATCCCCTCAGGACTCCATCTGTTTGCCTCCAGTTCTAGAGCCATTCCTCATCTCACAGCAGGGCCTCCAGCCTTCCAGCTTCTCCAAGCCCCAAACCTTGACTACACTTTTATCTCATATCTCATCTGGAAGCAAATCCTATTGGCCTTTTCTTCAAATATATATAGCCACAATTAGGGGTTGAGGTATAGCTCAGTAGTAGAGCAATAGTCACAGACTGATCTCTGTTAGGTTTTAAAAAAGAGGTAGGCCGAGTAAGAACAGTACCACACATGTGGTATTCAGGTAAGGGGTAGGTTTATTCATCGTTCCAGCTGGCACCAGGCCATGTTGGCCCTCCACATGGCTGGGAAAGGCCTGGGAATGAGAGCTGGGAAAGAGAGAGAGCTGAGAAAGAGAAAGAGCTGAGAAAAGAGCTAGAAAAGAGCAGAGAGAGAGCTAGAAAAGAGAAGGGAGCTGGGAAAGAGAAGAGAAGGAAATTGCTGAGAAAGAGCTAGAAAAGAGCAGAGAGAGAGTGTCTGGGAAAGGTGGGAAAGAGAGAGCTAGGAAAGAGAAGAGAGCTGGGAAAGAGAAGAGAAAGAGTGGAGAAAGAGCTAGGAAAGAGCAGAGAGAGAGGGCGTCTGGGCCTGTGCTAGGCCTTATCTAGGGTATGGGCGGAGAAAGGTGTGGCCACATCAAATTCAGATGTGACCTCAGTGGATGCAGATGTGACCTCTTCCAGGTGTGCCAGTTGCCTAGGTAACACAGGTACTGGGTGGAGACTTTGCTGCGAGGAGGGTGGAGTCTGCTAGCCATCCAGGACGTGGACTTTACAATCTCCAGCATATATAATCCAGCCTCTCCTGACAACATCTTACATCAGCCTCTCTCAGCATCTCTTTCCCTTCCTAGGTAATTGTAATTGCTTCCTAACTAGTCCTATCAGCCCATGTTTATAGACCCTAAGTAATTCTGTTAAGATTTATGTCATGGCTGAGTGGGGAGGGGGTACACATCTTTATTTTTTATTTTTTGGTCGGTTGTGGGGCCTGAACTCAGGGCCTGGGTGCTGTCCCTCAGCTCTTCAGCTCAAGGCTAGCACTCTACCACTTGAGCCAAAACATCACTTCCGGCTTTTTCTGTTTATGTGGTGCTGAGGAATCGAACCTAGGGCCTCATGCATGCAAAGCAAGCACTCTACCACTGAGCCACCTTCCCAGCCCCAAAGGGGTACACATCTTTAATACCAGCTACTTGGGATGCATTGATAGGAGGATCACATTTTGAGGCCCTTGTGGACAAAAACAAAAAGACTAGAGAGTGTTTCAAGTGATAGAGCACTTGACCAGCAAGCAGGGTACCCTGAGTTCAATCCCTAGTGTATCCCTAGTATATCATGGTGGGGGGGGGGGAGAAGGGGAAGAAGTCCTGTGTTTCCTCTGTGCAACCTTCTAAAGGCTTCCATCTCAAATGGAATGTTAATGTGACTCTGAGAACCTCATTGAGTCTTTCATTCTCCATTTCCTTGTTCATCTAACTCCTGCCACACTGGCCATTTGCCAGACTGCTTCTGCCCCCTGGGACACTGAACTTACACGTCCTCTGGAAATGATCCTCTGGAATTCCTGAGGCTCCTTCCCTCTCCTCCTTCAAGGCTTGGCTCCAATAGTCCCTATTCAAAAAGGCCTTCTGATTTCAAACTGCAAAGCCGGCTTCCTGAAGTGCACCTTCTCCTTGCCTTCTGCTTCTTTGCGTTTATCACTTTTGTGAGCATGTAATACATACAATACATAGACACAATAATGTCTCACTGGATGAAGCAGATAAATGAATGCATCATTAGGCAATTTTGTCATTACTCGAATCTTAACAAGTCTGTGTATACAACCCAAAAATGGCTGTGACATCACTGGGCACTCTTCTGGAGCCACTGTCATATACACAAAGTTCACTATGCTAGACTTAACTGTAAATTACGTATGTGAAATATGTTACTTTTTTTGGAAACAGCATCTCCCCATATAGCCCAGGTTGGCCTAGAACTCATTACATAGCCCAGGCTGATCTAGAACTTAATATATAGCACAGGGCAGCCTCAAATTCAAGATCCTCCTGCCAGGACTACAGAAGTGAGTCACCATGCCCACCTTTATACTTCTATATCCTGTTTGATACTGCTCTCCACACTAAGGCAAGGTTTGTCTGTCATAGCTATATCCCCAGTTCCTACACATCACCAAGCACAGAGTAAGCACTCTCTCTTGCTCGTGCTCCCATTCTCTCTCTCTTGTTCTCTCTCTTTTGTTCTCTCTCTCTTGTTCTCTCTCTTTTGTTCTCTCTCTCTTTCTCCCTCTCCCTCTCTTCTTCCCTCTCCCCCTCCCTCCACCCTCCCTCTCTCCCTTCCTGTCCCTTTCCCTTCTCCATAAGCTTTTTCGCTCAAGGCTGGCACTCCACCACTTGAGCCACAGCCCCACTTGTGGCTTTTTGTCACAGTTAATTGGATTGGAGATAAGAGTCTATGGACTTTCCTTCTAGGCCTGGCTTGGAACTTTGATCCGCAGATCTCAGCCTCCTGAGTAGTTAGGATTACAAGCATGAGGCACCATCACCTAGCTGGTGGCCTCTCTTGTGAGAACACATTGGTATTTCCTCTTGCTGTTTCCTGGGCTGATTTTGAACTCCTGGGTCCAAGTGATCCTCCTGCCTCAGCCTCCTGAATAGTTGGGACTATGGAACATTGTGCCTAGTTTAATGACCTCATTTTTAACACAATTACCTTGCTAAAGGCCCTGTCCTCAAATTGATAACTTCCATTTTACTGAGGAGTAGGGCTTTAATCTATGAATTTGGTGTAAAGAGAGACCAAAATTGGGTTCATAACAATTTAGATCCAAAGGATGTACAGGAAGGAGAGGAGAGAATAGGCACAGAAACTCCAGGGCTGAAAGGAGTGAGCCAACTTAGAAGAAATAAGTCCCAGTGAGGGGCGTGGCTATGAGATACACTGGGGATTGGGTAGGGAGAAGATAATGTTGAGCTTTAGAAGTTACTCTGGGCTAACATGGGATTTGTTGTGGTTGTTTGGTTTTGCTTTGGAGTTTTTTTTTTTCTTTTTAGGGGAAAGGGGGCACACAGAAAGGGATGGAGGAAGAGTGAAGAAATGCAGTTATGGTATTCAGTCTACACTGGAAAATTATGCAACTTGTAGACAGGGACAGGAGGGTAAAACGGTGGGGGAGAGCCAGGCACTGGTAGCTCACACCTGTAATCCCAGCTATAGGAGGCTGAGATCTGAGGATCTCGATTTGAAGCCAGCCCAGGCAGGAGTCTGTGAGAGTCTTATCTCCAATAAATCACCAAAAAAAAGCCAGAAGTGGACTGTGGCTCAAGTGGTAGAGCACTAGCCTTGAGCAGAAAAAGGTTCAGGGACAGCGTGAGTTCAAGCCCCAGGACTGGCAAGAAAAATAAAACAAACGGGGAAAGTGAAAGAAGGGGTAACCTTGTCCAAAAAGAATTGTACTCATTAGCTGACTTATGGAAAAGTTACTCAGGGCTGTTATTTAGATCAATGTGGCAAGCCTACCTCATGAAAAAATTACTCTGTCCAGAAATGGGTTAGAGCAAGGCTACTCCAGGCCCCAGAGTTCTGCAGTTATGTCAGGACTGTCTAGCCACGGACAGTGTCTCTCTTGCAGTAAGAGCTCTTTAAAGGATTGCCAACATAACTGGGTGCTGGTGGCTCACGTCTATAATTCTAACTACCCAGGAAGCTGAGATCTGAGGCTCATAGTTTGAAGTCAGCCTTATATCAATGAATCACCAAAAAGCTAGAAGTGGAGCTGTGGCTCAAGTGGTAAAACTCCAGCCTTGAGCAAAAAAGAAAAGCAAGAGTTTGAGACCCTGAATTCTTGTCTGAGTATCAGCATAAAATAATAAGTATTTCAGCCCAATGGTTAGTGACCCCTCTAACTTTGTTTCCCCAACAGTGTTGACATAGAGATGTCCCTGGCAGCCACTCCTGATTTCAGACAGAATGAACTCGTAGAATCTGCTTTGTATTATTAAGTCAAGTCTTTCTCTGGTAAGTCCCAATGTTTTGTTTTTGCTTTTTTTAATTAACTAATTTTGTATTTATTTTTATTGAAGCAGTTGTACAAAGAGAGTACAACTACAAAGTCGTTGTTCAAAGAGGTTTTGATTCAGTGTGTCAGTTTATGAGTACAGTGCGTCTTGATTAATGTCACCCCTTTCATCATTCTCCCCTGCTGATTTCAAGCCCCTGGTACTGGCACCAGAAAAAAAAAAAAGACCTTGTAAGTTCTTTTCTTACAACACAAGACTGCTCTTGTAAATGTAGCCTTCCGGAGCCAGGCTGATCCTGGTTTGTTTCTGGTGTCAAATATTTGACAGTAGCTACCTGGTGCTTTTTCATGACTCTTGGTCTAGATTGAATGCTTCCTTTCCCCTCCCCCCCCAAAAAAAAGACTATTTTTCTTTTTCTAGTGGTGCTTTTTATGAATATCCTCATGCATAAATCTCATACTTGTCTTTGGATGCCTTTCTAGAAATGAAACTGCTGGGATAAATGGTGTGTTTGATAGCGATTGCTATACATTTCTCAATTACCCTCCAAGAAAGATATTCTTGTTTATACGCCCACAATTTCTAAGAGAGCTTAAGCCACCAGTCTTGGGGGATTTTTATTCTTTTAATCATTGCCAATCTGATAGGGGGAAATGATTATCTCATGGTTGCTTTCATTTGCATTTCTTTGATTACGGATAAGATTGGGCCTGTTTCTCTGCCCCATCCTACACTTTTGCAGGATCTTGCCTGGATTCCTGTTAAATTTTATCCTGTTGGATCCAGCCAATCATTCCTTCCTGTTGAGATAATTTTGGATCCTGATTCTGCAATTTCTAACATATTAGCCATGCAACCCAGTCTGGTGTTATTTGCAGAGTTGATAAGCAGTTATCTTTGGCCTTATCCAAGTTGTTGATAGAATGTTAAAGAATTTAAGGCCAAGAACAGAGTTTCTTGGCATGCCAGTAAAGAGTGCCTTGCGATGACACTGGCCTGACTGCTGTTAAAATCCAGCCCTCAGCCTGCTTGGGAGTCCCCATGAGGGAGTCCAGCCCTATCCCTAATTAGCTGTATAGTTTGGGACACATGGTGTCACCTTCCACAGATGTGTACTTTCGGTTTTAGTAGCCTTCTGAGAAATGGTCATGTTATTGTCAGAAGTCATGGCACTATGGCATGAAACCATCAAAGATATCCTTCAGGAGTTATTAATCTTTTGGTCACCTGTTCTTTCAGTTTTTCTGGGGAGGAGGGGTGGTACTAGGCCTTGAACTCAGGGTCTTGGTGCTGTCCTTAGCTTTTTCATCAAGATTGACATTCTACCACTTGAGCTACAGCTCTACTTCCAGCTTTTTGCCAGTTAATTGAAGACAAGACTGTCAGGGGACTTTCCAGCCTGGACTGGCTTTGAACTGTGATCCTCAGATCTCAGCATCCCGAGCAGCTAAGATTATAGGCGTGAGCCAGCCGGTCACCCTTTCTTCTTCATGCCAACAAGCCAGGCAAGCTTGATTAACTGCTCCAGAATTTTGCTCAGGATCAACACTAAGCTCATTGGTCTTCATTTTGTCCAATTCATGAATAAATTGTTTTTAGCATTGACCTTGGTTCTTCAAGATCCCTCAGTGCACTCTGGGACATCAGAGATGCTCAGCACTCCCTACTGGGGCTCCTGAGTCCTGTTGGCTCAGCTCTGTTTCAGATCCAAGTCCCCAGAATGCCTCCTCATCTCCAAGCCAGGACGAGGGGCCAAGTTGGTGGAGGAGAGTTGGTGGCTAGCTGGGTCAGTCTGGAAAGCAAATGAGGGAAGGAAAGGTCTTTGAGTCTACGAATGCCAACTGCTCAAGTCGTGAGCTCACAAAACCGTTTCAGTGGTCTACAGTGGGACCTCTGGAGCCCTCCTCTCCCACACTAAGCTACCTCAACACCAAGCAGAAGGACCCATCCAGAGAAGGAACAGGAAACATTAAGTTCACGTAGCAGATGGGGTACTGAAAGAGGAAGCAGGTCCCTGGCTTAGAGACATAATGACACGGGGTTAACTCTGGGTTCTTGTCTCAGTGCCTAGAAGGCAGTTATTGATTCACACCTTCTAAGTTTAGCAGTAAATAATGTACAAATGGTCTTTCCATCTGTCTGGTTCTTGCTTGTGCAGGTTAAAGGTGATAGTAGCAGATAAGAAAGGCTGGCAAGGTTTGCATAAATGCTATTTCCTCTAAATCTCCTGCTGCGCTTAATCCCTACTGAGAGGTGGAACCTTTGGGAAGTTATTAAATCTTCAGATATCCATACTCAGGGATTATATAAAGGCTGGAGGGTGTGAATTGCTCTTCTTTCAGACCTTCTGTCAATCCAGGATGCCACAATCCAGGTAAAATGGCTCTGACCTGGAATCCCTGCTATTCAGGGAGACTGAGATCAGGAGGGTTAAGGTTTGGAACCACTTTAAGATATACTATTTCAAATCAGTTAGCCAGGGGTGATAGTGCATTAGTGTCATCCCAGCTATTCAAGAGGCCCCTAAATAGGTGGATCTCAGTCCAGGCCGACCCAGGGGAAAAAGTTGAGACTATCTGGAAAAATAACCCTGCTGGGTACTAATGGCTTATGCCTGTAATCCTAGCTTCTCAAGAGGCTGAGATTTGAAGATCACAGTTCAAAGCTGGCCCAGGCAGGAAAGTCCGTGACTCTTATCTCCAATTAACCACCAGAAAACCAGAAGTGGTGCTGTGGCTCAAGTGGTAGAACACTAGCCTTGAGCTGAAGAGCTCAGGGACAGCACCCAGGCCCAGAGTTCAAGACCCATTACCAACCAAAAAAAAAAAAAAAGCAAAAAAGGATAGAGACAAGGCTTAACTGAGAGAGTGATAAAAACAAAAAGGGTAGAGACAAGGCTTAACTGGCAGAGTGGTTGCCTAGCAAACGCAAAAGGCTTGAGTTCAAATCCCAGCAGCTCCACAAAAGGGAGGGAGGAAGGGAGGAAGGAAGGAAGGATGGATGTAAGGAAGGAAGGAAGGAAGGAGCCCTCACTAGACCCTGGTACCTTGATGTGAGAAGTCAGTTCTATAGTTTAGACATTTCCCAGCCTCTGGTATTTTGTGATAGGAGTATCAACAGAGGATAACAAAGGTTAAGACTCCTGTGTGCTTGTACAGCTTCAAGTGCACCTATAAATTAACCCTTCAGTTCTCACAGCACTTCATAACGTAGGTGCTCTTTTCATTCTACTTTTTTTCCTAGATGAGCATATTGATGCACATTGGAGAGAGGAGGTGACCTGCTGAAAGTTAGAACTCAGTCAGTCTGGCTTCCAGGCTCAGGCTCTGAGCGGGCATCATCTGCTAGGCCTAATGTAAATGAGGATAAAGGAACATGTGGAAACGTTCACCCCAAACAGTGAACAGCACCACAAACAGTGGCCTCCATTACCAGCAGTACCAACCAGGCCTTTCATGTCCTGAGCAAGCCACGTGGGGAGGAGAGGGGGAAAGGACACCAGGGTGCCACGGCCTGTGTGGTGGGAGGAACGCTCTGAGTAAGCCTGAGTGGGAGTCTGTGACATTTGATCCCTGGGACCCAAGATCCCAGCTGGGATTGTGTCATGAGACCACCCTGTCCGCGGCCACAGCCTCAAAGCCGAGTGCAGTGACCACGGACCCCTGGGACCAGCCACAGAGGCCACCAGGCTGGGGGACCCACCCACGGGTGCCCAGCATGGCCTTCCAGACTGCCCCGCTCTGCAGCCCAGGAGTTTGCATCTATAGCCTAAAACGTGAGTCGCGTGTTCTGATAGGAGCCATTGCCACGCAGCGAGATGTGTGGCCTCTGAGGCGGTTGGCAGGGGCGCGTGAACTCCTTCCCGAGTGGCATCTTCAGCCCATTCTCACCAAGGCCCCGTCCCTACCGAAAGGCCGGGGTGATCTGATTCCGTGTTTACTTCAGGAATGAGCTCAGCTGCCTGGCACACAGTGCTCTCCTTACAGCCCAGTCCTTGGGGTCGGCCTTGAGGGCACCCGGTTTTGTTAGCCACCCGCCCCCTCCCTGAGGTGTTTTGTGGGGGGGCCCTCTCCCTGTTCCCTGTAAGTACAGAGCTAGCCACGCTGCGTCTTTGGCACGATGACATCATGTCCACATTTCCCACAGCACAGCAGTTTCCCCGTCAAGCTGACCCACCTCGATCCTGGGCTGCCCTCCCCCCTCCCCTGCTCCAGCTCTGCACAACTGCCAGGAAACAGGGTAGGCTTGTTTTCCTCTGAATTATTTATTCCAGGATGGCTCCGCTTGGGTGGTATGAGAATGACTCAGAGTGTCCTGGACGCCACCTCCAAAGGTAAAGATGCCCCACCGGCCAGAGTGCCCTGGGCCAGCCCGCCCCATCGGTGAGCATGAAAACAAAAACCCACAAGGGCTCACAACACCCCTTTCCAAGGGTAAACATGTGTGGGGCGATGTCTGTGAGTTCACTGGGAAAAGGAGGGGCAGAGGCAATGGCGGGGGGGGGGGGGTGGGGGGGGGGGGAGTGGGGGTGGGGGTTGTGAGGCTTTGTGACAGTGACTCTGAGACCCGAGCAGGGCACAGGGCCCTGGGCAGGGGTGAGGGGGGCCTGCAGTGGCTCTCTGTAGTCTGGAAACTGATCTTTTTGGTATGTGTGCCAGTCCTGGGGCTGAACTCAGGGCCGAGGCCCCTTCCCTTAGCTTCTTTGCCCAAAGCGGACTCTGCCCCTTGAGTCACAGCGCCACTTCTGGCTTTTTGGTAATTTAGTTGGAAGTAATCTCATGGACTCTCTTCCCCCTCAGACTAGCTTCCAACCACGATCCTCAAATTTTAGCCTCCTGAGTAGCTAGGATTACAGACATGAGCCATGGCGCCTGGCCTAGGCAATGTGTCTTTTTTGTGTGTGTGCCAGTCCCGGGGCTTGAACTCAGGGCCTAGGCACTGTCCCTGGGCTTTTTTTTATTTTTTATTTTTTCCCTCAGGGCTAGCACTCTACCACTTGAACCACAGCGCCACTTCTGGCTTTTTCTGTGTATGTGGTACTGAGGAATCGAACCCAGGGCTTCATGCATACTAGGCAAGCAGTCTATCGCTAAGTCACATTCCCAGCCCAGCAATGTGTCTTTATGTTAATATGATGTGTTAGGAGGAACCTAAATATGAGCCACCTAGTTTGGAGTCCAACAGAAAAGTGCCAGGGGTTAATGTCTGAAGTCGTTGAGGAATTAGGAACAAGAGGTAAAGATCCAAATAGAGGATCTTTCAATGAGCCACAAAAGGCTTCAAGGCTCTCCTCTTTTCACATGGACAAATCAGCACGGCACCAGGTCCACGTGTGGTCCTGCGGCCAGTGAGACTCGCCGCCATTGATGGAACACAAGAAGGGCCTCTTCAGATGCAGACACTCAGATCTTGGACTGCCCAGCCTCCAGAACTATGAGATCAATTTCTGCTCATTTCAATTATCCAGGCTCGAGTATTTTGTTATAGCAGCTCCAAGCACACACAGATGGAGGCCCATCTTCAAATACATCCAGTAGTATCTTCAAGGACAAAAGACTGAAATAATAAGTTGACTGGCTGTGACGGTGCTGCCCAATGCAGGCTACAGAGTTGATGGCAGGCAGCAAGTGGCTCAGTGTCAGAAAGGACAAGTGGAGCATTTGGGGTTCTTCCTAGAGAGAGGGCATTGGGAGCCTGAGGAAAGCGGTTTGGTGTTGAACTGCTCACTGGCAGGTTCTTTGGTCCTGAGGGATGCTAACCTTTGTTCCAAAATCTACCGCAGCTAGACCACTAGCTTTATTTTTATTTCTGGCCGTACTAGGGTTTGAACTCAGGGCTTTGCACTTGCTAAGCAGGTTGGGCGGGGAAGGGGTGGGCAGAGAGGCTGGGCACTATTCCTGAGCTCTTCTGGGCTAGCGCTCTACCATTTTGAGCCATAGCACCACTTCTGGTTTTCACGTGATTAATTGGAGATAAGATTCTCACAGGGGCTAGGAATGTGGCTTAGTGGTAGAGTGCTTGCCTAGTATGCATGAAGCCCTGGGTTCAATTCCTCAGTACCACATATACAGAAAAGGCCGGAAGGGGTGCTGTGTCTCAAGTGGTAGAAGTTAGCCTCGAGCAAAAAGAAGCTCAGGTACAGTAGTGCCTAGGCCCTGACTTCAAGCCTCAGGACTGGCAGAAAGAGGGGGAGAGGGAGGGAGAGAGGGAGGGAGGGAGAGAGAGAGAAAGAGAGAGAGAGAGAGGGAGGAAGGGAGAGAAAGAAGGACAGAGGGAGGGAGGGAGAGGGAGAGAGAGGGAGAGAGAGAGGGAGAGGGAGAGAGAGAGAAAGAGAGAGAGAGAGAGGGAGGAAGGGAGAGAAAGAAGGACAGAGGGAGGGAGGGAGAGGGAGAGAGAGGGAGAGAGAGAGGGAGAGGGAGAGGGAGAGAGAGGGAGAGAGATTCTCACAGACTTTCCTGCCGTGGCTGGCTTTGAACCATGATCCTCAACTCTTACCTTCCTAAGCAGATAGGATTACAGACATGAGTCACCAGCGACCAGCAAGGTGTTTGATTTTTAAGCCATGCTCTGGTTTTTGAGATAGGGTCTCAATTTTTGTCTAGACCAGCCTAAGCTGTGATCCTCCTATTTATAAGTCTCATCATAGCTGGGACAAAAATGTGTGAGTCTACCCAGCTATTAGTTGAAGTAGGGTCTCATGAAAAAGTTGTTTTTGTGGGCTGGGTGAGTGACCCCAAAGGTGTCTTTCCCCATCTGAAGGGAAAATATTTCCACATCAGAAAGGCAGCAGGCCAGCCTGTGGCTTGGTTGAATTCTCGATTATGCCTGGTAAGCTTTCTCCCCTGAGCTTGGGCCCAGCCCAGTTCCAGCATCCAGCTATAAGCAAAGGCATTGTAAATCAACCAGTTTATTATTTGCCCATCCAGCCTTTTGAAGCCAGAGTTCCCACATTTTTAAGAGCTTGATGTCATAAAATTCCCGTGTGTGTGTGTGTGTGTGTGTGTGTGTGTGTGTGTGTGTGTGTGTGTGTGTGTGTGTGTGTGTGTGTGTGTGTGTGTGTGTGTGTGTGTGTGTGTGTGTGTGTGTGTGTGTGTGTGTGTGTGTGTGTGTCTACATTGGAACTGTGAGCTGCGTGGATGGCCCGGGCACAGGGCTGCTGCGTGAGCTCCCGGGAACTCGTGGGATGGATACTCAGACATCCTGGGGTTGTCTGGAAGTTAAATGTTAGTCTTCTGAAAAGAACCAGGCCCTCAAAGTGGCAGCTGCTGTGACTGTAAGTGCAGTGCAAGCAGCTTTCTATTTAAAGCCCTCACACCTGGTGCTTGAAGACTTGGTGTTTTCCAGTGGGCGCCTCTAGCCCTGGGGTCGGGTCCCCGTCTAACTTTCCTTGCTCAGCTGGTAGAACCCAGCCTGCCGGCAGGAAGAGAAAGGCGTTGACAGAAGTTGCTGGCAGTTGGTTGTCTAGTGCATTCTGGGCTTGAGGGACTAACAATGGCCCTGGAAATGCTGCTCGGATGAGGGCAGAGCTGAGTGCTTCCCTTCCCCTCGGGTGGAGGGGGCCACCTACCTTCGAGTGCCCCCCGGGTCCCAGGGTGCCTACTCAAAATAAACTCAGATCTGTCCCTCCTTGGTGGCCTCTGGGAGAAGGCAGGAAGTGGGGAATGTGTAGCCACAGCTACCTGCGGAAGAGACCCAAGTCACCTGCAGGTAGGTCTGCTGGCCACATAGGTAGCATGACTCACGCCTATAAGCCTAGCTACTCAGGAAGTTGAGATCTGGGGATCTCAGTTCAAAGCCAGCCTGAGCAGACAAATCCAAGAGGTTTTTTTTGGGGGGGGGTCGGTTGTGGGGCTTGTTCTTTGGGCCTGGGTGCTGTGCCTCAGCTCTCCAGCTCAAGGTGACTGCTCTACCACTTGAGCCACAGCGCCACTTTGGTTTTCTGAGTGGTTTACTGGAGATGAGTCTCACTGAGTTTCCTGCCCGGGCTAGCTTTGAACTGTGATCCTCAGATCTCCTGAGTAGCTAGGTATGAGCCACCAATGCCCAGCTTCCAAGAGATTCTTAACTCCAATAATCCAGTAAAAAAAAAAAAAAAAAAAAAAAAATGTGGAGATGTAGCTCAAGCACCAGCCTTGAATTTTTGCTTTAAAAAAAAAGCTAAGTGAGAGGCCCTGAGTTCAAGTCCCAGTACCTGCACCAAATAAAATGGTGCATATTGCCAGATATACAGAGTGCTGAACACTCACTCCAAGATTGGTTGAGGCGGGGGCTGGAGGACTGGCCTTTCCTCCCTTCTGTGCCCAGGTATGGGGCACGTCATCAGGTTTCTACCGCAGGGGGACAGGGACAGGGCGCCCAGCCTGGCCAAGGTGATCAGCCCAAACAAGGCCCCATTGTTCACAGGAGCTTTTCACGGTGGTCTCGCAGAGACAGGGACATTGGACAGAGAGGAACAGAGACATTCCAGAGGTTTTTCACATGTAAGTGGATATTTCCTCTGTGAGTTTCTAGACTAAATAACACTCCCCATGTCTAAGGTTCAGTGTGTAGCCACCTCACCTCGCCAGCCGCCGGGGAGGATCAGGTCGGCTGAGAGACACCTGTCCTCTGCCCCCCTGCCTACCCAGCACCCACACTGACGAAGATTGTTGGTATAACTTGGGAACAAAAAAGCAAACTTTTAAGAATAAATAAATGCGCCCTGGCTGCCCTGTATCTTCATTCACTTATGTGTTAGGAATTTAAGCACATCTTACCTTGTAGGGCTGTTTGGGGTCACAGCTATAACTGAGATAATAATGAATTTTCATGTGACCCCCACCCCGCACACACACGACCAGCCCCCCTCCCATGGGGACGGAGTCTACATGAGGGCTCCCGCTCTGTTCTCCACACTGGCTGGTTCTTGACAGATTAAATAATGATGTGAATCTTCCATTAAAACTTCAGTACCCCCAAGAATTCATCACTCGAGACCCCAGCTACCGGTGGTCTTTTTGCATTTCCAGAATGTGATAGAATTATGGTCACATGGCATAGTTGCTATATGCTTTGGTAAATTGGCTTTTCACTCCTGATAGATTCATTTCTTTCTTTCTTTTTTTTTTTTAGCACTGGATAATAGTCCATTCTTTAGATGTAGCCCTATATTTTCAAGAAGCTAGACATTTAATGGGGTACATAATTTATTAATAACTAGTATTATAATAAAATCTGTAATAAAGAGGCCAAATATTGTGGCTCACACTTATAATCCCTGCTATGCAGAAGGCAGAGGTGGTGAAGGTCAAGGTTCAAAGCCAATCCCAGACAAAAAGTAAGCAAGATGTCACCTCTTCCCCCCTCCCCCCAGTCTCAACATGAAAGCCAAGTATGGTGGCAGGTACTGCAACTCCACCTGAAAGGGTGATACAGACAGGAGGATCCCAGGCAAAAGGCATGAGACCCTATCTAAATAACCAAAGCAAAAGGGAGGGTTGGGTATGGTTCAAACAGTAGAGCACCTACCTGGCAAGTGTGAGGCTCTGAATTCAAACCCTAGTACTGCCAACAAAAGTAATAACATTTAGTGTAAATGGAACAGTTTCTATATAGGCCCTACTGATAGGAAAGCTGTTGAAGCCTCTTTGATGGTGGTAAGTAAACTGAGGCACAGAGACAACCTGACTTATCCAAGTCAGTGACCTGAGATTCATAGAAGAGTCTAGATTCCTGGCCAATGACTCAGCCACAGATCAGAGCATAATATAGGTTTCTGTGCACATGTCAGGAGGGGCAGATGCTGCCCTATGCCACAGCCTGCCAAGTGTGAGGTCTCCTCTCCCACCCCCTTCAACTCCACCTCCTTTCACTCATTGCTCTAGCCAAGGAAAAAGAGCTGCTTACCTACTGGGCATACTCAGAACATCCTCTCTCCTCTTCCGCAAAGATGGGGTCAACTGGTCAACCCCAGGGTTTGGTAAAACAGCAAGTCCCATTGGGAGTGTGACCTCAGCAAGCCCATTTGCCTGTAGACCTGTTGTGTCCAATTTATCTTTATTTGTTTTATTCTTTATCTTTTCAACTTGTCTAAAATAGTCGCACACACTCATCGATCAGTATTACCTCTTCCATCACTCTCCCTCCCACAACGAGTAGCTTTATAAAAGCAATGGTGGGCCAGGTATCAGTGGCTTACACCTGTAATCCTAGCTATTCAGGAAGCTGAGATCTGAGGATCAATTTGAAGCCAGTCCAGGCAGGAAAGTCTCATCTCTAGTTAACCACCAAAAAGCTAGATATGGAGCTATGGCTCAAGTGGTAGAGCACCAGCTGTGAGCAAAAACTTTAGGAATCATGCTCAGGCCCTGAGTTCAGGCTCCAGGACACACATACACACACACACACACACACACACACACACAGCAGTGGTGCTGCCATCCATTCAACTGTCCAGCTCTGATTCCTGCCTCTGATTGGTTAGAGTTTAAGTGGTTTATCTTGGTTTACCATTGGGTCACATCCTCATAAGCCCACTGTGGTGAATATAAATAGACTTTTTTTTTTTTTGTCGGTCGTGGGGCTTGACTCCTGGGCCTGGGCACTTTCCCTCAGCTCTTCAGCTCAAGGCGAGTGCTCTACCACTTGAGCCACAGCACCACCTCTGGTTTTCTGGTGGTTTATTGGAGATAAGAGTCTCACAGACTTTCCTGCCCAGGTTGGCTTTGAACTGTGATCCTCAGATTTCCGCCTCCTGAGTAGCTAAGATTATAGGCATGAGCCCCTGGTGCCTGGCAACAAATCTTCTTTAAAAACAAAACAAAACAAAACATCTATTTGAATTCTGGCAAAGGAGCGGAGGCAGGAAAGAAGGCAGTAGTTGCTGATGATGCTAAGCTAGGCGCTAGGTCAGCTCAGCAGGCTGCAAAGAGCCGTCTGAGGATTTGTGGCCACTTGCAGGGCGGAGGGAGCCAGGTTGAGAAGGAGGCATGGAAATTCACAGCTGGTTTCTTTAAAGAGTGGTGGCACTTCCCATCACCCCACGCCTACCCCACCCCCTAAGGATGACTGGGAGGACACTACTGAGAAAAATGACAGGCATGCTCAAGAGCCTCAGGACAGAAAAGTCCATGGTACTGTGGCTCAACTGGTAGGCTAGCACTGAGCGTAAAGAGGCTCAGGGACAGCACCCAGGCCCTGAGTTCAAGCCCCAGGACTGGCAAAAAAAAAATTACCTGATTTATGTAGCTGTTATCCCGCTATGTATCACCTTTATAATAACAAAAGAAATCTTTTTAAAATCTAATTTTTTTTTCTGGCAGTACTGGACCTTGAACCCAGAACCTCAAATGCTAAGTAGTCGTGCTCCCACTTGAGACACAACCGTAAGTTCCAAGAAGAAAAAGGTTCTGGGCCCAAAGCTGCAGGAATGACCAGATATGGCCCACAAGAACAAACATGTGCTATGCTGGCACATGGGGCCGAGCAAGGAAGTCAGGCGCCAGGCGAGGATGGAGCGGTCCCCGGCCCCCAGGGCTGCAGGTGAGCGCCCCCCCGCCCCCTGCCCCGGGACAGCACCAGCTTGGAGTGTGTGTGGATCCAAGGGAAGCACTGGCAGGTGGCAATGCCACGGCCTCCTCCCTCTGCATTCTTGAGAGGCAGAAAGCTGGGGGAAGCAGGGGGGCACTTTGAGTAGCAACCCCCCCTACACACACAAGACTCCCACAAGTTTCTGCCTAGGAGCATCCTGAGCTCACCAGAAAGCATTTAACTTTGGGGAATTCTGTCATGGTGGTCTCCCAAAGTGCTTTGAGGGCTTCTTGTCATCCAAGAACTGCTGGAAAGTCACAGGCTGTCGGACAAGACCACTAGATGCTGGAGGAAAGAAGTACCCCAAAGAATGCAGACCAGGCCCTGGAGAAGGAAGACAGTTTACTTGGGCACAGTGGTACACTTGTGGTTCCTGCTACTGGGAGACAGACAATATATAGATAGAATTAGAGATAGAGATAGAGAAGGCCTCTGAATAGGCTAGGTTGGCCTTTAACTGCTTCCTTGACTTTTAAAATGCTGGGGTTACAAGCGTGTACTACCATGGCCAACCTAGGATTGCTTGAGCCAAGGAGGTTGACACCACCTTGGGCAAGTGAGACTTGATCTCAAAAACAAGCAAGAACCAAAGAAAGGGCTTCCCTTCCATCCATGCATGCCACATCCTAGGTTTGTGATTTTGACTAGACCTTGAATCTCTCCCAAGGCAGGAAAGCCATGTGAATTCATTAAAAAAAAAAAAAAAAAAAAAGCTATTGATACTGGAGATTTAGACTCCAGGCCCAAAATTCTGGAGTTCCACATTGAGTTCTGTCCACTCACACTTACATGACAAATAAAGAAACATGGAGAAGGGAGGGAAGGGAAATGTATTCCATGGCACCGCGGCTGCACGAGGCAGCAGTTCAGCCCTTCTTCAGCCATCCTCCAGGTGCAGATCCAAGCTTAGGGGTTTTTTAATTCTTGAATGCTGTCCTTAAGATTTCTAGCTTTTTGATAGGTAAAGATAAGAGTCTTAGGCTGGGAAGGTGGCTCAGTGGTAGAGCACTTGCCTTGCATGCCTGAGGCCCTGGGTTCGATTCTTTAGCACCAGATAAGCAGAAAAAGCCGGAAGTGGTGCTGTGGCTCAAGTGGTAGAGTGCTAGCCTGGAGCTGAAAAGCTGAGGACCAGAATTCAGGCCCCACCACTGACAAAAAAAGATAAGAGTCTCCTGGACTTTTCTGTCTGAGCTGGCATTGAACCTCAATCCTGAGATCTTAGCCTCCTGAGTAGCTAGGATTACAAGCATGAGCCATTGCTACCTGGCTTTTAGTTTTTAGACAAAGAAATGGAGCAGGAGAGAGAAGAGCATAAGTATTAAGCAGCCCTGCTCTAAATATGGCCTGGCTGATCATGATTTCAGTCTTTATTTTGGAAGGGGTAAGTAAAATTGTTTATTTTGTCAGTTGTGGGACTTAAACTCAGGGCCTAGGCACTGTCCCTTAGCTTCATAGAAAAAAAGAGAAGAAAAGGACTTTTAAAAGACACAAAAAGGAAAAGAAACAAAACTAAATAAAACAACTAAAAAGAAACCCAACTTTAGCTGTGTACCAGTGGCTCAAGCCTGTAAACCTAGCTGCTCAGGAGACTGAGATCTAAGGATTGCTGTTTGAAGACAGCCAGGACAGGAAAGCCCATGAGACTCACATCCAATTAACTACCAGAAAACCAAAAGTGGCACTGTGACTCAAAATGGTAGAGTGCTAACCTCGAGTGAAAAAACTTAGGGACAGCACTCAGGCCCTGAGTTCAAGTCCCATTATAGACCAAAGGGAAAAAAAAGTTATTGCTGTCATCATTGACTGGAATAAAAAGTCATCTTTACCTGGCTTGTGGTCAGTGTGATGAGACTGTTCCTTAGGGGCAGTTCATGTCCTTGTCAGAAAGATGTTATCATCAGTGCTATCCTAGAACGCAAGGTGACTGCAGAGCGACTGTGGAGAGAATGGCTGACAGCAGAGACATTGCACAATGCAGGCAGCCACGGCGTGCTTCCCTCCTGCTTTTAGTGAAGTCATGGACCCAGCAAAAACAGCTTTTTTATTTTTTAGTAATTAGTATACACCCAGGATTTATTTGAATTAGTAAAAACAATAAACATAATGGAAGCATAACCATTTCATAGCAAAGAACAAAAAATGACTGGGGCTGAGAAGGTGGCTCAGTGGTAGAGCGCTTGCCTTGCATGCGTGAGGCCCTGGGTTCGATTCCTCAGCACCACATAAGCAGAAAAAGCTGGAAGTGGTGCTGTGGCTCAAGTGGTAGAGCACTAGCCTTGAACTGAAGAGCTGAGGGACAGTGCCCAGGCCCAGAGTTCAGGTCTCATGACCGGACCCCCCCCCCCCCAAAAAAAAGACTAATACACATATGAAAAATTCCTTAAGTTCATTTTTTGTTTTATTTTCAAGTTATTTTATTATCAAGTACTTGTGCACAGGGGCCGTCATTCCACAATCGGGTTATGAGGACGACGCATCTTGAGCAACGTCACTCCTCCCATCATCCCACCGTACCCTCCTTCCATAGTTCTCTCAACTTCTCACACTATTTGGAATTTAGGCCTTGGGTTTATTAAATATGCAAAGCAGCTTCAAGGACGACGTCACATATTTTTTTTTCTTTTTCTGCTGGTACTCAGGGCCTGGGTGCTAGCCCTTGACTTCTTTCCCACTCAAGGCTGGCACTTTACCACTTGAGTCACAGCTCTACTTTCTAGCTTTTTGGTGGTTAATTGAAGATAAGAGTCTCATGGACTTTCCTGCCTGGGCTGGCTTTGAACTGCAATCCGCAGCTCTCAGCCTCCTGAGTAGCTAGGGTGGCAGGCGCGAGCCACTGATGCTGGCTCATGATTCTTTTATTGAAGTGTGCAAAAGCCATTCCTTTCTGTCTTGTTCACCGTCCCCCTTCCCATCCCACAGGAACCTGGAGACTTGGGCTCTAACTAAGCTCAGGCACTGGCTGAGCTGGTCTGCCCTGGATGGTGTGTAGAAAACCACAAGAACCAGAGGGGCTGATGGTTGTCTGTCTCTGCCAATTTCCCAAGGAATACTGCAGGGGGTTTCCTAGGCCAGTGGAGAGCAGAGCCAGCCAGCCTGTGCCTGCAGCCTCCAGAGAGAAGTTGGGTAACTCTGCTCCCTCCCTCCTCCCTTCCCTGCCCACATGGATGGCTCTGGGCTCTCTTTCCAAGTTCCCCAGGCCCCTGAGCCAAGGAGCAGGCAAGATAGTTAATTTTAGTGCTGATGTGTGGCTGGGAAGCCAGTGCGAGCAGCTGCTTTCTGATACGGGCAAAGGGAGCTGTTTGTGTTGGAGCATTGGGGAAATTAGCCGGAAGGGAGGCTATAGACATGGTTGATGCCCCTGGCCTTCCAACACTAGGGAGAGGATCCCATACCCTTCAGTGACAATACTGACTAGACAGTTCCGTTTAGTAGATGCCAGTGGAGTGCTGTGTACTGCATGGACCCTGAGACCAACAAGACAAGGCTCTGTGCCTTGTGATGACCAGGGAGGAGCCACATCATGGAAACATCCATCGACCCATCCATCTACCCATCCACCCATCATTCTATCACCCATCCACCCATCCATCTACCCATCCATCCACCCACTCACCTATCCATCTGCCCATCCATCTACCCATCCATCTACTCATCCACCTACCTATCCACCCACACACCCATCCATCCATTCATCCATCCATCCATCCATCTGCCCATACATCCACTCATCCATTCATCTACCCATCCATCCATCTGCCCATACATCCAACACCCATCCATCTACCCACCCATCCATCCATCTACCCACCCATCCATCCATCTGTCTGCCCATCCACCCAACCACCCATCTATCCGTCCACCTGCCCATCCATCCATCCATCTACCCACCCATCCATCTATACCCATCTATCCACACATCCATCCACTCATCCATCATCCATCCACCCATCCATCCATCTACCCATCTATCCACTCATCCATCCATCATCCACACATCCATCTATTCATCTACCCACTCACCCAGCCATCTATTCATCACTGAAGGTTGAGTGAAGGGAAAAGGAACATGGGAAACACCCAGCGTGACATAAAGTGGGGTCTGGGACCATGGAGAGGTATCAAGACAGAAGGACTGACAAGGTACTGGTGGCTCATGCCTGTAATCCTAGCTATGCAAGAGATTGAGATCTGAGCATTGCAGTTCAAAGCCAGCCCAATCAGGAAAGTCTGAGAGACACTTATCTTCAATTAACCAGGAGAAAGTGATAAGGAGGCAGGGCTGTGGCTCAAGTGGTAGAGCACTAGCCTAGAGTGAAAAAGCTAAGGGACAGCACCCAGGTCCTGAGTTCAAGCTCCAATACCCTGTTCTCTTCCCCCCCCCCCAAAAAAAGAAAAGGAGTGGTCAGGGTGAGACACAAGACTGCAGCTCACCTGGCACTAAGAGGAGGCTGGGAGGAATCTGGGAGGGAGGCAGAGGGGATGGAGAAGGGGGATGGATGTTTGGCAGGCTGGCTGGTGCATTCTGGGAACATGGAGGAATCCATCATGGCTGGGGAAGGGGTATGTTGCTGAGGATCATCAGAGGAGGAAGCTGAAGAAGTGCACAGAGGCCAGGCCGCCAAGGTCACCCTCCATACTCAGGAAGATGGACTTGTGTGTATACACACACACACACACACACACACACACACACACACACACACACACACACACACACGTGGTCAAATCTGAAGGTAATGCACAGCTTGTGTAGGCCTCTGTCCCTGATGAACTGACTCCACTAGCCAAACTTGGACTCTTCAAAAAGGATTGGAAAAGCAGGGCAGTGGTCAGCATAGCCTTCTGAGAGCAAGGCTGGCCTCCTTGCTGTCTTGGCCTCCAACTCTGCCTCCCTTTCATTGCCCCATCCCAACACCATATGAAGTTCCTGCTGTGGAAATGTCTTTGGTGACAAAACTTGTATAAAGAAGGCCAAGGGACTCAAGAGCCCAGAGGCCAGTGCCATGGGGGGCAGTGGTGGCTGCAGGACGGAGGGCTAAGCTCAACTCAGAGACCTGCAGTGGACCGGAGCGGCTTCTGAGCAGCTGGGGACTCCTGGGAACGGACTTTCTAAGGTCGTAAGGCCTCAATGGTGTCCCCAACCCCTACTGGGGGTGACAGTGGCCAGGTATCTCCGTGCCATCCACAGGTGTGGCAAGGCTTAGGAACAAACACCTGGCTCCTTCTTATCCAGATGGCCCCCTGGCTGTCCTTGCGAAGACCCAGTTGTGCCAGCACTGAGACCTGAACTCAGGACTTGTGTTCTTACTTGGGTTTTTGCTTGAGACCAGCTCTCTACCACTTGAGCCACAACTTTACTTCCAGTTTTTTGTTTGTTTTTTTTTGTCGGTCGTGGGGCTTGAACTCTGGGCCTGGGCGCTGTCTCTCAGCTCTTCAGCTCAAGGCGAGCTACAGCGCCACTTCCGGTTTTCTGGTGGTTTTTATTGGAGATAGGAGTCTCACGGTCTTTCCTGCCCTGCCAGGGCTGGCTTTGAACCGCGATCCTCAGATCTCAGCCTCCTGAGTAGCTAGGATTACAGGCGTGAGCCACCAGCGCCTGGCCTACTTCCAGTTTTTTGATGGCCAATTAGAGAGAAGAGTCTCAGAAACGTTACTGCCCAGGGTTGGTTTAGAATCATGATCTTCAGCCTCCTGAGTAGCTAGGATGACAAGTGTAAGGCACCAGTGCCCAGGGGCAAATTGATTGCAAAGAGCAGCCATTTTTCCCTCATAAATTCATATGGCTGCCAGCAGGGAACTGTGATGGGGGAAGCAGTTTGCCTCGAGGTGAGATGGTGAGGGAGAATCATGGCTGCATCTTACCCCAGCCAGGACAGCAATAAAGGAGGTATGTGGCGCCCTCTGGTGAGAACAGAACCAACTTCACCCACAGCACCTGTCCGCAGACGACCCAACCTAGTTATTGCCCACCACAATCCAAGGTGCATATCTTCCTTTTCTTTCCTCTCTTCTACTTTTCTTCTTTTCTTTCTTTTTCCTTCCTTCCTTCCTTCCTTCCTTCCTTCCTTCCTTCCTTCCTTCCTTCCTTCCTTCCTTCCTTCCTTCCTTCCTTTCTGTCTTTCTGTGTGCTGTATCTTTCTTTCTGTCCTTCTGTCGGTCATGGAGCCTGAACTCTGGGCCTGGACGCTGTCCCTCAGCTCTTCAGTTCAAGGCTAGCGCTCTATTACTTGAGCCACAGCACCATTCCCAGCTTTTTCTGCTTATGTGGTGCTGAGGAATCAAACCCAGAGCCTCATGCATGCGAGGCAAGCACTCTACCACTAAGCCACCTTCCCAAGCTCTTCCTTCCTTCTTTCCTTCCTCCCTTCCTTCCTTCCTTTCTCCCTTTCTCTCTTCAACCCTTCCTCCCTCCCTTTCTCCCATCCCTCCTTCCTTTCTTTTGTGCAGGTACTGGGGTTGAATTCAAGGCCTGAGCACTGACCCTTAGCTTTTTTCATTCTAGGATGGTAGCATTTGAGCCACAGCTCCACTTCCAGCTTTTTGCTGGTTAATTGGAGATAAGAGTCTCACAGACTTTTCTGCCTGGACTGGCTTCAAACTGCCATCTTAAGATCTCAGCCTCCTGCACTCTTAGAATTATAGTCATAAGAACCAGCACCCAGCTCTATTGATAACTTTTGACATACATATATATACACCTGGTCAAACAGCTCCACAGACAGGACAAGGAACTTCTGAGTCATTCCCAAAAGTGTCCTCAACTCCCTGAGATCCCCTCCCCCACCTGTCTGCTCCCCCAGCCCAGGCAACCAAAATCTATTTCCTGTTACTCTTGACTAGGGGTTTCTCTGGGGGGGTTTGTTTTGTTCCTTGCATTTTCTAAAATTTTATGCCAACTTGACCATACAGATCGTTGTGGCTGACAAGATCATCTGTAGAATTCCTAAGTACAGGAAGACCTCAGAATATGACTGCATTTGAAATTGAAGGAAATTAAAATGATTCAACTTGATTAAATTGATTCAAAATGATTAAAATTATTCATCCCTAACCATATATTGGTGTCGTTGATTGGGATGCAGATAGAATAGAGCAGACTGCATGAAGACACCGGAAGAAAACCCACTTACAAGTTGAGGGAAAAGTTCTCAGAAGACATTGGACCTGCAATAGCCTTAACCTAGGACTTCAGTAACCAGAACCAACAAGGGCCAGCTGCCGGGGCTCACACCTGCAATCCCAGCTGCTCAACAGGCTTAACTCTGATGGCCACAGTTCAAAACCAGCCTAGGCAGACAAACCCAAGAAACTCTTATCTCTAATTAACCAACAAAAAGCCAGAAGTCAGGACTGGGAATGTGGCTTAGTGGCATGCATGAGGCCCAGGGTTCGATTCCTTGGTACCACATAAAGTAACAAAAAAAATTAAGCCAGAGTGGAGGTGTGGCTCAAATGGTAGAGTGCCAGCCTTGAGCAGAAAAGGTAAGCAAGAATAAGAGGCCTTGAATTCAATCCTATCACTGGAGCTCAGAAAAGAAACCCCATTAATGTTCACACTCCCCACCTCTCCCTTACCTGGTCCCTGGTAGCCACTAATCTGCTTTCTGTCTCTGTGAATTTGCCTAGGCTGGACATTTCATGCATATAGAGTCAGCCAACACGTGGCCTTTGCATCTGGAGTCTTTCACTGAGCACCATGTTTTCAGAGCTCTATCAGGTTGTAGCTGACATCCTAGCAATATTGTGTCTACCACCCCTAAATAAATGGACAAATAAACCAACTTGGAATGCACTTTGAAGCTGCGTTTCAGAATGGAATTCTGCAATTGTCTTCAAAAACATGCATCTGCGGGCTGGGAAAGTGGCTCAATGATAGAGCGCTTGCCTTGCATGCATGAGGCCCTGGGTTTGATTCCTCAGCACCACATAAGCAAAAAGAAAAAAAAAAGCCGAAGTGGCGCTGTGGCTCAAGTGGTAGAGTGCTAGCCTTGAGCTGAAGAGCTGAGGGGCAGCGCCCAGGCCCAGAGTTCAGGCCCCACGACCGGACCCCCCCCAAAAAAAAACATGCATCTGCTTATTCTCCGTCGAAGTGAACCATGGGACTCATTCCTCCAGAGCCGGGACTATAGCGGGCTGGAGGGTGTGTGCTCTTCCAACCGTAGACAGCGGCCACGGAAATGGCCATGTGAGGACATGGACACAGGTTGCCAGAATCTGACTTGGCAGGCAGATGTGTTTGTGTGCCCTACACTGGCTATCCTTTGTATGTTAAGCCCATGTTTTAGAATTGGGGAGTTTTTTACAAAGAATTCCTTTAAAAATCAGCTCATTGGGCCTGGGAATGTGTCCTAGTGGTAGAGTGCTTGCCTAGCATGAATGAAGCCCTGGATTCGATTACTCAGTACTATATACAGAGCTGGAAGTCGTGCTGTGGCTCAAATGGTAGAGTGTTATCCTCAAGCAAAAGAAGCTCAGGGACAGCACCCAGGTCCTGAGTTCAAGCCCCAGGACTGGCAAAAAAATAATCAGCCAACTGGTATTGCTCCTCTCCTGCCTGGTTGGCGGGGGGGGGGGGGGGGAGGGGGAGGGCTGCAGGAGTCTTCTCAGGTCCCCTGGGCACCATGACCCACACAGGGCCCCTGGGTTCTACTCCTGCCCACTTCCCTGGCAGCCTCCAGGCCGCCAAATCCACCCCTTGCCCAAATAAACTCCAGCTGGGTGCCTGCCTTTCCTTAGGCTGAACCATGAGGACCATGAGTCGGTTGGTTGGTCTGAGCTTTTGTTTTTTCGTTTATATCTGTGCCAGTACTGGGGCTTGAACTCAGGGCCTGGGCGCTGTCCATTAGCTTTTTCACTCAAGGCTGACACTCTCCCATTTGCGCCACATCTTCACTTCCAGCTATTTGCAGCTTCGTGGGAGATAAGAGTCACAGACTTACCTGCCCCAGCTGGCTTTGAACCAAGATCCTCAGATCTCAGCCTCTTGAAGTAGCTTAGGATGACAGGCGTGAGCCACTGGCACCCAGCCAGACCATGAGTTGTTGACTGAGTTTGGGGATTTTTCTCATTCTGTGAACATCCCCACCCACTAGAACAACCAGCTCACTCTACTTTGCTTGGGGATTTGGGGGGCTAGCACAGAACACCCTATAGCCTGGAACCCCCTCAGTTTCACACAAACCAGTATAACGGAGCACATCACCTCCCGCTTCCTGCCCTTCCCCTTCCCCCCAAATTAAATAGAATCAAAATACAAAACCAAAGGCAAAGTTCAATTGAACTCTCTGGCCTGCCTGATGCGTGACTCACAAGTCACCGGCAACACAACCTCCAATTTCCTTCTGGTGCAAGAGGTGAGCTTTGCCTCCTGCCCACCAGTGACTGTCCGGGGGCCCAGCGTGGACACTCGGCCTGGGGTACGGAGGACGCTCGGATCACATTCACCGCTGCGAACAGCTCGCTGCCAGATGGCCCTGCGGCCCTCTGAGGATGATGAGATGACAGACACCATTCGGAACTGAGCAGGCCGATGATCAAGACTGTGAAAAGAACACTATGATGTGACTTTTCATAGTTTCCCGAGTAAATATTATACTCACTGCTGCTTGGATTACTAAGACTTTGGAAATGGATGAGGAAATCTGTTCCCAAACAGACTCCTCATTTTTTTTTTTCTCTGTCACCTAGGCACTCGGCATTGTTGTGAGATTGTTTTCCTGGGCTCGCCCCGGCCTCTCTGCTCAGCGCATTCCCTCAGAGTGAGCTCCTGGCACCTCTCAAGCTTCATTCTGAAGCCATCTCTCATTTCCCAGCTCTTCCACGCCAGCTCCTGATCCAACAGGCACCATGCCACGAGCAGGTGACTCAAAGCCGCGCTCCCCCCCCACCACCCCATGCTGCTGTGGGAAAGAGAGTGATGGAAAGGCAGCGCTGCAGCCCCCTAAGCCTCTCCACAGGGGGCCAAGTTCCGATTGACCAGGACCTGCTCCATAGGCCTCCTCTTGGTCCCATGCAGTGGCAGTCGAGACGACAACGATCCTGTGACCCAGTGGCCTTCGGGTCTTCGCTGTCTTTATGACTGCTTATAAAAGCTAGTAAACAGATGGTTTGGTTTAGAGGAAATATGCAGTGAGGCTTATTAGAAAGGGGAGGGGGGAGAAGAGGAAAGGGGAAAGAAAGTGAGAAGGCTCCTATAACAGCAGATCCAGTGACTGCTCGTAGATCCCGGTGCCCACGGTTCTCTCTGGCATCTGCATGTGACTGGGTCATTGGCACCACGCCCGGAGCGATACCATCCCAGGGAGACGTCACACCTCAGCCTCCTTGGATCTGCCATTCACATCCGGACCACAGGCTGGCCTCCTCAGAGATGTCTCTGGACTAAGAGACACCAAGGTCATGACTGTCCCGCGGGAAGGGGTGGTGGGGCTGGTTTGTGAACCTGAAGCGACCTCGGTGGGCCAAGTAAAGCTGGCTCACCTGGGTCCTGAGAGGGGTTCCCTGGGGAGAAGGCCAAAGGCCGGGGAGCACAGGCCTGAGACACCGAAGCAGGGAGAGGGCCAAGAGCTGATGGAAGTGGTCAGGTGAGGACTGAGGTGTGGAATCCATCCTGCTGGCGCTTGTATTCTTCTCCAAACCAACTGCTCCAGGAGCCCGCTCTACATCCAAGAAGGAAAAGCCGAGCTTCTGCATAGGGCAAGATATTGTCATGAAGCTAAAAAAGCAGCCTACAGGATGCAGGATCTTTGCTAGTATATCTCTGACAAGGACCTAATAATCAGAATTGACAAGGAGCTCAAAAACAAAACAAACAAACAAACAAACAAACAAAAACCTAAGTCCTCAAAGATTCAATAGCCTAATTAATAAATGGAAGGGGCTGGGAAGGTGGCTCAGTGGTAGAGCACTTGCCTTGCATGCATGAGGCCTTGGGTTCGATTCCTCAGCACCACATAAGCAAATAGAAAAAAAAAAGCTGGAAGTGGTGCTATGGCTCAAGTGGTAGAGCGCTAGCCTTGAGCTGAAGAGCTGAGGGACAGCACCCAAGCCCAGAGTTCAGGCCCCACGACCGGACCCAAAAAAAAAATGGACAAAGGAGCTAAATATATCCATCTCAGCAGAGGTAGTAAAAATGGCCAATAAACGCATGAAGAAATACTTAACGTCTTTGGCCATAAAGGAAATGCAAAACAGCGCTGTGATTCCCGCCCACCCAGTGAGAGTGTCCATCATCAAGAGTACAAACAACATAGCTGGGCACTGGTGGCTCATACCGGGAATCCTAGCTACTCAGGAGGCTAAAATCTGAGGGTTAAAGTTTAAAACCAGCCCAGTCAGGAGAGTCCAAAGTCTGTAAGACTCTTGATCTCCAATTAACCCCCCAAAGCTGGATATGGAGCTGTGGCTCAAGTGGTAGAGCACTACCTTGAGCAAAAAATCTCAGGGAGGGCTGGGATGTAGCTCAGTGGCAAAGCGCTTGCCTAGCAAGTGCAACGTCCTGCGTTCCATCCCCAGTACCAAAAAAGAAAAGACAAAAAAAATTCTCAGAGACAGTACCCAGGCCCTGAGTTCATGCACACACAAAAGATAAGAAAATAATTGGCTAATTTAAAAAAAGAAAAAAGCAGCCAAAAGAAGCCAAGTGTTTCTCTTAGGGATTTAGAAAAACCTTCCAAGATCAAGGACTAGGTGTTTGGAGCCCTGTACAAAGGCTTTGCAATAATGGATAGAGATTTCTGCTTTTTTCACTTGGGCTAAAGCAACACAGACAGAATCAGAACAAAGTCCCAGGAGATGGGAAGTTCATGGCCAGCAGAAGTTCAGAGTCCTCCAAGATGAGCCCATGGCAGAGCAGAAAGATTGAGGAAGGCAGTGGTCTGTAATAACTGTTCACTATGAACCTTCCGCAAAGTATGTTCAGAAATAAGTCAACACAGAGCCAGGCGCCAGTGGCTCACATCTGTCATTCTAGCTACTCAAAAGGCTGAGATCTGAGCATCGCAGTTTGAAACCAATACAGGCAGAAAAGTCAGTGAGACTCATCTCCAATTAACCAGCAAAAAGCTGGAAGTGGAGCTGTGGCTCCAGTGGTAGAGTGCCAGGCTTTAGGAAAAAAGCTAAGAGTGCCCAGGTCTTAAGTTCAAGCCTCACAACCAACACACACACACTTACAAAAAAGAAGAGTGAACACATAAACTTTCACATAACCATTCCTCTTGTTAGATTTGCCCTGCTTACACTTTTTGAAAAGTAATATGTACCCGCCAAATCTAAGAATGATAATAATAAATCTAGCTACTCAAGAGGATGAGACTGAGCTGGGAAGGTGGCTCAGTGGTAGAGTGCTTGCCTTGTATGCACGAGGCCTCCGGTTCCATTCCTCAGCAGGTAAGCAGAAAAAGCCGGGAGTGGCACTGTGGCTCAAGTGGTAGAGTGCTCACCTTGAGCTGAAGAGCTCAGGGACAGCGCCCAGGCCCAGAGTTCAGGCCCCATGACTGACAAAAACAAAAAACAAACAAAAAAATCAAGAGGCTGAGACCTGGAAGATACAGAAAAGTTTATGAGTCTCTATATCCAATGAACCAGCAAAATGCTGGACTAGAGGCATGTCTCAAGTGGTAGAGCACCAGCCCTAAGCAAGAAAGCCAAACAAGAGCCAATGAGCAGAGGTTCTGAGTTCAAGCCCCAATAACAGCATATGATAATTATAATAATGCTCATCATAGAAACTTACGTATTTTATGGCTGTCATGTCTTCCATCTTGTTCTATCAGGTAGATGGTTTATCTTACAAAAGCAGCAGCCTGTGATGGACTGGAGATGCTAAAAGCTGATTTTCACAATGAGAGTCACGAGCCCCAAGACCCACATCCCATCCCCCACTCAGAGACAGGAAGAATGCAATCTGCAGGGCAGCAGATGCCACATTAGCCTGGCCACCACAAAGGGGCCGACTGGGCAGCAAGAGCCAGGCCCTGCCAGGGACACAGGAACGCTCTGTGCCACACAGCTGCCGGAGCCCCTGCCCTGAGCTAGTGAATCGTAAATACAAGAACAAGTTAGCCGGGTGCCGGTGGCTCACACCTGTAATCCTAGCTACTCCGGAGGCTGAGATCTGAGAATCACGGTTCAAAGCCAGCCTGGGCAGGAAAGGCCATGAGACTCTTATCTCCAATAAACCACTAGAAAACCAGAAGTGGTGCTATAGCTCAAGCAGTAAAACGCTAGCCTTGAGCTGAAGAGCTTAGGGACAGTGCCCATGCCCAGAGTTCTAGCCCCACGACCAACCCAAAAAAAAAAGAACAAGTTGAGTCGGACGCCAGTGGCTCATGCCTGTAAACCTAGCTATTCAGAAGGCTGAGATCTGAGGATTGCGGTTCAAAGCCAGCCTGGGCAGGAAAGTCAGTGAGACTCATCTCCAATAAACCACCAGAAAACCAGAAGTGGTGCTGTGGCTCAAGTGGTAGAACACTTGCCTTGAGCTGAAGAGCTGAGGGACAGCACCCATGCCCAGAGTTCAAGCCTTATGACTGACATAGGAGGGAGAGACAGACAGAGAGAGAGAGAGAGAGAGAGAATGAGAATGTGCGGTGCCCCCAGCATCTCGCCAGGAGAAGCAGGAGCTCCTGAGGACCTCAGGTTCCGAGGACACCCCCACAGCCCCATTTGGGTTTGTGGCTGAGTCCGCATTATTCCTTCCTTTCCGTCCCCAACACAGGTGAATGGAGAGGGAAGAAGCCTGAGCTACAAGCCCAAGTGACGTTTTCTTTTGAAAACACCACCTCCCTCCATTCCATGTATCAGCTGAAGTTGTGGCCCCCATCTGGCCTATGGGCTCCAACCAGGAAGTGCCTTCTTCCTCATGTCCCCTCGTCCCTCAGCTTGAGGGCTTGAGATGAGGGGCTTGAGCTAGAAATACCATTGTTTCCAACTCACGTAGGACAGAGTACCTGCTTCAGTTCCATGAAGCGTGAAACCAGCCTGCTATGGGGTGCTATGGTAAGGCTGGCAAAGGAGGCTGGTCATGCGCTGGCCCTTCTGCTGACAGGGCTGTGTCTGTTGGGCAAATTCATAGTTTGGGACTTGTACCCTTAATACTTCCTACATTTCCTTTGTGTGTATTAAACTTCAATTTAAAAGAAAAGGTAAGAAAAGCTACGGGTCTAATCACCACAACAAAAATTAAATATTAAGCTGAGTGCTGGTGGCTCACGCCTGTCATCCTAGCTACTCAGGAGACTGAGATCTAAGTATCATGGTTCAAAGTGAGCTGGGGCAGAAAAGTCTGTGAGATGCTATCTCCAATGAACCATCAGAAAACCGGAAGTGGCGCTGTCACTTAAAGTGGTAGAGCGCTCCCCTTGAGCTGAAGAGCTAAGGAAACAGCACCTAGGCCCTGGGTTCAAGCCCCATGACTGACAAATAAGTAAATAAATAAATAGAAATAAAATATTAGCACAGAGACCATGCACGACTCGGTTCTACTAGCATTCAGAGCCCTCCATCTTAACAGCCCAAGAACGATTTGCCTGTAAGCGAAGCTGGGGTTTGTTTTCCCAGGTGGTGGGGGTGGGGGGAATGGTTGACTCATTTTCCTTGCGCCCCCCCCCCCCCGTCCTGCCCTCATCCCAACCATGTGAGGCTGGCTGGGATCCAAGGGCTGGGAGATTTGGGCTGTTGCCTTGGTGATGTTTAAATATTGGTCTCCAGTTATGATGGTAAAATAAATAATCAAGAGCCTTAGGGAGCTCCAACAAGCCCTGCCCACATTCCAGATCGTGATCGAGGTCTGTGGACTGGGTTGACTCAACTATACTGAAGACTCTTCTAGCGATATAAAGATCAAGCGAGGGGACCGGAGGTGCCCTGGGGGCCCAGGGGTCCCGGCTGTTCTAAATGTCCCATCCTCAAGCCCCAGCTTACTTTCACCAGACAAATAGCTCCATGCGTTGCCAGGGGAAGGTTTTCTCCAGCTCTGAAGGTTGGGTGGGCACGGAGGGAGGCTACAGAGCGAAACTGCTCTCCGCTTTCTGAAGGTAAAAGCAAAGAAACCTGGATCTTCGGGGGCTGGGAGCGTAGCTCAACCATAGAGCACTTGTCTAGCAAGTGCAAGGCCCTGGGTTCAAGCCCTAGCACCGAAGGAAACCAGAAAAGCTAATAAGTGACTTGTATTAGCCCGGAGCCTGGGGACGGGGTGGTCACAGGAGTTGAGCTTTTCACCAGTAATGAGAATCCTGGCCCGAAGAAGTAGAGCAGAACTTGGCCTAAGACGAAACCTCAGCTCCTGTCCAGACTCTTAAACCAAGGTGCACTTTGACTCCAAGGCGTATAGCAAGATTTCAGTGACCGTGGCCTCAGTTTCCCCATCTGTAAGCCATTATTTTTACAGGCAGAGGCAGGAGGGGATGGAACTACTTCCGAAGCTTTCCTCAGTGCGATCTCTCCATGCAGCTGCCCCAGATGTGCAGTAAGTATTCATTCTAGGGTTTCCGACTGCACGGCCCTGGGAGAAGTGGAAACTGTTGGCCTCGTCCTAAAAGCATCCAAATAATAAACCATCCCTAGTCTTGGCGCCCAGGTCTGCTCCTCCCGCTGTGTGTGTGGGGGGGCTCCAGAAGCTGGGCAGGGGTGGGGTGGGGACAGCTCCCTCTGGGCAGAGCTGAAGCCCTGGGTGGAGCTGGGAGGGGTCCCTGACAGGCAGCATGAGGTCACCGCGGTCCTCCCTCTGGGGTGTGGGGTGTCAGCACACAGTGATTGGCCTGCGCGCCATGACTCACAGGGTGGACATTTCTCTTGAAGGCCTCAACCTTGGCCAGGCGGCCATCGCCCTCTCCAGCTGCAGCCCCGCTTCTCTGCCTCTGGCTCTGTCCTCCGGGGCTCCATCCAAAAGGACAGGAGGAGACACAGAACCAGCAGGCGCAGCTGCCCTGGAGAACTGGGGTGCTCCTTGGGATGCCTGGGTCCTGTGCAGGACCATCTCCCCCCTCAGATAAA
The DNA here is from genome assembly GCF_024711535.1 of Dipodomys merriami. Classification (NCBI taxonomy): domain Eukaryota; kingdom Metazoa; phylum Chordata; class Mammalia; order Rodentia; family Heteromyidae; genus Dipodomys; species Dipodomys merriami. The sequence goes on from NW_027204270.1 coordinate 5,901,787, forward strand.
AAAACCTGATAGAGCACAGATCATGGTGCTTCTAGCTGGTGACTCACGATCGCAGCTCAGGAGCCTGAGATCTAAGAAGTCACAGTTTGAAGCCAGCCTGTGCAGAAAAGTTCCTGAGACTCTTAGCTGCAATGAACTAGCAAAAAGCTGGAAGGAGAGCTGTGGCTCCAGTGGTAGAGTGGTAGAGTGCCCTGATTTTGCCCCTAGTATCAGCGCATGCATTTGCATGTGTGCATAAGCCTGTACAAGCACGCACGCGTGTGCACGCGCACACACACACACAATTAAATAAATAAATGCATATAAATAAGTTCCTGAACCCCATGTGACTTGGTACAGGTGCATCCCAGGCCCTGTCCTGAGAATCTTGAAGTATCTGTTGAGACAAACCCTAGGCCAGTCTCTAGATCAAAGTAAAAACAATGAGCCTGCCTCAGCCAAAGTTACAATTCTGGCCATAGGGGACCAGAAAAGCCCAGTCCTGCCATAGCCAGGACATGCTGAGCAGCTCCCCCACCCCCGCCCCTGGGGGGAGCAGGTGGCTCTGAACCCCATGCCCAGAAGAGCCAGTGCAGGCTCATTCTGGCCACTCTGGCCCCAGGCTCTACTCAGACAAGGTTCCAAGAGCAAGACAAAGTCCCCTTCACCATCTCTGCATGGACAGCTCTTGCCCAGGCTAGCACCTGGGGACCTCACAGGGAAGGTAACCTCAGCAGTCCAACTCATCTCAGCCAGCTTGGACCCCCAGTAGTGGCCACCCCTCCACACTGCCCAGAGCCAGAAGGAAACAGGGGCTACATCCTGCACACCCAAGTCCTCCCAGAAACCCCACACAGCCACGCCCCTGAATGCCACATCCCTGAAGGAAACCATGTTGTTGGCAACAGACGCAAGCCAACAGTTGCAAATACGCAACTCTAACTGGACACCTGTGGCTCATGCCTGTAATCCTAGCTACTCAGGAAGCTGAGATCTGAGGATCACAGTTCAAAGCCAGCCCGGGCAGGAAAGGCTGTTAGATTCTTATCTCCAATGTGGCTCAAGTGGTAGAGCATTCGCCTTGAGCTGAAGAGCTGAGGGACAGCATCCAGGCCCAGAGTTCAAGCCCCTCGACTGACAGAAAAAGAAAGAAAGAAAGAAAGGAAGGAAGGAAGGAAGGAAGAGAGAGAGAGGGAGAGAGAGAGAGAGAGAGGGGAGGGGGAGAGAGAGAGAGAGAGAGAGAGAGAGAGAGAGAGAGAGAGAGAGAAGAAAATAGAAAGCCTGGGGACAGGGCTTCTGTAACCTGGAGCTTCGTTTATTTGGTTGGTTGGTTGTTTGGTTGTTTGGTTGGTTGATTGGCTGGTTTTAGGGCTTGAACTCAGGGCCCCATGCTCTGGTTGAGGCTTTTTCTGGACTTAGCTCTACTTCTAGCTTCTCATTGGTTATTTGAAGACGTGTCTGTCCAGACTGGCTCTGAACCTCCATCTTCAGATGTCAGCCTCCTGAGTAGCTAGGGTTATAGTCGTGAGCCACTGACACCCAGCTCATTTTTTAATTTTTGATCAAGGTGAGATTCACTAATTTAAATTCACCATTTTATGTATGTATGTATGTATGTATGTATGTATGTATGTATGTATGTATGTATGTATGTATGTATTTTTATTGTTGTCAGTCCTGGGGTTTGAACTCAGGGCCTGAGCACTGTTCTGAGCTTCTTTTGCTCAAGGCTAGCGCTCTACCACTTGAGCCACAGCACCACTTCCAGCTTTTTCTGTGTATGTGGTACTGAGGAGTTGAACCAGGGCTGCATGCATGCTAGGCGAGCACTCTACCACTAGGCCACCTTCCCAGCCCCTAAGTTCACCATTTTAAATTGAACAATTCGGAGCTAAGGGATTTGGCAGAGTGCTTGCCTGTTCTGCCTGGGGCCTGCAAAACAGCCCAGCAAAGTAATAGTAATAATATTAATATAAACAACTCAGTGATGGGTACAACTTCCACCTCCATCTATTGTGTGTGAGAGAGAGAGAGACAGAGACGGTACTGGGCTTGAACTCAGGGCTGCACACTCTCATTTGGTTTCACTCCAAGGCTGTCACGCAATCACTGGAGCCACACATCCATTCCTACTTTTGTAAGAGTCACATGGATCTAAGTCAGGGCCTTCCATTGGCGGGGCCAAACCTCTGCGGCTGTGTTACCCCCCAGCCACACATGGCCTTCCTAATCTAGCCCAGCCCCCCCCTCCCCAGACCTTGTACTCACTGTCTCCCACATCATACATCAGCCTCATTATTCTGCACACACACACACACACACACACACACACACACACACACACACACACACACACACACACACACACACACACACACACACACCTCTTTCATCTGCCTTGCCGGTCATGGGGCTTGAACTCTGGCCTGGGCGCTGTCCCTCAGCTCTTCAGCTCAAGGCTTGAGCCACAGCGCCACTTGCAGCTTTTTCTGCTTATGTGGTGCCGAGGAATCAAACCCAGGGCCTCCTGCATGCAAGGCAAGCGCTCTACCACTGAGCCACCTTCCCAGCCCTTCCATCAGCCTTTGACTCTTCGCTGGTGTCTCCTCTATCCAGAATGCTCTCTTCACCCCCCACCAGACCCCCACATGCTTACTCAGCCCCTAGCACCAGATCCAGGCCCTCCTCTCCCATCAGGTTGTCTCTGGGTCCCGCCTCTCTCCAGCGGAAGCTGTGGTTTGCAGCTCTCTGTAGCCCCGTGTGTGGTTGGGCTCAGCGTTCGCCTGCCGGGTGCTTGTAATTATCTGTCTGCCTCCTGTCTGCCCGCACGCGCATGCGGGCACCTTCAGGGGAAAATCTGTCTGGCACTTTTTTGACTTAATACAATGCTTGGGCTTCAACACATTTGTTCAATGAATGAATGAATGAACGAATGAAATGCCTTGGGATACAGCTTTAAAAGAGCTTACTTCCCAAGTTTTCCCCAAAGTTACAGAATTTTCTTTTTTTTTCTTTTTTTTTCTTTTTTTGCGGGTCATGGGGCCTAAACTCTGGGCCTGGGCTCTATCCCTCAGCTCTTCAGCTCAAGGCTAGTGCTCCACCACTTGAGCCACAGCGCCACTTCTGGCTTTTTCTGATTATGTGGTGCTGAGGAATCGAACCCAGGGCCTCATGCATGCAAGGCAAGCACTCTACCACTGAGCTACCGTCGCAGCCCCTACAGAATTTTCATGTGGACCAATAGCCTTTATCTGGGAAAGTAGCTAGCCTTTCCCGTAATTGGGGATGCTGGTGTTGTGTGCATGCGTGTGAGTGTGTTGGTAGTGGGGCTTGAACTTAGGGCCTCACACTCTTGCTTAGTCTTTTCACTCAAGGCTGGTGCTCTACCACTGGAGCCACTGTTCCATGTCTAGCTTCTTGGTGATTCATTGGAGGTGAGCCTCACAAACTTTTCTTCCTGATCTGTCTTTGAACCCAGAGCCTTGGATCTCAGCTTCCCAAGTAGCGAGGGTTTACAAGCCTGAGCCACCAGCACCCGCCTTGCAGTTTCTACTATTTCAGCCATCAGTCTTTGCCTGGACTGAGGTAGGGTCCAGAGCCTCCCTTCCTTGGGGCTCACCAGAGGAGACAGTGATGGATGGGGCTGCTTGTCAGCCACAGCCCACAGGAAGGCTCCAATATCAAGTGTGGAGGGGGTGAGAGACTTTTCTCCCCTTTCCCCCTCCCCACCAGCATGATCTGGCTAGCCCACCCAAAGCTGGCTGACGCTGGCCATGGTGCCATGGTCAGGTCTTTAAACATAAGAACGCAGGAGCTGAGCCAGGCGCTGGTGGCTCACTCCTGTCATCCTAGCTACTTAGGAGGCTGAGATCTGAGCATCGCGGTTCAAAGCCCGCCCAGGCAGGAAAGTCCATGAGACTCTTATCTCCAATAAACCACCAGAAAACTGGAAGTGACGCTGTGGCTCAAGTGGTAGAGCGCTCGCCTTGAGCTGAAGAGCTGAGGGACAGCGCCCAGGCCCAGAGTTCAAGCCCCATGACCGACAAAAAAAAAAAAAAAAAAAAAAAAAAAAAAAAGAACCCGGAGCTGTTAGCCAGGGCTGTCCAGCATCCCTCATAACTGACCTAGAGACCAACCACAGTGGTGCAGCCTGCCTACCATCCGCCATCCCCTCTGAGTGCCAGTGGAGGTGGGGGTGGGGCTGAACTGGCTCCCCCAAGCCTGCTGAGGAGCCAGCTACTAAATGACAGCCTCAGCCGGGCACCCGTGGCTCACGCCTGCAATCCTAGCTGCTCCGGAGGCTGAGATCTGAGGATCGCAGGTCAAAGCCAGCCTGGGCAGGAAAGTCTGTGAGACTTTTGTCTCCAACAAAACACCAAAAAAGCCAGAAGTGGAGCTGTGGCTTAAATGGTAAAGCGCTAGCTAAAGGGACAGCACCCAGACCCCGAGTTCAAGCCCCAGGACCGGCAACAATAACAACAAAAATAAAAACAAGGAAAGCAGACAAGATTCACGATCACTTCCAAGGGTCCCCACCCACCTGTCAGGGAGCTAAGGTGGTCTCTTTGGAGCACCCAGAAACCTGTGGGCTCCTTCTCCCCCTGCGCCCTGTAACCTCCCAGGATCTACTCTGCACCCGGTCTGCGCTAAGACTTCAGCCACAAGAACTGACCTCCCTTTCCCAGGATGCCCTTCGGACCCACCATGGACTGAATGGCTTAGATCTGGCTTGGATGTGGGGAAACCTGGTGCTCTGAAGATGCCCTCCCTCCACCTCCCTGTAGTACCAGCCCCAGTCCCTTCCCTCCCACCCCAGGCCCTCACGGGCCCCAGCCCAAGCAACAGCCTCCTGGGACCAGCAGCAGAAGCGCCTCTGGCTTTGAGAACCCTGGGGAATTCCCAGCCAAGATTGCTTCTCTGACATTAGTTTTTCTAGGAACAGGCTTTTCATTAGAGGAGCTGGGAAATGTTTTATTCATCGGCTCATTGATCTAACACTTGTTGCTTTTGGTTTTTATTGTTGTTTTGGGTGCCAATACTGGGATTTGAACTCAGAGCCTGGATGCTGTGCCTCAGCTTTTTCTACTCAAAGTTGGCCACTCTACCATTTGAACCACAGCTCCACTTGCAGCTTTTTGGTGGTTCATTGGAGATAAGCTTCTCACAGACTTTACTGCCCTGGCTGGCTTCGCATCATGATCCTCAGATCTCAGCCTAGGATTCTAGGTGTGAGCTACCAGTGTCTAGCCACTTGCACATTTCGTGTGACTTCAGGTCTGTGAGCCTTCTCTCCACACCCAGGAGTCTGGGGTCCTCCTCCCTTTCCTGCCTGAGCCCCTATAACTCAGCCTCCAATGTGTTTGCTTTCTAGTCAAAAGGTGTTTTGCGATTTTTCTCTCCCTCATCAGTCCAGAAGCTTCCTGAGAGCAGTCACAGGTCTTCTGGCCCTGGGGAATCATGTATCCCTCCTCTGCCATCTCCTTGCCCCTCTCCTCCCCCTCCTCTTCTGGGTCTCCCACATTCAAACCGGGGCCTTTGAGTCTTCATGTCCCATGACTCCCCTCCCCCCCCCCACCGTCTGCGTCTCTGACTCCCCTCCCCCCATCCTCATGGTAACAGCTCTCAAACTTACATCTCCAGGCCTAGTGCCAGTGGCTTCCGCTTGTCATCCTAGCTACTCAGGAGGCTGAGCTCTGAGGATCACAGTTCCAAGCCACCCCGGGCAGAAAAGCCCATGAGATTATGTCCAATTTAATTAATTAGCAAAAAAGTACAGGTATGACTCAAGTCATACCTGCCAGCCTTGAGGAAGAAAAAAAAAAAAGCCAAGTAAGAGTGTGAGGTTCTGAGTTCAAGCCTCAGTACCAGCACCTCCCACCCCCAGGAAAGACAATTCTATCTCTAGTCCAAACTTGAACCCCAGGTCTTAATTAAGTACTCCTGCTCTTCAAGTCAGTTTCAACTAGAAACAATCACTAGGTGAAGGTGGCAATCGGCACGAAGCCATCTTGCAAACATGTAGGCATCGTTAGGAAAGCAGAGGCTGCGTGGTCCTGTGCGACAGGAGGGCTCTGGACATGGAAGAAAATGCCCAGAAGGAACGGGTCAAATCGAGGCTCAGCGTGGGCCAGAGGCCGGCAGCTCATTGGCTGGCTGTTCCTAGGGTTCTGCAAGCCGCCCTCCTCCAGCCCCGCCTGCACCCTCTCAGCTCCCTGAGGGATCCGGATACTCCAGCAATGCTGTCCATCTACTCTGGACTGACTCCGCGGGCAGGGGAGAGCTGGCTTGCCGGCTTTGCTGAGCCGCATTTCCTCCTGTGTTCATGGGCCAGAGCCCGTCCACAGCCCGGAAGGCCCGGGCTGTGAATCCACACCAGCGTTTCCAAATAAACTGTGGAAGAGGCTAAGAGCCTGTGGATGGAAATGTACAAGTCAGGCGCTGGTGGCTCATGCCTGAAATCCTAACTGCTTAAGAGGCTGAGATCTGAGGATCACAATTGGAAGCCAGCCAGGGCAGGAAAGTCCATGAGAACTTTACATGTCATTAACCACTAAAAAGCTAAAGTGGGGCTGTGGCTCAAGTGGTAGAAAGCCAACCTCGAGCACAAAAAGCTAAGGGACAGTGCCCAGGCCCTGAGTTCAAGCCACAGTACTGGAGAAAGGCAGGCAGGCAGGTGGGAGGGAGGGAGGGAGAGAGAGAGGGAGGAAGGAAGGAAGGAAGGAAGGAAGGAAGGAAGGAAGGAAGGAAGGAAGGAAGGAAGGAAGGAAAGGAGGGAGGGAGGAAGGAAGAAAAAGAGAGAGAAAAGAAAGAAAAAAGGGCCAGGAGCCGGTGGCTCCCACCTGTAATCCTAGCTACTCAGGAGGCTGAGATCTGAGAATCTCCGTTCAAGGCCAGCCCATTCAGGAAAGTCTGTAAGACTCTTTTTTTTTGTGTTCAGTCATGGGGCCTGAACTCTGGGCCTGGGCATGGTCCCTGAGCTCTTCAGCTCAAGGCAAGCACTCTATCACTTGAGCCACAGCGCCACTTCCATCTGTGAGACACTTATCTCCAATAAACCACCAGAAAATAGGAAGTGGCTCAAGTGGTAGAGCGCTGGCCTTGAGCTGAAGAGCTGAGGGACAGCGCCCAGGCCCAGAGTTCAGGCCCCACGACCCACGAAAGAAAGAAAGAAAGAAAGAAAGAAAGAAAGAAAGAAAGAAAGAAAGAAAGAAAGAAAGAAAGAAAGAAAGAAAGAAAGAAAGAAAGAAGAAAAGAAAGAAGGAAGGAAGGAAAAAAGAAAAAGAAAGAGGAAGAGAGCCCTGGCGCTGTCCCAGCTGGGCAGAGGTGCCCCCCGAGCAGCTCCTGAGCCCTTGATCCCGCACCACAAGGCACCGCAGGAGCTGCAGGAGCTGTGCCAGGCAGCGGCGCGATTTGCCGCCCGCGGGAGCCAGTGTTCCCCGAAGCAGGCTTTTTGTCCATCTCGAATCCCGCCAAGTACTTCCTTTTTGCAGTATTACTTCTGTGCTCCCTCTCTCTGTGTGTCTGTCTGTGTCTGTCTGTCTCTCCCTGTCTCTGTCTCTGTCTCTGTCTGTCTGTCTGTCTCTGTCTCTGTCTCTGTCTCTCTCTCTCTCCTCCAGTACTCCCTCCTTCTGGGACCCTTAACAGCTGCCAACTCTAGGCTTCCACCCTCCTAAATCTGCCCCTCTCCCCCCAGGCTGAGCTGTCAGTTCATCTAGAATCATCCTCGGGCCCTCCGGCCCCTCCATCACTTTTATTGCTCCCCTTCAGCAGAATCCCCTCCAAAGTTATCAGCGAACTCCCCCCAGGAGGCCAAAAAAGAAAGAATCGTCTGCCTCCCTGACAAGAAGCTGTGGGTTTCCCAGAGTGCTTTCCTCAGCAAGGACTTCTCACGGCCGGCTGACAGCCAGGCCCGATGGGGGCCAGCTGGGAATCTTCGCGATTTTCAGCTCTGTTTTGTCTAAGCCTGAATCCAGCATGCGCTCTGCTCCCCTGCTCCCGGCCTGCCTTTCCGCTCCCTTTGGAGCCTCTTCATCAGACGTGAAAGGAAACAGCTTGTTTTACTCTCTCCCTGATTCTGCCTCCAGCGTATTTGATCTGAGGAGCCAAGCTGGAGGTTGGCCCGGGGATCGGGGAGCCCGGAGTCCGTTCTCAGCACCTGCTCAGGTCGCTGCCGCTTCCTAAGGCTTGCGGAAATGTCAGCAAAGCATCTCACACGTGGCCGATGAGCTTCGCCACATGATTTTATTTCATCAGAAAAACCATTCTGGGAGTGATGATTTCCACCGCGGGGAAGTGGATGCAGGCTCTGGTGGGTTAAATAACTAACCACAGGCCATCTGGTCCGGAAGTAGCAAGGCTGAGATCTAAACCTCAGGTCTCACCTTTCCCAGGAAGTCTGCAGATCAGCCCCTCACGGCTGGGGCTGGTCCACACAGGAGGAGCTGATCTTCCTGGGACAGGAGAATTACCCCTCCCCCCCCTCCCAGTTCCTAAAGTTTCCAGAATCTCTCAAAATAGTGCCAGGGACCAGCATTCCACACATGTACCTGGGATGACATTTCATGTTCACACTACGACATCTGATACTACAGGTAATAGAATCAGTTCATCTGTGTTGTTGTTATTGGGGTGTGTGTGTGTGTGTGTGTGTGTGTGTGTGTGTGTGTGTGTGTGTGGTGTGTGTGTGTGTGTGTTAATGCTGGTACTGGGGCTTGAACTCAGGGCCTGGGCACTGTCCCTGAGCTTCTTTTGCTCAAGGCTAGCACTCTACCACTTGAGCCATAGAGGTACTTCTGGTTTTTTCTGTTCATGTGGTACTGAAGAATTGAACCCAGGGCTTCATGAATGCTAGGCAAATATTCTACCATTAAGCCACATTCCCAGCCCAGCCTTGTTTTTGTTGTTGTGGGTTTTTGTTGTTGTTGTTGTTGGTTTTCTTTGCCAGTCCTGGGGCTTGAACTCTGGGGCTGGGTGCTATACCTGAGCTCTTGCTCAGGGCTACCACTCTACCACTTGAGCCACAGAGCCATTTCCCGATTTTTTCTGTGATTAATTGGAGATGAGAGTCTCACGGATTTTCCTGCCTGGGCTGGCTTTGAACCTCGATCCTCAGACCTCAGCCTCCTGAGTTGCTCAGATTGCAGTCTTTCAACTTTTTTCTGGTTGATTGAAGATAAACGTCTCCTAGACTTCTCTGGCCAGGCTAGATTTCAACTGTGATTCTCAGATCTCAGCATCTTGAATAGCTAGGATTACAGGCATGAGGCACTGGTATCCAGCTAGAACTGCCTTTCTTTCTGAAATGCTCTGACAACAGAGTAATTTCACACATCTGTGACTATGACAAGCACTGTCATAGGCTGCAAACAGGTGAATTATATAATACATGAGATAAAACTCAATAACACATACACACATATGCATACATACACAAGGAAGACTGAAGAAACCACAGAGGCATCTAGAAAGTGATTCACTAATAAGGAAAAGTTTTTTTAAAAAGTAACAGAAAAAGGCTGCTTCTATTGTCTGCAAATTTTCAGCAACATTCCTGCAATATTGGCCTCACCTTGACACTGAAGAGCTCAGGAGGGCAGGGCCAGCCCGGGGTCCTGGGTTAATGTGGTGTTGAGCGCCCTCTAGTGGGATCTGAAAAATGTTGGTCATAGGCCAGTCTGCCCTGTTCCAAAGCTCTCTTCCAGCCGACAGAGGTGCCTTTCAGCGACCTGTCTCTCTGCACTCTGAGGTTAGCCAAAGCCCTGGCATAACCCCTTTTTAATGTTTAAAAGCTATATTTTAGTCCAGGCACAGTGGTTTGAGGCTCATAATCCAGCTATTAGTGAGACAGCAATGGGAGGATCACAGTTCCAGGCTAGCCCAAGTCACAAAGTTCAGAAGAGTTCATCTCAACTAATAAATCCAGGTATAATGGTGCACACCCGTCGTCCCAACTACACAAGAAGCCTAAGTAGGAGGATTGGAGTCCACACTGGCCCAAGCAAAAATGTGAGACTCTATTTGAAAAATAACTAACTCAAAATGGAGTGGGTATGTAGCTCAAGTGGTAGAGCTCTTGCCTAGCAAGTGTAAAGTTGAGCTAAAAACTTCAGTAATTTGTTAAGCCCAGTCTTTATTTTATGGAGATTTTCAAGCATATAAAAAAAGACTGAGGGGCTGGGAAGGTGGCTCAGTGGTAGAGCGCTTGCCTTGCATGCATGAGGCCCTCGGTTTGATTCTTCAGTACCACATAAGCAGAAAAAGCTGAAAGTAGGGCTGAGGCTCAAGTGGTAGAGTGCTAGTCTACAGCTGAAGAGCTGAGGGACAGCACCCAGGCCCAGAGTTCAGGCCCCACAACCGACAAAAAAAAAAAAAGACTGATCTAAGCCAGGTGCCAGTGGCTCATGCCTATAATCCTAGCTACTTAGGAGGCTGAGATCTGAGGATCTCGGTTCAAAGCCAGCCCGGGCAGGAAAGTCCCTGAGACTCTGATCTCCAGCTAACCAACAGAAAACCAGAAGTGGTGCTGTGGCTCAAGTGGTAGAGTGCTTGCCTTGAGTGAAGAACACAGGGGCAGCATCCAGGCCCAGAGTTCAAGGCCTGCTACTAACCAAAAAAGCAGACTGATCTAATGAACATTTTACCAACATGTGGCTGATCTCATTCACATCTCGTTGCCCTCCCCCAAGAGCCCACACTGTATTAAGGTAAGTCAGGTGGAAGCACTATTTTAACCTGTCTGTGAAATAGACTCCTTAACATGATCAAAACACTATTACTACATCTGAAAACCTACTTTATTATATGTTGTTATTATTATTACTATTATGTATTAGAAGACAATCAATGACAAAGATGGCTTGGACCAAAGCTTGGACTCAAAGCTCACACTCACTTAGCTTTCTTGCTCATGACTGGCACTCTACCACTCAAGCCACACCTCCAGTCTGGCTTTTTGCTGGTTACTTGGAGATAGAGTCTCACAAACTTTTCTGCCCATGCTGGCCTCAAACTTACACATCCTTAGATCTCCTGAGTATCTAGGATTACAAACATGAACCATCAGTGCTAGGCCAAATGTTCTTTTTTTAAGTCTGTTTGCGTTAAGATCCACTCAAATTGGCCTACCATTTAAACTTTATTATCTTCAAGTTATCTGCCCATCTTTTGTCTTTTAAAAGAATTGCAATTTATTGTTGAGGAAATCTTCCTATTTTAACACATAATTTAGCCTTACAAGTGTTCTGGGATTGTAGCCATTTAATAAATTGGGTCATGTGCTTTGTGATCAGAGTCCCAGGGGGCTGATATGTCTTTTTGTCCCAGTTTTCCCAGCTCTCTGTGGTTCTTTTGCTTGTATTATAGAAAAAATATTAGACAAAAACATGTATCTGAGGCCAGGCCCCCAGTGGCTCATACCTATATTCCTAGCTATTCTGAAGGCTAAGCTCTAGAAGATTGTTTCAATGCTAGCCTGGACAGAAAAGTTTGCTAGACTCTATCTCTAAAAATAACCAGCAAAAAGCCAGGCTGGGGGTATGGCTCAAGTGGTAGAGTACCTGCTTAGCAAGTATGAGGCCCTGAGTTCAAACACTACTAACACCAAAAAAAAAAAAGGAAAAAAAGATAAGGAAGAAAAGAAAAAAGAAAATGCACTGAGCAAACACTACAAGAGAAAAATGATGGAATATTTCATTCCTCTTTCAAATGACCCAGAAGACTGAATTGCACTGCATGCTTCTAGGACTTCGGTGTCTGAGAAAGACTTGTCTGTAAACAAATGTTCTAAGGCTCTGAGTACAAACCCAGGTATCAGAAAAATGGGGCTAGAGGTGTGGCTGGAGAGGGAGAGCCTGTCTTAGACTATGTCCTGGAATTACCCAAAGAACACAGAGGGGAGGCCAGGAGTTGACCTCTGCGGTTCCCAAGCGGACACCAGTCTGGTCCTGGGATATGCGATAGGGTGGGGCAAAAACTCAGGTAAGATGTGGGGTAGGGGGGCTCTTGCCCCAGGGTCTGTGCTGACCAGTGTGGCCCAACCCCAGCACCTCTGGAGCAGGCTCTCCTGCAGCCACCAGGGGGCGCAGCGGCACCAGCAGGAGCCAAGGGTGAGGCCTCTCCAGGGACCTGCCCGTGTCACTCTGTGCCGCCCACCAGCAGGGTGGGAGAGGAAGGATCCTATTGCACACTCAGAACCAGACATGCCCCCACCACACACCCAGGGACCCGTCAGCCTGCAGCCCCCGCCAGAGCTTCAGGGGCTGGGACGGAGGGACCCCTTCCTTCCTGGGAGGCCAGGTGTAAAGATGGGGTGGCACCCAGCTGTCCCCCATCGCCTCCATCTCCCCAAGGAAGGACAGAAAAGAGGCAGCCAAGCAGGCGCGTCATGGTGCCAAACATATGGCGATGCAAATTCTTTTTTTGGGGGGGGAGGGGGGGGTCTGGTCGTGGGGCCTGAACTCTGGGCCTGGGCGCTGTCCCTCAGCTCTTCAGCTCAAGGCTAGTGCTCTACCACTTGAGCCACAGCGCCACTTCCAGCTTTTTTCTTTTTGCTTATGTGGTGCTGAGGAATCGAACCCAGGGCCTGAGGCATGCAAGGCAAGCGCTCTACCACTGAGCCACCTTCCCAGCCCCAATGGCAATGCAAATTCTTTAATTCAGGACAGTAAGAAATTAAACATGCCAAGGACTAGTGGCTTACACCTGTCATCCTAGCTACTTGTGAGACTGAGATCTGAGGATCTTGGTTCAAAGTCAGTCCAGGCAGAAAAATCTGGGAGACTCTTAACTCCAATTAAACAGCAAAAAGCCAGAAATGGAGGAGGTGTGGCTCAAGTAGTAGAGCTCCACTCTTGAGTGAAAAAGCTAAGAGACAGTTGTGGTCAGGCCCTGAGTCCAAGCCCCAGTACTGGCACACAAGAAGAAAAAGAAAGAGGAGGAAGAGGATAAAGAAGGAAGAGGAAGAAGGAGAGGGACAAAGAAAGAAGAAAGAAGAGGAAGAGGAGAAGGAAAAAGGAAGAGGAAGAAAGAGAAAGAGGAGAAGGAACAAAAAGGAGAAGGATGAAGAAGGAAGAAATGGAGGGGAAAGAGGAGGTGGAGGAGAAGAAGAGAAGGAGGAGGAGGAGGAAGAAGGAAGGGGAGGAGGAAGAAGGAAGAGGAGGAGGAGGAGGAAGGAGAAAAAAGAGGAAAAGGAGGAGGAGGAGGAGGAAGAGATGGAAAAGGAGGAGGAAGAGAAGGTGAGGAAGAGGAGGAGGAAATGGAAAAGGTGAAGGAGGAGGAGGAGGAACGATCATGTTCTAACGGCGCATCCCCATTTCTGATCATGTTCTAACGGCGCATCCCCATTTCTGATCATGTTCTAACGGCGCATCCCCATTTCTGATCATGTTCTAACGGCGCATCCCCATTTCTGAGCAGAGACTTAATCCCAACCCCTTCTTCCTCTTTCCTGTGCTGCTCCAGAGCCCTGACTTCAAGTCTCTGCCTACAAGAACTGGGGGCCAGCAGACCGTCCATCGACAGCTGGCAGGGGCTGCGCAGGTCTGGACAATGCTGCCCGATCCACCTCCGCTTCCTGCTACCACTCGGGTGCTGTGGCAGGAACCCCAGCTAACCACCGCCTCCAGCTGGCCTCCGCCACTCCAGCCTCCACCACTGCCTCCAGCCGGCCTCCACCACTCCAGCCTCCACCAACCGCCTCCAGCCGGCCTCTGCCACTCCAGCCTCCACCACCGCCTCCAGCCAGCCTCCACCACTCCAGCCTCTACCACCGCCTCCAGCCAGCCTCCACCACTCCAGCCTCCACCACTGCCTCCAGCGGGCCTCTGCCACTCCAGCCTCCACCACTGCCTCCAGCCAGCCTCCACCACTACAGCCTCCACCACTACCTCCAGCCGGCCTCCACCACTCCGGCCTCCACCACCGCCTCCAGCCGGCCTCTGCCACTCCAGCCTCCACCACTGCCTCCAGCTGGCCTCCACCACTCCAGCCTCCACCACTGCCTCCAGCCAGCCTCTGCTACTCCGGCCTCCACCACTGCCTCCAGCCAGCCTCCACCACTCCAGCCTCCACCACTGCCTCCAGCCAGCCTCCACCACTACAGCCTCCACCACCGCCTCCAGCCGGCCTCCACCACTCCGGCCTCCACCACCGCCTCCAGCCGGCCTCTGCCACTCCGGCCTCCACCACTGCCTCCAGCTGGCCTCCACCACTCCGGCCTCCACCACTGCCTCCAGCTGGCCTCCGCTACTCCGGCCTCTGCCACTCCAGCCTCCACCACTGCCTCCAGCCAGCCTCTGCTACTCCGGCCTCCGCCACTCCGGCCTCCACCACTGCCTCCAGCTGGCCTCCACCACTCCGGCCTCCACCATTGCCTCCAGCTGGCCTCTGCTACTCTGGCCTCCGCCACTCCGGCCTCCACCACTGCCTCCAGCCAGCCTCTGCTACTCCGGCCTCCGCCACTCCGGCCTGCACCACTGCCTCCAGCCAGCTCTTTCGCCACCTCTTCTCACCCCTCCAGCCCCTGGCTCCTTTGGCTCTGGCTTCTGTCCTCTCCTCCCCCCTTTCCCCTTCCTTCTTCCTTCGTGTTTCTCCCCCTCTCCCCACCCCGACGCAATGCATTCATACCGCAAATATTTACTCAGAGTTTCTTTGTGCCAGCCTCTGGGAATACCAGATAAAGGAGATCCAGTGCGGCCTGCAGGAGCTGGTGGATGGTAGGAAAGAGATGTAACTGAACCACGGAGAGGGATGAAGAGGCGCTGTGCAGTCTCGGAATTTTTATCTTTCTATTCTGTATTCCTTTATACAAGGTTCTTCCTGAATTTCTTGGCACAGCAAACTCCTATTCACCCTGAAAAGCCCTGCTTTAATTTCTCTCTGTTGATAGACTTTTTCTTGGTTGTCTCTTCCACACAGGCCAAATTCATTGCTCATTCGTCATCATTTCTGGAACAAGTGAGTCTAAGGCTCACCCTCTATGCACTCCGTCCCTGACCCCGAGTGCTCCCCCTAGGGCAGCACCGTACCCCTCTCCCGTGGTCCTTTTCTGGACACCACATTTCCAGTCCCACCAGGCAGCTTGGAATTGTTTTCAGCCACAGCTGCATCACCCTGGCCCTCCTCCTGGAACCAGCCTGAGAATTTCCCATGGTCCTTTCCTGCCTGCCACAAACATTTCAATCCGCAGTCTTCTCCTGGGACCGGCCTAGGACTGTCAAGATGGCAAACTCCTTGAGAGCCGGCAGCAGGGCTGGACACTGCAGGACGGGGCAGGGCTGCCGTGGACAGCTGGGTAGGATGTGCGCACGGACGCTGAAGGAGAGCCATCACAGCTGGGACATCACAGACCGGGGACTACCTCAGGTAGTAGATAATACTGGAGATGCTGATCTCCGGGGAAACAGGGAGGCAAGCGCCCAGAGCCCAGGGCTGAGGGCACCCTGGGCCCTCTAGGGAATTGTCTGCTCCTGGCCCTGCCCACTGGACTAGCCGCACTGGTTACTCATTAACCAAGGCCTCGAGACCACTGTGGGTAGCTTGTAGAGCAAGCTGCAGACAGCAAGTGTCGCCAGGGTGGGAAAAGGGGCATCAGGCACAGAGGTCAGGACAAGTCTCATGGAGTGTGGCCAGTCCTGGGTTCAAATCCAGCTGTCCATGACTTTGGACATAACTTTGGGTACAACCTTGGACTAACTCCCTAGCAATGTATACCTCCAAAACTATTAAAGAGGCCTGGGCATGTGGTTTAGTGGTGGAGTGCTTGCCTAGCATGCATGAAGCCTTGGGTTCGATTCCTCAGTACCACATACACAGAAAAAAAGCCTGAAGTGGCGCTGTGGCTCAAGTAGTAGAGAGCTAGTGTTAGCAAACGGAGTCCCTTCCTATAGCCTAGTCCACTCCTTCCCTTCTCCACAACCTAGCATGCTCCCTTCCTAGGCAGAAGGAAGGAAGGAAGGAAGAAAGGAAGGAAGGAAGGAAGGAAGGAAGGAAGGAAGGAAGGAAGGAAAGAAAGAAAGAAAGAATAGTCCCTCGGTACAATGCCTTAATAATAATAGTAAAGTAACCCTTTTTTTTTTTGGTCAGCTGTGGGGTTTGAACCCTGGGCCTGGGCGCTGTCCCTCAGCTCTTCAGCTCAAAGCTAGCGCTCTACCACTTGAGCCACAGCGCCACTTCTGGTTTTCTGGGGTTGCCTTGGCTATATTTGAATGGTATTTCCCAGGGAGAAAAAGGAAGGGCAATAAAGAAGGAAAAACCTTGGCATGGGACAAACAGACCAATCTGAACCAGGAGCCAGGAACAACTGGGCTTGTAAATAACCTCTCCCGCAGGGCAGGCTGGGAGCTGCCCCCCCCCAGTCCCTCCCCCTCCCTCCCCCGGGGCCGGTGACTTGTGCCTGTTTCACCCTGTGGCATCAGCCAGGCTGCCATTTGCTGGAGCCCAGGGAGGCGGCTCAGATGACATTCTGGAGCCTGTTTGTTTGTCCTGGCGGGACAGAGGGACTGCGAGGCTGGCGTGGAGCAGGTGTCCCTGAGAGGCCTCACTCGGCCGCACCTGTTTGTTTTATTATTAAATGTGTTCTTCTGTAACCCGCATGCTTCCTTCCCGGGTGAAGGGTTAGGGTGGCACGGGACCATCTGAGGAGGGGCACTGTCTGCAGAAATGGGCCATGCGCCAGCTGGATGCCCGCAGAGGAGACCCGGTCCCGGGGGGGGCCTGCCTGCGCCCCACCGCGGCCTTCCTGGGTATTCTCTATTCTTCTTTTTCTTTCTTTCTTCCTCCCTTCCTTCCTCCCTTCCTTCCTCCCTTCCTTTCTTCCTTCCTTCCTTCCTTCCTTTCTCCCTCCCTTCCTTCCTTTCTTCCTTCCTTCCTTCCTTCCTTCCTCCTTCCTTCCTTCCTTCCTTCCTTCCTTCCTTCCTTCCTTCCTTCCTTCCTTCCTTCCTTTCTTTCTTTCTTTCTTTCTTTCTTTCTTTCTTTCTTTCTTTCTTTCTTTCTTTCTTTCTTTCTTTCTTTCTTTCTTTTCTTTCTTTTGCCAGTCCTGGGACTTGAACTCAGGGCCTGGGCACTATCCCTGAGCTTCTTTTTGCCCAAGGCTAGTGCTCTACCACTCGAGCCACAGCGCCACTTCCAGCTTTGGTTGTGTATGTGGTACTGAGGAATTGAATTCAGGGCTTCCTGCATGAGAGGCAAGCACTCTACCCCTGAGCCACCTTCCCAGCCCCCCTGGGCCTTTCTGCTGTGGCCTGTCTGTGCCCTACCAAGACCTGACCACTTTGCCATTGTGCCAACTTAAAAGTAAACAATGGAACTTATTGGTGGTGGCTCACACCTGTAATCCTAGCTACTCAGGAGGCTGAGAACTGAAGAGTGTAGTTTGAAGCCAGCCCAGGCAGGAAAATCCATGAGATACTGGTCACCAGCTAACCAACAAAAATCTGGAAATGGAGCTGTGGCTCAAGTGGTAGAGCACTAGCCTTGAGGGAAAAAGCTAAGGGGCAGGGCTGGGAAGGTGGCTCAGTGGTAGAGTGCTTGCCTCTCATGCAGGAAGCCTTGGGTTCGATTCCTTAGCACCACATATGCAGAAAAAGCCAGAAGTGGCGCTGTGGCTCAAGTGGTAGGGTGCTAACCTTAAGCTGAAGAACTGAGGGACAGCGCCCAGGCCCAGAGTTCAGCCCCCACAACTGACAAAATAAAGAAAAAAGCTAAGGAGCAGTGTCCAGGTTGTGAGTGTAAGCCCCAGAACCAACATTATAAGGAAAATAAAAGCTGGGCACTGGTGGCTCACACCTGTAATCCTAGTTTCCCAGGAGGCTGAGATCTGAGAATCGCAGTCTGAAGCCTCCTGGGGCAGGAAAGTCCGTGTCCAATTAGCAAAGTCAAATTAGCCAACAGAAAACCAGAAGTGGGGCTGTGGCTCAAAGTGGTAGAGTGCCAGCCTTGACTGAAAAAGGGACAGCGCCCAGGCCCCGAGTTCAAGTCTCACAACCAACCAACAAAGGAGAGAAAGAAAGAGGAATGAAGCAGGAGGCTAATGTGCAGACAAGGCAATTTGGGGCTCACATCTGGCTCTGGCCCCACTCAGGCCTGTGTTCTGCCCCTGTCCAGGATACCAGGGCCAGCAAGGGCAGGAAGAGGAAACTACCGGAGGAGTCCCTCTTTAGTCTCTACACACACACACTCACACACTCACACACACACACTCACACTCACACACACACTCATACACACACTCACACACACACACACTCACTCACACACTCACACACACTCACACACACATACACACTCACACACACATACACACACTCTCACACACACTCACACACACACACACACACTCACACACACACTCACACATACACACTCACACACACACTCACACACACACTCACACATACACACACACTCACACACACACTCACACATACACACACACTCACACACACACACTCACATACACTCACAAATACACACACACATACACACACATACACACACTCACACACACACTCACACACACACTCACACATACACACACATACACACACACTCACACACATACACACACTCACTCACACACACACTCACACACTCTCACACACACACACACACATACACACTCACACACACTCACACACTCACACACTCACTCACACTCACACACTCACACACACTCACTCACACTCACACACTCACACACAAACACTCACACACTCACACACACACTCACTCACACACTTACACATACACACACTCACACACATACACACACTCACACACATACACACACTCACACACATACACACACTCACACACACACACTCACACACACACACTCACACACACACTCACACACACACACACATACACACACTCACACACACTCACACACACATACACACACACATACACACACACACTCACACATACACACATACACACACTCACACACACACTCACACACTCACACATACACACACACTCACACACTCACACACTCACACACATTCACACACTCACACACTCACACACACTCACTCACACTCACACACTCACACACTCACACACACATACTCACACACACTCACACACATACTCACACACACACTCACACACACACTCACACACACTCACACACATACACACACTCACACACACTCTCACACATACACACTCACACACACTCACACACACACTCACACACACATACACACTCACACGTACACACTCACACGTACACACTCACACACATACACACATGCTCACACACACACTCACACACACTCACACACTCACACACATACACACACTCACACACATACACACTCACACACATACACATACACTCACACACACTCACACACACTTACACACACTCACACACTCACACTCACACACACTCACACATACACACATACACACACTCACATACACACACACGCACACACACACGCACACACATACACAACAGGGCCTCCCTCCCCCGTCGGCAAGATAGGACTCCACAAACACCCACCATGTAAGAAGATAATGCCTAACCACTGTAGTATCTGCCATATAGGAAGCATTGTGTTCCTTGGAAATGTGCCACTGATGAGGTTCTGAGCCCGGGGACTGTATTCATTGGTCCTCTCTCCATCTGGAAGCCCCAAGTTCAAAACCAGGGTGTTTGCAGGGCTCCCAGCCCATTCTGCATGGTCCTCTCCCCGAGGCTGTCTCTAGGGAAGGAAGCATCTGGAGTATGGAAAGCCGTTTGGCAACGAAAGGCACAGGTGTCGGTCTCTAGTGCAGGGCTGGGAGGGACACCCATCCTGGAAAGGCGACAGTACTCACATGATGTCTCCCAGGACCGCCAGCTTGTCTCTGCGTCTAGCCAGAACAAACTATTCCTCTCACAGAGAGAAACTTTAATCTTTTACAGTCTGGTAGCCCAGAATTTGAAATCAAGGTGCTGGCAGGGCTGAGGGCTTTCCAAAGGCTCTGGGTGGAGCCTCCTGGCTCCTCTCAGCCTCTGGCGGCTGCCGATGTTCCGTCCCTTGTAGCTGCATCCCTCCAATCTACCTTGCTCTTCACAGGTTTTCTCCTCTTGTTTCTCCTGTCCTGTCTTTCAGATGGACAGCAATGCAATGACTGGATTTAGGATCCACTGTGGAATTCTTACCTCGATGCCATCTGCAAAGACCTTTTTTCCTAATAAGGTCACAGGCATAGTTTGTAGGTGGCATATCTTGGGAGAAGGTGGTATTAGTCCCCCTGTCACACAGACATTTTGTTACTGTAATAAAATACCTAAGGCTGGATACTTAAAAAGAAAAAAGGTGCCGGGCACTGGTGGCTCACACCTGGAATCCTAGCTACTCAGGAGGCTGAGATCTGAGGATCATGGTTCAAAGGCAGTCTGGACAGGAAAGTCCATGAGACTCTTATCTCCAACTAACCACCAGAAAACTGGAAATGGTGCTGTGGCTCAAGTGGTAGAGTGCTCGCCTTGAGCTGAAGAGGTCAGGGACAGCACCCAGGCCCAGAGTTCAAGCCCCACGATCGACAACAAAAAAGAAAAAAGAAAAAAGGTTTACTTCAGTATTCAGGCTGCGAGTTCAGAGAACAGTCTAGGCACAGATGGAGAAGCTCCCTGGCTGTGTCATGGTGGTCGGAGCAAACGGGAGATAGAGAGATCAGATCCCCAGAGAAGAGGCCGAGGCCCGGGGAGGGGTCACTTTTCATGAGGTCCCACATCATTTTTTTTTTTTTTCAGCTCAAGGCTAGCACTCTACCACTTGAGCCACAGCACCACTTCCAGTTTTCTAGTGGTTAATTGGAAATAAGTCTCATGGACTTTCCTGCCCGGGCTGACTTTGAACCATGATCCTCAGATCTCAGCCTCCTGAGTAGCTAGGATGACAGGCGTGAGCCACTGATGCCCGCTCCCACATACTTTTTCTGTGTGCCAACAATGGGGCTTGAACTCAGACCCTGGGAGCTGTGCTTTAGCCTTTTGCTCAAGGCTAGTGCTCTATCACTTGAGCCACACCTCTACTTCCACCTTTTTGGTGGCTAATTGGTTAATGTGGGTCTTTTCTGCCCATATTGGCTTTGAACCACAATCCTCAGATCTCAGCCTCCTGAGTCACAGGGAGTAGGCATGAGCCACCTGCACCCAACTCACAGGAGATAATTTAAGGTGTGTCCTTATTCACAGCCAGGTGCTCTGTGGCCAGGCCCACATCTAGAAGAGGATTTCAAGTAGAAGGTGAGCAAACACAGATAGTTAAAAACAACCATTTCAAGACACTGCTAACCTCCTTGCTGATTTCAGGCCCCCAAAACCAACTATGGAGACAATGGAGTGATGGGAGAGGAGGTATTCTTTGTTGGTTGGTCATGGGTCTTGAACTCAGGACCTGGGTGCTGTTCCTGAGCAATTTTGCTCAAGGCTAGCGCTCTACCACTTTGAAACACAGCTCCACTTCCAGCTTGCTGGTGGGGCATTGGAGAGAAGAGTCTCAGGGACTTTCCTTCCCAGGCTGGCTTTGAACTAACTGGCAGATCTCAGCCTCCTGAGAGCTGGGATTACAGGCATGAGACACCAGTGCCTGGCGTGTGTGTGTGTGTGTGTGTGTGTGTGTGTGTGTGTGTATGTGTATGTGTGTGTGTGTGTGTCTGAGAGAGAGAGAGAGAGAGAGAGAGAGAGAGAGAGAGAGAGAGAGAGAGAGAGAGAGAGAGTGTCCCTGGAATTCTTACAGACCTACCAGGCCATGGGGCTGGGGAGAGGGAGGGGTGGTTTTCTGATCACTCTGCTTCACTGTGGGATGCCAGGTCTGCGGCTGGAGCCAGCTCCGGGGAGGGCAGCGAGCGTGGATGGCTGCCAGGAGCTAATGAATTCTTCAGGCCCCAGCACTTGCTGGCCCTTGGCAGTGAGTCCTGATTCTGCCTCCTGGGCTCAGTGAAAGCCACCGGGGAAAGAAAGGTGACTCCACGGCCCAAGGCCACTGCAGGGCGGGGACTTCCGCCTCCTGCGTCAGAGCTGTTGACATCAGCCAGGCCGGTACCTTTCCACCTTTCCACCTTGCGCTCAGAGAGGCGCATGCGCACCTCATGTGTCCCCCCGGGGACACCAGGCACAACTGAGCAGAAACTGCCCGAGAAAAGGCGCCCCTCTCTGCTCAGCTTTCCTGACCCAGTCCTCCCTCCTCCCTCTCCTGCTTTGCTCACTGACAGACGCAGGAATAGCCGAAGGGGGCTGGGAGGGAGGGATGCTCTGGGCATGGGAGGACTCGGAAATCAACACTCATTCTGCAGTTCTGGTACTGGGACAAGCACCTGGGTTCTCGGTCACCTCTGTGGGCTTCATGCTTGGAAGTTGTAACTGGTGCAGCCTCGGCTGCCAGCCCAGCACCATCACGGTCAGGACTAGAGTCAGGGGTGAGGGGGCGTGGCTTGGCTAGCCTGGACTCCAGGACAAGGTCATGTTCACAGCCAAGGCCCAGGTGAGTCCTCTAGCCCCTCCCTCCTGACTGTGGAAACCCCTGCCCCACCCCATCCCCTCTTCCATGTGGGCTTTGAAAAGAGTCACAAAAGGCCATGCGGGGGCATCCCACAACCCTTCCAGAACCTTCCCACGGCTTGCCATTGCCCTTGGGATAAAGTGCCAATCCTCAGCCTTTCGGGTCCAACCAGGCCTTCCTCTTCCCCTTCCACTGGGCCACACTGCAACCCCAGCGGACATGGCTCCTGCCAGCCTTCCTCTCCTGCTCCAGGCCTGGGCTCTTGTGTTCTCCTCCCTTGCCCACCCCCCTCACCTGTCTTTAGCTTGGTTCATTCCTCATCGATCTTCAGGCTCCATCTTCCCTTGCACAGAGGAGCTCTGTCAGGGCCTCCCCTAGACAGCTGCAGGGGCTCCCCGGCTCCCTAGCCTGTGAGGGCTTTCCTGTGTTCTTCTTCACAAGACAAAAGACCCCTGGGGGACTGGGAAGGTGGCTCAGTGGTAGAGTGCTTGCCTAGCATGCATGAAGCCCTGGGTTCCATTCCTCAGTACCACACACACAGAAAAAGCCGGAAGTGGTGCTGTGGTTCAAGTGGTAGAGTGATAGCCTTGAGCAAAAGAAGCTCAGGGACAGCGCCCAGGCCCTGAGTTCAAGCCCCAGGACTGGCCCCCCAAAAAAGATACCTTAGACGCTGCAATGAAGTCTGCAGCAGACTTCAGGGGCAAAAGAGCGTTTGCTGCAGGAATGAGTGGATGAATGGGTGACGGATGAAGAAATAAATGAATGCTGAGTGCCACCTGTCTGCTTTTCTCTCCTAGTGGTTCAAAATTGCCATGGAACCAGATACCCTTGGTTCCTGTTTGTAAACCTAGCTACTCAAGGAGGCGGAGATTTGAGGATTGTAGTTCAAAGCCAGCCCAGGCAGGAAAGTCCGTAGACTTATGTAAGGGGGTGCTTCCTCTGGCTCAGGCACAATTAGTTCACATACCCCTGCCCTCCCCCCAGGAAGGCAATGGTGTTACCTGCCTCACCCCTGCACTGCTGGGGCCAGGGATGCTGAGAGCTTCCATGCCTGGCCTGGGCATGGAACCCACCCTCCAGTAGGTTGTCTACCTTCTGCCCTAGCACCCACATTCTGCAGGCAGGAGGGAGCTGGGTTCACGTCATGACTTGGAGCACATAACTGAACCTCTCTTCAGATCAGTTTGCTCATCTGTGAAATGGGAAGACACCAGACTGTTCAGGAAGCTCACAGGAGACAGTCTCTGCAAAGTGCTGCTGTGTTGTCTGGGCTGCAAGAGCTCCAGCTAGTACGGTGACCATTGGTGAGGTGCGGGGCCAGGCCATCCTTGACAAGATCTACTTCCAGGGGGAGGGAAATCCACAACCTTTCCTCTACAACTGAACTCCAAGTCCTGGAAACTGAAGGTCAACTCTGCTGGCAGCAGGACCTGACCTGGTTTGACCTCATTTGCCAGCAAACCCTGACCTTACCCGCCCATGAGGCTGTTTACAGGCTGTTTACCGTCCCCTGCATGAGACTATTTAAAACCATTTGGTGCTCAATCATGGAGGGACACGCAGGCCCTGGATGTCATCTCTGGACTTGTGAAACACATCCTGGGGTTTGAATAAGGGATTGTCATTGCTCAATGCACGGTATGCAGCAGGTACTTGGTTGTATTATTGCATGTGGCTGCCATACAGCAGATGTTGGATAATTGTTTGATAATTGAGTGGTCTCTTCTTCTTCTTTTTTTTTGGCCGGTTGTGGGGCCTAAACTCTGGGCCTGGGCACTGTCCCTCAGCTCTTCATCTGAAGGTGAGTGCTCTAGCACTTAAGCCACAGCTCCACTTCCAGTTTTCTGGTGGTTAACTGAAGATAAGAGTCTCATGGAGGGGCTGGGAAAGTAGCTCAGTGGTAGAGTGCTTGCCTTGCATGCATGAGGCCCTGGGTTCAATTCCTCAGCACCATATAAGCAAAAAAGAAAAAAAGCTGGAAGTGGCGCTGTGGCTCAAGTGGTAGAGCGCTAGCCTTGAGCTGAAGAGCTGAGGGACAGTGCCCAGGCCCAGAGTTCAGGCCCCACGACCGGACCCCCCCACCAAAAAAAAAAGAGTCTCATGGAGTTTACTGCTTGGGCTGGCTTTGAACTATGATCCTCAGATACTAGCCTCCTGACTAGCTAGAATTACAAGTATGAGCCACCAGCTCATATAACTTTAAGAGACCAAGCTGGCTGCCAGGATGCCTGTAATCCTAGCTACTCAGGAGGCTGAGATCTGAGGATCACGGTTCAAAGCTAGTGACTCAAGAACCAGAAGTGGCACTGTGGCTCAACATGGTAGAGCACTAGTTTTGGGCAAAAGAGCTCAAGGACAGTGCTGTGAGTTCAAGCCCATGACTGACAAAAAAGAGAAAGATTACACATGCCCTTAATTTTGTGTTCTCCAATCCAACCCACTCCTTTGTGTTAGAAACAAGAGTTCTTGTGCCTGTCAATGGATGTGAGCACATGCTGGTGAAAATCCTGGCACAATACTGTGTGTTCAGAACTTGCCATAGGTAAGACTCAAAGCCCTGGATATGGCCTACTTTGTCTACTGCCTGAGACACTAACCAGATAGTCAACTGTACGTACTCCACAGAGGCAGCCTGTAATGCAAATCCCAGCTCTGCCATTTACTAGCTTCTTCTGTTTGACCTCTTTTTTTAATTTTTAATTTTTATTTTTTGTGAACATACTGTACAGAGGGGTTACAATTACATGGGCATGACCTCTCTTGCAATAGTAAATGGGACACAATCATAGTTCTAACTTAAACTCTCCAAGGAGACTACGCCTGGTGGCACATGCCTGTAATCCCACCACTTGGGAAACAGAGACAAGAGGATCAAAAGTTTGAGGCCAACCTGGACTATATGGCAAGACATGACTTTTTTTTTTTAACTGTGTGGTTCATGCCTATAATCCTATAATTCTAGCTATTCAGATGGTTGAGATCTAAGGATTGAGGTACAAAGTCAACCTGGGCTGACTTTGATAAAAGTCCATGAGACTCTTTTTTTTTTTTTGGCCGGTCATGGGACTTGAACTCTGAGCCTGGGGGCTGTCCCTCAGCTCTTCAGCTCAAGGCTAGTGCTCTACCACTTGAGCCACAGCGCCACTTCTATTCATGGGACTCTTATCTCCAACTAACCACCAAAGAGCCAGAAGTGGAGCTGAGGTTCAAGTGGTAGTGAGCCAGACTTGAGATGATGTTGGACAGCACCTAGGCCCTGAGTTCAAGCCCCAGTATTGACGGGTGTGTGCGTGCGCACACACACACACACACACACACACACAGACACACACACACACACACACACACACACAGAGAGCTGGGTGCTGGTGGCTCATGAGTATAATCCTATCTTCAGGAGGCTGAGATCTGAGGATTGTGGTTCAAAGCCAGCCCAGGCAGGAAAGTCCCTGAGACACTTATCTCCAATAAACTACTCAGAAAAAGCCAGAAGAGGTGCTGTGACTCAAGTGGTAAAGTGCTAGCCTTGAGCACAAAGAGGCTCAGGAACAGTGCCCAAGGCCCTGAGCTCAAAAACCCAGGACTGGCCAAAAAACAAAACAAAACAGAAAAACAGAACAGATAAATAAAAGACCTAAAAGGACTTTCAACAGTGTTTGGCATAACTTACTTCATATGTGGCCTGCCAGAAGCTGGGATGAAGAGAATAGTAGAAGGGAAAAGAAAGGACATTGTCTACCTAGCAGTCAGCAGCGACTCAACGGCCAGTCCACGAGAGGCGTCATTGGTGCATTCTCAGTGTCTACCAAGTCTCCAGCATTACAAGTTCATGGTTATATTAGACTTGACATGAATCCAAAGCTGACATCCTTCTAAAAAGGGATGAAGGACACCTGTGGGCCGGACAAAGACCCTCAGAGAGTCCAGGAAAACAGGCTCCGGGCTGGCAGACACAGAACTGGCACAGCATAGTTTTTCCTTGCAGGAGCATGAACAACACCGGCCTTTCATGAACAAGAAGGCTTGGCTCGCAAACCCAGCGCCAGGGGCTGGAAACTTGGCTCACTCTGGACCTGCTACGGGGAAAGCAAAAGAGGGCCTCTGTCCTCTTCCTTGACCCCACACCACCGGCTTGACACTGGACAGAGTCAAGTCCTATCTCTGCCTCTCATTCCATCCTAAAATCCACCCTGCCCCAGCCTTTGGTTCTCTGCCAAACTGAAATGTGCTGGACGCTAGAGTTCATACCTGTAATCTTGGCTATGCAGCAGGCTGAGATCTGAAGATTGAGATTCAAAGCCAGCCCAGGCAAGAAAATCTGCTGAGACTCTTATCTCTGATTAACCACCAAAAAGCTGGAAGTAGACCCAGGTCTCAAGCTATAGAGTGTTATTTATTTGTTTTTGTTGGTCATAGGGCTTTAACTCAGGGCTTGGGTACTGTCCCTGAGCTCTTTCACTCAAGGCTAGCACTCTACCACTTTGATCTGTTTTCTGGTGGTTAATTGGACATAAGAGTCTCACAGATTTTGCTGCTGGGCTGGCTTCAAACCATGATCCTCAGATCTCAGCCTCCTGAATAGCTAGTATTATAAGCATGAGCCACTGGCACCCAGCTGATAGAGTGTTATTCTTGAGCAAAAAGCTAAAGGACATCATCCAGGCCCTCAGCTCAAGCTCCAGTTCTGACACACACACACACACACACACACACACACACACACACACACACACACACACACACACACACATACACACACAAATAAAAACTAAAATGCTTATCATTTCCCACAGAGTAATGAAACCCCAAATCCTGAAAGCAAGAGAGATATTTCTGCCATAGTCAGCAGCTCTTGCAGGAAAACAAGGATTAAAGAAGCAATTAGAGGTTTGACAGCCCACAGACCAAGAAGAGAACAAGAACCAACCGGTAACAGGTCAGCAAGAAGTCACGGGCCTTCAGAACTGGAGCGGATGGGCCGAGGTGTGGATCAGCGACCCAGCACTCACCTAGCATGGACCAGGCCCTACTTCCAACCCCAGCACCCAGACAAGATTCCTCTCCACCGAACCAAGGTGGAGACTCAGGAGTACTTAACTGGGCCTCTACATAATCAGCTATGCATTTCTTCACCCCTGACATATGGCATATATATTTAGGTTTAAACCTTTTTTGGCAATGGTGGTTCATGCTTGTAATTCTGGCTACTCAGAAGGCTGACTTCTGAGAACCGCTGTTCAAAGCCAGCCTAGACAGGAAAGTCCATAAAAATGTTATTTCAATTAACCAGTAAAAAGCCACAAGTGGAGCTGTGGCTCAAGTGATAGGGCACCAGCCTTGAGCAAAAGAAGCTAAGGGACAGTGAGTGCCAAGCCCTGAATTCAAGCCCCAGGACCCACGCCCTGCCCCCACCCAACCCCACAGGAGTTTTTTGACATACAACAAAATGCACATAAATGGAACTATTAATGAGTTTCATCCTTCAGGCATTTACTCATTTGTTTTCAGTTTGGATTTTTCTAGAATTCCATATAAATGGAATTGTGTGCTCTTTTTCCTTCTTTTTTCCCCCTTTTTATTTCCCTTTTTAGATGCTATCGTATATAGCGTTTAAAGTATTTTCCTATTCAAACTATTTTCACTAAAAGAATTATTATTATTATTTTTTTTTGGTCAGTCGTGGCTTGAACTCTGGGCCTAAGTGCTGCCCCTCAGCTCCTCAGCACTGTACCGCTTGAGCCACAGCGCCACTTCCAGTTTTTCTGGTGGTTTATTGGAGATAAGAATCTCATAGACTTTCCTGCCCAGGCTGGCTTTGAACCACAATCCTCAAATCTCAGCTTCCTGAGTAGCTAGGATTATAGGCAAAAGCCACTAGTGCCAGCCAAAAGAATTATTTTTTAAGAAGCCACGTGTGGTGGCTCATGCCTGTAATCCTACCTCCCCAGGAGGCTGAGATTGAGAGGATCAATACAAGGCCAGCCGAGGCAAAAAGTCCTTACAACTTCATCTCAACCAATAAAAGGTAGGCATGCTTGTGTACTCCTGTCATCCCAGCTTTATAGGCATCATAAATAGAAAGACTGGAGTCCAGTATGGCAAGAAGTCAGTCAGACAAGAAGTCAGACACACACACACACACACACACACACACACACACACACACACACACACACACACACAAGAGTGGGAGTATTGCTGAAGTGGTAGAGTGCTTGCTTTACAAGTGCAAGGCCTTGAGTTCAAATCTCATACCATTAAAAAAAAATTGGTATGCTGAGTTTATTTCTTAGGGCATTGATAAATCCAGGTTAGGAGTTGTTTGCAGAAACCAACATTTCCCAGAAGCTTATGTCAAACAATCTGGTGTTTTGATGACAACCAGAGGTAATAATCCCCTAAACAAAGCCTGACTTCAACCAGACCTGGGGGACGCAGATTGAAGGGGATAGCCTAGGGGATGAGAAAGAAAACAGCTAGGGAGCAAGATAAAGACACCATTGACAACAGCCTTTATCACTTTTTTATATTTTATTTTCTTCTTCTTATTATTATTATTATTTGTCAGTCGTGGAGCTTGAACTCTGGGCTTGAGTGCTGTCCCTCGGCTCTTCAGCTCAAGGCTAGCGCTCTACCACTTGAGCTACGACGCCACTTCCGGTTTTCTGGGGGTTTATTGGAGATAAGAGTCTCATAGACTTTCCTGCTTGGGTTGGCTTTGAACTGCAATCCTCAGATCTCAGCCTTCTGAGTAGCTAGGATTACAGGTGTGAGCCACCAGCGCCCAGCTACTTCTTACATTTTGCTGGTTAATTGGAGATAGGAGTCTCTCCAACTTTCCTGCCCAGGCTGACTTCAAACTATGATCCTCAGATCTCAGCTTCTGCAGTAGCTAGGATTACAGGTGTGAGGCAGTTTAAATGAATTTATTTATTTGTTTGTTTGTTTGTTTTTGTCCATCATGGGGTTTGAATTCTGGGCCTGGGTGCTGTTCCTGAGCTTTTCTGCTCAAGGCCAGTGTTCTACCACTTGAGCCACAGCGCCACTTCCAGTTTTCTAGTGGTTTATTGGAGATAAGAGTCTCACAGACTTTCCTGCCCAGGCTGGCTTTGAACCACGATCCTCAGATCTCAGCCTCCTGAGTAGCTAGGATTACAGGCATGAGCCACCGGCGCCCAGCTCACTTTTTTATTTTCTTGTCTTATCACACTGACTAGCATCTCTAATGCCTGACAAGCAAGTTGTAATAGCAAACAGCTCTGCTGGTTACCTATCAGCCAGAATTTACCATTAAATACAATGTTAACACTAGCCTGTAGTAAATAGAATTCTCTTCTGTCTCCAATTTGCAGAGCACTTTATGACTGGTGCACAGATTGTTCAATGTTTTTCTGCCTCTATTAATGGAATTATGATGTTTTGTTAATATGTTACATTATATTGATTGGTTTTCCAATGTTACCTCAGCCTCTCCTTCCTGGGTTATAACTCATTTGTTCATGTTTGTTGTTGTTGTTGTTTAGTTTTTTTTGTTTTTGTTTTTTTTGCTGGTACTGGGGCTTGAACCCAGGGCCTGGGTCCTATTCTTAGCCATTTATGCTCAAAGCTGGTGTTCTGCCACTTGAGCCACAGCTTTAATTCCAGAATTTTGCTCATTAATTTGACATAAAACTTGTGTCTTATGTCTTAGGACACAAGCTAGGCTCTAGTGGCTCACACCTGTCATCCTAGTTACTCAGGAGGCTGAGATCTGAGGATCATAGTTCAAAAGAACCATGTGGAGGAACATCTGTGAGACTCTTATAATCAATTAGCTACCAAAAATCCAGAAGTAGAGCTGTGGGTCAAATGATAGACTACTAGCCTTAGGTACAAAAGCTCAGGGACAACATCCCAAGCCTGAGTACAAACCCCAAGACCAGTCCAACAATAAAGAGAATCTCATGGGCTGAGAATGTGGTTAGCATGCATGAAGCCCCAGATTTGATTCCTCAGTACCACATAAACAGAAAAAGCCAGAAGTGGTGCTGTGGCTCAAGTGGTAGAGTGCTAGCCTTGAGCAAAAGAAGCTCAGGGACAGTACCCAGGCTCTGAGTTCAAGCCCCAGGACTGGCAAAAAAAAAAAAAAATCCCATGGACTTTTCTGCCAGGACTCACTTTGAACTATAAACCTCAAATCTTAGCCTCTTGAGTAGCTAGGATTATAGGTCTGAAACATCAGTGCCTAGTTTGTATTTTTCCCTCTATTGCTGGATTTGATTGCTCATGTTTTATAAAGGACTTGTATCCATAAACCAAAAAAAATAAGGAACAAATGAATGAATCTAATAGCTTCTTTGATGTGGGATTGCTGGGCTCACGAGAATGGATCTCCATATTTTGCCCGACAGATCCAGACCTCACTATGAAGATGTTCTTCCAGCCTTCATTCCCATCAGCACGCCCTCCAGGGAGCACATGCTCGTACTGTTCATTCATTGCTGCACAGGGCAGGGATGTGGTACAGCAGCATAGCCATAGCTTTCACTCGGCATCGGGAGAACCGGAGACAGAGAAAAGCATTCCATTTTCCCAGGAAAGCACAGGGAGGATTTACAGAGAAGTCAATCCTGAGCTGGCTTGCTAGAATTATAGCACGCAGGAAGAAGGAGAAGTCTGTCTGTAGGTCCAGAATAAAACTGGCCAGTAGAGAAATGGCGGGGGGGGGGGGGGGGGAGGTCCTAGTAGACAGAAAACACACGTTCAAAGGCCCAGAGGCATGACATGTTCTCCTCCCAATTAACTGTGTGACCTTGGGAAGAGTCTGTTCTGCTTATCCACAGAAGGAGAATGAAAACAACAGCGCTGCCAAACTCTAATATAAAGTAGCGTTAGCATTGCTGGGGAAGTAATGAAGCTCATTTATGTGTCTGGCTCTGCACTTGACTGACAGACCTTTGAGGGAAACACGTAGGGAACCAGATATATCTTGGAGTTGGGAGCCTGGGTCCCAGCCTCGAGTAGCAGCTCTAACTACACAGGAACAGCCTCCTTCTGGGCAACAGCCTGCCAGTGCCCTCTCTGTGTCTTATCAGGCATCTGCAGCTAAGCCAACTTCCAAAGCAACTACAGCACAGGATGTGGTAGAGCCTCAAGCCTGAAGAGACCCACCTTTTCTTTTTCTTTCCTTCCTTTGTTCTTTTCTCTGGCGCAATGCTACCACTGAGTCACATCCTCAGACCTGAAGCAAGTGTGTACACCCCCTTTCTGCACTTGGGAGCTATGGCTTTACAACAGAGCAATGGCTGTATTTGTGTTTTGGATGACTGCGTCTAGGAGTTGTTTCTAAAGAGTCCTCGCAATCAAATACAGATTGGCTGGCTGGCACCTGTGTTTGTTCTCGCTTTCCCTCACACCCCAGCTCTCTGTGTTTACACACAGGACATCTAGCAGGTTGGTCTATCAAGGTGCAGCTTGTAGCAGGGCTGGGAGACAGGAGACAAATGGGTTCGTGTGTTCTAGACCTCAGTCCTCTAAAGTTGGATAGAAGTGACTGGGGGACACATGTAGGGGCAAAGGGGTGACTTGTGAGAAGAGGAAGATTCTTGCTATAATACAAGTGAGACACACAATATCTAACAGCAGTGAAGGGTGCACAGGGAAAAGGAGGAGTTGGAGAATTTCAAAGGGGACTGGCAGGAGGGTTAAGAATGAGAGGAGAGGGGGTAGGAAGGTGGCTCAGTGGTGAAGTGCTTACCTTGAATACATGAGGCCCTGGGTTCAATTCCTCAGCACCACATAAGCAGAAAAGGCTGGATGTGGCACAGTGGCTCAAGTGGTAGAGCGCTAGCCTTGAGCTGAAGAGCTGAGGGACAGTGCCCAGGCCCAGAGTTCAGGCCTCATGCCTGGCAAAACAAAAACAAAAATAAAAACAAAAAAAATGAATGAGAGGAGAGAGATGGGTGTCAGTGGCTGATGCTTGTCATCTTAGCTACTCAGGAGGCTGAGATCTGAGGATCGTGGTTCAAAGCCAGCTTGGGCAGGATGTCTGTGAGACTTATTTCCAATTAACCACTTGAAAACTGGAGGTGGCGTTGTGGCTCAAGTGATAGAGTGCTCGCCTTGAGCTGAAGAGCTGAGGAACAGCATCCAGGCCCACAGTTAAAGCCCCACAACAGACCAAAAAAAAAAAAAAAAGCAGTGGAAAAAGCTAAGGGACAGCTCTTAGGCTCTGAATCTAAGCTGTAGAACAAACACCAAATAAAAAGAAAGACAGAAAGAGAAAAAGAAGAAAGGAAGGACGGAAGGAAGGAAAGAAGGAAAGAAAGGAAGGAGGAAAGAAGGAAAAATGAGAGAAGAGAGAGTCCAAGGAAATAAGTTTTGGTGTCTATAGGAGAGGCTGAGCAGGTTTGGGGGAGAGGAGGATAAGTTTAATTTGAGACATTTATTCACTAGTTTCTTAGGCAATACTAGTGGGCAGGAACCGTGTCAGGAACAAACAACCCGTCAGGAACACCAGGAACTTAAAACACAAAGTCCCGGCTCTCCCAAAGCTCACATTCCAGAGTGGGAAGGACGAATTAAGTCAACAAAGTAACCTCAGAAGCCCAAGCGAGGAACTTCAATATAGACGTTAATGTCAGGGAACCTGGGAGGCTTCCCTCCACTCCCAAAGCCAGGCCTGGAGGTAAGAAGATGCTGACCTCCAGGCTGTGTTTGACAGTGACCCAGGACATGTAAGTAGAGCAGGGAGCTTGGATCACTCAATCCGGGCTAGAAATGATCAGAAAAGATAAATGGAAAGGAACATGGTAAAATATATAGTGAACCTCATACTACTTATATAAAGATTTAAAACGTACACAAAATGATACTAGGGGTGAGGCTGTTTATTAGGTTTTGAAGGTTGCTTTGCTTTAAATTGGCGGGGAGGCCGGCGGTGTGGTATAGAACATGTCATTTCCAGGCTTCCACCAGTTTTGACTCCAGCCACTCACCAGCTTAGACCGGCCCCGCCCAACCAACCGCTCCGGACTGACCCCGCCTCCGATCAAGATGTCGCCCCGCCTACATCCGCCTGCTGCCCAATAGGCGCACGGGATCTGGGCCCACACCCCCGCCGAGCCCCGCCTCCAGCTGGCGCCGGCGCGTGACGTCACGGCCCGGCCCCCGCCACGTGACTCCGGCGCGCTGGGCTCTCGCCGGCCGCGCGGAGCCGGGACCAGGGAGGTCTGAGGGCGGCGGGCGGCTCAGCCGGGCTCGGCGTCTCGGCCCGCGCGCGTGCATGGAGGCCTCGGCGGCCGCCTGAGGGCTGCGGGGCGAGCGGGCCCGACGACCTCGTGCGTCCCTCGAGCTGCGGCGGCGGTGGGCCGCGGAGCCGGCGCGGCCATGGCGACCGACACTCAGCAGAACAAGAACACCCTGCTTCACCTCTTCGCCGGCGGGTGAGTCTCGGGGCCGCGCCGCGCCCGCCCCGCAGCGGCCCCGGTCCCCGCCCGCCGGGTTCTCTCCCGGAGAGGCGCCGGTTACCCGCGGGGCTCGGGCTGGCCGGGGCCGGGGGTGGGGGGGCGAGGCCTCTTTTCCGCGGCGGCGGCGGTGGTTTCGCCCCGCGCCCGCCCCCCGCCGCGGCCTCCCCGGCCTTGTCTCCTTTTGAGCCTCCAGCGTCCGGGGTGACTGTCACCAGGACCGGCCTGCCCGGCCTCTGTGGCTCGAGCCGCGCTCGCCCTCCCTGGCCACACTGTCCACCGGGTTCCCCATGGTTGTGTCCCCGAGACCTGCGTCTCCAGAGTCCCGGGCACCCTGGCCGGTGGGCCGGACTGCGTCCTCCAGGGGTGGCCGGTGCTGATTCGGACGCCCGAGGGATGCCACCAGCGAGGCCCCGGACGGCGCTGGTGGGCCGCGGTGCCAGCCAGCCAGCCAGCCAGCCCGCAACGCGTGCGAGGGTTAAACGAGGGCCCCGGACGGCTGGGGGTGCTGTGTGCGGTGCATCCTTAAACACGCAGCGGAGGACGTGGGGGGCGGGGAACTGAGTGATGGGGGCGGAAACCCCCTCCCCCCAAAATGTGTCGGTACTGGGGCTTGAACTCAAGGCCTGACGCAGACCCGTAGCTTTTTTGCTCATGGCTCTTGCTCTACCACTTGAGCTCCATTTCCATCATCTTGGTTAATTGGAGATAACAGTCTCATGGACTTTTTCTGCTGGAGCTGTTTTCAAACCATGATCCTCAGATCTCAGCCTCCTAAGTAGCTAGGATCTCAGTGAGTCACTAACGCTCGGCTTGATTTTTTTGTTTGTTTTTGCCAGTCATGGGGCTTGAACTCAGGGCCTGGGCCCTGTCCCTGAGCTTCTTTTGTTCAAGGCTAGCACTTGAGCCACAGCGTATCTTCTGGCTTTTTTTTTTTCCAGTATTTTCTTTTGTCACAGTGGGTGGCATGGGTCTTTTTGGTCTTCCAGATGTTTGGAGGGTTATTTCTTGGGGAGAAGGTTTTTGAGCTTTTTTGAGAAGATTATTTTATTTTTAAGACCTCATGTGCCTTGCATTACAATTTTCAAATGTCAGATGTTTGCAGAAAATAGAATTTATTCTGGATTATTATCTTGAGTACTTCAGTTGCTTGTGTACTTTTGTTTATTTTAGGTGATTACTTTGTTTCTTCAAGTACATAGCTTTGGTGGCTCTAGTTAATTAGATGCTCATCTCTATTTCCTTCCCTTAGTGTCTCTGTCGTATATCCTTGGAGAATAACACTAAGGCAAAACACTCTTAAGACAATATATTTGTCATTCTTACGAATTTTAAGCAACGTACACATATTTTTTTAATGTCTCACATCTATAGAACTAAGAGGAAAATGTGTTTTTTTTTCAAATGAATTTGTGCTTGATAATTTTAGACTTAAACTATTTTGAGAAAAGTAAGTTTTTACATTCTCCCTGGTGTTCCTCTCACCTGCTCTGTCGCAGCCTGTGTTGAGGCTCTCTGTGTAATTAAGGCCCTGTCTTGAGAAGTCTTCCTGCTGGCCCTGAACAGCGCCCTCTGGCTCTTGGGTTCAGGCCTTTCACCTTGTGATGAAGGAAAACTGATGTGGGCAGCCTGCATGCAGCCCGACTGCCTGGACTGATTAAGACCTAGGTAGTTTATTAGGCAGTGCCTGAAGCTTTGGTGGAGTAAGTCTTAGGTAGTTCATTAGGGCAGTGCCTCAAGCTCTGGTGTTTAGCAAAAAGCTTTTTGCTGCTTTCGTTAGCAGCAGTTTGGGGTAACTATTTCATTTGCTATTTTCAGAAGAAAATAAACCATTTTCAAAAAGGATGGTTTCAGAGTTACTAATTGGATTATGACCCATTGATTGATTGATTGATTGATTATGACCCCTTTATAACATTTAGTTTCTCCTAGGGTGGAGCATGAAAGAATAGGAAGGGTATAGTAAACAGCTACCCAGCGTTCCACCTAGTCCTGTGAAAGATGTGTTGCTTTGCTCTCAGTAGTGTGTGAGAGTGTGTGTGCGCACATGTGTGCACATACCAATGTTGGGGCTTGAATCCAGAGCCTGGGCACTATCCCTTAGCTCTTTTCCCTCAGGGCTGGCATTCTACATCACTTGAGCCACAGCCTAACATCTGGCTTTTGATTATTAATTGGAGTTAAGAATCTCATGGACTTTCCTACCAAGGCAGACTTCCAACCTGGATCCTGAGATCTCAGCCTCCCCAAGTAGCTAGGCTTACAGGCGTGAGCAGTTCTCACGGTTGTTAAATGGATATCTTTCCAGAGAGCTAAGTTCAGTTCCTTTAAGAATCCTTTTTGAAAAGAAGTTAGAGCCTCATGTTTTTTAAAGTCTGTCCATTTCCCTTGTTTATTCAATATCCATGGGAAGCTACGGTATCAAAATTAACCTTAGGTCCTAGAAAAATAAAAAACTATACCCAAAGAATTTACAGTCTGTTTTTGTTTTCTTGTGGTGCTGGGAACCAAATCTAGGGGCTTGTACATGCTAGGCAAGCATTGTACCACTGAGCTACATCCCTACGTTTTCATAGTTTTTTTTTTTTTTTTATTGTTGTTGTCTGGTTTGGTTTTTTGGGTTTTTTTTTTGTTTTTTTTTTTTGGTCATTAATGGGGCTTGAAGTCAGGGCCTGAGCCCTGTCCTTGAGTTTTTGTGCTTAAGGCTCGTATTCTACACCTAACTCATAATTCTGTTACTGGCTTTTATGGTGTTTAATTAGAGATAAGACTCTCACTTGGACTTTCCTTCCTGGGCTGCCTTCAGCCTTCTATCCTTAGATCTCAGCCTCCTGAGTAGTTAAGATTATAGGCATGAACCACTGGCACCCAGCTGTTGTTGTGTTTTAAGCAGAGAACATGAAAGCTAGCTATGGTGGCGCAAGTCTGTAATCTTAGCTTCTTGGGAGGCAGAAATGGGATTCACAGTTCCAGGCTAGCCAAGGCATCAAAGTTCAAGAGACTCCCAACTCAACCAGTGACAGCCTGTCATCTCAGTAACAAAATGAATGGGAGGATCGCCATCCAGGTCTACCGAGGCATAAAGCATGAAGTGAGATCCTCTCTTCTCAAATAACTAACATAAAGAGAGTGGAATAGGGTACGTGCGAGGCCCTCAGTTTAAACTACAGCACTGCCATGAAAAAAACCTAACACCTAGAAATAGCACTTTAGAAAAGATTTTGTGCTTAGTTGGCTTTGTGTGCCAAATGTATTTTTTGTTTTTGTTTGTTTGTTTGTTTCTGCTGGTCATGGGGCCTGAATTCTGGGCCCTGGGTGCTGTCCCTCAGCTCTTCAGCTCAAGGCTAGTGCTCTAGCAATTGAGCCACAGCATCACTTCTGGCTTTTTCTGCTTACATGGTGCTGAGGAATTGAACCCAGAGCCTCATGCATGCAAGGCAAGCACTCTACCACTGAGCCACCTTCCTAGCCCCTGTGTGTCAAATGTAAATTGGACTCATGTTCTCTCAATTACTTTCTTCCTGAGGAGATATTAAGTTTTAGTGGCATTGGGGCAACGTATTTCTGAGCAGTTTGTTAGTCCATCTTTTGTGATCTACTTTTTGGTACCAGATTTTAGAGAGAGCAATAAGGCAGCAAATTGGTTTCTAAGCCCAGTGGCTGGAGTTTATTCCAGTAATTAATTAATTAATTAATTAGTTTTTATTAGTCATGGGGCTTGAACTCAGGGCCTAGGCACTGCCCATGAGCTTCTTTGTATTCAAGGCTAGCACTCTACCACTTGAGCCACAGCACCACTTCTGGCTTTTTCGGGGTAGTTTCTTGGAGAGTCTCAGGCTTTTCTGCCCAGGTTGGCTTCACACTGTGATCCTCAGATCTCAGCCTCTTGAGTAACTAGGTTGACTTTTATTGTCTGTCATTCCTACTTTTTGCCATCCTAAGTAACCAGACACCCTTATATGTACCCATGTTGATTGGTTTGTTTTTAATCTTTTTTTTTGGGGGGGGGTCCGGTAGTGGGCCTGATCTCTGGGTCTGGGCTCTGTCCCTCAGCTCTTCAGCTCAAGGATAGCGCTGTACCACCTGAGCCACAGCGCCACTTCTGGCTTTTTTCTTTTTGCTTATGTGGTGCTGAGGAATTGAACCCAGGGCCTCAAGCATGCAAGGCAAGCACTCTACCACTGAGCCACCTTCCCAGCCCGATTGGCTTGTTTTTGTTTATGTACTGGTACTGGGTCTTGAACTCAAGGCCTGGGTGCTATCCCTAGCTTTTTTGCTCAAGGCTGGCCTCTTCCTTTTGAGCCACAGCTCCACTTCCAGCTTTTTACTGGTTAGTTGGAGCTAAGTCTCTCCAAGGATTACAGGAGACTGCTGCCTGCTTTGTATTTGTTGTTTTCTTTGCATATATCTGCAGACTTACCTTGGTTGAGTCAAAATATTTTGAAGGCTTTTCACCTAGCACATTCATAAACTGCATGAGTGCACTGCATTGATATGAATGTTTAGTACCCTGAGGCTTTCTTCCATATCTGGGAAATAATAGTCTGTCAAAACAAGAATAAAGCCCATTTTATTATTTTTACGTAACTGATCAAACCAAGCATATTATTTTTGCACAACTAGTCACACTAACTATTCCTTTTCTGCTCTTTGACTCATCTAGGAAGAAACACTGGTACACTCAGAGGCTGCCTTGTGTGTGTGTGTCCCATTGCTTTTACAGGTCCTGGGATGGGGTCTGCTCCCTTGAGTGGTGTCCTTCACCTGCAGCAGGAGTGGGGATTGGGAGATCCCTTCAGGATCTAAAATAGCTGGACTAATCTGTCACAGATTCAGAGATCAACAATCAGAGCTAGATGCTTTGTTTGTTTTTGTCATACCTTTAGTCTTTTAAAAATTTTTTTTGTTGCCGGGCGCTCGTGGCTCATGCCTGTAATCCTAGCTACTCAGGAGGTTGAGATCTGAGGATCGCGGTTCAAAGCCAACCTGGGCAGGCGAGACCGTGAGACTCCTGTCTCCAACGACCAGAAAACTGGAAGTGGCGCTGAAGTGTCCCTCAGCTGAAGAGCTGAGGGACAGCGCCCAGGCCCAGAGTTCAAGCCCCACGACCGACCAAAAAAAAAAATTTTTTTTTTTGTTTCCTTCCTTCCTTGCTTCCTTGCTTCCTTGCTTCCTTCCTTCCTTGCTTCCTTGCTTCCTTCCCTCCTTCCCTCCCTCCCTCCCTCCCTCCCTCCCTCCCTCCCTCCCTCCCTCCCTCCCTACCTCTCTCTCTCCCTCCCCCACCCCCCCTCTTTTTGCTGGACCTGGGGCTTGAACTCAAAAGGCCTGGGCACTGTCCCTAAACTTTTTGTTCAAGTCTTGGCTTGAGTGTGTATGTGTGCGTGTACACACATACACACACACACACACACACACACACACACACACACACACACACACACACACACACACACACACACACACACACACACACACACACACACACAGAGAGAGGGACTTGAACTCAGGATTCCTGCTTCTCTCCCTTAGCTTTTTCTGTCCAAGGCTAATGTTCTAGCATTTAAACCATAGCTCCACTCTTGGCATTTTACTGGTTAATTTGGAGAGGAGAGTCTCATGGACTTTTCTTGCTCAGGCTGGCTTTGAACCCAATCCACAAATTTGAACCTTCTTAGGAGCTAGGATATAGGCATGAACCAGTCCTGGGACTGGGATGAACCGGGCCTGGGCGCTGTCCCTGAGCTCCTTTTGCTTAAGGCTGGCACTCTGCCACTTGAGCCACAGCACCATTTCTGGCCACTTCTGTTTATGTGGTACTGAGGAATCGAACTCAGGGTTTCATGCATGCTAGGCAAGCACTTTACCATTAAGACACCTTCCCAGCCCTGTAAATTGACTTTTATCTAATGTATTCATATATATGACAAATAGTTTTTTAAATTTTGTGATATTTAGATGGAAAATTCCCAATAGGATGGAAGTTTCTTGAGGTAGCTGCCAATGGTAGTGTTCCTTACTAGATCATCTTAAGCACCATGCCAGGCAGGGCACATGGGTTTAATCAGTATTTAAGTGATTGACTAAGTGAATCTTACCTAAGAGTGTGGATTTCTGTGGCCTATGTTGTCCCAAATAAAGAGAAGCAGTTCCAGATTTGGTTCCATGTTGAGGTTTGCTGAAACTATAGTGGCATGAGCTAATGTTAATTTGAGTTTGTCTATTTGTAAAAGATGATTCTCTTCCAGCTCAGAAAGTACTAGCATTTTTATTCATTTGGGGTGCTATTTTAAATTTTCTTTCCAAGTATGTATATAATGAAAGAATATATGAAAGAATCTCTACCCCAGTTGGGTAGAGATTCTTACAATAAATGACATACTGTCATTGGTGGCTAATGTGATAACTATATGCCCAGGAAACAGAGGTTCTTGTTGAAAACATCTGGTTTTTAAAAACTGACCTGGGGGGCTGGGAAGGTGGCTCAGTTGTACAGCGCTTGCCTTGCATGCCTCAGGCCCTGGGTTCGATTCCTCAGCACCACATAAGCAAAAAGAAAAAAGCCGGAAGTGGCGCTGTGGCTCAAGTGGTAGAGCGCTAGCCTTGAGCTGAAGAGCTGAGGGACAGCGCCCAGGCCCAGAGTTCAGGCCCCACGACTGGACCAAAAAAAAAAAAACAAAAAACAAAAAACAAAAACTGACCTGGTTATTTGAAATTCAGATATGAAATGTAAAAATCTATATGCATAATTAAAATTTTGCATAGCTTTGTGATCATATAAAAATGGTGGAAAAATCTAGGCTCTATTAGTAGTGTTGCTCTGTTATAAACTAGAGGAAAAGTGCCTCAGTCACCGGGGCAGGGGAGGGAGGGAAGGGAGGAGTATCAAGGAAGTGTCACATGGATATAAAAAGATAAAAGGTTATAACAATGTCTTTGTGTAATCACCACAAGACTTCAGTTCTGGAAAGGAAAAATGAGAGAAAGGAGAAAAGGGAGTGGCATATTTTTATTCAACAGAGAACTAATGAAAAGGGGAAACATCAGAGAACCTAAATTATAGATTCTTTAGAAAATTAGGTAAAGAGACTTCAAAGTGAAACTGTCCCCTGCTGTGCTCCTAGTTAATGTAATTTATCTGCTCTCATACTCATTCTGTTACTGTTGTCATCATCGTCAAGATGTTCACTCTGAGTAGAATGTCCCCAGACAAATTTCCCTGGACTTTGGCATCAATTATTAGAGCAATATCAGCCTGGGAGTGAAAGGAAGTTAATATCCAGAAGTTTCCTCATGGATGTTAGAAACAGCAAACGGTTAAACAGTTTGGAAGATCATAATAGTAAAACTGCCTAAGCACTTGCTTAAAGTTTAAATATAACTTTAAAACAACAACAACAAAGGTCACTTAAAACTTTCAGTTGTAAAGAGATTTGCTCAGCAATGGCTTAATTATTTGCACCTATACTTGGGCACTGTCATTGTGATTTTGTGCTCAAAGCTAGTGCTCTGCCACTGAGCCACAGCTCCGATTGTAGCTTTCTGGTGGTTAATTGGAGATAAGAATCTCAGAGATGGTTTCACCTGTGATTCTCAGAGCTCAACCTCCTGAGTAGCTAGGGTAGCTAGGATTACAGGCTTCTGGAGGGGCAGTTGGAACAGCTGGATAGTGTCTCTGTGGATTCCATCTGTGACTAATCTACCCCCCAGTACTGGTCCCTCCCTGATGTGGGCTGGCTTCCAGCGGCCATCATGTGTCATGACCCCTCACCTCCCCCACACACATTGAGTAGGCCTTGGGTGAGCCCATCAGTGGATGAATCTGGACACATACCAGTCTCTAATCATTGCTTCCAGGGAAAGTATGTTGTCTTTGCCAAATCACATGCCCTTTTTTGAAGAGATTGCATGGCAAAGTGGCTGGAATTGTGTGGATGGCATTAAGTGAGTCTGAGCTAAAAAAAAGCAATGGCTTGATCCATTTATGCTGTGTGGATTAAGGAGGGAGAAGAGATGCATGCTGGGAGGGGGCCAACAGGGGCCACCTCATTGATGCCTCCAGAGAGTTTGTTCGTTGGATTGGCTGGGAGCAGCTTCTTGACTGTGGACCTCTCCCCTCCCTGTCCTCAAGCCCAGGAACCCCAACATGGAAGGGTAGAGAAAAGGACGGGGCAGACCAAGTCTCCTCAAGTCACATATTTGGCTGGTGGTAGTAGAGGGGAATTTTGAAGCAGATTGGAGTTTGAATTGTCAATGGGTCTACACTCGAAAAACTGAAAGTTACTAGAAAGTTATAGAATCTGCCCATGATGTATTAAGAGGAAGGAGGGATTTAGAAGAGCAAAACTGGAAGACAGTGTCAGGTGAAATGCTGGCAACCGAACCAGTGTGTGTTCAGAAAAACTTAAATATTCACTATTGATTTTTGTTTTATTTATTTATTTTTGTCGGTCGTGGGGCTTGGCGCTGTCCCTGTGCTCTTCAGCTCAAGGCGAGCACTCTACCTCTTGAGGCACAGCACCACTTCCAGTTTTCTAGTGATTTATTTTTATTGTAGATAAGAGTCTCATGGACTTTCCTTCTGGGCTGGCTTTGAACTGCGAGATCCTCAGATCTCAGCCTCCTTAGGAGCTAGAATTACAGGCATGAGCCACCGGTGCCCGGCTTGATTTTTATTCTTATTTTTATTTTTTTGCCAGTCCTGGGGTTTGAACTCTGGGCCGGGGTGCTGTCTGTGAGCCCCTTTTGCTCACAGCTAGCACTCTACCACTTAAGCTACAGCACCACTTCCATTAATTGGAGATAAAAGTCTCACAGACTTTCCTGCCTGCGCTGGCTTCAAAGTGCTATCCTAGATGGTGCCGGTGGCCCAGGCCTGTAATCCTAGCTACTCAGGAGGCTGAAATCTGAGGATTGTGGTTCAAAGCAAGCCCTGGCAGGAAAGTCCGTGAGATTCTTATCTCCAATAAACCACTAGAAAACCGGAAGTGGCGCTGTGGCTCAAGCAGTAGAGCACTCCCCTTGAGCTGAAGAGTGCAGGGACAGCGCCCAAACCCAGAGTTCAAGCCCCAGGACTGACAAAAACAAACAAAGTGTGATTCTCAGATCTCAGCCTCCTGAGTAGCCAGGATTACAGGTGTGAGCCATCAGCGCCTGGTGATTGATTTTTTATTTTTAAATTTATTTATTTTATTTTGTTTTATTTTGGTGGTCGTGGGGCCTGAACTCTGGATCTGGGCACTGTCCCTCAGCTCTCCAGCTCAAGGCTAGTACTCTACCACTTGAGTCACAGCGCCACTTCTAACTTTTTCTGCTTATATGGTACTGAGGACTCGAACCCAGGGCCTCATGCATGCAAGGCAAGTACTCTACCACTGAGCCACCTTGCCAGCCCCTTAAATTTATTTATTTTTTATTTTTGCCAGTCCTGGGGCTTGAACTCAGGGCCTGGGTACTGTTCCTGAACTTCTTTTGCTCAAAACTGGCATTCTACCACTTCTGGCTTTTTCTCTTTATGAGGAATCAAACCCAGGACTTCATGCATGCTAGGCACTCTACCACTGAGCCACTTTCACAGGCCCAATTAATATATTATGTAGTAGGGTAGGAATCAAATTCCTGATGTCAAGCATGGTAAGCACGTGCCTCACCACGAACCCATACTGTCACCTTTAGTGATGAAATATGTTTAGAGGCCAATCTAGATAAGTATTTCATACTTGCATTACCTTCTCAACTGATGACATTCTTTTTTTTTTTTTTTTTTTTTGTCGGCTGTTGGGCTTGAACTCTGGGCCTGGGCGCTGTCCCTCAGCTCTTCAGCTCAAGGCGAGCACTCTACCACTTGAGCTACAGCGCCACTTCCAGTTTTCTGGTGGTTTATTGGAGATCGGAGTCTCACGGTCTCTCCTGCCCGGGCTGGCTTTGAACCACGATCCTCAGATCTCAGCCTCCTGAGTAGCTAGGATTACAGGCGTGAGCCACCAGCGCCCGGCTCTGATGACATTCTTGCCCATTTGGTTGGCTCATAAAGAAGGAAAATGGAGTTGAGTTGGAAGATACTTGAAAAATTCTCGGAATATTCTAAATTTCAGGACAGATCTCCTTTGGAAATTTTATATTGCAGCTTGTCTTTTGATGAATATTTTGGTGGATCTGTATCTGATGCAGCTGGATCTGGATCTGATGCAGCTTAAGTCTGAAAAACATCCTTTGAATAGTAATAGTTCTGTTTAGAGAAGGGGCTTGCCTAGTGACTAGTAATGCAGTTTTAATACTAATAGGCTGTAATATTCTGTTGCATTATTTCCCAGCATTTCAGAGGTTTGCTGTGACACTGTGATGTGAACAATTATCCTTACCTTGTTAATGACACACCCCTGTCTGGGAGACCCCAGCTCATGCACTGGGAAGGGGTGTGGAAATGCAGACCTTCACATGCCCTCCCCTCACGTCTCCCAGAAGTCACAGTGCAGAGCATGGAAAGGAGGCTGTGGTTCGGAGGGAGGGTGGCCACCGCCCGCAGTTCTCAAAGAGCTCTCTGCTGGTGGGGCAGCGTGATTGGACCAGTGTTCCTTCAATAGCATGGATTGCCTTGACAAGCTGCCAAGGTAATGAGTACACTTGACAGGGACAAATCAAAGATGGTTGACCTATGTCCCATTTGAACTGGGTGTTTCTGATGAAAGAATTTACCTAGAAA
Source organism: Dipodomys merriami (assembly GCF_024711535.1). Classification (NCBI taxonomy): domain Eukaryota; kingdom Metazoa; phylum Chordata; class Mammalia; order Rodentia; family Heteromyidae; genus Dipodomys; species Dipodomys merriami. The sequence continues at coordinate 5,946,408 of NW_027204270.1, forward strand.
CTGGGTTTGTGGTGATGTGGAGTTATTTTATTGACCACCAAAAGATTTCAGGTACTTTTTCTTTGTAGCAGGTACTGTTTCCAATATTTTTGAATGTTACACGTTTTTTAGAATGTGGCTACTAACTATAACAGTGTGCAGAGAAGCAGGTTAGGAAGCTAGTTAGCCTTTTTCTGTGTGTGTGAAGCATTCCTACCATATCCTATTCTTTATACATTCGGGTGCCTAAATGACTTTTTTTTTTCATGATAAAAAAATACATTGCCGGGCGCTGGGGGCTCACGCCTGTAATCCTAGCTACTCAGGAGGCTGAGATCTGAGGATCGCGGTTCAAAGCCAGCCCGGGCAAGAGAGACCGTGAGACTCCTATCTCCAATAAACCACCAGAAAACCAGAAGTGGCGCTGTAGCTCAAGTGGTAGAGCGCTCGCCTTGAGCTGAAGAGCTGAGGGACAGCGTCCAGGCCCAGAGTTCAAGCCCCACGACCAACAACAACAACAAAAAATACATTAAGCACAAAAGCTGTAGGGAGACACAGGTTGTAGAGACAAGGGCTCTACATTTGTGTCTTGGTTTAAATACATAGCCCTGAGATCTCTGAAAAAGTGTATAATAACCTTACTGAGAGTCAAGATCCACTGTATAAAACATGGCTTCCTTTCTGCCTTTTCGTCCTTCCAGTCTGCATCATAAACCATTGAATTGCTTTTGTGACTGATGATGCGATTGGGCCTGGAGGTGGGGAAAACACACAGTAAGGAGAGGCTAAGCTAGTGAGTAATCATTTCATTTTAATAACAAAATAAGCCGGGCACCAGTGGCTCACGCTTGTAATCCTAACTACTCAGGAGGCTGAGATCTGAGGATCGTCATGGTTCACAGCCAGCCTGGGCAGGAAAGTCCATGAGATTCTTATCTCGTTAACCACCGGAAAACTGGAAGTAGTGCTGTGACTCAAGTGTTAGAGCACTAGCCTTGAGCTGAAGAGCTGAGGGACAGCGCCCAGGCCCAGAGTTCAAGCCTCAAGATCAACCAAAAAATAAAAAATAATCCCAGCTACTCAGGAGGTGGAGGCAGAAAGATCATGAGTTTGAGCCCTGCCCACACAAGGTTAGTGAGACTCTCTTTCAAAAGACAAAATTAAAAAAGGCTAGGATCATGTATAGCTCAAGGAATAGAATGCTTGTCTAGCAGACACAAAGCGTGAAGTTCAGTCTCTGAAAGAAATATGTAACAGTTCAAGTAAAGAGTACTTACTAAGGCAAGTAATTTCTCCATGAGTATGTTGTGAAAGGCAGTACTGAAGTGAGTGAATTTGTGAGAGGAAGACAGTGTAACAAGGAGTGTAACATTTGATCATTTGGTCAGTTTTAAATGAGGGAAACACTTCGTCATGGAAAGGAAGCTTTGGTTTTCTCTTTCTGGTAGACAGGTATTGTAGTGGGATTTGAACTCAGGGCCTTGCACTTGCTAAGCAGGTGCACTGTACTTCTTGAGCCACTCTGCCAGCCATTTTTGCATTGGTTATTTTCAGGATTGGGTCTTGCTTTTTGCCCAGGACAGTCTGGACTTTGGTTCTCCTATTCGTGCTCTTTCCCCATAGCTCCCAGTGACACATGAGAATCACTGTCCTCAGCCACTGATTCCGATGGAGTCTCAAACTTTGTTACCTGGTCTGGCTTTGAACCACTGTCCCTTCCGGCATTTCCTCTCAAGTAGCCAAGATTATAGGCCTTCGCCACATACCTGCTGTAGGCTCTAATTTTCAGTGGAGTCTAAATTAGTTAGCTTTTCATATAAGGGTCTGTATCTGGTAAGTATAGATTTTTCAGAATAGTAGTATTACTTGAATACTTGGCTTGGACATGCAAAGATGGATTTTCTAGAACATTCAGTATAGCATGACAGATTAGATATGGCCAGTGTCCAGCTGTTAAGTACTGGTACAGAGGGATGGTACAAAGCCATCACGAGCAGTGAAGTGCTGTCCATGCTGACAGAGAGGGGCGAGGTGGTAGTTGTTATCTCTTTAGCTCAAGAATTTCAACTGATTTTTTTTTGGCGGGGAGGGGGGGGGGGAAGGGGGGGTCCAGTCATGGGGCCTGAACTCTGGGCCTGGGCGCTGTCCCTCAGCTCTTCAGCTCAAGGCTAGCGTTCTACCACTTGAACCACAGCGCCACATCTGGCTTTTTTCTTTTTGCTTATGTGGTGCTGAGGAATCGAACCCAGGGCCTCATGCATACAAGGCAAGCGCTCTACCACTGAGCCACCTTCCCAGCCCCAATTTCAACTGATTTTAACCTGTTTTGTGTTATAACTTTTTACTAAGTGGGCACATGTCTATTTTTGGAGAGAGAAAAACTTTTGGCTTCCCCTTGTACTGGTGTGGGGGGTCTCGTCACCCTTCTGAACGTGCTGTGATGTCTTCTTACAGGTGCGGTGGCACAGTTGGTGCTATTTTCACTTGTCCACTGGAAGTCATTAAGACCAGGTTGCAGTCTTCAAGACTAGCCCTCCGGACAGTCTATTATCCTCAGGTTCATCTGGGGACCATTAGTGGAGCTGGAATGGTGAGACCAACGTCGGTGACCCCAGGACTCTTGCAGGTTCTGAAGTAAGTCAGCCCCCCATTCACCCAGCCCCCTCTCCTCCTGCCACCACCTCCCCACTGCCAATCCAGAATGGCTGCCAACCCCACCAAGGCATGAGATTATTTACATAGTCTGGCTCTCAATTTGAGAAAGAGTTCTTTGAACCCTGACCTTGCATCCTGGGGGGAGGGGATCTGCTGGATCGGCAGGGCCAGTTGACTAGACAGTTTAACTGCAAAGCAGCTGAAACCTGTGTTTAAACCTGTATTGAATGAAATTGTTGCTGATGCTCAAATCTTCAAGAGTGAAAAAGAGGCTTAGGAGTAGCAGAGAAAAATTGTACAAGTCAGATGTGGGTTGTAAATACTTCAAAGATGAATATAGAAATGATTTTTTTTTTTTTACGTGTGTGTGCCACTCCTGGGGCTTGAACTTAGGGCCTGGGAGCTGTCCCCTGTGCTTTTGTGCTTAAGGCTATTGCTCTACCACCACTTGAACCACAGCTTTGCTTCCGGCTTTTTGGGGGTACTTAATTAGTGATAAGAATCTCATGGACTTTCCTGCCCTGGCTGGCTTTGAACCACAATCCTTAGCTCTCAGCCTACTGAGTAGCAAGGATTGTAAGTGTAAACCATTGGTGCCTAGCTTTTTGTTTTAACTTGGAAATAATAGAGAAGATTTTGTTTTGTTTTTCACCTAAGATACCTAGTCATTTTTACTGTAGAAAAATTTGGCTTCTCAGCCACTGAGCTTAAGACAAAATTAATTCAGAAGAACATTTGACATGATCTGATTTTTAGCTTATGAACTGTGCTTACACTTTTCTTTTTTTCTTCTTCTTTGCAGACAAGGCCTCACTATGTAGCCCAGGCTGGCCTCTTAATTGAATATTCTGCTTCTGCTTCCCAGGTGCTGGCATTATAGGCTGTGCCAGGATGCCTGGCTGGGCATATACTTTTTAAAGAAATAATAAATGACAGTTAAAATTCACTCATTGTGATACTTGGGCCTCTGAAAGTGATCCTTGGGAAAAGATGTGTTTAAGAAAGATAACACCAGCCAGCCACTGGTGGCCCATATCTGTAATCCTAGCTACTCAGGAGGCTGAAATCGGAGGATCACCGTTCAAAGCCAGCCTGGTCAGGAAAGTCAGTGAGACTCTTATCTCCAGTTAACCACCAGAAAACTGGAAGTGGAGCTGTGGCTGAAAGTGGTAGAGCACTAACCTTGAGCACAAGAGCTCAGGGACAGTGCCCAAGCTCTGAGTTCAAGCTCCATGACCAACAACAACAACAGCAAAAAATATATCACTGTTGATCTGCATAGACAATTTAGTTGGGAAAAGAGGAAATAAGTGGAGATTTTGAGTAATCAACACCCCCAGCACCTTGAGCGGAGCTCATGGGCCAAATGTGTCTGGAGAAGCATCTAGCTTTCTGAGCAGAACTGGATGCCACCACAGCTGCTGAGACCAGGCCCCAAATGAGAGTCAGAAAGTTACTAGGGACAGAGAAGCTTTCTCCAGAAGAGCCCAGCAGGATCAGTTTTGAAGCTGAGCTGAGAGAGTAGTGGGTGGGACTCCAAAAGGCTGTGGGAAAGTGAGGAGCTGGGCGATATGGAGACAGACAGATGGGATATTTAGTCTCTCTAGTTTCCTGTGTATGTGTGTATGTCCCCATGGCCACCAAGGGTAATTGTTTATTACAGTATAAACGAAAAGGCGGGGGAGGGCCAAAAAAACACCCCATCTTTTTGGGGTTTTTTGTTTTTTGTTTTTTTGGTCGGTCGTGAGGCCTGAACTCTGGGCCTGGGCACTGTCCCTCAGCTCTTCAGCTCAAGTCTAGCGCTCTACCACTTGAGCCACAGCACCACTTCCGACTTTTTTCTTTTTGCTTATGTGGTGCTAAGGAATCGAACCCAGGGCCTCAGGCATGCAAGGCAAGCGCTCAACCACTGAGCCACCTTCCCAGCCCCCACCCCATCTTTTTGAATGCGGGGGAAAAACCCCACACCACACCAAAGTACTTCCATTGTGGACTGCAGCATTCATTAGTTGGTACACACAGAGCTACAAAATAATGAGATTCACTTACATATGAACACTTTAAATCCACTTACATATGTTCATATCAAACTATAAACATAGGATTAGGGAAAATGTTGATTATAATGATGCTATATTAGAAAATACCTATGGCCAGGTGTAATACCTATGGTCCTATCTACTCGTAAGAGACTGGGATCTGAGGATTGAGATTCCAAGCCAACCCAAACAAGAAAGTTCAGGACATTCTTTAATTCCAGTTTACCACCAAAAAGAAGGGTTGTAGGGGATGAGGAGATGGAGTTTTAGCTCAGATAGTAGTGTAAAAAATCTAAAAGACGGCACCCAGGCCCTGAGTTCAAGCCCCAGTAAAGTGTGTGAAGTGACATTTTCACCTAAGAGCTTTCTTTTTTTTTTGGGGGGGGGGTCCAGTTGTGGGGCCTGAACTCTGGGCCTGGGCGCTGTCCCTCAGCTCTTCAGCTCAAGGCTAGCGCTCTACCACTTGAGCCACAGTGCCACTTCCGGCTTTTTTCTTTTTGCTTATGTGGTGCTGAGGAATGGAACCCAGGGCCTCAGGCATGCAAGGCAAGCATTCTACCAGCCCCCCTCATGCATGCAAGGCAAGCACTCTACCACTGAGCCACCTTCCCAGCCCCTCACCTAAGAGCTTAAGCTTTACTTCCTCAGCCTGGCTTACACAATTTTAGGGTTCTCCAGCTCATCTCAGCTGATGTTAGCAGTGTTCAAGTTAAATTTGAAAACAAAAAACAAGGAGTCCATTCATGGCCAGGCACCAGTAGCTCATGCCTGTAATCCTAGCTTCTCAGAAGGCTGAGATCTGAGGATCAACGTAGTTCAAAGCCAGCCTGGGCAGGAAAGTCCATAAGACTTATCTCCAGTTAACCACCAGAAAACCAGAAGTGGCACTGTGGCTCAAAGTGGTAGCACTCACCTTGAGCTGAAGAGCTGCAGGACAGCGCCTAGGCCCAGAGTTCAAGCCTCATGAGTGGCTGAGAGCCCTGCCCCACACCCCACACCCCCCAAAAAAAAAGTCCTTTCAAGTAGTAGTATTTCATTGATTTTTTCAAGCAACTTAAAGTGCTGGCTGGCATTTGGGCCTGCCATTCCCTCACTTTAGATCTGAGGACATACAGACAGCAGTTAAGTGACACACCCAGAGTCATGTTTATGCATAGCCACCTTACTTCTAAAAACAGTTTGGAGCAGCTAAAAGCAAGGTGAAAAAGTACGACAAAAACCCTGGTTGGAGAAAAACAAAACAAAAACCCTGGTGGAAGCTGAGCGACTTCATCTTTCAGTTTCTCCTCGAGACGCGGAGGCTCTTGGCTCTTGGCCTCAGCTGCTCCCTCTTCCTTGGCTGTGTCTGCAGTGGGAGGGTCCCAGGCTCTGCCTGGCTCGCTCCCTAGTGACAGCCACTCCCTCTGTGGTCATATTTAGTCTTCCTGGCTGCAAATAGCATCTGGGAGCCACAGGCTTAGGTTTCTCACACTCCAACACATAACAAACCCCAAACCCACACTTCCTGACCCCTGCTGCTCCAAATTTCTTTGTCTTGCAGGGAAGTAGCTTTGTCCTTGTGGCCTTGGAGTGTCAGCCCCACTGCAAATCCTATCAACTCTGCCTGCAACCTATATAAAGGACCCAGCCTCCTCTTGATCCCTTCCTGCAAGGCTGGCCTGCTCCGTGCCACCTTGTCTCGTGTGTGCGTGTGTGCATGCGTGCGTGCGTGCATGTGTGTGTGCGTGTGTGTGTGTGTGTGTAACTGCCCTGTCCTGTGTGTGTGTGTGTGTGTGTCCTACTAACTGCCCTGGTCCAGTACTCAGCCATCCACAACCCTCATCCTCAGCTGAGCAGCTGGGGAATCTTGTGCTGCCATTCCGAGGGGTCCCAGCTACCTCCAAACACCAGCCCCAGCCCGTGGCCGTCCCTGCGGCCATTGGCATGCCAGGCTCTGTCTTGCCTGTCCTTGCATGACTTCTCTGACTTCATTTCCTGTTGCCCTGGGAGCCTCCTTTTCCTCCTAAGAGGCACATTTTCTTTACCCCCAGGTCCTTGTGGGGGTGTTATCTTCAGGCTTTGTCACATTTGCTGGAAGGCCTTGCAGTAACCTGCTATTTAGAGCCACGCCAGCCCTCCCTTCAGCTGCCTCCACAGTCCCCATCCCCCAGCAGAGGTGTTTCTTACTTATATGTTCTTTTGGCTCCCACCCCTTGAACTGGTGTTTTGCTTACTGACAGGTCCTCAGATCCTAAAATGTTGCCTGTGGCCAAAGCAACATTCAGTACCCAAGGGGAGTGACCGTGGGCAGGTCAGCAGCTGTTACACAAAGCACTTAACACTTTCCTGCCATGGAAATATTCACCACTGTCATTATGTATAGTATTGCCAGTCCTGGGGCTCAAACTCACGGCCTGCCTGCTGTCCCTGAGCCTCTCAGTGCTCAAGGCCAGCACTTTGCCACTTGAGCCACAGCACCACTTCCTGCTTTTTCTGAGTAGTTTATTGGAGATAAGAGTCTTGAACTTTCCTGCCCTGCCTGGCCTTGAACTGCAATCTTCAGATCTCAGCCTCCTAAGTAACTAGGATTACAGGTGGGAGCCACCAGCACCCTGAGACGCATTTTTCTGTGCTTTTCAACCATAAGATTTCTTTTTTTTTGTTCTGGTCGTGGGGCCTGAACTCTGGGCCTGGGCGCTGTCCCTCAGCTCTTCAGCTCAAGGCTAGCGCTCTACCACTTGAGCCACAGCACCACTTCTGGCTTTTTTCTTTTTGCTTATGTAGTGCTGAGGAATTGAACCCAGGGCCTCATGCATGCAAGGCAAGCGCTCTACCACTGAGCCACCTTCCCAGCCCCTCAACCATAAGATTTCTAATTGCATTTATTAGTGGCCAAAGCAAAAAGAGGGGAGTATATATTGCCTAATTCTCTTCTGAAGAACACATGCTGGACCCTCGGGCAGTGTGTGCTCTCCATGTGGGCAGGGTCAGAGAATAGTCCACAGTCCACACAGGACAGTGTGCTCCTGTGGCAGCGTGGTCACAAAGCTTGACAGCTTTCTCCTCCTCACCCCCAGCCTAGTGGGAACCGGGCCTCTGAGCTGGGCAGCGTGGGGGGGGCGGGGGGGGCAGGCCTCATCTATCCTGCAAGACCCAACTCAGTGTTTTGTTCTCTTTCTAGAAGATACTATGTTTCTGGTTCCTTTAGCACTGAGCTGTTAGTTGCCTGCCTGTCTGCCCCTTCTGGAAGTGCTGCCTTCAGAGACCAGTGTTTGTCACCAGAAGTTTATTTTTCAAAATGCAAATCACTCACTGGTGTCTGGTGTTTAAGCTATTAGAGACATATTCTACAAGGAAGAAGAGACAGCTTTTATCTTTTGAATAGTTACATACAAAGAAAAACACAGCAACGGAAATTGTTAGCCAGTTCAGACTCACTATCACAGTTTCCAAAGTAATAGTGTTTATTTTAAATGCTGACTTTCTGACAAAATAAAAATCTGGCTTGATTTTTTTCTTGAACCAAACTGCTACTCTTTAAACTTGAGTTATCTTCTATTTATGAATTAACAGCCTTGCCAGGGAGCTAGAAGGTATCTTTTAAGAGCTGCCCTGTTTAAATGAGCTGCTTGTCTCCATTGTCTGTGATATGCATATTGTGATATAAAACAGGAAGAAGAGGGCATAACTGCCCCCAGCATGGCTCTGGCTTCTGTTCATTTCCCTTCCCAAAGCTAAGGTGACTGGGAAAGTAAGGGATCCCTCCATGCCTTCTTTCAAAGCCTCGTGTGCCATTTATAGTAAGAACTTGATTGTTCCAGAAGAGAGCTGTAAATATCCAGATAGGCTAGGAGTTCAGATTATATAACAGATCTGACTCCTTGCCAGTTGCTAATATGTGTAACTATGGAGACGATCTTTCTTCAGTTCTTAAATGGCCTGAGTCATTTGAGGACGTGCGCCCACTGCATTATGGATGAGCACTCCCAGCTTCCGGGAGCCCAGGATTCCCTGCACTGGGCCTAAATGGCTCCTGGGGTGGCACACAGAGGACCATAGCTGGAAACTTAACTGAGTAGTCTGTTCTAGAAGGTGCAGGGCACGTCAAGGTGGTGCCTAAGAGGAGTTCTTGTTCAGCAAGCTCAGCCTTTTGAGGAGGAGAGTTCCAGTTTGAAACCATGAAATTCTCAGGCCTCTGTTGAGAACCACCTGGCTTATTTTGACTGTGCGAATGTTCCCTGAAATTCCATGCTCATTGTGAAGTCCCCCAAGAATTATGTTTACCCTAACCTTTGTTTTCCATTAACTTTGGGTTTTAATCATGATCTGTGTTTTAATTTTTTTATTTCTATTTTTTGTCTGTGTTTTTATGAAGAAGTAATTCATATACCATACAATCCCCCCATTTAATAGTATACAGTTTAGTCAAGTACTGTAACACATACCTGTAGTCCCAGGTATATGGGGAAGATCACTTGAACCCAGGAGTTCAGAACCAATTTGCTCAACCTAGGGAAACTTGGTCTCAGTTAGTTGCCTTGGCCCCCTCCCTCCTTCCATCTCCTCCTCCCAGTACTAGGGTCTTGAATTCAGGGCCCCTTGCCTGCTAGGTAGGTGCTCCACCACTTGAGCCATGCCACTGTCCCTTTTTACTTGAGTTAATTTTCAGTAGACTCTTAGGTGTCTTTCTGGGCCTAGCCTGCACTGCAATCCTCTTAAGGATTTAGCTTAAGCTACTCACACAGCTAAGGTGACAGGTGAATGCCATGTACCCAGCTTTTTTTGTTGAGATGATGAGGTCTGACTTTTTGCCCAGACTGGCCTCAAATCACAACCCTCCCAATCTCCACCTCCCAACTAGATGGGATTATAAGTGTATGCCACTGTATTAGTCCTGTATTGCAGTTTTTAAACTCAGGGCCTTCGAAGAGACCCTGTCTAAAAAGACGAAATGGACTTAAATGCTTATACTGTATTTATATAATATTGTGCAACATTACTGTTCATGCCCACTAAAAGAGACTCTTTTTACCCATTGATTATTTTTATATTTTTTTGTGTTAGTATTGGAGCTTGAACTTAGGCCTTGGATTCGTTTATTCAACTTCCATTCAATGCTGGTGTTCTGCCACTTGATCCACAGCTCCACTTCCAGCTCACAGGTTACTTGGAGAGAAGAGTCTCTAGGATTTTGTCTACTGATTTGGTTTTGAGCCTTGATTCTCAGATCTCAGCCTCCTGAGAAGCTAGGATGACAGGCTTGAGCCCAGGTTCCCCGCTGGCCCCTTTCCCTGTTCACACTCACTCCCCACCTCAAACTCACTTCCAGCCCAAGGCAGCCAACCTCTTCTCACAAATGTGTCTTCTGGACACTTACTTGATACGACCTTTTGGGCCTGCTTCTTTCACTTGACCCAAGTTTTTTAAAGCCCATTCATTCTGTATCATTACTTCCTTCCTATTCTTAAATTATAGCATATTGTCTGGTTAGGTCAGACAATTTAAAATCTCATTTATTTGACCTTCCCTGACGTCATAGGAAGAATGACCTGTCGGCTGCACTTGTGTGGGACGTGTTCCCTAGCTGTCTAGGCATGGCAAAGCCAAGAGCCTTTGCTACTCAAGGCCATAAATGAATGTGTGTGGAAAGTCATTTACAGGTGGCTCAAGTTGTGGATTCCTGGCCTTGGGTAAAAAAAAAAAAAAAAACAGAACACAGTGCCCAGACCCTGACTTGAAGCCCCAGAACTGCACACAACAAATGAAAGTGACTTTATGCCTTCCAGGAAGGAAAAGATTTTGTGTTTAGAAAGTAGGATTGTTGCCAGGTGCCGGTGGCGCATGCCTGTCATCCTAGCTACTTAGGCTGAAATCTGAGGATCACGGTTCAAAGCCACCCTGGGGTGCTGGCAAAGGTGGCTCAGTGGTAGAGCGCTTGCCTTGCATGCCTGAGGCCCTGGGTTCGATTCCTCAGCACCACATAAGCAAAAAAAAAAAAAAAAAGCCAGAAGTGGTGCTGTGGCTCAAGTGGTAGAGTGCTAGCCTTGAGCTGAAGAGCTGAGGGACAGTGCCCAGGCCCAGAGTTCAGGCCCCACAACCGGACCCAAAACAAAAAAACAAACAAACAAAAAAAGCCACCCTAGGCAGAAAAGTCCAAGAGATTTTTATCTCCAATAAACCACCAGAGGACCGGAAGTGGTGCTGTGGCTCAAGGGGTAGAGCGCTCGCCTTGAGCTGAAGAGCTGAGGGACAGTGCCCAGGCCCAGAGTTCAAGCCCCACGACTGACCAAAAAAAAAAAAAAAAAAAAAAAAAGTAAGATTGTTATCTCTACCATTTTGAAGTAAATCAATTTTGTAAATAGAGCTGAACAAACTGACTGCTTATTAAAAGAAGAGTAGGTTCAGAGGTATATGACTGTGACCACTATTTTAATTCCATTTTTATCACTACAAAAGTAAGACCTAATCTGGCTCTGGCTCTTTGAGTAAGTATTTGATACTTTCTGATAAGATTGTAAACAGTTAGGTTTTTGTTTTGTTTTTGTCAGTTGTGGGGCCTGAACTCTGGGCTTGGGCACTGTCCCTTAGCTCTTCAGCTCAAGGCTAGCACTCTACCACTTGAGCCATAGCACCACTTCAGGCTTTTTCTGCTTATATGGTGCTGAGGAATCCCAGGGCCTCAGGCATGCAAGGCAAGCACTCTACCACTGAGCCATCTTCCCAGCCCTGGTTTTTATTTTTGAGCAGGGTCTCACTGTGTTACCTGTCCTGGCCTCATCTGGGACTACAGGCAACATGTCACCACACTCAGTGTGGAATTGTTGTGTTTGGTTTTTAATTCCATTTTCAGATTGGTCATTGCTGTTGTGTAGAAATACACAGTACGTAGGAGGGTAGTCCTGGGGCTTGAATCAGGCCCTCAGCTTTTTTGTGTGTTTATGGGTATGTTTGTATTAGGGCTTGAACTTGGGGCCTTGTACTTGCTAAACAGGTGCTCTACCGCCTGAGCCACATGCACCTCCATCATCCCCTTTTTGAATTGGTGATTTCATTTTCAAGGCAGAGTCTCACTTCATGTCCGGGCAGCCAGACTGTGGTCCTCCTGCTTGTACTTCCCAGGTCATACATTGGCATAGAGTCAGCTAGGAGTCTGGGGGGGTGGTCTCTAAAACAATTTATTCCTGCAAGGAGCCAGTGTGAAGCCTGGTCCTTATCATTTGGCCTAGGCTTAGCTTACAGGTGTATAACTATAAATATAATAAATATAATAATATAAATGCATTATATAATTATATATAGTATATAGTATAAATATAATGAAAATAAATATAATAAAATATAATACAAAATATAACTAAAAATAAATTTAACATAATAAAGTGTAAATAAGCTGGGTGCTTATTTACAGGCTCACGCCTGTAACCCTAGCTACTTAGGAGGCTGAGATCTGAGGATCACAGTTCAAAGCCAGTCCATGCAAGAAAGTCTATGAAACTCTCATTCCCAATTAACCACCAGGAAACCAGAAGTGGCATGTGGCTCAAGTAGTAGAGCGCTTGCCTTGAGCTGAAGAGCTGAGGGACAGCGCCCAGGCCCAGAGTTCAAGCCCTACAACTGAGCAAAAAAAAAAAAAAAAAGAAAATATAGAAAGGTATATAAATATAAATGTGTATCTTTTCTTATTGTTCAGGTCAATCTTGGAGAAGGAAGGACCAAAGTCACTTTTTAGAGGCTTGGGTCCAAATTTGGTTGGAGTTGCACCGTCAAGGTAAGCCTTGAATTGCTGAGCTAGCTCACTGGGTAGTGTGCACCCCGGAGTCCATCCTTGCCAAAGGGGGAGCTCGCTGCTCGGTGGCCAACTGCTTCTCCTGGTTGGCTTTGCCTAACTAGACGTGCTGTGGAGCAGTGGTGGTGCCTGTGGGTGGTGATTTCAATGTGGTCACTGAAGATGAAGAGCTGTCCTCACTGTGGTTCCTCTCCATTTCCTGCTGGAAGTGTGGCTGGTACGTGGTCAGCGCCTGGGTATTACTGAGCTAGCAATGCGCAGTCTCGGCAGCCTAGGCCACGTCCAGGTCCGCAATGTAGCAAGGACCCTGGTGATGCATGCTCTTGGGAACACTGGTGTGAGGAATTGCATGGGTTATTTTGGACCCTCTGTCACCACTAAGTCATTGCCAGGAGACAAGAAGTGCGGGCAGGTCTAGGTTTTCACACGGTGAGGTCACACTTCCAGTTCCCAGCTGACTTCTGCATTTGTATATGTTGCAGCAAGACATAGAGATTTTACAGTGCCATAATGGTTTCCTCATAGCGTTCTCTCTTTGTTCTAACAGGGCTGTGTACTTTGCATGTTACTCCAAAGCCAAAGAGCAATTTAATGACATTTTCGTGCCTAATAGCAATACTGTGCATATTTTCTCAGCTGGCTCTGCAGGTATGTTACCCTAGGGAGTGAGAAGAAAGGTTCTCCGTCCCAAAGCATGCATGTGGTCCCCGCCCCGAATCAGAGGTAGCTCACCGCTTCTCTTGCACCTAAAATCATTTTCCAAGAGCTTCCTTAGAGCTGATAGGACATGGGTGTTTGAGAGCAACTGACCACCCAAGTTTCTCAGTTCCCCCCCACAATGTGCATACCCCTGCATGCTACTGGTCAGTGTCATCTCTTTTGAAGGAATAGCAATGTGATTTCCATGTCCTCTTGCTTTCCCCATTGAGCTACTTTCTGAAGTCAGCTGCTTTCTCTGTGAGTCTCACAGGTGTCAGGGGCACAGCTGCCCTTAACGACTAGGTGGCATAGGAGGGTTCTGGCTAGGGGCCTGGGGAGGTGCTTAGGTGGAGTAGTTGCACAGGCTGGAAGAAATTATTCTACTCACTGCAGAGTTTGTGCAAGGGCCCCCTTCCCCAGTACTGGCAGAAACCATGGCTGCACATGGCTAAGTGAAGGCTCTGTCTTCTCGTAGAGACTATATATGTGCATTTAACTCAAAAGCTATTTTAGAGAATTTTATGAAAATGTCTATCTTGGGCTGGGAAGGTAGCTCAGTGGTAGAGAGCTTGCCTTGCATTCATGAGGTCCTGGGTTCGATTCCTCAGCACCACATAAACAAAAAAAAGCCAGAAGTGGCGCTGTGGCTCAAGTGGTAGAGCACTATCCTTGAGCTGAAGAGCTGAGGGACAGTGCCCAGGCCCAGAGTCCAGGCCCTACGACCGGGGGGCGGGGGGGGGGGGGAATACCTATCTTGTGGGTGCCGGTGGTTCACACCTATAATCCTAGCTAGATATGAGGATCTCTGTTCAAAGCCAGCCTGGCCAGAAAAGTCCCATGAGACTCTTAACTCTAATTAACTACCAAAAAGCCAGAAGTAGAGCTGTGGCTCAAATGGTAGAGACATAGCTTTGAGTGAAAAAGCTCAAGGACAGTGCAGTGCCTAAGCCATGAGTTCAAGTCCCAGGACTGGCACCAAAAAAAAAAAAAAATAATAATAATAATGTGCCATCTTCCAGCCTGTAATTTGTCCACACCAGCTTCCTCTGCCTTTGTTATTCCCAATAAAATTCCTGGCAGTCCTTTTGAATATTCCTAGATTATGTTTCTAGGCCCTGAAAAATAACTATTAAGCAAAGCTGTTTCACTCAGGAAAGGTGTTTCTACCTAACTTGAGGCTCAGTGGAATACAGATAGCATTCCAAAATACATTGTTCTCCACTTAGTAGGCCAATAGTGAGTTAGCCATCATGGAGAAGTTATTTATCAGTTATGCAGAATTAACTTAAGACCCTGGGTAAATAAAGCAGACCTTGAGGGAGCTTTTAAAATAAGTATCCTTGAGTAGGAATTTAATCTGCTTATTCTTCTCCGTACCTAGAGGGCATAAGATATTAGAAGGCTGTTGGGTAATACCATGCTGTTTCCTTTTTTGGCTGATCAGGGACTATTGCTAATGCTAAGATGCAAAAGGCTTACCAAAAAATGACTCCTGTAAGCAGATCTGGTTTTTAAAATCCAGTTTTCTGAAATAACTTGTCAAGTTTTTAAATTTCTAAGTTTGAACTCAGGTAAATGAAGATTTAGTTTCTTTATTTCATATTAGATAGAAAGTAACCTTTGGATTGAATCAGAAAGTTAAAATTTTTTCTCAATCGGATTTTTAGACAGTTTATACCCTAGGAATCCTATGAACAAAAACCGTAACAGCACCACCTAGTGGCTGGAAAGACCAACGGGCTGTAGAAAATTGAGATTTCCTTGGAGCTGCAGCGGCAATAGGCATTTTATTCTCAGAGACTGTAGCTTCCATCTGCAGGGTGGAAATGTTCCCTGTTATACAGCCTCATTAAGCCACTGACACCCAGATTTCCCAGTGTATTACATGGGGTGGACAGTTTTCATAAACAGTATTCAGCGATAACTTCTGTTTCTTCCTTCCAGCTTTTGTCACAAATTCCTTAATGAATCCTATATGGATGGTCAAAACCAGGATGCAGCTAGAACGGAAGTAAGTTATTAATTCTTTCCTTAGTAGAACAGCTCTTGGGGTTTTTTTTAGTGGTAGGATTCCTTAGCTGTCTGTCTCCTTCTGGGCTTTTCTCAGTCTACCTATGTGTTGAAATTCCTTTGTTCTGAGATTTATACTGTAATCATTGTTGAGAGAGAGAGAGAGCTGCAAAGATGAGCAGCTTGGGAATCCTCTCAGCAGTCCTGACTTCCTTCTCTGCAGTCCATGCAGGGGCTTTGTGGACCCACCGTGGGAAGTTCTGTGGACTCACAGGCCGGGCTTTCCAGGGAGGACAGAGCAGAAGGAGCCTTCAGGCCTCAGCAAATATGCTGAATGTGGCCCTCAGATACACGAGGCTTCTGCCCTGAAACTCTAGCCAGGAGGTGACTTTTGGAGGGCTATAGATTCCTTTGGCATTCAGGTGAAGCCTTCAGTCCTTTTTTTTTAGGCTAAAGGTTTGGGCTTGCATTTCATTTATTTATTTATTTACTTACTTACTTACTTATATGCCAGTACTTGGGCTTAAATTCAGAGCCTGAGTACTGCTCCTTAGTTATTTTGCTCAAGGCTAGCGTTCTACTGCTTGAGTCATAAGCTCCACTTCTGATCTTTTTAGTGGTGAACTAGAAATAAGAGTCTACTGGCTTTCCTACCTGTGCTGGCTTTGAACCATGATCCTCAGATCTCAGCCTCCTGAGTAGCTAGGATTACAGGTATGAGCCAATGGTGCCCAGCTGTTTTTGTTTTTAAAAAGAAATGGGGGGCTGGGAAGGTGACTCAGTGGTAGAGTGCTTGCCTTGCATGCCTTAGGCTTTGGGTTCAATTCCTCAGCACCACATACACAGAAAAAGCTGGAAGTGGCGCTGTGGCTCAAGTGGTAGAGCACTGTCCTTAAGCTGAAGAGCTGAGGGACAGCGCCCAGGCCCAGAGGTAAGCACCACAACTGACAAAAAAAAAAAAAAAAAAAAAAGAAAGAAAGAAATGGGAACTAGTTATTAAAATATAGTTACTAGCCGGGCGCTGGTGGCTCACGCCTGTAATCCTAGCTACTCAGGAGGCTGAGATCTGAGGATCACGGTTCAAAGCCAGCCCGGGCAGGAGAGACCGTGAGACTCCTATCTCCAATAAACCACCAGAAAACCGGAAGTGGCGCTGTAGCTCAAGTGGTAGAGTGCTTGCCTTGAGCTGAAGAGCTGAGGGACAGCGCCCAGGCCCAGAGTTAAAGCCCCATGACCGACAAAAAATAAATAAATAAATAAATAAATAAAATAAAATATAGTTACTAATTTTAAAACTACTTGGGATACAGTAGCAGTGCTTCTTTAATACATTAAATAACAAGATCTAGTGCCTGTCCAGCAGCTCATATAACCTCAAAGAATTGATGATGTAAACAATGTTTTTTGTTTGCTCCTGATGGGATAGGGCATATTTCTAGTATGCCGAAGCATGGGTATTGTTAGTACTTCTGCGGTGTGTTATCTGCATTCACGGTTGAGGAAGTGCTAAGTTCCAGTAGAGAATAGGACCGAAGATATTAATTTCCTCCCAGACAAAAATCAGGGAGCTGCCTAGAAATCCCCCACATTCCCTCCTCTACCCCTGGTTCTGGGGTTTGAACTCAGGGCCTGGGTGCTGTCCCTGAGTTTCTTTGTTCTCAAGGCTAGAGCTCTACCACTTGAGCCACAGCACCACTTCCAGCTTTTTCTGAGTAGTTTATTAGAGATAAGAGTCTCACCGATTTCCCTACCTGGGCTGGCTTTGACCCGCCATCCTCAGATCTCAGCCTCTTCAGTAGCTAGGATTACAGGCGTGAGCCACCAGTGCCCGGCCTGAATCTAAGAGTTTCTATGCAATAGATGCCTGGAAACTTCTAGCTAATATCAGCAGCCTTCTGGCTGCCTCTGAGGAAAGGAAAGGAGAAAGCAAAAGATGCTCGGAGGAGCTTGAGTCTGTAATCCTAGCTGCTCCGGCTGTCAAGGGTCACAGTTCAAAGCCAACTTGAACAGAAAAGTCCATGAGAGCCTCTCCAGTTAGCCAGCAAAAAGCCCGAAGGGAAAGTATGGCTCAGCCTTAAGTTAAAAAAGAGAAACAAAAAAACAAGGAAGAGTGTGAAGCCCTGAGTTCAAGTCTCAACACCAGCAGACAAAAAAAAAAACAAACAAACCAAGGTGCTTCTGGAAAGACTGAGAAAAGCCTGCCTGTGTGTGTTGTCTTTTAGTGACTCCAGCAGCCCTGGATTGCTCTGGGACCCCAGGTTCTCCCAGTCCATTCTGCCCCTTAAAGCGCATCAGGTCTGGCCCTTCGAACAGATCCCTTGTCCAGCACCTTTCGATGCATGTCAGTGGCTCCGTTGGTGAACACCTTCTGGCTGAGCAGGTGTTCGAGTGTGCTGCCCTGCACCAGGCATCTTCCTTCCCCTTCCTGGTTGTGCTGTGCCAATGTTTGCTCATCCTTCAGCTTCTGACCAGTCTCGGCTCCCGCCTGGCAGCCTTTGCTGTGCTTCCCAATGCCAAGTGTTCATACAGTGCCCTTAGTGTCACTTCTGTTTAGCAGCAGATAAATTCACCCAGTCAGCTGAGAGCCTTTCTGTGCATTCTTTGTTATTGTGCTAGTACTAGGGCTTGATAGGGCCTGGACCTTGTCCCTGAGCTGCTTTTGCTCAAGGCTAGCGTTCTACCACTTGAGCCACAGAGCTTCTTCCTGCTGTGTGTGTGTGTCTGTGTGTCTGTGTGTCTGTGTGTCTGTGTGTCTGTGTGTCTGTGTGTCTGTGTCTGTGTGTTTAGAGATAAGAGTCTCAGACCTGTCCAGGCTGGCTTTGAACTGTGGTCCTCAGATCTCAGCCTCCTGAGTAGTTAGGATTAGTGGCAGGAGCCACTAACACTGGCTCTCTGCATTCTCTCACTCCTTAGCAGCACGCCCAGGACTTTCAGAACCTTGTCTTAGTGGGCTCCATTAACTGTGGTCCTTTCACAATGAGGTTTTTTTTTTTTTTTTGGTCGGTCGTGGGGCCTCAACTCTGGGCCTGGGCGCTGTCCCTCAGCTCTTCAGCTCAAGGCAAGGGCTCTACCACTTGAGCCACAGCGCCACTTCTGACTTTTTCTGCCTATGTGCTGAGGAATCGAATCCAGGGCCTTATGTATGCAAGGCAAGCACTCTACCACTGAGCCACCTTCCCAGCCCCACAATGAACATTTCTTGCTGCCGGGGTCACTAGAGTACAGTGATATAGAACACAGCTCCTGCTTTCTAGCTTACAGTGTTATAGTCAGTGAACAAAAAGAATTGTAGTGTGGTGAGCCAAGAAGCCTGAGGTGCCCAAGACACTGGAGGGTCCCCTAGGCAGTTGCATAGGAGGGAGGACCTCCCGCCATCCTGCGAGTGGCCGGGTGAGGGCAGCAGGAGGCACATGCATCTAGACAGGTCCGAGCATGGTTGGCAGAAGGGAGAGTGGAGGTGATTATGGTCGAAGTTCTTTATATACATATATGTGAATAGAAGAAGGAGCTGGGCGTCTGTGACTCATGCCTGCAATCCTAGCTACTCAGGAGGCTGAGATCTGAGGAGGGTGGTTCAAAGCCACTCAGGGCAGGAGAGTCCATGAGTCTCTTAGCTCGTTAACCACCAGAAAACCGGAAGTGGCGCTGTGGCTCAAGTGGTAGAGAGCTAGCCTGGAGCTGAAGAGCTGAGGGACAGCGCCCAGGCCCGGAGTTCAGGCCCCACTCACCAAAAAAAAAGAAAGAAAGAACAATGAAACTAAGTGAAATAGGTTTAAAAGGTGGGAGATAAGAGAGTGGTAGAGGGGATGAGTTTGATGTGCCATTGTATTGTACAAGTGGGGAAATATCACAAGGAAACTCCTCTGGTACGATTACTGTACACTGGTAAAAAGTCTTTTAAAAGCATGGTTAACCAAAGGATTAATCAAAGGACAATTGTCATTTTGGCCAGTCCTAGGGCTTGAACTCAGGGCCTGGACACTGTCCCCTAGCTTCTTTTTTTATTTATTTTATTTTTTAATTAATTTTTTTTGGGGGCGGTCCGGTTGTGGGGCCTGAACTCTGGCCTGGGCGCTGTCCCTCAGCTCTTCAGCTCAAGGCTAGCGCTCTACCACTTGAGCCACAGCGCCACTTCCGGCTTTTTTTCTTTTTGCTTATGTGGTGCTGAGGAATCGAACCCAGGGCCTCAGGCATGCAAGGCAAGCGCTCTACCACTGAGCCACCTTCCCAGCCCCTAATTAATTTTTTTTTTTTTTTGGTCAGTCATGGGGCCTAAACTCTGGGCCTGGGCACTGTCCCTCAGCTCTTCAGCTCAAGGCTGGCGCCCTACCACTTGAGCCACAGTGCCATTTCTGGCTGTTTCTGCTTATGTGGTGTTCAGGAATTGAACCCAGGATCTTACGCACATGAGGCAAGCACTCTACCTCTGAGCCAACTTCCCAACCCCTCCCTGACCTTGTTTTGCTCAAGATGAACACTTTACCACTTGAGCTACAGTGCCACTTCTGGCTTTTTCTGTGTATGTGTGTGGTACTGAGGAACCCAGGGCTTCATGCGTGCTAGGCAAGCATTCTACCACTAAGCCACATTCCCAGCTCCTCATGGTTATTTTTATTCTGCAATTTGAGAATTAGCAACTTTCTATTCCATAAAGTAGAGTAAATGGGCCAGTGACTCAAGCAGAGGAAGCAGAAATGGACAGGGTATGTAAAACACAACAGATGGGCCACTACAAGTCACTTCCTTGTAAGGGGACTAGACGACAGAAGAGTAGTAAAATATCTGGTCAACCTCAGCTTACTCAGGGTACCTTTTTGTGAAAGGAACCAAGCTTAATTGTATTAGAATGAAAATACCTCATTTATGCATGAGGCTCAGGGTCCAGTCCCAGCCCACACACAGGTTCCTCTATGTGGAGAATGCAGTAAGAAAGAGTGTCAACAAGTCAGAATATCCGAAAACATTCTGGGGTCATGATTATTATTTAACTGTCCTGCCTTCTACTTGAAGCATCTTTTCATACCATACCGCTGTCATGACTGCTTGAACCTAGTATGTGTCCCTGTTCCTGGTTTTACGTACAGTACTCAGCTAGCTCTGACTGTATTTCTAGAAATGGGTCGTGAGCTGTCACCCTGTTTCTCTGACTGTTGGTGCAGATGCTGACCTGTCTGCGCTGCCCCGTGTCCCAGCTAAACAAGCTGGCCTCAAATGGGTCGGGGCGCATGGCAGCAGGGTGCCGGTCAGCAGCCTGTCGTTGCTTTCACTGCAGAGTGAGAGGCTACAAGCAGATGAACACACTCCAGTGCGCCCGGCACGTCTACCAGACGGAGGGCATCCGTGGCTTCTACAGAGGGTTGACAGCCTCCTATGCTGGAATCTCGGAAACTATCATCTGTTTTGCTATTTATGAAAGCTTAAAGAAGTGTCTGAATGAAGTTCCATTAGCCTCGTCCACGAACGGAACCAAGAAAAATTCCACAAGTTTCTTTGCACTCATGGCAGCTGCTGCGATTTCTAAAGGCTGTGCCTCCTGCATTGCTTATCCACACGGTACGTGCGCTGCTCTACCTAGACAAGTGCAGGCACGGTATTCTGTCCAAAGTGGTGGCGGCCAGAGCGATTGAGAGTGTAGAGATGCTTGATTTGGAATACATGCAAAGATTTTGGGGGTGAGCATGCCTGGTCCAGCCAGCGAGTATATGTACCAGTGGTTGCAGGTTCCGGATTTTCAGATGGGGGGGGGGGGAGATGCTCCCCTGGGACCTGCAGGTGAGGTGAACGTGGGTAACACAGGCATAGTTCCTACCCGGAGGACCAAACCTCAGGCCTTCATTATACTAAGCTCTATCACTGTGCTCCACCAGCCAAGCACTACTGTTCCTCTGAACCCCTGACACAACAACGTAAGCTTATTTTGCCAGGCAGAAACAGACTTTGTGTTTCCAAAGGCCACCTGCGCCGTGCACAGTGACGGAAGCATGCGGCTATCCCCTGCGTGGCGGGGATTGAGTCCCCTCGCCCGCTCAACTCCTGTGCTGGGTCGCCTAAAGCGAGTGTTTCTCTCCCTGCAGAGGTGATCAGGACGCGGCTCCGGGAGGAGGGCACCAAGTACAAGTCCTTCGTGCAGACGGCGCGCCTGGTGCTCCGGGAGGAAGGCTACCTGGCCTTCTACCGAGGGCTCTTTGCCCAGCTCATCCGACAGATCCCAAACACAGCCATTGTGCTGTCCACCTACGAGTTCATCGTGTACCTGCTGGGAGACCGCGCTCAGTAACGGCCGCACTGGTGTGCTCTAGGAGAATAAAACTGAGAAACTCTAGAGATTTTTTTTTTTCATTGACGTTTTTAGAGTGTTCGAAACGGAAACGGCAAAGGCCATAAAATAGATGGCTCATGTTGCCTGCTGGACATTTCCTTTTGGATCCATGCTTTCTGGAAGGTTTAAATTCATTAACGTTAATAGTTAATTATAACTTTTTTTTTTAACTTAAGAGAATTGAGGATTAAGCAGCACCTAAATTAAATCATGCTATTTAATTTAAGTATACATTTGCTTGTGTTCTTTTATGTCCACTGTACTAAAGATGGCAGCCAAGGGCCCACGTGCTGCGGTGCAGTACTGTCCAGAGGGATAGTGAAGTCAAAGCACCTCTTCTTGCCGGGCGCCGGTGGCTCACGCCTGTAATCCTAGCTACTCAGGAGGCTGAGATCTGAGGATCATGGTTCAAAGCCAGCCTGACCAGGAAAGTCCATGAGACTCTTATCTCCAATAAACCACCAGGAAACCGGAAGTGGCGCTGTTCAAGTGGTAGAGCACTCACCTTGAGCTGAAAAGCTGAGGGACAGTGCCCGGCCCAGAGTTCAAGCCCCACCACTGACAAAAAAAAAAAAAGGGAGTGGGAAGTGTCACATTTGGCAAAAATCCTTGCAGTTTTTCCCCTCGGTACATTTTCTGTTCATACAGATTGATCATCTAAGCTTCCAGGCCCAGAAATGATAGGGGGGGAAAAAAGCATAACTTTGACACTAATTTTATGTTTTCACAGGCTGATTCAGACTCAATTCTTGTGCTTCAGCTTCTCAAGTGCTGAGATTATAGCTGTGTGCCACCATGCTCAGCTGATATTTTAAGCTATGGCGTTACGCTTTGTTCCCCTTTCATATGGTCCCAAAGCAGGGAACTTTAAAGAAGTTCTCCTGGACCTCACTCTAGAAGTGAAGCCTTGTGACTCCGGGTGAGGGCGAGGTCTCAGGCCGTGGCACGGCCTCCAGATCAGCTGCGGGAACAGTACACTCCCTCTCTGCTCTCGCACCCTGTTCTTGGAGAAACGAAACACTACGCAGCAGTGGTGCCGTCCTGGGGACGTCTTATCACTTGTCAGCTGGTGCTCTTTTTGTTTACATACCCTTAAGTTCATGCCTGTAGTCCCAGCTACTGCGGACGCATAGTGAGAAGATTGAGATCTGAAGCTGCCCAGGACAAAAAACAGGAAATTTTATCTGAAAAATAACTTTGTTTTTTTTTGCCAGTCTTGGGGCTTGAACTCAGAGCCTGGGCACTGTCCCCTGAGCTGCTTTTTGCTCAAGGCTAGCATTCTACCACTTGAGCCAGCCACAGTGCCATTCTGTTTATGTGGTATTGAGGAATCAAACCCAGGACTTCATGCTAGGCAAACACTCTACTGCTAAACCACATTCCCAGCCCCCTGAAAAATAACTTTAAAAGGCATGTCTCCACTGATAGAATGCTTAGCAAACACAAGGGCCTGGAAAAATAAACTGTAAAAACAAACAAGTTTTAAAAATTTACCAAAACTTTACTCTGTGTGTGGAGAGAGAGAGAGAGAGAGAGAGAGGTGTGTGTGTGTGTGTGTGTGTGTGTGTGTGTGTGTGTGTGTGTGTGTGTGTGTGTGTGTGTGTGTGTGTGTGTGTGTGTGTGTGTGTGTGTGTGTGTGTGTGTGTGTGTGTGTGTGTGTGTGTGTGTGTGTGTGTGTGTGTGCCAGTAGTGGGGCTTGAACTTAGCATTGCTCTCACTTGGCTTTTTTTCCTCAGGGCTAGTGCTCTACCACTTGAGCTCCACTCCACTCCTAGCTTTTGGCTGGTTAATTGGCTTTGAGCCTGAATAACTAGGATTACAGGCATGAGCCACTGATGCCCAGCTTACGCCCTCGTTTTGTTTTTTTTTTCTGCTAGTCCTGGGCTTGCACTCAGGGCCTGGACACTGTCCCTGAGCTTCTTTTGCTCAAGGCTAGCACTACCACTTGAGCCACAGTGCCACTTCCAGCTTTTTCTGCTTATGTGGTACTGAGGAATCGAACCCAGAGCCTCATGCATGCAAGGTGAACGCTCTACCACTGAGCCACTTTCCCAGCCCTATGCCCTCATTTTTAAAGGAAAATCAAAGAGATCAAAGAGATGTTTGTAGTAAGATGGAAGGCAGTTACAATCAAAATAGCTTGCCTTTTGGTCTTTTTCTAGAATTTGAGTATATTTTGTACAAAGGTCATTTCTTCTTTCTTTCCTTCTTTCCTTCTTTCTTTCTTTCTCTCTCTCTCTTTCTTTCTTTCTTTCTCTTTCTTTCTCTCTCTCTCTCTCTTTCCCTCTTTCCCTCTTTCCCTCTTTCCCTCTTTCTTTCTTTCCCTCTTTCTTTCTTTCTTTCTTTCCCTCTTTCTTTCTTTCTTTCTTTCTTTCTTTCTTTCTTTCTTTCTTTCTTTCTTCTTGTTGTTGTTGGTTGTGGGGCTTGAACTCTGGGCCTGGGTGCTGTCCCTGAACTCTTCAGCTCAAGGCAAGAGCACTCTATCACTTGAGCCACAGCACCACTTCTGGTTTTCTGGTGATTTATTGGAGATAAGACTCTGACAGAATTTCCTGCCCAGGCTGGCTTTGAACTGCGATCCTCAGATCTCATCCTCCTGAGTAGCTAGGATTACAGGCATGAGCCACCAGCGCCTGGCTCACAAAGGTTATTTCTCAATCTGACCATGTAGAAATGGAGTACTTGATTTTATGAGTGGAAGTGTTGTATTACAGATCCAGTTAGAAATATTTTGGTAAGGATGAAAGGATGTTTTGAAATTGGCATTAAATTGTGTTTGACCTTCTGCTCCTTTATAGTCATGGAGGTCGTCGGTATTTTTCAGCCCAGTAATATAACTGCAATCACCATCAAGAAGTCAAAATGAAAGCCAGGTGCTGTTGGCTTACACCTGGAATCCTAGCTGCTCCAGAGGCTGAGATCTGAGGATTGCAGTTCAAAGCCAGCCAGAGCAGAAAAGTCCATGAGACTCCTATCTTCAAAAAACCAGAAGTGAAGCTGTTGCTCTAATGGTTGAACTCCAGCCTTGAGCAAAAATGCTAAGGGAAATTAGTCCAGGCACTGAGTTCAAGCCCCAGTACTGGCACAAAATGAGCAACTGTAGTCAAGTGTCTGCTTCTGACGTTGATGACAGGAATGTTATCTCCATTACAGAAGCTCATCCTTGATGTTTGGTACTCGCACTACGCAACACTTATTGAAATGAAATATTGAATATTTCAATATTCATACGAAGACCTGAACTTGGGCTTTGGGGCGTGGCTCAGTTGGTAGAGTGCCAGCCAGTGAGCCAAGTGTCAGGTACCAAGTTCACGTCCTGGTCTCCTAAAAGAAGAAAAGGCAAAAAACTCCAAGTTTTCCTCAAAATTTTTCTCTATCATGAAAATTAAAAATTAGATTGCTTCATTTGCACTTGCACAATTTTGTGTGAATAAATTTGATACTGAGCCTAGTATAGTTTTAATTACCTACTTCTGGGCCAAGACATTGAAATGAAAAACTTGAGCACCTGGAATGAGAAAGGAAGAGATGCAGCCTTCCTTATATACGCAGTGTATGCTAGGCTCTGTGGAAGGTATTATTTTTCCTTGTAAAAATTAATTTTAATAGGCTGGGAAGGTGGCTCAGTGGTAGAGTGCTTGCCTTACATGCATAATGCCCTGGGTTCAATTCCTCAGCACCACATAAGCAGAAAAAGCTGGAAGTGGCACTGTGGCTCAAGTGGTAGAGCTTTCAACTTGAGCTGAAGAGCTGAGGGACAGCACCCAGGCCCAGAGTTCAGGCCCACAACCAACAACAATAACAAAAATTAATTGTAAGGTGGGAGGGAAGGGATGGCAGGGGAAAAACAAAGGAGGAGGCAACAATGCTTGATAAGAAATGTACTCATTACCTTGCTTGTGTAACCCCTCTGTACAGTATTTTCACAATAAAAACTTATTTTAAAAAATTAATTGTAAGCGGGGCACCAGTGGCTCATGCCTGTAATCCTAGCTACTTAGGAGGCTGAGATCTAAGGATAACGGTTCAAAGCTATCCCGGGCAGGAAATCCATGAGACTCTTAGCTCCAATAAACCACCAGAAAGCTGGAAGTGGCGCTGTGGCTCAAATGGTTGAGTGCTCTCATCTTGAGCTGAAGACTGCAGGGACAGCACCCAGGCCCAGAGTTCAAACCCCACGACCAACCCCCCCCTTCCAAAAAAAGAAATTTAATTGTAGCATGATAATGATGAGCAGTAAAGCAGATGGGAGGTATGGAACTGATCCAGAGTGACTTGTCCTGCTTATTGAGTGAGTGAATGAATGAATGAATATGATCCTGCATGCCTTAGAGTCTGTGAAATGTCCTGATCCCAAGATACGTTAATTAGCTAATGCCTAAGATGACTGACTTCAAAACCAGGGAGGTTTATTTAGGCTCACAGGTTCTATCCAGGATCAGCTCCTTGTTTGGAGGCCCGAGGAAAGGCAGCACATCATGTCAGGAGCAAGTGATAGAGTAAAGCTGTTCCCTCTCCTATGTAGAAGAGCCTGTGTTCCCCAGTCCCAGTCAAAGACCTAGCTCTCCAAACTGGAAGACCCCATGAGGCCTTGTGGTTTAAAAGCGTTCACCACCTGCCAATAGCCCCACAGACTGGAGACCAAGACTCTGACAGTTGGGCCTTGGAGGACATGATGCTAGGTCCAAACTGAAGCAGGAATATTCTGGCTCCAAAGCCAAGGTCGGGCAAACCTTCACCTAAGTCCACGAGTCCACAGTGATGCCAGTGATCAAGATGCACCAGAACAAATGAGTGATGATGCACTGTTAGATGCATACGTTGTCCATGGATTAGACTCCTTCCTTTGGGACACAGGCAGATGATACTAAATCTTCCTGGCAAGAGAATAATGCTAAACAGTGGCACGAGTTTTAGTGGACACTGCACTTTAGGACATCACTCTTTTTGTATGGGTTTGGGTGTGTATGTGGGTGTGATACTGGGGCTTGAGCTCAGGGCCTGTGCTGTCCTTTAGCTGGTGGTGCTCTACCACTCCTTGAATTGCACCTCCACTTCTGGCCTTTTGGTGGTTAATTGTGGGTGAGAGTCTCACAGACTTCTGCCCAGGCTGGCTTTGAACTATAATCCTCATAGTCTGTTGAGTAGCTAGGATTACAAGTGTGAGCCCATGGTGTTCAGGCATTCACCCATCTTTATGCTTTGGGCTGGTGGAAGCTGCCAAATAAATAGGGAAAATCCTCTGCTCTGGCACGTAGGGCCAAGAGAGGTCCTCTCATTGGTTCCCATCACTCACCATGGTTCTCCCTTCCTGCTTAGTGAACACACCTCGCTGACGTAGACCAATTAACTGGCAACAGCAAACAAGATGGCCACCCAACATTGTCCAAAGAACTTAGTATTAATCTCAAACAATGGCAAAGTTCTGAGGTCATAGGAATATCATGTAGTTAGATATGAATATTTCCTATTAGCATTCTTTTTTGCCAGTCCAGGAGCTTGAGCTCAGGGCCTGGGCATTGTCCCTGAGGCTCTGTGCTCGAGTCTAGCACTCTACCACTTGAGCCACAGCACCATTTCTGCCTTTTTTCTGAGTAGTTTATTGGAGATAAGGGTTTCACAGACTTTTCTGCCCCAGCTGGCTTTGAACCATGATCCTCATAATCTCAGTCTCCTGAGTTAACTAGGATGACCAGCCCAGCTAGCATTTTTAAAGTAATTTAATTGAAATTAGTGCTAAAACATGTCCATAAAATGTATCTTCCAATCCCACCCTCACCCCTGGGTAATTAGCTTTCCCTTGCGTCAACCACCTTCTGTTTCCACAAACACCCATAAGCTCCATTCTAACTATTCAAATCATCAGCGTGTGGCTGTGTTACCCTACAGGTATTGTCTCCAGCTCTGCCATACTTTCTAAATGGCCTCTTCACTCTCCAAAACATGACTGTCCTGTGATTTATTAACCTCATCCCCATTGTTGGGCAATTGTGTTATTGTACAACCTAATTTTAAACCTGTGTGGCTCCAGGAGCTTCAGCTTGTAGTAAAATAGCAGAATAACTGAACTCACAGGCTAGTTTGGCTAGGTGCCAGGAAGATAATGCAAATGCAAGCAAAGGACAATGGCAAACAGGTGCGAACGTCCAGGTTGCTTTCCCTCGCGAGCTGACCCCATCAAGCTGGAGTCCAGGGCTCAGGCGGCAGACGCATGCGCGGGCAAGCAAGCGCGGGCGGGGCTTCTTCCCGGCTCGACGCACTGCCTTCCTCCGGCCGTCAGGGGGCGCTCCAGGGCAAGCGCCGTACGCTTCCGCCGGCGCCCCGCCCACCGGAGCTCGCCCTGCGCCGTGATTGGCTAGGTAGCGGGAGCGCGCCGAGTCAAGGGGCGGGCCCGCGCCTGCTACAAAGCAGCGAAGGTCAAGGCGCGAGCTGGCGCGCGCGGCCGCTCGTGTCGTGAGGCCGGCCTTCCCGGCCCGCCGCCGTCGCCCACCCGCGCGGGAGCCATGGAGGGAGTGAGCGCGCTGCTGGCGAGCTGCCCCACGGCCGGCCTGGCCGGCGGCCTGGGCGTCACGGCGTGCGCCGCGGCCGGCGTGCTGCTCTACCGGATCGCGCGGAGGTGAGTGCGCGGCCGAGGCCCCACGCGGCTCCCGCCGCCCCGCCCCCGCGTCGGCCCCGCGCCGCCCGGCCCCGAGGCCCGGGGCGGCCACCCGGGCCGCGAGCGAGCGGACGCGCGAGACCCGCTCTGCGGCCCCACCCCCACCCCGAAAAGGCCGAATTTGGAACCGAGTCCGGGAAGCGGCCGTGGAGCTTGGCTGGGGCCGGAGATCAGAATGCGGGGGGTGCGGCCTGCTCGGGGGCCGCCGCGGGCTGCGATCCCCCCCCCCACACACACACACACAGGGCTCGGTGGCGGACGCCGCTGCCCCCTGGCGGTCCTGCCTTGGGCCCCGAGCCCCGAGCCCGGGCAGCTCGTCCGATGGGTGATTACAGCTGACACTTGCTGCTCTGCACGCCACGCGCGCTCCTCACCGGGCGCGTTCCCGAAGCACCCTGTGCGCTCCCTTGCAACTAGGTAAATAGTAAATTGCTATTAGAATCACGTTTGAGCTACAGCACGCCTGCCTCCCCTCCCCCCCCGCCCTTCCCCCAGCTGGATGGCTTCCCGGAGGTAGGGAAAGCAGGTCCACTTCAAGGCGTCCAAGATGGGCTCAGGCTTCTGTGCTTCCGCTCTGCCAGGGCTCCGAGATAACCTGCAGCCCGGCTTTCAGAGCTGGCCTCGCCCACCGGCCTCCCTGGACAGGCCCACCTCTTGTTGAGCGGAGTGTAACGGACAGCTGAACCTCCCTCCTCGGAGGCAGAGAGAACGAGGAGTTTTCGAGAACATCCAGGGGACAACAAGGGACATGTGAAGTCCAGATCTCTTGGGTTAAGGAGTAAAGGCATCTGCTCACAGTCCCTTGGCAATAAGCAGTGGAGCTGCTGAACCTAAGCAACGTGGCTGACCAGTCTTTCTAAACCTGCCTCCTTAAGAGAGAAGCAGGCAAAAGGAATGGGGGTGGTTGAGTCACCCAAGCCTCCCCAGGAGGGAAGAATAGAAGGGATGTCAGCTGCATCTGGAGGAGGGGCCACCTCCCCCGTGGAAAGCAAAGGAGTCCCTGGCTCTAACGAGCCGCATATCCCATTCCCACCCAGTTTATGGAGCACGGGGGTCCTGCAAGACCAGCCGTCAAATTGATCGTTTTATCTCTGAAGGAGCTGTGACAGTGTGCTCAGATCCCCAGAGTCGTGAATAGCAGAGCTGGTCCAGAACCCTGCCTCCTCGTGGACTGGCAGTTCCTCTCAGCCAACCCCTGATGGGCTTTGATGGAGCAGAGACCTGTTCCTTGTGCCTGTCCTTGCTGTCTTGTGCCTTGTGCTACAACTCTGCCCAAGCATCTGGTTTATCTCTTCCCTTCCCCTTCCCTTCCCTTCCCTCCCCTCCCCTCCCCTCCCCTCCCCTCCCCTCCCCTTCCCTTCCCTTCCCTTCCCTTCTCTTTCCTTCTCTTTTTCTCTCCTCCCCCCCTCCACCTTTTCCCCTCTCTTTCTGCCAGTATTGGGGCTTGAACTCAGGGCCTGGGCTCTGTCCCTTAGCTTTTTTTTTTTTTTTTTTAACTCAAGGCTGGCACTCTACCACTTGAACTACAGGTCCACTTCCAGCTCTTTGGTGGTTAATTGGAGATAAGTGCCTCATGGACTTTTCTGCCTGGGCTGGCTTTGAACCTCAACCCTCAAATCTCAGCTCCCTGAATAGCTAGGATTACAGTTGTAACCTGGTGGTGTCTCTCCTGCCAGCCACAGAAATCTGGAACTTTGGTAAGGTGCTGGATGAACTGTTGCAGGAAAGCTACAAGGGTGCCCAAAAGACTTTTCATGGCCCTGGACAACACTAGTAGGTGGAGATGTACACTTGGGACTGCT
Source organism: Dipodomys merriami (assembly GCF_024711535.1). Taxonomy (NCBI): domain Eukaryota; kingdom Metazoa; phylum Chordata; class Mammalia; order Rodentia; family Heteromyidae; genus Dipodomys; species Dipodomys merriami. The sequence continues at coordinate 5,976,331 of NW_027204270.1, forward strand.
GCCGTTGGTTGGGCAGAGAAGGATGTTCTCATGAGTACTGGATTTCATCTGGAGATGGTAACAGTTTACCACTGTCCTAGCTCTGAAGTAAGACCAGCCCAGTAAGAGGCATGCTCTTCTCCCACGCTCCTCCACGGGTATGTAAGTCATGGTGGAGGAGTTTGGGTCTGACCAGCTGTAGTGGGGGGTTTGAATGACCCTGGGGTGGGCGTGCAAGGAGATTTGGTTTGGGAAGAGGTCATCCTTAGCACACATCTGTGGTAGGGTTATTAGTACGCAGAGATGGCAGAGGGCAGAGTGGTGGCCTTGAGGAGGAATGCAGGAGCAGTGTCCCCCTTGACACTCAGGCCAGCCCATCTGTGCTTTCAGACTGGCCAAGGTGATCAGGAAGCAGTTGCTTCCAGACCTTCAGTTGGGCTAACCGGAACCTAGCTTTCCCACCCCTGGTGTCCTCTTGCCATGGTTTGTTGTTGTTGTTGTTGTTGTTTGGTTGCTTTGGTTTTTGGTGCATGCGTGTGTTAGTGTGTGTGTGCCACTCCTGGAACTTGAACTCAGGGCCTGGGCACTGTCCCTGAGCTTTTTCTTTTCCTCCTCAAGGCTAGGGCTCTACAACTTGAGCCACAGCTCCACTTCTGGCTTTTTGGTGGATAATTGGAGATAGGAGTATCATGGAGCCCAGTGCCAGTGGCTCACACCTATAATCCTAGCTACTTGCCGCCCTGTTTGGACAGGTGGTAGCTTCCAGTGGTGTTTGTAGGGATTGTCTGTCATTGCTTGTCCTGACAGAGTCCCAGCAGCAGGCCCTTTAAAAGCTGGGCTGTCCTGAGTGGGTGCTGCTTGCTCTGAGTGCACCCATCTTTCGTGCCCTGCATGTTGGCCGTCATTCTGTGGCATGTGACACCAGCTGCCCTGTCAGTTGCCTTGTCTTGCTGTCTGGCTCTGTTTTGCTCACCAGTCCATCTCTGCTAGCCTGGTGTGGTACTCAGTGAACGGAGGTGGAGGAGCAGATTTTAGGGTTTCGGTCTTAGTGTTGGTAGCGTGGCTGTAGACTTCAGTGTGTTGTGTTTTGAGACCAAGCAGGAGGCCCAGAGGTCCCTCAGATCCTAGCAGTGGTCAGTGTCCCTGCCCTGGAAGTGGGGGCGGGGCCTCCCTGGGCCCCTCCCAGGAGTCAGGCTCCCCTGTGAGGCTGAGCGCTCCCTGCCCCTGAAGGAACCCAGCCCATCTAATGTCTCTTATCTGGCAGGCCCCTGGGGAAGGCGAGGCACGTCTCCAGGACTGGTGAGCACTCAGTGGCCCCCAGACGTAGAGCCTCCCCAGGGCGGTGACCAAGCCCTGTGGGTATGCTTTCAGGATGGCACAGCACATTCCCTCAGTACTCTTTGGACTGAGGAACTCGAGTGATTGCCCACTCCAGAACATATCCCTGCCTGTGCCAACGACAAGCTGGTGTAGAATTAAATGCCTGGGTTTGGGGCTGGTGGGTCGCCAGAGGCACATGTGTGTGTGCGTGTCCTCAGCTCCGGGCTGGCGGAGGGCTGGACATGCGTTGCAGCTGCCCCTGGCCTTCTGTAAGGTGCCACCCACCCTGGCTTCCTCACTCCCGGAGGCCAGCAGCAGGCCCACAGGAGCTGGAAGAGTGGCTTCCACGCCCACCCAGGGGACCCCAGTCTACCTCGGAAGACAGCCAGCAGGGGGACACGGCCTGGGCCGGTGCCAGAGCAGGAGAGCACACGCATTCCCTTCTGTGTCACCATCTCAACCTTGTCCTCAGCCACGGCTCACCAGCCCGCCTTGGGGACTGTGTGGCCAGCTGTTAAGTGGGGCCTGTCCATCTACTAGTCTGATTTGTGGAAGGGGGCAGGCTGGTGTGGGGGACCCGAGATGCCAGTCATTTGCCTGTTGCAGGTGGCTCCTTTGGGGCCATGCTGAAGGACACGACTGCCTGGCCTGAGTGGGCTGCGGGTGCTCTGGCCCTGAGAGAACTCCCTACCCCCACCCCTGGCAGAAGGCCTGGGAGGGGGGACTCTCCCCCACCTTCCGCTTCCAGGCAAAGCGCTTCTAGAGGCCCAGAGCCATTATTTCCTTAGCAACGGAGCTGGAGAACGGAAATGTTAGCTGTCTAGCACAGGAGGGTCCGTGCGCACCTGACCATTGGTCCCTCAGGGCAGACAAGGGCCTTGCCTCTCACACAGACCAGGGCTGAGGGGACAGGTCCCACTGCCTGCCTGTTCCAGCCTTGAGGATTTCCCTCCCCCTTGCACAATTACTAAGAGGACTATAAAGAGATACAAATTAACAAAGAGTAGCTGCTTAATTGCTGCAGGAATGCCAACTGTGGGCCACACAGCAGAGCAGGTTTCTAAGCTGGAGCAGCCTAGCTGCTTCCATTGCTGGAGGCGTGAAGCTGCTGCTGGGTGCTGGCTGCACCAGGCTCAGTACCCCCCTGCATTCTTTTGTTGAGTCCCAACAAGAGACAGGGACAGGAGCTCTCCGGGCCCCACTTTGATAAGTGGGGTGATGAGATGGAAGCCCCAGAAATGGGGCAACCCTCTCTGGAGGCCACATCCATGAGCACAGGACCCCTCTGAGCCGTGTGCTGCCTTCAGGACGTGGTGGTTGCTTGTCAGTGTGAGGGCTTTGTCCTGCGCTGGGGTGGGAGGAGGTGTAGGGCCAAGGATGTGGGGTATCCTGGCCACCTCTGTCAGGATACACCTTTGGGGTCCTTCCCAACAGGGGCCTGGTCACATTTTCTCTCTGTCCTGACCCCACCCCACATGACTCCTTGGTGATGGTGGCTGACAGCTCTCTTCCTGAGCAGCCCCTGTGACGAGTGGCTCTGGCTGACAGGTGATGGGGCTCTGCTTGAGGCCAGAGTCCTGCTTCACTCCCCAGCACCCCCCACCCCCACCCCCCGGCCCCACGTGCCAGCCAGGGCAGCGCAGAGCTGGCCCTTTCCAGCTCTGTGTCTTGCATGCTTGCATCCTGCAGCATACAGAACCAGTGGGTACTGGGGTGCTCCCCTTACAGATGGGCACAGAGGCACCGAGGCTGAGCCCATGAGAGCGCCAGGGCACGTCTGCAAGTCAGCAGAGAGTCCGTGCCTCCTCCTCCCCTTTCAGGAGGAAAATGCCAAAGGGGCGGGACATTGATATGCCCGAAATCCTAGCTATTCAAGAGGCTGAGATCTGAAGATCTCAGTTCAGAACCAGTCCAGTAGACAAATCAAAAAAACCCACAAGTGGAGCTGTGGCTCAAGTGGTAGAGCACCAACCTTGAATTAAAAAAATCTTAGGAACAGTGCCCAGGCCCTGAGTTCAGGTTCTAGGATCAACACACATGCACCCACACGCACACACAGGCATGTGCCTAAGTGCATGCTGTCTGAGCCACAGGCCCATCTGTGTATGGTTGTCACTGTCCACGCTCCAGCCCTCCACAGCTGGAGGGGGCTTTGGGGAGTAGGTGCAGGAGTGGCAAGGTCAAGCCCCAGAGCTCTGCAGCTGCTGCTCTTCTGTCTGTATAGTTTCTAGGGACTGTATTGTGTAGGGACCGGTGCCTCCCTGCTCCCATACCCCACAGCCAATGGGGTAGATGGAGGAGACCCGGAGCACAGATCCCCCAGTATCTGGGTGAGGATTACCCAGAAGCCTCCACCTGCCACCACACGTGTGGCCAGCAAGCCCCATGTGTGCATGTCTTCATCCCCTCACCAGGAAGGCGTGGCGCTGGCCACCCAGCTGTCACTGGTCCCTGCCACTGGGCTTCTCTGGCTCTTTCACTCTGGAAACTCCCTAGAGAACGCCATTTCCACAGCCGGAGGGGGAGGGGGACCGTCCTGAGCTTGGGCCCTGTTCCCACCCCCCCCATGTCTGGCCCAGGACCTGAGGACCTGGGCGTGGGGGTGGGGGAGTCCCCCTACATGGACACCCTGGGGCTTCCAGAGCTGTGAACCTCCAGCCGCCCCCTGGGGCCTCCTGCGTGGTCCTGCTGGATGGACAGCAGCGCCCAGCCCAGCTTCCCCTCCTTGACCCACAGCTTCCTGCCTTTGTGGGCGTGCCCCAGGACATGGATCCTGCTTCTGGCACCCTTCCCCTGGGGCTAGGGCTGGCGCTGGGAGGGGGTTGAAGTCCTCAGGGGTTGAGCTCTTCCCTCCTGATTCCTCCTTCCTCCATCCACAGGGTGAAGCCCACGCACACGGTGGTCAACTGCTGGTTTTGCAACCAGGACACACTGGTGCCCTATGGCAACCGCAACTGCTGGGACTGCCCCCACTGCGAGCAGTACAACGGCTTCCAGGAGGTGCAGGGGGTGGGCAGGGCAGGCTGGGGCTCCAGGAGGTGTGGGTGGCCAGGGTGGGCCGTGGCTATGGAGCTACTACCTTGGGGTCATCCCTGGCCCACATCCCCTGTGTCCAGCCCTAAACAGACCACTTACATACACCCTATGGCTGGATTCCCACTGTGGGCTGCGGAGGAGGATTGGTGATGGGAGCTGTGGTCACTTGTCCCGGGTCTCCTCCCCACATGTGGCAGACAGTGGCACAAGCCCAGATCCGTGCAGCTCTGCAGCCTGCAGTGGTACGCATCGGCTTTTACTAGGCAGTGTGGTCTGTCCAGCCACCCACCTGCCCTGCCTTGAAAGACAGGTGCAGCGGAAGGCATGTGGCTGCTTGCCAATAAAAGGTTATAAGCCAGGCAACCCGCTCGCAAGCGCTGGCTCAGACAGTTATGAGAGAGCCTCAGGGTGCTGAGGGAGGAAGCCAGGCCCGGCCCTGCCCACCACAGATCAGGGGGCTTCATTCTCAGTGGGTTCCAAGTGAGGCTGCAGCGGAAAGGCCACTATCCCGTGTAAGGATAGCGGGGTGCTGTCCAGAAGGCCCCGAAAAGCCCCCTGGGAAGGAGCTGCCTGCCAACCAGTCCCCATTTCTCCTAGAACGGAGACTATAACAAGCCGATCCCCGCCCAGTACATGGAGCACTTAAACCACGGGGTGAGCAGTGTGCCCAGCCCCCGAGACCCTGCGCAGCCACAGCAGTGGGTGAGCAGCCAGGTTCTGCTGTGCCGAAGGTGTAGCCACCACCAGACTACCAAAATCAAGCAGCTGGCCGCCTTCTCACCAAGGGAGGAGGTAAGTGGACATGGCAGCTAGCCAGCAGTCTGATGCCATCACCCCGACCTCTAGCTGGCCCCACATTCCTGGATATGAGGCTTCTTCCTTCCCCGTTAGAGCTGAGGCTCCTGGTCTCCCTGGATCTTGGGTAGCCATCTGGGTTCTGGCCTAGGAACACCATGGAAACTCCAGGCTCATTGGGCCAGTAGGCTTGTCCCTGTGCCAAGGCTTCGTTGTGCACCTGTAGGGTCCATGCAGTTCTTACTGCGCTGAGCCAGGTCTGCTGAGAGTGAGTCCAGCTAGGAGCTGGGCTGAGCTGGAGCCCCTGCCCCCTCCAGGGGTCCAGGAGCCCTGTTACCTGCCTTCTCCCCTGCCTGCCTTACCCAGATGAGGCCCTGTGCTACTGCTCCAAACTGTAAGGACAGGAGGGATGGGTGAACTTAAGCCAAGAGGGAAAGGAGGTGGGATACACACCAGGCAGCTTTTCTAGTCCAGTTGGTCCATGAGATCACACGAAGCCATTGCTGTCACTAGAGACTGAAATACTGGAGGTGTGGTACTACCTCTTAAGTCGTTCCACAAGCCAAAGAATTCTTCAGCTCCCACTCAGGCTCAAACTCCCTTAGAGTTGTTTAGATCCTGGGACCCAAGGAGAAGGGCAGGCCATGGCCCTGCATTGTCTCTCTGCCTGGGTCCCGGCAGCATCAGCCAAGAGAACCTCATACAGTTTACCTGCCTGTCAGGAGCCCTGAACCAGAGCAATGGCCTTAGAGAACTGGGACTTGGTACGTGTCACCACCTGCAAGTCCCAGGCCTGTCCTGGCCTCCTCCTCAGGGCCTTCACCACCATTCACAGTGGCAAGGGGAAGTAGCTCAGTGGGGCCTTGTAAGTGGAGTGAATCCAGGTCCCCTGTAAAACAGGGAGCTTGGGTTCCCACTGACATGGAGCCCCTGTCCCCCACCACAGGGCAAGTACGACGAGGAGATCGAGGTGTACCGCCACCACCTGGAGCAGATGTACAAGCTGTGCCGGCCGTGCCAGGCCGCAGTGGAGTACTACCTCAAGCACCAGAACCGCCAGCTGCGTGCCCTGCTGCTCAGCCACCAGTTCAGGCGCCGGGAGGCTGACCAGGCCCACATGCAGGTCTGAGGCCAGCGTCCGTGCGTGCTTGGCCAGTGTACCCGTGGGAAACTCTTCCTAGAGGGCTAGGGCGCAGTGACTAGAGAGCAGCTCTTGAGAGCTGAGACCCCCTTCTTGAGGAAACAACCTCCCCCCTCTTCCCCCCCCCCCCCCCGCCCAGCCTCCACCAGCGAGGGCGAGTGGCCAGGACTGTGATACGTTTGCAGTGTATGTCTGAGCATAGGCTTAGGTGTCGCCCTGCTGCCCCTCAGTGGTGTTTGCCCTGTGACCGATTCATGGGTTACTGGCACTGTGACTCCTGTGTATAGCTGAGAAACTCACGTGGGACCACACTTGGGCCCTGCCGGTGCTGGGTTTAGATCCAGAAATGTCTGGCTAAAAGCATTTGTTTTTTAGCACAGTATTGAATGGAATATCTTGGGGTGGGGGAGGGGTGGTTGTTGTTTTATTTTTGGTCAGTCCTGTGGCTTAAACCAAGGGCCAGAGGTCTTTTGCTGAAGGCTAGTGCTCTACCACTTTGAGCCACAGTGCTACTTCCAGTTTCCTGGTCATTAATTGGAGATAAAAGTCTCAGGGACTTTTCTGGAGCTGGATTTGAACCACAATCTGCAGCGACCTCCGTTTCCTGAGTAGCTAGGATTACAGGCATGAGCCACCCACACTCAACTGGGTTTTTTTTTTTTTAATTCGTTTGTTTTTGCTTTTTAATAAAAGATCAGAGACCAGCAGTGTAGCTCAGAAGTAGAACATGTGCCTAGCATATGCAAAGCTCTGGGATAAATCCCCAGCACCACAAAAAGAAATAAAAATCAGACGTAATAGCAAATAGACTTAGGAGTAAACCATCCCCCAAGGGAACGCCTTACTCCTTATGTCCTAGGATGTACCCTAGACCCGCCACACACCACCCCTCTACTCCTGTATCCATGCTGCAGCCTCTGGGGACCTTGTCCTCACGCCCTTGCTTCTCATTCTAACCTCCTGGTTCCTAGATTTCATAACTTGCTACTGTTTTTTAACTTCTGCCAGAGTTATCTGCCTGGTTATTGCAATATTAGTTTAACACATAAAAAGGATTTTTTTTGAGTGAGAACATGACAAAAATGATACTCTTACTTGGAAGAATGATATCACTAATTTGGAAAAGATTTGTGTGTGTGTATGCTGAAGCTTGGCACTCTGCCACTTGAACCACATCTCTATTTCCAGCTTTTTGTTGGTTAGTTGGAGAAAGAGTGTCATAGACTTTTTCTGCCTGGGCCGGCTTTGTTTCTCAGTCCTTGGGTCTCAGCCCCCTGAGTAGCTGGGATCACAGGTGTGAGCCACTAGTGCCCTGCTGGAAAGATTTCTTTAAAAGGAGGTGAGCGTAGAGGAGTGGTATTCATCTCTACACAGAACTGTCTCGTGGGATGAATGGGGTGATGGTCTGGAAGTGAGACCAGCTGGTGGGGCAGTGGGGAGCCCGAGGCCAGAGCCAAGGGGCATGACACTGGGTGCGTGGGAGCATCTGGGCCCGGGTGGCAGGCACCCTCACATGGGGGTGCCGATGGCTGTGGGTTCTGGCGTCTCTGACTTGTGTTTTTCCCACCCTCTCTCTCAGAGCTTCTCTTCCTCCATGATGAAGGCCCCAATCCAGGTCATCCTGCTCCGGGCCTTGGCCTTCCTGACCTGCGCCTTCCTGCTGACCCTTGCACTGTATGGCTCCAGCGATCCCTTTACCCCAGGGGCTGCCCTGCCTCCGGCTCTGCCCCCTGGTGGCAATGGCTCAGCTGTGCCAGATAACAGCACTGCCACTGAGGCTGAGGGTTGGCGGCAGCTGCTGGGCCTGCTGCCGGAGCACATGGCCGACAAGCTACTCGAGGCCTGGGCCTTTGGGCAGAGCCACCAGGTGGGCATCGTGGTGCTGGGCCTGCTCACCTGCCTGCTGGCTATGCTGCTGGCCGGCCGGATCAGGTGCGTGTGGGGCTGTGGGCATGCGTGGCTAGGGGTCTGCATGCTGTGACCAAGGCCCAGAGGCCTGGCTGGTGTGGAGCCCTGGGCAAGACAAGTCCCTGTCCTCTACGGACCAGGAGTTTGCCTGAGAGAGGGCTGTGGCCCTTAGCCAGCCCACCCCTTGCCCTCTGCAGCTGGGTGGTTGTTCGCAGGGTCAGGGTGATGGGAGCCGCCTGCCCCTGGGCCATGGAGGCGAGGAAGGGCAGGCTCTGGACTTGCTTCCTTCTACGAGCAGCAGCAGGATCTCTAGGAGAGTTGTGCCCGTGTTCCACACCTCCTGAGGGAGCTATGCTTAGGAGAAGCACTGACAGGCTTAGAGTTGGGCAGAGTGAGTTGGAGAGATGTAGTCCCCGTCCCCTGAGCAGGTCCAGGTGTAGATGGACAAGACTGGAAGTAGGGGAGGGATCCCATATGCCTCCGGGCACTCACCCCTGCTCCTATCTCCACCAGGCTCAGAAGAATTGACGCTTTCGCCACCTGCCTGTGGGCCCTGCTGCTGGGGCTGCACCTGGCTGGGCAGTACCTGCAGGCGGCCGCCCCCAGCTGGCTGGACACGCTCAAGTTCAGCACCACGTCCCTGTGCTGCCTGGTGGGCTTCACCGCGGCTGTGGCTACAAAGAAGGCAGCAGGCCCCAGGAGGTTCCGGCCCCGAAGGTCAGAGAAGCAGCAGTGACTGCGGGGGGAGGACAGACAGATGGACAGACAGACGGACCGACAGGCCCAGGGCATGGCCCCCCCCCCCCCCCCCCCGCCTGGAACAGGCACTTACTGGTTTTGTCTCTTTAACCTGCCTCACACCCACCCCTCAGCCTCAAGCCCTGGGTTCTGGCCCAGCTCCTCCACTGCCCTCCTTGCCTTTCCCAGTACCCCCACACTGCTCCCCATGCGCCCCAGCCTGAGGTGCTCCCCTAGTGACCTGTGGCTGCTTGCCACTGCTGCCGCCTCTGGCCTGCGACAGCCCCCCTGGCAGGCCTGGGACTGTGGGGGCAGCACCCTGGCTCCCCACTGGCTCAAGGCTCCCTGTCTTGGCCACGGCTCTTGGCTGGCTCTGGGGCCACAGGGGGAGGGGGAGGGTCTGAGCCACTGTCACATGGCCTGACATTCGGGCTGCTTGGCATTGGCAGTCCACCCCAGCAGGGTGAGCAAGGGCCAGAATAGCACCATCCCTCACTTCCTCTCACCTGCTCTGCCCCTGCTTGGAGCCCAACAGCAGGTTCCTGGCCTACGATGGCCCCAAGGCTGCCTGATCCCTCAGTTCCAAACTGTGGAGGTGGCCCCGCTGGGGACATCTCTCCTCCAGCAAGCCAGATGGACTTCCAAGGGCTCCCCTTACCCCTTAACCCTGGCAGCTGGGCACTCCCTTATGCCCTCGGACCTGGGGTTTTTGAGCTTGGTCCCTAGCCACCTTTCCCTAGCCAGCAAGGGCAGGACTTGAGGGCTGTCCTGGCCCTGCCCCCGTGTGCCCGGGAATAGCTCAGATGACCCAGATTCTGCTCAGGTGAGGCACTCAGGCCTCGGTGATACCAGTTCATTGTCATTTGTCCCTCTCCATCTCATGGCCTCAGCTTGCCTCCCCTCTGACACAGGGGTGCCACCCCCGACAGGTCACTACCACTAGGGAAGAGCTGGCCCTCTCCGGCTGTGGCCCTGGTGAGACCCAGCTGTTCCAGCTCTGGTTAGCCGTGCGGAGGGACAGGCGGGCCCCTCCAGGCCCCAGGGTGCTCAGTGGTTGTGGGGATGAGCTGAGGATTAGGGGGATGTCGCATGTAGAGGACAGGCTCGCCTGGGAGCAGTTCAAGACCAGCTGGGGTGCACGATACCCTCTGAAGGTCCCTGTGTGAGTTGTGCCCTGCCTGCGGGTCATGTCCTTCCCGTGCCCCTCAGCATGGGCCAAGTGTGACCTGGTCTGGCCTTCGCCTTCGCCTCAGCATCCTCCCAAGGGGGGGAAAGCAGGTTATGCATGTGTGAGGTCATACCCAGCAAAGGAACACCAGCTGCCCAGGTATGACAGGTAGAGGGGCAGGTGTGAAGTGGCTGGTCACGCCCTGCCCTGCTGTGTTTGAGAGTCCAAAAGGTCAGCCGGCCTCCTGTGAGATAGCGGGGGGAGGGGGGGGAGTTAATTGTCGCACCAGCCTCTGCCCAGTGAGCTGTGTGACTTCTTTAGACAAGGCCCCAGCCTTGCGGGGCTCAGTGTGTTGTGGGGTACAGGCAGAACATGAAGTGGAGAGCCCCTCCAAAGATAGGCAGGTGAGGCCAAGGTCCTGCTGGCTCAGCAGTGAGGGGTGAATGAGCAAACTGCAACTGCCTGGGGGTCTAGGGGTGCCTCTGCCTGACCTTTTACCCCAAGAAATGGCCTAAGAGGGAAAAGGAGGTAGCAGGTGCCAGGTCTGCTGGTGGGCATGCTCTCACCTGAGTCGTGATGTCCTCTTCTCAAGGAGACTGACAGTGCAATGCTAATTGTTGTGTTCTTGGCATTTTTTAGGGTGTGTGTGTGTGTGTGTGTGTGTGTGTGTGTGTGTGTGTGTGTGTGTGTGTGTGTGTGTGTGTGTGTGTGTGTGTGTGTGTGTGTGTGTGTGTGTGTGTGTGTGTGTGTGTGTGTGTGTGAATTATTTATGCTAAGCAGAGCCAGCTCTGGCTGGCCAGGATCTCCTGCTCAGCATCACTCTGGCTCTGGTGGGTATGGAGAGATCTATAGGGTGGGGATTCCTGGCCTTTTTAGAGTTTTGTGTGACCTTATTTTTAAACATTAGTCTGCCCGTTAAGAGTTTTGTTCCTTTGAGGGCATCTAGCAACTATGGGTTGTGGCTCATGGACTGGGGACAGTCGTCAGCCCCTGGAGAGCACAGGTTCATCCCAGGTACAGGGTGGCCATCCTTGAGATAGGGAGTCAGCCCTGTTTCACCCTCTGGATATTTGGGGTCCTCATCCCAGACCCACCTCCAGGACCACCTCCATCCCCCAGCCAGCCATGCCTGTCCTGCGGGGAAGGGGCCTGCCCCGTGTCTGCAGCCGCCGAGTCTCGACTGTCTCTTGTAGTAGAACCGTGGATGACTGTGTAGACCCCTGATCGCTGTAACCACACTGGCCCTAGACATCATGTTTTGAATGCTGTGTTTTCAATAAATGCCTTCCGGGCTCTGCTTTTTCCGGGGGGCTTCAGGTATCACGTCTTTTTTCTCTTTTCTTCCACGTTTCTTGAGAAGGGCTTCTTGGTCAGGGCCAGGAGGGTGGGAGGGAGCTTTGTTTGGGGTGCTAGCATGTGCACCGAAGTCTGAGTGGGGTTGAGCACGCGTGGCTAGAGGTGGTCATCTCAGGGTCCCTCTCCTCATCTTTCCCACATCGCATCGCCCCCTTCCCACCTCGGTAAGGCGGCTGAGAACACTTGGCCCCCGCGGGGGGTGTCGGGCTCTCTCCGCTCTCTTACTGGCCAAGGCGGTTCTGAGGACGCAGACTTGGCCCCTGGGCCTCAACTAAAACCTTGGTACCTTGGCAGCTCTTGGCAGCGCTGGGGGTGCAGTAACAGCCAGAGCCAGGCTGAGCCCCCGCACAGCTCCCGCCTGGGGCGCTACGCATCACAGCCCAAGAAGGCAGGCCTCCAGGGACCTCACCTGCCAGCGTTTTTAGTGGCACCAAGATTGGGAACAGCCTCCCAGGCCAGACATATGGATTATCTCAGATTTGACCCCAGGGTGGCCTTGGGTCTGAGCAGAAGCTGGGGAAGTGGAGATGTGCTGCTTCCGGTTCTGCCTCTGAAATCCATGGCCCTGCCAGGACCCTCTCCTCGCGCTTCCAGAAATGCTCGCCTGTCCTTGGGGGCGCTGCCTGCTCTAGGGTGGCTATTGGCTGGCTCCTGGCCTGACCGGAGCCCAGCGCAGAGTCCTGCTGCCACCTGCTGGAAGGGCCTGAGCTTGCGCTGCTCCAAGGCCCACACCTGCCGCTTTCAGGCTGCTCCCCCTGGACCCACTTTCCTCCCATAGGGGCTCACCCGTGATCAAGCAAGAGGCTTCCTGGTTCCAGCTGCACCCTGCAGTGCCTGAAAGTCCTTCCCCTCCCGACCACGCTCCCCAGTGGTATTGCAATCCTAAAAGGAGAACATAAGCTCCACCCTTCCCCCCCCCCATGGATGTGTGTTTGCCAGTAGTGCGGCTTCTACTCAGGCCTCCCTCACTTGTCTTTTTCGCTCAGGGTTGGAGCTCTACCACTTAGGCCACACCTCTACTTCTGGTTTTTGCTGGTTAATTGGAGAGAAGAGGCTCACAGACTTTTCTGCCCAGGCTGGCTTTGAAACAAGATTCTCAGATCTCAGTCTCCTGAGGAGATAGGATTACAGGCATGAGCTCCCCACACCTGGCTGCTTTTTCCTTTAGACAGAGGGAGAGTCGTCCCCTGTCTGATGGGGGTGATGGGCATCAGACAGACTTGAAAGGCGGGTCAGAGTCAAAGCCAGTGTGCATCCAGGCCCCTCTTTGCTCTGCCTTGACTTCCATGTCGCCCAAACCCTGGGCCTGCCTTTGGTTCTGAAGTCCAGTTGAGCCGGCTCTTTGCAAGAAATGGGAATGACCCAGTGGTTCCCTTCGAAGTGAACAGTTGGCTCCACTCCTTCCTTATAAGACTGGGTGGGAGATGGCACTGGGTCGCTGTGGTGCATGGTAGGTTAGCGGTCCTCCCCTCCCAGCCCTTGGCCTTCACAGCAGGGGTGTCTTCCCCCCATCTCAAGCCACGGGGCCTGAGCCTGCCCGCCCATCTGTCTGCACTTTTGTCTGCTGGGCTCATGTGTCCCTTGGGACCGAGGTAAGGCTGGACGCCAGAAACTCCTTCCAGATGGCAGACTAATGCATTAACTGCCTCTGCCCCTCCGCCCCTCTGTAATCAGGTGCCTTAATTGGAAGCATGGTTGGTATTGTGGCCTGGGGTCATTGGGTCCTAGTTGTGTGATTTGTACCATTCTCAAGTTAAAGCGACACTGTCCCCTTCTGTCTTCGGGCATCCTTGCGGTCGTCGGGGTCCTATCTAAGTGAAGAGTTTGGTGTGTACCCGTGGTAGCCCTGCCGGCCACCTCCCATCTGTACACTGAAGGGGGCTTGAGATAAGTTATCCAAGATCAGAGAGCTGGTGACTGTGTTCCGAGACACAGCACTGGGGGAGCCTCAGAGCTCCGCTGCGGCCTCCTCAAGTCCCAGCTAGCCTGGGAGAGCCGGGGGGGGGGGGGGGGGGTTCTGAGCTCAGCAGCTTGGTTGGAAGATTCTGGACATGCAACAAGAAGTTTCCAGACAAAGCCTGAGTCCACTAAGCTTAGCGTGTACAGCATGGGACACTGGGTGTGCTGGCTTCGGGGTGAGGAGGGGTGGCAGAGGTGGCAGTGTCACTTTAATGCTGAGACACAGAGTGGAAGTGGTTTGCTGTGCGTGCGAGGGGCATGCAGGTGCGGTGGGCCGCGCCGCACCTCCCAGCCACCCGCTCCTAACGGGGAGAATGGATGACTGCTTTTCTGCTTCAACTAACGCACGCCCCTCCCCCCACCCCCCGGGACCCTGACTGAGGCTCACACCTCGGGAAGGAAGGGGCCCCACTGTGCAGAAACTGCTTCCAGAACCTTCCGCACTCACCCTCTTCCTCTCTCCATGCCCCATGGGCTCTTGCAGGTGCTTCCCAGGAGACTCCGCTGGCCTCTTCCCCTCCAGTCCCCGCCTGGCTGTGTCTTACTCAAGCACCACAGGTTCCTCGCCGTCCCTGTTCATCCCCACCCCGCCCGGCTTCCTGCCGCTGGCCGGCCAGCAGCTGTTCCGGTCTCCCCGCCGGGCCTCCCCCTCCTCACTGCCAGGCCGGCTCAGCCGCGCCCTCTCGCTGGGAACCATTCCCTCTCTGACCCGAACAGGTAGGAGCCGTCTGCTCGGGCCTTGGTAGCCTCTGGTGAGGAGGGGATGGGGAAGTTTCAATGAGTGGCTAGAGCGTCTCCTGTGCAGGCGGCCTCTGCTGGGCTGAGACCTACGCAAGCACACTCAGCAGCGGCCTTAACTGCGCTCAGCCTCGCTCTCGCTCTCTTTTTTAATTTTTTTTGCAAGTCCTGGGGCTGGAACTCAGGGCCTGGGCACTGTCCCTGAGCTGCTTTCGCTCAAGGCTAGCGCTCTACCACTTGAGCCACAGCTCCACTTCCAGCTTTCTCTGTGTATGGAATACTGAGGAATCAAGCTGAGAGCTTCATGCATGCTAGGCAAGCACTCTGCCACTAAGCTCTACTCTCAGCTCTTGGGACCAGAGCTGTTGATGGCCAGGGTGGAGGCTGGTGTGAAGAGAAAGACATTGAAGCCAGGCGCCGGTGGCTCACACCTGTGATCCTAGCTACTCATGAGGCTCAGATCTGAGGATTGCAGTTCAAAGCCAGCCTGGAGTGCAGAGTCTGAGATTCTCCAGTTATCCTCAATTAACCACCAGAAAACTGGAAGTAGAGTTGTGGCTTGAAGTGGTAGAGTCCTAGCTTTGCGCAAAACAGCTCAGGGACAGTGCCCAAGCCCTGAGTTCAAGCCTCATAACAAACAAAAAAATGCAGAACACCAGGTTTAGACCTGGACCGGCTGCTGACTTGCTATGATCCACTAGGGTTCTGGTTTCTTTACCAAATGGCCATGTGCTCCATGTACCTCGGGAACCAGTGTTGGTGAGAGCACACAGATTAGGTTTTGGCAGACGTGGGGCATGGGGCATGGGGGGGTTGGAGATTAGAGGCAGTGGTGGCTCACAGCCCTCAGGCCTAACCCGTGCTGTTTCCCTCTCTGCCAGACTCAGGGTACCTGTTCAGCGGCAGCCGCCCCCCATCTCAGGTGTCTCCACACGGAGAGGTTCCCCTTTCAGGTAAGGACAACAAAAGCTAGGAAGTGGGACCAGAAAGCTGCTTGGCCAGGGGGGCAAGGCCCAAAGTTTCTAGAATAGTGTTCAAGCGTGACTCTGTAGTCAAACCTCAGCCCTAGGCAAGAGATGAACATACCTATGCCTCAGTTTCCTCTGGTGTAAAGTGGGGACCCCAGACTCCCTCCCCTATGCTCAGCGAGAGAGCTGTGCAGCTTGTGTCTACATCTGTGTGACCTCTGTCCCCCTCCTTGGTGCCCGGTGGGGTGTCCCAGAGGCCTCCACTGCCCTGTCTGCCGCCTCCTTTCTTCCTGGGTCAGGAGTGAGAAGCCTCAGGACCAACTGGGCAGGAGGCAGGCATCACCATGACAACGGCACATCCCCCCAGGCACCGTGGCATGGCTGGTTCTGTTGTCCTCTCTCTGCAGATTACTTCTTGCTGTCTGGGAGCCTCCCCTCCTCCCCTCTCCCCTCCCCAGCACCTTCCGTGGCCAGCTCCGTGGACTCCAGCTCCGGCTCCCTGCGCCACCGCAGGCCTCTCATCAGCCCCGCCCGGCTCAACCTGAAGGGGCAGAAGCTGCTGCTGTTCCCGTCGCCCACGGGAGAGGCCCCCCACACCCCCAGCAGCTCGGAAGAACCCTCGCCACCCAGCGGCAGCCTCTTCACCATCGAGCCTCCCCAGGTGCCGCACGGGCCGCCCATGCGGGACGCCAAACACGCTGTGGGTATGTGTGGGGCCAAGTACGCTATGGGTGACCACCAGATCCCCTCCCCCCAGGGGCCAGGGGAGCGTCCGTACTCCCCCGGCTTGGACCTAGCCCTCCACTGGCTGCCTTTATATAGTCCTTTATTTAGCATTTGACTTTTGAGGCCCTTTATTCTCTGGGACTCAGCAAAAACCTATTGCAGCCGGATGCTGGTGGCTCACGCCTGTCACCTGAGGATCACGGTTCAAAGCCAGCCTGGGCAGGAAAGTCCTTGAGACTTACCTCCAATTAACCACCAGAAAACCAGAAGTGGCTCGAGTGGTACAGCACTAGCCTTGAGCTGAAGAGCTGAGGGACAGCACCCAGGCCCCAGAGTTCAAGCCCCACGACCAACCAAAACAAAACAAAGCAAAAAACCTATTGCACACTGCCAAGGCTGTGGTCTGCTTACAGATTTTTTTTCTTATATTCTTTCTCCAAAACATTAAAAAATTTTTTTAATTGTACTCTCGGCGCCATGGCTCACACAATCCTGGCTACTCAGGAGGCTGAGAGCGGAGGATCACGCTCGGAGCCAGCCTGGGCAAACATATCTGAGAAACCATTATCTTGAATTAACTAGCAAAAGGCTGGAAGTGGAGGTGTGGCTCAAGTGGTCGAGTGGAAAAAAAAAAAAACAGGTGGAAAATGCCAAGAAGAGTGGGCCCTGAGTTCAAGCCCCAGTATGAACACAAAAAAGTTAACAGTCTAAAGCCGGGCGCTGGTGGCTCATGCCTGTAATCCTAGCTACTCAGGGGGCTGAGATCTGAGGATCACGGTTCAAAGCCAGCCTGGGCAGGAAAGACTGTGAGACTCCTATCTCCAATAAAACCACCAGAAAACCGGAAGTGGCATTGTAGCTCAAGTGGTAGAGCGCTCGCCTTGAGCTGAAGATCTGAGGGGCAGCGCCTAGGCCCAGAGTTCAAGCCCCACAACCGACCAAAAAAAAAGTTAACAGTCTAGAATTTGCTTTAATCCCAGCTCTACAGAGGCTGAAGTGCGAGATCATGGGTTTGAGGCTGTACTGGCTTTGTAGCAAGATCTTGTCTAAAGAAAAGGAGCTCTGGGCATTCATGGCTCATGCCTATAATCTTTGCTACTTAGGAAGCTGAAATCTGAGGATCACGGTTCAAAACTAACCTTGGGGTAAAATCTGTGATACTCTGATCTCCATTGAACTACCTGAAAAGCTGGAAGTGGCACTGTGGCTCAAGTGGCAGAGCACTAGCCTTGAGCAAGAAGCTTGGGGATAGCACCTAGCCAAGTCCCAGGCCTGGCACACACACAAAAGAAACCCTAAAACTTTCAGATGGACATGTGAATTTTTTATTTCTCTGATAATTTTGAAAGGTCTGGTCCCGGAGCTGAATGCAGGCCAGGCAAAGAGCAAGCTTCCACTCCCTGGCCCGCCCCACTGCCCTGTCCACTTCCCCCTCCAGAAGTCCCGCCTCGGCACCTTTTGGCATTCATTTCCTGTTTCTGATCTAGAACCAGTATCTCCCAGCAGCTACACTGCTGGGGCCCATTCAGGACCTGGCCTCCCGCCGCCCAGGCTTGGTGAGCAGCTGAGGCTGTGTCCCGGGGCTGCGCGTGGGGCTCAGGAGGCGAGATGAGCCCCTGACTTGCAGGCTTTTCTCTCTGCAGACATGAGGTCGGTGCTGGCCAGAGACGGCGCCTGTAGCAGCCGGTCCATCAAAAAGGAAGACGACTCCTCCCAGTCATCCACGTGTGTGGTGGACACCACGACCCGAGGGTGCTGTGAGGAGGCTGCCACCTGGAGAGGTCGGTGGAGTGGGGACCCGGAACGGAGGGCGCGGGAGGGCTCAGAGCCTGCCTTAGAGCCCTAGGGTCTGGAATGAAAAAGAATCTTCTAGAGCTTTTTTCTGGAGAGATGGACCAATGGTGAGTCCTCACAGTACCTTCTGGGCCACCCCAGGACGGGTCCACTCTCTGGCCACGGGTGGCTGGGTTTTTTGTTTTGTTTGTCTTTTGTCAATTGTGGGTCTTGAACTCTGGGCCTGGGCTCTGTCCCTGAGCTCTTCAGCTCAAGACGAGCACTCTACCACCTGAGCCACAGCTCCACTTCCAGTTTTCTGGTGGCTCATTGGAGATCAGAGTCTCATGGACTTTTCTTGGCCAGGCTGGCTTTGAACCATGATCCTCAGATCTCAGCCTCCCGAGTAGCTAGGATGACAGGTGTGAGCCACCAGCGCCGGGCTAAGGCTGGCTGTTTGCATTTAACTAAATTGTAGAATTAAGTCGCTCCACTAACCATACTTCAGTGTAGCGCACTTCAATGGCCACGAGTCTCCAAGGCTGCTGTGCCAGACAGAGCAAAGTCTGCAGGCTGCCAGCACCGAGCTAGCCGGCACAGCCCGGGGGGCGGTGGCCAGGTCACTGGGCTTTGCCCTGCACCAGGATGCAGAGCCGCCCCTCCCCAGGCCCGGCTAGGAAGCAGGCAGGGGACCTCCGTGACTCCCTTGGCCCAGCGTTGACCAAGGCGTCAGGCCGGAAAGCGGGGCTGTCCCTGAAGAACGCTGTGCCCACACCAGGGGAAAGGGGCTGGGGCTGTGTCACTGTTCTTTAGCTCCCCTCCTCGGACCCCCATTTCCTTGCCTGTAAGGTGAATGTCCCGGTGACCCCTCTGCCAGGTGCGGGCACAGGGCAGCCTGGCCCGGCCTGTGGGGTGGGGCAGGTGCATCTTACAGGAAGTCATCCGGTCCTCATGCCTGGGAACACTGGGAGGCCTGAGGCCCCCGGTTGCATCTTCGGGGATTGAGGTCCCGCCCTGCCCACAGCAGTTCTGACCAGGTCTCCTGTCCTACAGGGCGTTGTGGACCCTCCCTGGTCCGCGGCCTCCTGGCTGTGAGCTTGGCTGCCAATGCGCTCTTCACCTCGGCCTACCTGTACCAGAGCCTGCGCTGACCCGGCCATCCGACAGCCAGGCCGGGCCCGCCGCCCCCACCGTGCCGACCTGTGCCAGGGCCCGCGCCGGCGCCCGACTCCGCAGTCCTCCACCTCGTGGACGGCCAGTTCCAGTCCCCAGGACGCCTGCTTCACCCACCACCTCCGTGGTGGATGTGGGTTGTGTTTGGTGCTGACTCTGACCCTGACACCAGGAATCCCAGCGAGGCCGCCGGACCCGCGGCCCTCACCCCACATCGGCCAGGAGAGGGCGCACTGCTGCGAACTGAGCCCGGCCCGCCCCCTACCAGACTTGCCCACGCTTG
Source organism: Dipodomys merriami (assembly GCF_024711535.1). Classification (NCBI taxonomy): domain Eukaryota; kingdom Metazoa; phylum Chordata; class Mammalia; order Rodentia; family Heteromyidae; genus Dipodomys; species Dipodomys merriami. The sequence continues at coordinate 5,995,392 of NW_027204270.1, forward strand.
GGCCACCTTGATGCCTGGGGAGGCGGGAAGGGAGGGACGGTCAGCCTGCCTCGCCCCCTTTCCAGCCCCTCTAGCTCCTGGGGCTCCAGGGTGGGGAGGACCGTGGTGAGCCCCGCCCTCCCCCTCCCCCTCCCTCACACTCCTGCTCTGTGTACCCCTATTTTGTGACTTGGTGATGCAGCCCCCAGGCCGTCTTCCCCTCCCCCCCACCCACGCTGCCCCTCAGAGTCCTGGCTTGACCCCTCAGATCATCTGGAACCCTCCCCACCCCTGAGGGCCCCCGCCTCCCTTTACATGACCTCTGACCCCTCCCCCATCAGCCCACCCGACCAGTACGGCCGCTGCCCCCTGCTCTCTGGCCCGTGTTTGGCCCCCACGCGCAGGAAGAGGGGATCTTGGCACGCACCACCCTGGCTGTGCTGCAGGGTTTGAGGCCTCGCACCCGCCGCCCCACCAGTCTGTCCGTCTGTCCATTCTGTCAGATGCTCGCATCTCCCCACTGGGGACGCGGTGGGGGGCAGGGCAGGAGGAGGGTCTTCACTTGCCATTCAGGGATAAAGTTTATTTTATTTTTCTACACCTCTTGCCAGGCCCGGCCCGGCCGGTGCTGGGCCGCAGGGTGCCTCCCCGCTCCCGCCCGGGAGTCGGTCTCTGAAGCTCTGGGTGCTCTAATGTCATTTTTTAAAAACCGCGGGGAAGGGAACCGCGCCGACCTCGCCCCTCTGCCGGGCCATGTCCAGCCCGCCCTGCCCCTGGTGGGCAGCAGGCGCCAGGGCAGTGTTGGGACCAGAGGCCAGCTGCCCAGGAGGCTTCCAGGGTGGGGGGGGGGGGTGTCTGGTTTTTACATTGTATTTCTAGCCTAAGCAGCCCGGCCCCGGGCTCGGAGCCCACGGGGCAGCGCGAGGCAGGACAGGGCAGCGCAGCGCCTCAGCTCACCTGGATGCAGCACACCCTGGGCGGGCTGGTGGGCGGGACTTTGTCTTGGGTTTTGTTTCAAAAAACATATTATTTTTCTTTACCAGAAGAAAAAAGAAAATCTACCAATCTTTGAACCGTCCCTCTGCGCCTTTCTTCCCCTCCTGCCTGGATAGCAGCCATTCCCGCCATCGCTCACATGCGTGCAGATACACAGCCGTGCCCCAGAGGGGCGGCCCTGAGCCATGGCCACACCAGGAGTCCAGCTGCCCCTATGCCCCTCCAGGCCCTGGCGGCTCACACCTGGAATCCTGGCCACTCAGGAGGCTGAGAGCCGAGAATCTACTTGCAGAGACAGCTTAGGCTAGAAAATCGGCAACCATCAACCAAAAAGCTGGAAATGGAGCTGTGACCCAAGTGGTAGAGCACCAGCCTTGAGCAAACAAGCCAAGGGACAGGGCCCAGGATTTGAGTTCAAGCTCCAATAGTGGAAGAAGCAAAAAGCCTGGGCCAAGCTGTAGGTCTGAGGGTCAGCAGGGACATAAAAATCTCAGAACACTGGGAGTGAGCACCAGACAGAGCCGGGACCTGCGCTGCTGAGCCGGGGAGCAGCGCCTAGCACCCCGGCTGGAACCATGGCCGTGGGGCCTGTGAAGCCACCAGCCCTGACAAGTTGGGACTATAGCATCAGTAGCTCAGCCGGGCTGGCGGGACAGGCCAGGTGCCAGGGTGCTGTGCATGCGGTCAGTCAGCTGGTACTGGACAGGACACAGGGCTAAGTTGGCCCCCTGTCCCAGACAGGACCAAGCTGCCCACAGTGAAGCCACACCCCCAGCTCACTGGCCCAGGGTCCTAATTTTGCACATTAACACAGACGGCCCACTGCTTGTCAAGCCATTTAAGCCACTTTTGTATTATTAGATGTAGGCATGACCTTTCTTACCTCATCTACTGCTTTATTAGAAAAACTAGCCAGGTGCTCGTGGCTCATGCCTGTAATCCTTGCTGCTCAGGAGGCTGAGCTTTAAAAACTGTTTTAAAGCCAACCTGGCATGAGATTCTTGAATCCAGTGAATCACCAAAAAGCCAGAAATGGAGTTATGGCACAAGTGGTAAAGTGCTAGCCTTGAGCAAAAACTGCTCAAACAGCCCTGAGTTCAAATCCCAGGACTGGCACAAGATGAAAGGACTGGGCCCGTTTCTGCCCCCATCGTCTCCCCCTGAGTCCCAAAGATGGCTTCCATCCGTCTGCCCTTGTCTTTCTCACCCTCCCAGATGAGCCTCAGGCTGATCTCCACCTCTCAATCTCAGACTCCAGCCTAGTTAGGATTCTAGGCAAGAGTTGCATGCCCAGCAAAGAATATGCTTTCAATAGACAGATTCTTATTTGGCTTCAGAAGTGAGAACAGTTTTTATTGGCTAACTTCTTTCCCAGAACCAGCCCCCTCCCTAGGTTTTTATTGGCTACCTGCTTTGCCAGGACCAGCCCCCTGCCTAGCTTTCATTGGCTAACTGCTTTCCCAGTCTTAGTTACAATGTATGCAGGCTAGCAGGCCTGCAGTTACAATGTATAAATGGGGTGTCTGTGAGGCCCCTTTGAGAGCCTGGGAATGGCTCACCCTTAAGCTAAATTGTTTCAGAGTTGGTTTTGTTGATTGTTGGATCTCTTAGACTTGAATAAAGCCTTTCATTAATCTTTAGATGAGCCCAAAAACTTGTCTAGTGCCCTGGTCCAGATGAGCCATTTAGATCTTTTTTTTTTTTGTCTGTTGTGGGGCTTGAATTCGGGGCCTGGGCGCTGTACCTGCACTCTTCAACTCAAGGCAGGAGCTCTAACACCTGAGCCCCAGTGCAACTTCCACTTTTCTAGTGGTTTATTGGAAATAAGACTCTCATGGCCTTTCCTGCCTGGGCTGGCTTTGAACCATGATCCTCATATCTCAGCCTCCTGAGTAGCTAGGATTACAGGCGTGAGCCACTGGTGCCCGGCCTGGCTATTTAGATCTGAATACAGGCTGGCCACTTGTGAGTGGGAAAGTCTAATTAACCTGGTTTTCCTTCTCATACATCCTGTGTTTTTCTCCCTAGTCACCACTGATGTTTATCTGCTTCCTAACCCTGGCCTTCCCTCAAGGATAGAAGGCCCCTTCCTTTTAGGTTCCCTTTGCTTATCCCAATGGCTTGTGGCTAATTTCTGCCTATCACCTCCCAGGATCTGGGATTGTGCGCTAGAATCTGGGATTACAGGTATGCGCTATCACACCCAGATGTACCATACATTTTTAGACAACTACCTATTGCTGGGCAAGGTGTTCTAAGCTGTAGGCTCTGCCCGGTGGGAGTTTAGGAAGTCCTGGGTCCAGGAGCAAAGGTCAGAAGTCAGCTGATAAAGGTTGAGTTTCCGGACACGGCCGCAGGGGAGGGGGATCAGCCCACCCTGGTGCTGAAATCTTTCCTGGTTCTCGGGATTGTGAGCAGGCAGATGGGGTGATGGGTGGGGAGGAGGGAGACTGGTCTGGACTGTCTCCTGCCCCAAACCTCTCTCCTAGACTTCCCTGTGTCCTGCCTATGGTCCCACCATCTCAGGCCTGAGGACCTCTGTTGGCCCACAGCACAGACACCCCATATCTGGCCTGGAAGGACAGGTCAGGGTCACCAAGTGGCAAGGGAAAGACACTGTGCTCTTACAACCCATCCTGGCTTCTTTGAGAGAGCCGGCCCGCCTGGCTCTTCACCACCATGAAGTATGGCCATCTTTACCCAGAGCGTTCAGTGCTGTCAACATCTTAAAATTCTTTATATATATATATATATATATATATATATATATATATATATATATATATATATATATATATATCCATACATACATATATATACACACATTTTTTTCTCTTCAGAGACCAGGACTTGAACTCGGGATCTGATGCTTTCCACTCAATGGCTGTCATTCTATCACTCGAACCATGCCTCCAGCCCCATCATCTTGTTTTTGCATTTCCCTTTTGCTGGGGGGGAGGGAGGGCCAGGAACTGGGCAGTGTCCTGGGCTCTGAGGCCCTCCCAGAAGACCCGCCGTACCCCAGACCAACTACTGGAATAACAGCCACACCCAGGGCCAAAAATGAAGATGAGGGTCTAGCCCAGTGCTGGTGGGTCACACTAGTCCTCACTAGTCGAGAGTCTTGGTGTGAAGATCATGCTTCAAAGCCAGCCTAGGTGTGAAGGTCCGTGAGATTCTTATCTCTACACACACACACACACACACACACACACAAAACCCTCCAGAAGTGGAGGTGTGACTCAAATAGTAGAGCACCATCCTTGAGGAAATGAGAACTCGAGGCCCGGAATTGAAGCCCCAGGACTGTCTGTAAGAAAAGAAAAAGCAGAAAGACGAACTCTGCGGACTCACACCGTTTATTTGGGAGGAAAATCTGAGAAGGACGAACAAGTCTCCTTCAGCCTGGCTGAAGAAAAAGTGGTGCACCCTACAAGTAGGGAGGGTCCCTTAAATAATAGGCAGAAAAGCAAAGTCGGGGAGTGGGCAGGTGGAGGCAGGGTGGGAGATGAATGTTATTTGACTGAGGAGTTTCAAGGTCTCATCAGCCTCTGTGTCCACCTCAGAGGGCATCAGAGTCAGACATGGCAGCCTTGGCCTCTGCTTCTCTTCCAAAACCTCCAGGTACCTTTGTCCAGGGGGGAGGGGAAGGAGGGAGGGGAACACAACTGCTTTCACTGGGCAGGAAGGAAGCACAGGCCCAGGGCAGGTCACAGTGGGTGAGGACTTGCAGTGCCCAGGTGGGGGACACCAGGGAGGCCACTGAAAAGCAGGGGCAGCTGCGGGGAAGGCAGGGCTGGGAGGGCAACAGCGAGCACAGAGCCGGTGCCCTTGGAGAGGGAGGGGCGAGCAGGTGCCCTCCACGGTCTTGCCTTCCTGTAAGCAGAAAGGGACACAGCTCTGGACTGGTGTGTTATCTGCAGCTCAGGAAGTGAGGAAGTTTGGGGGAGGAAGGTAGCTTCAGAAAAACAAACCTTACTGCCCCCCACAGCCGCCACGCCCTCCAGCCCCCAAGTCTGCATCCCTGCTGGATGTTAAAAAGGAAAGATCTGAACTCCTAGAATGGAAATTATGATGCACCTCCTCCCAGCCTGCAGGGGGCGACACTGAGCCCTGGCTCTGGCTCTCACTGGTGGAAATAATGACACATCTTATGGGCGGGGAGGAGACAATGAGCTCTGAGCTGTTGTTTGGGCGGTGGTGGCAGTGCCGCTCATCACCACTAGGTGGAGCCCTGTGCTTTTCTTGAGCCCAATAATCCCCAGGCCCAGAGGTCGCGATGCCAGGGAGATTGGCCGGCCTATGTAGGGACAGGCACCCTCAGCCTGTCCCAGGGACAGCCTCCTGCCCCACCTAGTCGTTCTGTGGGGTTGGGGGCTGCACAGATGAGTGTGTGTGCTGTGTGTGCACATCCAAAGCTGATCCCAAACCAGAGGAGATGAAATCACGCCCAGTGCCTGAGAGCACAATCTTCCAACAAGCTTAGTTCCTGTGCCCATTCACCCTCAGCGCTGTACAGACTGGAGCCTGGGCTTCGACCTCTCTGCCTCTGCCTGCCACCGGTAGAATGGGAGCCTTGCACTGATCCGGCAGGGCTGGTATAAGGATTCATCCAGGCAATAGTGCCAATAAGAATAATAGCAAACACCTACTGAGTTCTCACTAGCGATCAGGTGATGTTCTAACCCTAACACATTCACTTAACTCCTTATCACAATTCCCTTTTTCTTTTTGCCAGTCCTGGAGCTCAAACTCAGGGCCTGAGTGCTGTCCCTGAGCTTCTTTTGCTCCAGGCTAGCACTCTACCACTTGAGCCACAGCGCCTCTTCTGGCTTTTTCTGTGTATGTGGTACTGAGGAATTAAACCTAGGGCTTCATGCATGCTAGGCAAGCACTCTGCCACTAAGCCACATTCCCAGCCCCAGTAATTCCCCTTTCTATGAGGACTGGAGGGTGAATTTCCTCCTACAAAGAGTCCAGGCCTCTGTTACAATTCCTAGCATTTCTCGCTGTAGAGATTGGGCCCAAAGAGGGCTGCAAAGAGAGGACACCCGTGATTGTGTGTGTGTGTGTGTGTGTGTGTGTGTGTGTGTGTGTGTGTGTGTGTGTGTGTGTGCTAGTACTGGGACTTGAACTCAAGGCCTCTGTTGTTTGGCTCAAGGCTGATGCTCTACCATTTGAACCATAGCTCCATTCCCAGCTTTTTGCGGGTTTGTTGGAGATTAGGGTCTCTTTCTTGGATTTGTCCACCTGGGTTGGCTTTGACCTGCAATTCTGGGACCACAGCTCTTGCATGGCGAGGGTTACAGGTGAGAGCACCGGCACCTGGCACAGCTGAGGAGTTAAGAGGCGCCAGCTGCTCTTGTTACCAGCTTTGAGGCCCAGCAGCCCGCGGGGAGAGGAGGCCGAGGCCGCCGGTGGGTAGAGCCCATGACATGAAGGTTTCCCTCCATCCTGCCCTGCCTGCCTGCTCCTGCCGTGGTCTGAGGTGCCCCAGAGGCTTCTGGGAAAGGCAGCCTGCTGTGCAGAGAGGATGGGCCCATCCTGGGTGAGTGACGGCACAGTGTGACACCAGGGTGTCAGCCTGGGGGCCCAGTGGCCAGGATGGGTGGACTGGGGGGAGCTGCATTTGTGATGTGCAGAGTTTGAGGGCTCCATGGAGTGTTGGGGGGGTCACTCAGAGGCAGCTGGAGGTACACCATGGTCAGGATGTAGAGGGGAGCCTGGCGGAGAGCACCGGTCATAGTCTGGTAGGTGCTGGGTAGTGGGGTGATCCTTGGGGCTCCCAAGGCCCCAGGGCAAGGAGAGGCCTGGTGGTGGGACCCTACAGGAAGTTTCCAGAAATCCCTCTGATGGTACAAGCAGGCTGCCTGGGGCTTGCAACCAGGGCCATGTGAAGACTTTGGCCTGGTAGGGAGAAGTGTCAGGGGTGAGTGTGTGAGTGTGTGTGTGAGTGTGTGTGTGCGTGTGCATTGGTGCAGAAGTTGGAATTCAGGAACCACCTCCAGCTTTTCAGTGGTTCATTGCAGTTAAGAGGCTCACTCACTTTCCTGCCCATCTGGCTTCCAACTGCGATCCTCAGACCTCAGCTTCCTGAGTAGCTGAGATTACAGGCGTGAGCCGTGGCGCCCAGCAGCTTCAGAGGTCTTACCTCGGGCCACTTGAGGCCCTTGGGTTGTCACGCCGCAGTTCCAGGCTTAGGAAGGAAGGAGAGTTCTGAAGTCAACAGAAGTTCTGAGCCTATTGGCCTCTGGCCTGCTGGGGAGGGGGGCGTCAGGTTCATGTCCAGCACTCAGTCCACTGGGGTGACATTCCCTGTCTGGCCTCAACAGAGACCAAGGTAGCTACTCCTTCTGGGAAACATACCCCAGGACCCAGGGCCTCCGTGATCCGACCTCCAATCCTGAGAGCAAGGAGGCAGACACAGCTCTCCCTCCCCCACCACTGCGTTGCACACAGGCCCGGATCAAACACATACCACAAATAGAAATCAAAGTCTGAGAAAGAATCAAGGAGCCATGACCCAGTCGTGGGAAAGGCTGAGTGGCTTTGGCCCAGTCACTGAACCTCTCTGAGTCCTGTGTGCTCATCTGTGAAACCGGGGCTGTGGCCTCAACCTGGAAGAGTGTGTGAGATGCTGAAGGCAGATGTGAGGGGCAGGGTATGCAGATGTGATGGGTGACCCCCGCCCCAAATAAAGCTCCTCATGGAGGGGTCCCTAGGCCTCCCCTCCCCCCCACACACTGTCAGGCTCGGGGCACAGGGCCTGCCACACACCTGGCTAGGCATCGGCATCTGCAGGGTGCACTGGTGTCCACTTCCTGTTTTTCTCCCCAACAAATGTGTGCACAGCTCTTTCGGGGGGGGGAGGGAGAGCGGCTGGGGGGTGCTGGGGGGGGGAGAGGCCTGCAGCTCAGACCACCCTGGACATCGGGAGGCTAGCCAGAGGGGTGGCCCAGAGCAGATGGGGTCGGAGGGAGGGAGAGAGGGAGGGAGGGAAGGAGGGAGGCTGTCTCTGTGGGGAGAGCAAAGGGACCTCACTTCCTGTCTTCTGTCTGCTCTCTCTGCAGCCAGGCTTGAGAAGGGAGCTGAGGATACATGGGTCCAGGCTGAACCCCTTGTTTCTGTGATGTAAGGGACAGAGGAGCTGCTGGCAAAGAAGGAAGGCCAGCCTCCCTGCCTCCCTGAGGCTGTTGGGGCTGAGCGCTGGGCTTTAGAATCACTGAGTGAAAGGTCCAACTGGAACTGGTGGGGAAGGAAGGGAGTCCTGAATTCCTCCTCTTCTTTATGCTCGTGTGTGTGTGTGTGTGTGTGTGTGTGTGTGTGTGTGTGTGTGTGTGTGTGTGTGTGTGTGCGCGCGCGCGCGTGTATGGGCTGGGTTTGAACCCTGATCCTCAGGTCTCAGGTTTCTGAGTTCCTTCCTCTTCTTAGGCCCCTGTCCCTCCTCTGGACAAAGAATGGTCTTGTCCATTGGTTCACTGTCATTTCTTTGGCACCTCTGAACTCTCCTCTCTCACGACCCCTGCTTCCCACCTAAAGGTGGGCTTCTCTAAGCAGGATTTGCTTTGAAGCTCATTCCTTGGCTGCTTTGGTGGCAAAGGTGGCTAGCCCAGATTCTGCCCCCCCCCGGAATTGCTCCATGGAATCCTTGGACCCTAGAGAGTTTCTTGGAAGGTAGAGGGGTGTTTCGTTTCCTGTAAGCCTCTGCTAGGGCTTGAACTCAGGGCCTTGTGCTCTCACTTAGCTTTTTTGCTCAGTGCTGGCACTCTACCGCTTGCCCACACCTCCACTTCCAGCTTTTTGCTGGTGAATTGGACTGAGTCTCACCAATTTTCCTGCCTGGGCTGGCTTTGAACTGAGATCCTGAGGTCGCAGCCTCTTGAGTGGCTAGGGTAACAGTTGAGAGCCAGCGGGCCTGGCTGGACGGGTGTGTTTGTCTTGGCCCCTGTTTCTTGCTGGTCCCGAGGCTCTGGCCTAGCAGTACTCTGAGAGGAGGATGAGGTGTTGCTAGCTCGCAGTGCCAGGCTTGGGTGGCCGACCTTCCTAAGTGCCTGCAGCTATTTTGTGGTCATGGCATTGGTTCATGGCCAACGATCCAAGATCCTGGCCTGGCACACGTTCTGCTTTGTCCTGGGCCAGAGCACAGGGCTGGGGTCTCTGAGCACCAAGCAGGAGGTCCTATCTTTTTTTTTTTTTCCATCCCAACTGTGAGAAGGAGAAACCGTGTTCACTAGGGACGACCCTCAGATCTCAGCCTCCTGAGTGGCTAGGACGACAGGCGTGAGCCACCAGCGCCTGGGCTCGTCCTGTGTTTGAAAGACTGTTTTTTCTTTTCTTTTTTTTTTTTTTTTTTATAACATCACACTCCTCCTTCACTAGTATCTATAGTCATTGAGATTGTGTGTATGCGTGCGTGCGTGCGTGCGTGCGTGCGTGCGTGCGTGCGTGTGTGTGTGTGTGTGTGTGTGTGTGTGTGTGGTACTGAGGCTTGAACCTGGGGGTACTGTCTGGGTTTTCTCTCAAAGCTCTAGGGCTGGGAAGGTGGCTCAGTGGTAGACCACTTGCCTTGCATGTATGAGGCCCTGGGTTCGATTCCTCAGCACCACACAAGCAAAAAGAAAAAAGCCGGAAGTGGCGCTGTGGCTCAAGTGGTAGAGTGCTAGCCTTGAAGAGCTGAGGGACAGTGCCCAGGCCCAGAGTTCAGGCCCCACAACCGGACCCCCCCCCCAAAAAAAAAAAGCTGGTGCTCTACCGCTTGAGCTGCTTTCCTACTTCTGGGGCTTTTTTGGTTTTTTGGTTTTTTTTTTTTTTTTGTCGGTCGTGGGGCTTGAACTCTGGGCCTGGGCGCTGTCCCTCAGCTCTTCAGCTCAAGGCGAGCGCTCTACCACTTGAGCTACAGCGCCACTTCCGGTTTTCTGGTGGTTTATTGGAGATAGGAGTCTCACGGTCTTTCCTGCCTGGGCTGGCTTTGAACCGCGATCCTCAGATCTCAGCCTCCTGAGTAGCTAGGATTACAGGCGTGAGCCACCAGCACCCGGCTCCTACTTCTGGTTTTTTACTGGTTAATTGGAGACTTTCCTGCACGGGCTGGTCTTTGAACTGCAATCTTCATATCTCAGCCTCCTAAGTAGTTAGGGTTACAGGCATGAGCCACTAGTAATTGAGATTTTTTTTTTTTTAAAGTTTTGGGTCCGGTTGTGGGGCCTGAACTCTGGGCCTGGGCGCTGTCCCTCAGCTCTTCAGCTCAAGACTAGCGCTCTACCACTTGAGCCACAGTGCCACTTCCGGCTTTTTTCTTTTTGCTTATGTGGTGCTGGGGAATCGAACCCCAGGGCCTCAGGCTTGCAAGGCAAGCGCTCTACCACTGAGCCACCTTCCCAGCAATTGAGATTATTTTATTTCAAAGTATAGTAACTAAGCCGGGCGCTGGTGGCTCACGCCTGTAATCCTAGCTACTCAGGAGGCTGAGATCTGAGGATCGCGGTTCAAAGCCAGCCCGGGCAGGAGAGACCGTGAGACTCCTATCTCCAATAAACCACCAGAAAACCGGAAGTGGAGCTGTGGCTCAAGTGGTAGAGTGCTCGCCTTGAGCTGAAGAGCTGAGGGACAGCTCCCAAGCCCAGAGTTCAAGCCCCACGACCGACAAAAAAAAAAAAAAAAGTATAGTAACTAGCATTGCAGGGTTTTTACTGGCTTAAATATTACTCTTCATCTCTCTCTAAAATATTAATGCTGGCTTAGGACCTAAGAAAGTGACCTTAAAAGAAAACAGTATCTTTGAATATGTAATACTTTGTGACAAGGTCACACTGGCACTGGATCTTTATAAAAAAAAAAAGAGGGAAGTTTGGAATCGGTACCAGTGGCTCATGCTTGTACTACTAGCTACCCAGGAGGCTGAGATCTGAGGATCATGGTTTGAAGCCAGGCCAGGCAGGAAAATCTGTGAGACTCACATCTCCAATTAACTACCAATAAAGTCAGGACTGGAGCTGTGACTCAAATGGTAGAGTGCTAGCCTTGAACAAAGCTCAGAGATAACATCTAGGCCCTGAGCTCAAGCTGCAAACAGGCAAAAAAATAAAAATAAATTGGGGCTGGGTGAAATGGCTTATAGCTGTAATTTTTGAGATACTTGGGAGGCTGATGTAGGAGAATAAAAATTGGAGGCAAATTCAGGATAAAGTTAACAAGATCCTATCCGAAAAAAACAAGCTGGGATTGGTGTTTTGCATCTATAATCCCAGTTACCCAAGAGAGGGAGATAGGAGGAACTAGATTTGAGGCTAGCCAGGGGCAAAAGCAGACGTGGTAACTAAAACAGAAAGCACTGGAAGCGTGGCTCAACTGGTGGAGCTAAGCTTGTGTCCAAACTACTGGAATGAAGAAAACAAGATATAAGGGTGAAAGGTATGATCATAAATCCAATGCAGAAGGACCTCAAAAAGATACAAAAAAATAGCCAGGTGCCAGTGGCTCATGCCTATCATCCTAGCTACTCAGGAGGCTGAGATCTGAGGATCACAGTTCAAATCCAGCCTGGGCAGGAAAATTCATGAAACTCTTACCTCTAATAAACCACCAGAAAACCAGAAATGGTGCCATGGCTCACGTGGTAGAACACTAGCCTTGAGCTGAATTGCTGAGGGACAGGGCCCAGGCCCAGAGTTCAAGCCCCATGACTGACAAAAAAAGAAGAAAGAAATAACAAGACCAAGAGCTAGAAAATGGCCTAGAATGGCCTTTTTCTCCTCTGCATCTTTTCCTCTCTGCATCTGTTCATGAGTCTATCTCTCTTCTCTGTATGTCAACTTCTCTGATTTCTTTAGTCCTCTTTGATGGGCAGCAGCCAGTAGATGAGTGGCAGCCAGCCCTTGCTTCTAGGCCACATTCCCAAGGAAGTCACCGATTGGCTGTCTTGGGTCAGGTGACCTAGCCCTAGCTGTATCTACTAGAGCCAGGGCCCAGTGGGCACCTGACAGGCATATGTCACAGGTGACTGCCAGTGCAGCCCTGTGGAGGCAGGGGACAGTGTCCTGGAGGAAGAAGCTGGGCGTGCATGCTCATGTGCCGTGGCTGCTGCCATCTTGTGTGTACCTGCATTGGAACTTGACTGGCTGAGGGCCTGGCCTCCCATGACAGACATTCTGATGCCATCGGTACCCTCCTCCTGGGATCTCATGGGGGGGGCGTGTCTCACGGCTATTGGACAGAGAGATGCGCGCCTGGCTGTCACCCAGCGTGACTGGCCGTGGCTCTTCCCAGGTGCTGCGTGCGCTGCGTTCAGAGGACTCACTCCGACTTGGGCAGGGGAATATAAGCTGACGTTTCTGCTTTTCCATTTTTTTTTTTTTTTTGTTGTTATCCTCCTCCTTGCTCCTCTCCAGCTCCCTGTCACGTTCCTTAGAAGGAAGCCGCCGTGTGCAGACCACACGCTGCGGACCCCAACTCCTTCAGGGAAATATCTCCATATAAATTATTTGGAAGTTTTCTGTTGAGACTTGTCTAGTCCAGCTCACACCTGTGGTCCTCGCTACTCAGGAGGCTGAGATCTGAGGATCCCATTTTGAAGGCAACCCCGGCAGAAAAATCTGAGATCTTCATCTCCAGTTAACAAGCAAAACGCAGGAAGTGAAGCTGTGGCTCCACTTATTTATTTATTTAATTTGACCTCAAGTCTCATACTTGCCTGGCAATTGCCATGCCATTGAGCCGTACATCTAGCCCCTTTCTGCTTAGATTGTCTTTCAGATAAGACCTCCTGACTATGCCTGGGCCAGCCTTGGACCCCCATCCTCTTATTGCTGCTTCCTGCTGCCAGGTAGCTAGGATTGTCAAGCCCTACATAAGAGAAGCCCCAGTGGCTTCGACTCAGAAGGCTGAGATAGGAGGATCACAATTCAAAGCCAGCTGGGGCAGGAACATGCATGAGACGTTTCTCTCCAATTAACCAATTCAAAGTGGAACTATGGCTCAAGTGGTAGAGCACCAGCCTAGATTAAAAAAAAAAAAAAAAAAAAAGCAAAGTGATAACATCCCGGACCTGAGTTTGAGCCCTAGCACACAAAGAAAATAGATGGGAGAGGAGCCACAGTGCCCTCGTCCCCAGTAACCCTCCCTCCTAGGCCTCCCTTCCTTTGTAATGGTTGCTACCTCCTGACACGGTATCTTTTTTTTCTTTTTCTTTTTGTTGGTTGTGGGGCTTGAACTCTGGGCCTGGGCACTGTCCCTCAGCATTTCAGCTCAAGGCTAGCATTCTCCACTTCAGCCACAACACTACTTTTGGCTTTTTCTGCTTATGTGGTGCTGAGGAATCAAACCCAGGGCCTCATGCATGCAAGGCAAGCGCTCTACCACTGAGCCACCTTCCTAGCCCACGTATCTTATTTTGAGTCTTCAAAGTGTCTCTTCCCTGCTGGGAGCAGGGAGGCCAGCCTGTAGCCTGCCATCATTGCTCGTGGAATCAATTATAGCAAAGACAGAGCAAACACAGCTGGCTGGAGGTGTCAATGTAGCAAAGCCTGGGTCACCCACGGGCATGGGGTGGGGGCCACCAGCCCCCAAACCCCCCAGCAGTTACCCCACCATCCTGTTACAAGAAGATTTTTTTGGGGGGGTCCGGTCTTGGGGCCTGAACTCTGGGCCTGGGCGCTGTCCCTCAGCTCTTCAGCTCAAGGCTAGCACTCTACCACTTGAGCCACAGTGCCACTTTCGGCTTTTTTATTTTTTCTGCTTATGTGGTGCTGAGGAATCGAACCCCAGGGCCTCATGCATGCAAGGCAAGCGCTCTACCACTGAGCCATCTTCCCAGTCCAATAAGAAGATTTTTGTTTGTTTTGTATTCTAGTACTAGGACTTGAACTCAGAGCCTAGGTGCTGTCTGTCTTTGAGCACGGTACAGGAAAGATATGATGGTCATCCCGCGCCCGCGGTGGAACCCCAGGCTCAAGCACTCACCCCACACAGGCACGCACACGCGCACGTACAACTTGTAGGTGGAGGGTTGAGCTTTGAAGCCAAATAGCCTGGGCTTTAGGAATTTGTTTTTCAACACGATGACTTGTCTGGAGGCCACAAACTCACCAGTTAGCCTTGGGCCCCGAGGTCTGCTCCCCTAGGGCCTCCTCTGGGATCTCTGGGTCATCCTGAACTCATTCACCTGGCCCCTGCTGGAATCAGGTTTAGGGGCCCCATCCCTCCTCCTCCACCGCATGCCAAGCCCTCAGCTCAAGCCGTGCTCAGCTCAGCTGGCACAGCTGGAGGGGCGGAGTCTGCCAGGCCCCGCCCAGCTCTCCCAGCCTCAGGTCCCCTCCCAGCAGCTTGCAAGGAATGATCCCGAACTCTGCCTGATCCTCCAGCTCTTTGCTTTGTCCTTTCATAGACTTCACCAGGCTGTGGTGGTTTGGGGCAGCCATATCTGGTTGTGGACACAGCCTGCGAATTCATCCTGTATTACACACACACACATGGCTGGGGGGGGGGGGGATGAAGGTGTCCTCTGGCCGACTCTGTGGTCTCAGTGGGATTTGATCTTCAGAGCCTCAGTTTTTGTATCCATAGATTAGGGACTGAAGGTTAATTTGGTTCATCTGTTGGCCAAGCCACTCTGAAGGACTTCTAAGCCCTAAGCCGGGCCACTGGTGGCTCACACCTGTCACCCTAGTTACTCAGGAGGCTGAGATCCGATGATCACAGTTCAAAATCAGCCCCCGGGAAGGCACATCCACGATTCGTTTTTCTTTTTTTCTTTTCTGTTTTCCCCCGCGGTCGTGGGGCTTGAACTCTGGGCCTGGGCGCTGTCCCTCAGCTCTGCAGCTCAAGGCGAGCGCTCTACCACTTGAGCCACAGTGCCACTTTTGGTTTTCTGGGGGTTCATAGGAGATAAGAGTTTCATGGGTTTTCCTGCCCGGGCCGGCTTTGAACGGAGATCCTCAGCTCAGCCTCCTGAGTCGCTGGTGTTCGTTACTGTACCCAGGTCCTGGGCGGGTCCCAACGGTGATCCTAGCGGGATTTGAACCCCCTGCGTTGGGGCGCTAGCTGTTGTGTTGCCCTGCTTTGGTAAGGTGGTGGCTGGGCTCTCCTGGGTCCCCGTTTCCTCCTCCGCCTGGGCATCTGCTTGAAAGCTTGTGCCTTGTGCCAAGCGGGGTGCGGCGGCGGGAACGGGGCGGGGCGGGGTCGCAGGGGACCGGGTGTTTTTCCTGTTCCGAGTGGGAAGTGTGGGTGCTGTCCGCCCTGCGCGCCGGAGCCCCGCCCCCGGCCTCCAGCCTCCAGCCTCGGCGCCCGGCCTCCGCAGAGCAGAGCAGAGCCGGCGCGCGCGGCTCCGGCTGCCAGCTGCGCCCGGTGGGAGGTAAGTACAGGGTCCCGAGGGTCCGGGCCCTGTGACCGGACCCGGGGTGCGCCCCGGACCCGGGCCCGGAGCCCGAGAGCTCCGGACCCGGGGGCCCGCGCGCTGCCCGGAGGAGCTGGGAGCGCGCGCCGCGCACGGACCTGGGCGCGTGCAGCGTCCAGACGGTGGGCCGTGGGCATCCCGGGGCTGGGAAGGGTAGATCTCCCAAGATGCCGTCTGGGGCGCGAGCAGCGTTCCCGGGGGCGCCTGCAGCTCCCCCGCCCCCGGCCGGCGAGGCGAGGGGCGCCCCCGCGCGGGGTCAGGGTCCGGGCTGCACCCCGCACGGCTGCCTGGCATCCCGGCAGCCCCGGGCTGGATAGGAGGTAGGGACGGAGTTTCCGGGTCCCCCTCCCGTGTGGGTGCGCGACCCCGGCCCTCTCCCGCTGCTCTTGGGGTTCAGGGGCCCCCAGATCTGTGGGTGAGCCCCCGGTTTCAGGAGTAGGCGCCTCCAGTTTTGCATTTCCGGATCTGTGTGTTGTTTATTTCTTAATACGCTTACCCTGCTTCATTCTGAACGAGCCCCCCCACCCCACCCCATCACTTTTTTGGTTTCCTGTAGGCTTCTTCTGGGCGTCTCATCCTTGAATCAAGGCCATGGGATGGGGCGACCTTCCATGGATGGGGGGGGGGGCGTCCTAGCAGCGCTTTCTACCCCAGAGGGGTGGAGTTGGAAAAAGTCGGGGAGGGGGGATCTGAGCAGCCCACTCCCGGGGTCCGCTGGCTCCCCTGGTTCACTCATGGAGCAGCGGCGCATCTTTGATGGGTGCAGGCTTTCCTAAGAGAGACCAGCGGGTCTTGAACCGGGCCATCCTCTCCGCGGCCAGGCTGGTGCCCCTGGCCGAGAAGCCACACCCTTTAACTCCTGAGGCTTGGGCACAGTTATTTTTTTTTGGGGGGGGGAGAGTGGTCCAGTCAACCTCCCAGGGTTCACAGGACACCCATGCACAAATAAAGCTACCAGGGTGGGAGTGGTGTGTGTGTGTGTGTGTGTGTGTGTGTGTGTGTGTGTGTGTGTGTGTGTCTGTGTCTGTGTATGTGTAAGGGCTGGTTTCCGGCTTCACATTGGCTTTCTTCAATTGTAGTTAAAGGCAGAAGTGACTGTGCACCTTAAGAAACAATCTCTCTTGGGTGATGATTTTTCAAAGCTATTTTGTTTGGAGAGCCACTTCCCCCTTCCCAGGGCAGCTGCTTCTGCGGGCTGATGGTTGGGCGCAGCCTAGCAAATGTTTGCTTAGTGTGGGGGCTTTAGAAAAAGCCATGAGAGCAAGGGAGATGCGGGGGGGGGGGGGGGGGGGGGGACGGGACACTCTACCTACTTAGGGGGCTACTATCTGCGAGGATTGAGAATCACAGTTCAAAGGCATCTTGGGCAGGAAAGTTCATGAGACTCTTACCTCCAATTCACCATCCAAAATGAGCTAGAAGTGGTGTGGCTTAAGTTAGTAAAGTGCCAGCCTTGAGCAAAAAAAAAAAAAAAAAAAAAAAAGCTAAGGGATAGTACCCAGGCCCTGAGTTCAAGCCCCAGAACACACACACACACACACACACACATACACACGCACACATACTTACGAATGATATGAGATATGAACAAGTAGGTGGAAATCCCCAGCCATCATATCAGAAATGCTGCCAGTTTCAAGGTGGAAAAAAAAAAAAGAAAAACAACACAACACAAGAAGGGGGGAAAAAGAACAAGAAGAAACCTCCCTCTTTCTTTGCAGCCAAACTTTGAGCCACAGCACCACTTCTGGCTTTTTCTGCTTATGTGGTGCTGAGGAATCAAACCCAGGGCCTCATGCATGCTAGGCAAGCACTCTACCACTGAGCCACCTTCCCAGCCCCTGAACCCAAAGTTTTTGTGGGATGTGACTGATGGCTGGAAGGGGTCTAGGATGAGGAATCCAGGGGTGCAGGGCCACTCTCTTGTCTCTCCCAGGAGAGGATCAGATAAGGACTTGCTTTTCTTTCTGTTTCTCTTTTCTTTTCTCTCTTTTCTGCTGTGAAAGCCAGAAGTGCTTTCTTGAGAATAGGGAAGCAAGCGCAGAGGCCCATGCCGTGCATTTCTGGGTGAGGGGGGGGGGTGGAGGACAGGGGTCACAGAAGGATTGCCACACGACAGCAGAAGACCTTCCTCCCAGTCAGTTCTAGGCTTTCATCAGCTGATTCTTTTTTAATCTGCGAGTGACTTGGGAGGATTGCTTAACCCTTTGGAGCCCAAGGCTCCAGCTGCGATCTTGGAATAGCAATGGCCTAGGTGCGAAGTGTTTGCCATTTCTTACATTGTTGTGAAGTGCCCGCCTGCAGGGGCACTTGAATGTGCGCCGGAGCTGGGGGGGTGGGGGGGAGAGGCAGACACCAGCGTGTGGTCTGCTAGGTCAACACAAGCCGCCACTGCATAGATGTGATCTCTGGTGGATTTTGTTATGTGATGCTTATTTACCTATTATTTATGCCAGTACTGGCGCTTGAACACGATGCCTCACACTCTTGCTTAGCTCTTTTTACTCAAGGATGGCACTCTACCACTTGAGCCACAGGCCCACCTTTGGCTTTGTTTTTTTCCTGGTTCATTGGAGATAAGAGTCTCACAAACTTTGCTGCTCAGGCTGACTTCAAACCTTGATCCTCAGATCTCAGCCTCCTGAGTAGCTAGGATTACAAGCGTGAGCCACCAATATCCAATGTCATGCATTTAGATTTAGTTATTATTTTATTTTGGAGATAACTTTCACTATGCTGTGCAGGCAGGCAAGTGTTCCTGTTCCAGGCATCTGAGCTGCTAGAATGACAGGTTCTTACCACCCACCATTGCTTATGAAAAGTGGGACCTCTTCTGTTTCTTTGGCTGGTACATGAATTTGAACTCATAGCTCCCAACTTACTCAATTGTTGCTCTACCACTTGAGCCACATGACTAGTCCAGCTTTTTGCTAGTTATTTTGAGATGAAGTCTCTCCAACTTTTCTGCCTGAGCCGGCCTTGAACCTTCATTCTGCGGATCTCAGCCTCCTGAGCTTCTTTTGCTCAAGGCTAGCTCTCTACCATGGAGCCACAGCACCACGTACAGCTTTTTCTGAGTAGTTTATCGGAGATAAGAATCTCACAGACTTTCCTGCCTGAGCTGGCTTTGAACTGTGATCCTCAAGTCTCAGCCTCCTGCGTAGCTAGGGTTACAGGCGTGAGCCAGCAGCACCTGGCTTTTGTGGGGTTGTTTGTTGTTTTGTATCTCTTTTCCACATCGTGTTGGCTGTTTCCATCTTGCTTCATTGCTAGCCAGCCCATTCCGCCCAGTGGTGGTGTTGCAGCACAGGACACAGGAATGCTGCCACTTTCTAAAGCCGCCTCCATCAGGGACATGAGTGCGGCTTTCAGACACCCGCACCCATGCCCCACCATGGCCACCGTGCCACCCCTCCCCATGTCCTGTAACTGATGTCTTTACACACGTGGACTTTCGCATATTCAGAAACGATTGCATAAAAAAACATCAAATGTGTTTATGGCTTTTGGAGCTGAATGGTGTTTGAGAAAGGCTGGACCCGTTTGTCTAGGTGATATGTAATAGTTTGCAACACCCTGCCAACCATCAGAAAAAAAATTGAAGGAAATGTTTTGCTAATGGTTTTCTTAAAGGTGATCATTTGAAAATGTATTTCTTTTACTGCTAATGAAGTTGAAAAGCCAGACCCTCAGACTCGGGCTGGGAAGGTAGATCATTGGTAAGTGCTTGCCTTGCGTGTATGAGGCCCTGGATTCAATTCCTCAGCACCACATACGTAGAAAGAGTTGGAAGTGGCACTGTGGCTCAAGTGGTAGAGCGCTACCCTTGAGCTGAAGAGCTAAGGGATAGCGCCCAGGCCCAGAGTTCAGGCCCCAGAACTGACCAAAAAAAAAAAAAAAAACACCCTCAGACTCTGACTTGATGGAATCAGATTCTAACTAAAGCTCACCGCTCCCCAGCTGTATAACTTCTAGAAGGTTACTTAACTTCTCTGATCCTCTGTTCCCTTGTCTGTAAAATGAGGCCGAGGAGACGTGTTCCTAGGTTTGTCTTAGGACTTCAATGAGACAACTAAGAAGATGAACCTCACCTAGCACACACTGTCCATACTTAGTTGATATTTCTTGTTATTATTGATTTTGTTTGTGTGCCAATACTTGGACTTGAACTCTGTGCCAGGGCACTGTCCATTAGCTTTTTCACTCAAAACTGGTACTGTCTCAGTTGAGCCACAGGTCAACTTTTGACTTTTTGGTGGTTAATTCGAGATAAGAGTCTCATGGACTTTCCCGCCCACAAAGTCTTTGAAAGACAGGCCCCAGATTTCAGCCTCCTGAATGGCTAGGATTATAGGCGTGAGCTACCAGTGCTAAGCAATTATCATTATTTTAATGTAAGTTTACAAGGTGCTGTTCAAATAGCTTACCCTTAAGTCAAAGGAATTGTATATGTAAGAATTTGCTTTTCTGGGCTGGGTAGGTGGCTCAGTGGTAGAGCGCTTGCCTTGCATGCCTGAGGCTCAGGGTTCGATTCCTCAGCACCACATAAGCAGAAAAAGCTGCAAGTGGTGCTGTGGCTTCAGTGGTAG
Organism: Dipodomys merriami; assembly: GCF_024711535.1. Lineage (NCBI taxonomy): Eukaryota > Metazoa > Chordata > Mammalia > Rodentia > Heteromyidae > Dipodomys > Dipodomys merriami. The sequence goes on from NW_027204270.1 coordinate 6,015,345, forward strand.
AGCACTAGCCTTGAGCTGAAGAGCTGAGGGACAGCGCCCAGGCCCAGAGTCAGGCCCCACGACCGGCAAAAAAAAAAAAAAAAAAAAAAAAAAAAATTGCTTTTCTGCCCTGGAGGTAGATGATCCTAGGAGGTTTCTGGCAAATTCTTCCTGTCCAAATGTGTCCTTGGCTGGATTTGTGTGGATGCCACCCAGGGAAAGGCAAGTGACCCTATCTATAATGGGGTGGGGGCCCCTCACAGAGAGTCTGGGGGGCGCCAAGGCCTGAAAGGGTCAGTCCTCCAAGACTGGGCATTTTCTGCTGTGTGCAGCCCCTGTGTCTGGGACATGGAGGATGAAGATTTCTCATGCATGCGCACTCGTGCACGCACGTGTGCGGGGGGGGGGGGGGGGGCTGGTGGCCTTTAATCCTAGCTACTCAGGAGGCTGAGCTCTGAGGATGGCAATTCAAAGCCAGCTGGACAGCAAGTCACAGCCTTTTCCACCGTGCTCCCTCTCCTGCCCTCTGGCTGCCGTTGGGAGTCAAGCACACTTGCCTTTAACTCAAGTGCTCTGCCCTCAGAGCCGCAAATGGCTGCTGACCAATCCAGTAGGCGGGGCCCTTGATGCGCTTTTCCTCTTCACTGCTGACCTGCTGTTGAGAAGGAAGTTCACAAAGCCAGGACACTGGTCTCAAACTACTTCATGGAAACTCTCTTTGGAAGGGAAGAACACCCCACCACCTCCACCCCCATTTCCCCTGTCTGCCTAAAAACTTCCATTACACATGTTGGTTGCAGCCAGGTGCTGGTGGCTCACACCTGTAATCCTAGCTACTCAGGAAGCCGTGAGCTGAGGATCAGGGTGTGAAGCCAGACCTGCTAGGAAAGTTTGGGAGGTTCTTCAATTAACCAGCAAAAATGTTGGAAGTAGAGCTGTGTGTGTGAGGCTCAAGTGGCAGAGTGCTAGCATTGAGTGAAAAAGTTAGGCAAGAATGCTAGGCCCTGAGTTGAAGACCCCATACTAACACACACACACACACACACACACACACACACACACACACACACACACACACACACACACGTTTCATGCTCAGAAATAAGAAGAGCATTGAAACCTTTGAGTCAGGAGCCAATACCAGTGACATGAGTCTTCCCTGTTGTGTGATATGACCGATATTTAATCAGCACAACTCATCTGTGGTCATTTGGAAACCAGTGATGAAATGCAGTCTGTTTTCCATCAAGTGCAGCAAATGGAATGAGTAGCCGTGGCCTGGAGCATGCATTGCTTCATGTTTTCTTGTTTTGAAGAAAATGAATGACTTCAGGCACTCGTGGTGTAATCCTAGTCACTTAAGGGGCTGATCTGGAAGATCAAGGTTCAAGGTCAGCCCAGGCAGAAAGTTCCGAGACTCCATCTCCAAAATAAGCAGCAAAGAAGCAGTGCTGGAGATATACTTCCACAGTAAAGCTCCTGCTGAACAAGCACTAGGCCTTGAATAGGATCACCACAGGGGAGAATAGTGCATGCCTATAATCCTGGCAGCCAGGAAGCTGAGGAAGGAAGATCACAAACTTGATGCGAGCCTGAGTTATGTAGCAAGACACTGTCGCTTAAAAAAAGGGTGGTGAAGCTGAGCGCCAGTGGCTCATACCTGTAATCCTAGCTACTCTGGAGGCTGAGATGTGAGGATCGTGGTTCAAAGCCAGCCTAGGCAGGAAAGGCCATTGTTAGGAAAATGGAAGAGAATGGAAAAGGAATAGGGCAGACTCAATCATCAACAGGGGAGGACTGTTTATTGAGGAACAGTGAGGGGCACAGACCTTCCTGCTGGTTTGGAGGTTGTGGAAGGTGGAGGCCTTTCAGTTGGGCCCACAATGGGATGTTTACAGCTGGGCTCAGGCGGATTGCCCTGCCTGCACTTCAAACGAGTTCACTCGTACCTGGGATTTTGCCTGGCATCTGTATGGGCCTGGGACAATAGGGTGGAGGTCAATCCTTCAGCCATGAAACTCTTATCTCCAATAAGTCACCAGAAGACTGGAAGTGACAAGTGACACTATGGCTCAAGTGGTAGAGTGCTTGCCTTGCGCTGAAGAGCTCAGGGACACTGCCCAGGCTCTGAGTTCAAGCCCCATGATGACAAAAAGTGGTGGTGGTGGTGGAAATGGAGGCTTGGCTCAGTTGGTAAAGAACCAGCCAATGAGCAAAGCATCAGATAACAAGTTTGAGTCCCAATCTCCCAACAACAGCAACAAAAAGAACAAAAAAGAAAAGAAAGGGCTGGGAAAGTGGCTCAGTGGTAGAGTGCTTGCCTTGCATGCATGAGGCTCTGGGTTCGATTCCTCAGTACCACATAAGCAGAAAAGGCCGGAAGCAGTGCTGTTGATCACGTGGTAGAGCGCTAGCCTTAAGCTGAAGAGCTGGGGGACAGTGCCCAGGCCCAGAGTTCAGGCTCTGCTACCAACAAAAAAATAAATAAAATAAATAAAATAAATAAGAGGCAATTTATGTTTTCATGTAACTGTAACCCCTCTGTACAGTATCTTTACTATATATATATATATATATATATATATATAGAGAGAGAGAGAGAGAGAGAGAGAGAGAGAGAGAGAGAGAGAGAGAGAGAGAGAGAGAGAGAGAAAGCAAACATTAGACAAGCCAGGCACTGGTGGCTCATGCTTGTAATCCCAGGGTTCTGAGACCTGGAAGAAAAGACAGGATGGGAAAAAAGCCATGACACTCCATCTCCAAAATAAACAGCAAAAATCTAGATTGGAAGTGTGGTTCAGATGGTAGAGTGCAGAATTTATTTACTTTTTGCCAGTCCTGGGGCTCTGGACCTGGGCGCTGTCCCTGAGCTTCTTTTGCTCACGGCTAGCATTCTACCACTTTGAGCTGCCACTTCTGGTTTTCTGGTGGTAAACTGAAGATATGAGTCTCACTAACTTTCCTGCCTGGGCTGGCTTCTCAAGCTCCTGAGTAGCTAGGATTACAGGTGTGAGCCACCAGGACTTGGCCCAAGGGTTGTTCTTTATCAGCCTGTTCTGATGTGGGACGGGGCTTCAGGTAGCAGAGATGCCAGTCAGATGTTATCCAGGCCATTTCCTTCTTCCTCTAGTCCCGGCAAGGACTGTGTCCTGGGGCTCTTGGGGTCTGGACTAGATGGTAAGACCAGCTCACTAGTGAGGCCACAGTCGACTCTGGGTTGACCCTGTGTGTGCAAGCTTTAAGCTGACGCTCCTGTGGGCAAGCTGCTCTGGAGGGGGCCACCCAGGATCTTTTGTGCTGTGGGATTGTGGTGAAATGGCTGGATAAGTAGTAGCAACCTTGACCCTAAATGGACCATTCTCCAACTTTCCCACCCCTCCACTGACCAGAGGAGTTGGGATGTGTAACCCTGGCCGGCAGCCTTCCTCCCCGCCCGGAATCTTGCTTTGAAGTTGCAAGTTCTATTTTTAACATGAATTTTACATTCAGTTCCACAATACATGCATGTTTATTTTACTATAAGGAATATTTTCCCCTAACTTTTGAGTCAAATAGATGCTCTGGGAAGATGTTTCTGTTTTCTCTGTGGCTTCCACTACTCACAGCACGGTTTTGAAAAGAATGCGATTCGGGAGCGTATGGTGAATGGAGACACAATTGTGACAAGACATGCATGCTTTAGCAGGAGCCCTTTTTTTTTTCAGTCTTGAGGCTTGAACTCTGGGCCTGGGCGCTGTCCCTCAGCTCTTCAGCTCAAGGCTAGCGCTCTACCACTTGAGCCACAGGCGCCGCTTCCGTTTTTCTGAATGGTTTATTGGAGTTAAGAGTGTCATAGACTTTCCTGCCTGAGCTGGCTTTGAACCATGATCCTCAGATCTCAGCCTCCTGAGTAGCTAGGATTACTGGCATGAGCCACCCACACCGGGCAGCTAGAGCCTTTTAAGCCTATGTGACCCACAGTGGTTGAGCAATTGAAACGCTGGTGTGGAGAGAGAATTGTCAGAAGGCTACACTTCAGATCTAAGCATTTTATTAATTTTTTTTTTGCACCAGTTCTGGGGCTTGAACTCACCCAAGACCCAAACATGCTGTCTGTGCGTTAGCTTTCTTACTCAAGATTGGTGCTCTATCACTTGAGCCACAGCTCCACTTCCAACTTTTTGTTGGTCAAATGAGTCTCTTGGATTCGTCTGTCCAGGCTGGCTTCACAGTGAGATCCTCTGATCTCAGCCCACCTCTTAAAGGTTCTCCCACCTTGCAGCAGTTCCAGGCCGGATATAAACTACAGCAGGCTGGCTCAGCTACTGATATTAGCATCTGGGCTATTAGCATATGGGTTATTACCATGTAGGATATTAGCATTAGTCACCTGCATTACCTTTACTATGTGATCTTTAAGTGTGGCTCTGTAACAAGTTTGGTTTAAGGTTGCCAGATTCATTCTATTTACCTTCTTCTATCTTGGACCCAATTTCTAATGTTTTCCTAGCTCTTAGTCTAAGTTTCATGACCTCAGCAATTTTCTGGACCATATTTAGAGATTTTGAAAGGAGCATCTAGAAAATCAGTTCCAGACACTCAGAAGTTTCTGTCATAGGCATTGATGTGGGACTCATGTGATACACCATTTTTTACCCAGGAAGTATTCATAAATGGCCTTGTCCACAAAGAGAATGGCTTTTCACTTGTAAAAGATAAAAAAAATTAAAAGGCTGGATGCTGGTGGTTCATGCCTGTCATTCTAGCTACTCAGGAGGCTGAGATTTAAGGGTCCTGGCTCAAAGCCAGCCTGGGCAGGAAAGTCCATGACACTCTTATCTCCAATTAACCACTCAAAAACCAGAAGTGATTCTGTGGCTCAAAGTAGTAGAGCACTAGCCTTGAGCTGAAGAACTCAGGGACAGCACCCAGGCCCAGAGTGTAAGCCCCATGACCAGCCAAAAAAAAAAAAAAAAAAAAAAAAGATAAAAAGAAATACAAAGAAATTTCCAGTTGCTTACACCTGTAATCCTAGTTACTCAGGAGGCTGAGATCTTAGTTTGAAGCCAGCCCAGGCCAGAAATTGTGAGACTTATCTCCAGATAATCACCAAAATGCCAAAAGTGGCTTAAGTGGTAGAGCACTAGCCTTGAGCAAAAAGTTAAGGGACAAGACACAGGCCCTGCACATGTACAAGTTGGACACACACACACACATACACACACACACACACAACATATAAAGAAGTCTTAAGGTCACATGCTACAGTTGGAAAGCAGACTCTGAAAAGCAGGAGGAGATGCAGTCCTACTGTACACTGCCTCCCACAGGTGCCGTCCTTGATCCTTCTTTCGTGTCAAAGGTCCACTGGTGCCTCTCCCTACTAACAGCTTGGGTCACTTGGCCACTGCCTCTGAATTCAGTATGATGCCTAGCTGAGATACTGCACCTGCTTTTGGGTTGACACACAAAGTAATGACCTCTGTGAACACAATGCTCTCCTTTCTCCACCTTCCCACCCCCATTCATGCTCCCAGTCACAAATGCTAAAAGCCTCATTTAAGACAGGCTCTTATGGGCTGGGAATGTGGCTTAGTGGTAGAGTGCTTGCCTAGCATGCATGAAGCCTTGGGTTCAATTCCTTAGTACCACTTAAATAGAAAAGGCTGGAAGTGGCTCCGTGGCTCAAGTGATAGAGTGCTAGCTTTGAGCAAAAGAAGCTCAGGGACAGTGCCCAAGCCTTGAGTTCAAGCCCTAGGACTGGGGAAAAAAAAAAAAAGGACAGGCTTTGGTCTAAGCTTAGGGAATTGATTAAAAAAAAAAAAAAAGGAAGCTTCAGGTTCTAATTAGCTTTGCTTTTTTTTTTTTTTTTTTTTTTTTGGGGTCCGGTCGTGGGGCCTGAACTCTGGGCCTGGGCGCTGTCCCTCAGCTCTTCAGCTCAAGGCTAGCGCTCTACCACTATGAGCCACAGCGCCACTTCCGGCTTTTTTCTTTTTGCTTATGTGGTGCTGAGGAATCGAACCCAGGGCCTCGAGCATGCAAGGCAAGCGCTCTACCACTGAGCCACCTTCCCAGCCCTAGCTTTGCTTTTTAACTACAATTGAGCCACTGAAGGGTGAGAACTCAAAGATTAAAGAAAAGGAGAGCAGCCACCTGTAATTATGCTTGTCATTCACCTTTGCCTTTTGAGAATAAAAATATCAAGAGACCAGCTGGTGGCTCATGCCTGTAATCCTAGCTACTCAGGAGGCTGAGATCTGAGGATCATGGTTCCAAGCCAGCCCAGGCAGGAAAGTCCATGAAACTCTTATCTTCAATAAACTACTCAGAAAACTGGAAGCAGTGCTGTGGCTCAAGTGGTAGAGCGCTCGCCTTGAGCTGAAATGCTGAGGGACAGCGCCCAGGCCCAGTGTTCAAGCCCCACGACTGAGAACACAAAATAAAATAAAAGAGACCAGCCAGGTGCAGTGGTACACAACTTTAGTTTCAGCTACTTAGGAGGCTGAGGCAGGAGAATCAATCAAGGCCAGCCTGAGCAAAAATCACATTTCTAACCCATTCCTTGCCCCAGCCCTCCAAACCCAAACAAGACAAGATATATTAAGGGGAAAAGGGGGGTGAATTGATGTGAATAATCATGAAGGAACTCGCTCCTCTTTGAAGATTTTTGCAAAGCCTTCCTAGTAGAAGGAAAAACAAATATTTAGGTAGAGGCATGGTCGCATAAGCCTGTGATCCTAGCTATTTGAGAGGCAGAGATGGAGGATCAGGGTTTGAGACCAGCCTGGATCAGGGAGTTCGTGGGAGGTCATCTCAACTAACAGTGGGTGAAGTGGCACTTGCCTGTCATCCCAGTGACATGAAAAAGCACAAATAGGAGGGTCAGAGTCCTATTGGGGCAGGGCAGAAAGTGAGACTATCCCCAAAATTAATTGATGCAGCCAGATACTGACAGCTCACGCATGTCATCCTAGCTACTCAGAAGGGTGAGAGCTGAGGACTGCAGTCCAGTGCCAGCCCAGACAGGAAAGTCTGTTAGACTCTGATCTCCAATGACTAGCAAAGACCCAGGAGTGGAGCTGTGGCTCACATGGTAGAGTACTAGCCTTGATTGAAAAAGCTAAGTGAGAGCACAAGGCCTTGCGTTCAAGCCCCAGTGGTCCTGGACACACAAAGAAAGAACAAATATGTGCTAGGTATTATTCTAGAGATGCCCTAGTACCTTGTCATCCCATTTAACTCGAGCAATCTATCATGGCTTCTCTCCAGAATTTGCCAGTGAAGTTCGGGCACATCTTTGTGGAACAGGCATGTGACTTTTTGCAGGTTTTGTCATTTCAAAGAAACCAGAGCCTGATGCTTCCAGTCTCCATGCCTGACCGTCTTTGGGTTCCACTGCTGATGGCCCAGGACCTTGTCTTTGAGCTTGGCTATAACTCAGACCCATGCTAGAGCAAAAGCTTAGTGTCTAGGAGGGAGGACGGGCCGGACTGGGCCCCTGGGGTGCAGAAGCAGAGTGGGGCGCGGTGGGGTCACCGTGGCTTTGGAACATCTCCTGGGTGGCCTGGCCTCAGGATTGAGAGCAGGTGGGGAGGGGGACACCCCTCTGTGCCCAGCTGGCTGTCAGAACCACTTCCAGTCTCTGTGACTTCTGGACACTCTCTTCTTCTCTCGAGAAATCCCCACCTTGTGCGGGTCGGAGTGGCCTTGGAGGAGCCTGGGCTCCATTGGAGCTGAGCTATCATCAGATGCTGGGGGGGGGGGGGGCGGGACGGGGGGCTGGTCCGCTCGCAGACGGGCTCGGGGGCTGGGAGGAGGGGGAGGCGGGGCGGGGCCTGGCGGGCGGGGCCTGGCGGGCGGGGCCTGGCGGGGCGGGGCCTGGCGGGGCGGGGCCGTCTCCTCCCAGCGGCCACAGGCTCCGCCTCCTCCGGACAGAGACGGTCTGGCAGTGTGCCGCCGCGGCGCGCCCGGCGGGCGTGTGCCCCGGGATGCCCGTGCCCGGAGCTGTGGCCTTTGGGGTGTGACATCTGGAGATTCCCGGGGTCCTGCCTCCTCCGGTCCCCCTCTCCCCGCGCCCGCGCGGTGTCTTTTCTGAGGCCCCGGCTGCGCGGAGCTCCGGGCCCGAGGCTGACCCTTGCCGGATCCCGGCCGCCCGGCCTGCGATCCCGGTGTCCTGCAGATCCCGGTGTCCTGGGCTCTTCGGGCCGTGTTTCCCCGTAGCCTGGCTCGCTGGAGCGGTTACTCCAGCTCCCTGGCTGGGGCGGGCCCCTCACGCCCACCCGGCGCCCCCGAACCCGGCCGCGGGGCGGTTCTGGCGTCACACCCAGGCTCAGGCCTGAGTCCGGGTCTGAGGTCCCTGCCGCAGCCAGGCAAGTTCGTGGGTTCGGCCCACGCCACTCTGGTCCTAGCGCTCGTTCCTCACAGGAGGCCGGGAGCGGAGGCCTGGCCTGGCCCGCCCCAGCCGGCTTCCCGCGGTGGCCACGCCGGGGGAGCAGCCCCGCGGGCTGGCGGCCAAGCCCCCCGCCAGCCTCGCCCGCCACCTGCCAGCACGCAGCCCATGGGGGGGGGGGGGAGGTGACAAACCCAGTTATTTTCTAAGTCCGACTTGTCGGGGAACCCTTGATGGACGGGCCGGGGGCTGGGGAGTAGCCAGCAGCCTGGACTGGACCCCGAGTTAAGGCTGGCTGAATAGTTGCGTGACCCGCTTCTAAGTGCAGGGACCTGGCAGCCGGCGTGAGCAAACAGACCAGCGAACCGCTCCCTCCGCGGCGGGCCAGGGGCAGGGCCAGCAGCTGCTCTGGGGCTCTGCCTGCGTGGGGAACAAGAGGGGACCCCGCCGGAGGGTTCTTCGTGGGCACGTCCCGAGCTGGGGGTGTGAGAATTTGCAGATGGTGCCGCTGCGCTCTGGGCCCTGGCCCCGCCCCTCCGCGACGCCCCGCCCCCCGCGACGCCCCGCCCCTCCGCGACGCCCCGCCCCCAGGCCCGCCCGCGCCCCAGATGTTGCGCTCCGCCCCGGCCGCGCCCCTCGCCTGCCCGCCGGCCCACACCTCCGGCTGCCTGTCCTCGCCCGGCCGGCTCCCGTGCAGCGGCGGGCGTCCTCCGGTCACTCCAGGACCCGCCCGCCGCGTCCCCTGGGCAACCGTCTCCAGGGAGACCGAGCCCCGCCCCTGGCACCGACACCGGGTACGCAGCCCACCTGCGCGGGCGTCTGCGGGGTCCCAGTGCGGGGCGCCCCCCACCGCGCGCAGACGCCCGGCACCGCCCCGCGCTGGGCTTTGTCAGCCCGGGGCCGGGGTGGGCGGCCATTGGGGGTCGGGGCGCGCGGGGTCCAGGGAGGGGCAGGTCCCGAGCCGACAGCACGCGCACACACGCGCGCACACGCGCACACGCGCCGAGGGCGAGGCTGGGGAGCCCGCCGGGGAGTGTCCGGCGGGGGCTGTGGGGCGCAGCCGCTCCCTGCCGGCCCGCATCCTTTTGTGCTTTCCGGAAGGCGGAGTCGGGGTGCCGGGGTGCCGGGGTGCCGCCCTTGGCGGGACGGAGCGGCCCCGGGGCTCCGCCGCGTGCCTGTGAGAGCCCGAGCCGCCCCGCGCGCCCTCCCGCCCCGCGCGCCCCGATTCCCACCCCGCGCCCCGCCCGAGCGCCGCCTCCCAGGCTCTGCCCGGGAACCGGGCGCGGAGGAGGCCGCCCACACCGGTGCCGGCCGGCGCCTCCGCCGCCCGCCCCCGGCGGTGACTTCTCCCGGCCCGGGCCGCCCCGCGCCGCCCCGCCCCGCGCTCCCTCCTCGGGGCTCCATTACGCGGTCCCGGCATCTTCCTGTTTGTTCTCATCCCCGTCCACCCCGCTTTGCTCGCGCTCGCTAGTGGGCAGGGGAAGTTATCTCTTGGTCCTCCGGCCGGCAGTGCCCCGGGAAGCCCTGGCCCGTGCCGCCTCCTGTGGCCCGGGCGGGGACCGCGAGCATCTTCCCGGAGCCCGCGGCCCCGGCCCGCGCGTGGGTCCTGGGAGATGTGCTCCGGTAGCAATGCATTCGCAGTGCGTGCGAGGCCGGCTGTTTCTGGTGTTGTCTTGTCTCGTGGAGAAGCCGGTAGTTTAGGGTTTCTGCTTCTCAAGAGCTCACGTAGGGGCTTCCAGGCCCCACCCAGTGTGGAGGTCAGGGGTGGGAGTGGAGCTGGTGGCGGAGCTGTCTGTCCGGCCTGGAGCTCTGCTGTCTTTTCTCCCCTTTCCTCAGGGTCATTTTGGTTTTCGGAGCGCAGGGAGGTCGGGGAGGAAAGCTCTGCTGCCCCCAGCAGGGCCTCCCACCCGCTGTCCTTTGCTGTTCATCTCCAGAGCCGCACAGGGGATCAAGCTAACTTCATGAAGTTCCTCTCTGTAGCCATTGAATAGAATTCGAACCCAGGCATGGTGGAGAGCAAAAAGCCAAACAAAACCAACAAGCAGCTCTAAAACTCCACTGTGCGACCCTGTTGCAGGCTCTGGAAGTTTACTTTAGTGCCACCAAAGAGAGCTGAGGGTGGCACTGACGAAGGTGGTTAGGAGGGCCCAAGAAAACACTGCGGATTGGATTCTATAGCAAGAGAAACAAGCCTGAGGCTGCCACTTTTTTGTGTATATATCATTACTAGGACTTGAACTCAGGTGCTGTCCCTTTTTTACACTCAGGGTTGGTACTCTACCACTTGAGCCACAGCTCTATATATGGATTTTTTTTTTTGGCATGGGGTTTGAACTCTGGGCCTGGGCACTATCCCTCAGCTCTTCAGCTCAAGCCACAGCACCACGTCTGGTTTTCTGCTGGTTCACTGGAGATAAGAGTCTTATGGACTTTCCTGCCTGGGCTGGCTTTGAACTGTAATCCTCAGATCTCAGCTTCCTGAGTAGCTAGGATAACAGGTGTGAGCCACTGACACCTGACAACATATTGGTTTTGCTGGCTAATTGGAGATACGAGTCTCACAGACATTCCTGTCTTCAAACCAGGATCTTCAGATCTCAGCCTTTTGAGTGTTAGGATTACAGGTGTAGGAACCACTATCAACCAGTTACTTTTTCTTTTTCTTTCCCTTTTTTTTTTTTTTTTTTTTTTTGTCAGTCATGGGTCTTGAACTCTGGGCCCAGGCACTGTCCCTGAGCTCTTCAGCTCTTCAGTGTTCTACCACTTGAGCCACAGTGCCACATCTAGTTTTCTGGTGGTTAATTGGAGATAAGAGTCTCACAGACTTTCCTGCTGGTTTGAACGTGATATTCAGATCTCAGCCTCCTGAGTAGCTAGAATTACAGATGTGAGCCACCTGGTGTTTGAACTCAGGGCCTTACAGTTTGTGTCCTTTTGTGTTCTTTTTTAATTTTTTATTGTTTTGGCTGGTTGAGGGGCTTTAACTCTGGGCCTGTGCACTGTCCCTGAGCTCTTCAGCTCAAGGCAAGTGCTCTACCACTTGAGCCATAGTGCCATGTCCAGTTTTCTGGTGGTTTATTGGAAATGAGTCTCATGGATGTTCCTGCCCAGGATGGCTTTGAACCCCGATCCTCAGATCTCAGTCTCCTGAGTAGCTAGGATTACAGGTGTGAGCCACTGGTGCCCGGCCCACACTTTTTTTTTTTTTTTTCTTGGTGCGGTCATGGGGCCTGAACTCTGGGCCTGGATGCTCTCCCTCAGCTCTTCAACTCAAGGCTAGTGCTCGAGCCACAGTGCCACTTCCAGTTTTTTTCTTTTTTGCTTATGTGGTTCTGAGGAATCGAACCCAAAGCCTCATGCATGCAAGGCAAGCACTCTACCACTGAGCCACCTTCCCAGCCCCCACACTATCTTTTTAAGTGGGGCTTCCAACTATGATCTTCTTGTGTATACCTCTTAAGTAGCTAGAATTACAGGTGTGAGCCACTGTGCCCAGCCAGCTGTCACTTTTCTGCCTGCCTGCCTGCCTGCCTGCTTTCTTTCCTTCCTTCCTTCTTTCCTTCCTTCCTTCCTTCCTTCCTTCCTTCCTTCCTTCCTTCCTTCCTTCCTTCCTTCCTTCCTTCCTTCCTTCCCTTTTTTTGTCAGAGACCAGGACTCAAACTTTAAGTCCCTGACGCTTTCGCTCATTAGCTGGCACTCGACCAATTGAGTCATGCTTTGAACTCCTAGCTGTCACTGTTGTGTTAACACCATGTAAGAGAACACACAGTTTCTGAAACTTTCTTGTTTTCTAAAACATTTTTCTTCTCTTTCTTTTACTTCAGACACATCAGGAACTCAGAGTCAGGAAAGGGTGGGATGCAGCTCACTGATGCCAGAGCACATTAATCTGCCGGCCAGAGTGGCTTTTGCTGGCTGCCTCCCGTGGCCCATCCCAGAGAGGTAGGTTGGAGGAGGGAGTAGTATTAGGGAGGGGAGAAGAAAGAATGCTTTGCTGCTAGGTTAAGAATCTGGAGAAAACCCACAGTTTCCAACTCTGGCCCAAAGAGGACTTCTCCAGAGAGCTAGGAAGGCTGGAGGAAGAGAATGGGGGCAGAGGATACGGCTCAGTGCCGAGCTCTAAAGTAGCAGGCACCAGGCCCTGGCTTCCCTCCCCAGCTCCAGAGAAAGAGATACTGAGAAAATGAGAATCAGCACATTCGTGCTACGAGAGACCAACAAGGAAGTCAACCAGAGCTCAGCCAGCCTCCCGAGGGCGGCTGCTCTCTGGGGAAGAGGAGATGGCTCTGGCATTACAGATGTGAGATGAGCCTCCAATGGCTGGCCGGCAGGGCTTGGTAAGCAGTGAGTGTGTCAATAATCTATGCGCTCCTTTTTCGCTTCATTAGTGAAAGTCAAGTGCTTTTGTTCTGTTTTTGCTGGTCCTGCAGCTTCAGTTCAGAGCCTGGGCACTGTCACTGAGATTTTTAAAAAAAAAATTTTGCCAGTCCTGTGGCTTGAACTCAAGGTCTGGGCACTGTCCCTGAGCTTCTTTTGCTCAAGGTTAGTGCTATACCACTTGAGCCACAGTGCCATTTCCGGCTTTTTTTGTGCATGTGGTACTGAAGAATTGGACCCAGGGCCTCATGCATGCTAGGTAAGCACTCTACCACTAAGCCACATCCCAGCCTGCATTGTTTTTTTGTTTTTTGTTTTAATGGTTATTATAAAGGGATGGACAGAAGGGCGACAGTTACATAAGTCAAGTAAAAAGTACATTTCTTTTTCTTTTTCTTTTTTTTCTGGGGTCCAGTCGTAGTCTGAACTTTGGGCCTGGGCACTGTCCCTCAGCTCTTCAGCTCAAGGCTAGCGCTCTACCACTTGAGCCACAGCGCCACTTCCGGCTTTTTTCTTTTTGCTTATGTGGTGCTGAGGAATCAAACCCAGGGCCTCAGGCATGCAAGGCAAGCGCTCTACCACTGAGCCACCTTCCCAGCCCATACATTTCTTTTTCTTTCTTTCTGTCGGTCATGGTGCTTGAACCCTGGGCCTGGGTGCTGTCCCTGAGCTCCTCAGCTCAAGGAGAGTGCTCTACCACTTGAGCCACAGCGCCACTTCCAGTTTTCTGGTGGTCTCATGGACTTTACTGCCCAGGCTGGCTTTGAACCATGATCCTCAGATCTCAGCCTCCTGAGTAGCTGGGATTACAGGTGTGAGCCACCAGCGCTCAACAAGAGCACATTTCTTTCTGGACGGTGTCGTCCTTTCCCTCCCTCCCTCCCAGTTTTTCCCTCCTGTCCCCACCTACAAGTTGTACAGTTAGTAGCACTGCTGCATTTGTTCGCGCTTCACTCTGCCTCCTCTCACCCTCCCAAAGCCAGAGAAACAAACAAAGAAGACAAAAAGAAAGGAAATAGTAACAAAGGGAAAAAAACACCCTCTTGTTTCTGTTTCCTGGAGTTCATTTAGATCGATATCATTTCATATGATCAGATGCACATAGCATTGCACCTCTGGGTTCCTCCCTAAGCGCATCCTCCTTTGGTCTCACTGCGTGTGGATGCCTAGAGTCCTGTGTAATTCTTCATGACCCAGTGCATTTTAGATCTAGCTTCTGCATATGAGAGAAAACATGCATTGTTTGTCTCTCTGAGCTTGGTTTGCTTCACTTAACATGATTTGTTCTAGGCCCATCCGTTCCCTACTAATGACATAATATCCCTGCCAACATTTGTTATCCTAATCCATGATGTTGGCCAATCTAGCTGGGTGAGATGGAATCTGAGTTGTTTTGCTCTGCATTTCCTTTATGGCTAGGGATGATGAGCATTTCCTCCTGTGTTTCTTTGCCGTTCTCACCTCTTCTTCTGAGAGGTCTCCCCTTAGCTCCCTTGCCCATTTAGTGATTGCTTTATTAGCTTGGGGAGGGATTAGTTTCTTGGGTTTTTTTGTTTGTTTGTTTGTTTTGGTGTCGTTGTTGGTAGTGGTAGTCATAGGCCAGGTCATGGGCCTGGGCGCTGTCCCTCAGCTCTTCAGCTCAAGGCTAGTGCTCTACCACTTGAGCCACAGCACCGTTCTGGCTTTTTCTGCTTATGTGGTACTGAGGAATCCAACCCAGGGCCTCATGCATGTAAGGCAAGCACTCTACCGCTAAGCCACCTTCCCAGCCCCAGGGTTAGTTTCTTAAGCTCCTTGTATATATTGAATATTAGGCCTTTGTTGTATACATTGCCAGTAAAGATCTCCCAGTCTGGTAGCTGTCTTTTTGTTGTTGTTGTTGTGTTGGTTGTGGGGCTTGAACTCAGCCTGGGCGCTGTCCCTGCACTCTTCAGCTCAAGGCAAGCACTCTACCGCGTGAGCCACAGCACCACTTCCAGTTTTCTAGTGGTTTATTGGAGGTAAGAGTCTCACGATCTTTCCTGCCTGGGCTGGCTTTGAACATGATCCTCAGATCTCAGCTTCCTGAGTAGCTAGGATTACAGGTGTGAGCCACTGGTGCCTGGCATGGCTCTCTTTTTAGTTTAGTAACTAGATGTAAAATTTAGTAACTAAATGGAATTCCATTTGTCAAGTCTTTCTCCCAACTGCTATGCCCCTAGGACTCTTCAAAAAGTTTCTGCCTATGCCTATGAGTTCCAGTGTTTCTCCTACTCCCTCTTGCAGTAATTTTAAAGATTGGGGTCTAGCCGGGCGCTGGTGGCTCACGCCTGTAATCCTAGCTACTCAGGAGGCTGAGATCTGAGGATCGCGGTTCAAAGCCAGCCCGGGCAGGAGAGACCGTGAGACTGCTATCTCCAATAAACCACCAGAAAACCGGAAGTGACACTGTAGCTCAAGTGGTAGAGCGCTCGCCTTGAGCTGAAGAGCTGAGGGACAGCGCCCAGGCCCAGAGTTCAAGCCCCACGACCGACCAAAAAAAAAAAAAAAAAGATTGGGGTCTGATGTTGAGGTTTTTGAGTTGAGATTAGTACATGGTGATAAACAGGGATCCACTTTTAGTTTTCTTCATATGGATATCCAGTTTTCCCAATACCAATTATGGAAGAAGCTACCTTTTTTTGTTCCCCATTGTGTATCTTTGGCTCCCTTATAAATATCAGATAACTGTAAATATATGGTTTTATTTCTGGGTCTTAGTCTAGCCTGTTCCATTGGTCCCATGGTCTATTTTGGGGCCAAACCAAGCTGTTTTTGTTATCATGGCTCTGTTGTAGAGCTTGAGGTCTGGGATTGTGATATCACCAGCACTGCTTTCCCCCACCTCCCCAGAATTGCTTTGGCTATTCTAAGTCTTTTATTGTTCTATATGAATTTTTGGATTGTTTTTTCTATTTCAATAAGAACTTCATTGGGATTTTGATTTGGATTGCATTAAGTTTGTAGATAATTTTTGGCAGTTATGGCCATTTTTACACTGTTAATTATACTTGTCTGTGAATGTGGAAAGTCTTCCCATTTCCTGATGTCACCTTTGATTTCTTTCTCCAACTTTTACAGTTGTCACTATAAAGGTCTTTTGCTTCTTTGGTTAAGTTTATTCCTAGATTTTTTTTTGAGGCTATTGCAAATGGCGTTGTTTTCCTGTTTTCCCTCTCTGCTTGCATGGTGTTTGTGTGCAGAAATGCTACTGATTTTTGTGGATTGATTTTGTATCCTGCTACATTGCCAAAGTTATCTCAAAGCTTGGGAATGGAGTCTCTTGGATCCTTTAGATATAAGATCATGTCACCTGCAAATAGGGATATAAATGACTTCCTTTTTCCCCTACGTGAGTCCCTTTTATATCTTTTTCTTGCCTACTGCTCTGGCTAGGAATTCCAGAACCATATAGAAGAGGAGTGGAGAGAGTGGGTATCCTTGCTTTGTTTCTGAAAATGGAACCCAGGCCCTTGCTCATGCTAGCCAGTTGCTTTATCTGCCACTGAGTTACATCTCCAGACTCTACAAGTTCATTTCCTAAGACATTAAAAGTTGCAAATCATGCTAGCACTGGTGGCTCACATCTGTAATCTTAGCTACTCAGGAGGCTGAGGTCTGAGAATCACAGTTCAAAGTCAGCCAGGGCAGGAAAGTCCCATGAGACTCTTATCTCCAATAAATCACCAGAAAACCGGAAGTGGTGTTGTGGCTCAAGTGGTAGAGCGCCCGCCTTGAGCTGAAGGACAGCTCAGAATTCAAGCCCCACATGGAAAAAACAAGTTGCAAATCAGGAAATATCAGCATTATTCTGTTATTTAGATATGTAAAGATACTCAGAAATAACAGAAATTTACTACAAGTTGTATGTATAGAAGGGAAGTCTGGAGGCTGCTATTTTCTATGAGTTTTAATATTGTTTGTTTTGTTTTGTTTTGTGGGAATGAGGGTTGAACTCAGGGCCTCAAACTTTCTAGGCAAGTATTCTTTTTTTTTTTCTATCTAGGCAAGTATTCTAACCGCTGAGCCAGGCTTCCAGCCTTAATATCTTTCCTAGGCTGGCTTCAAATGTATACTCTCCCCTCCTCTGCTTCCCAACTTGCTGAGGACAGATGTGATTACCACCATGTCCACTAAACTTTAGATTTAATTGATTTGTTAAATAATATGCCTGCATAATTTACATAGAAAGTAAATTTAAAGTTATTACATTCATATTCATCAATAATATAACTTTTTTGTTTTTTTCCTATGCTTTCTGATGTAAGCATGTCCCAATCATTGTAAGCACATTTTTATTATCACTATAAAGATGGTATATAGAGGGGTTACCATTACATAAATTGGGTGATAAGTACACTTCTTTTTTTTTTATGTTAGCCCTCTAAGCACATTTTTTTTTTTTTTTTGCTAGTCCTGAGTCCTGGGCACTGTCCCATAGTTTATTTTTACTCAAGGCTAGCACCCTACCACTTGAGCCACAGCCCCAATTCTGGCTTTTTCTGTGTATGTGGTACTGAGGAATCGAACCCAGGGCTTCATGCATGCTGGGCAAACACTCTACCACTAAGCCACATCCCCAGCCTCTAAACACATTTTTATCTCACCTAGTGTTCATTGTAGTGTTGTGTGGTATGTACAGGTATTATTATTTTTAAAGTTATTTTTTATTATCCTAGAAGAGTTGTATTGGGTGCCAGTGGCTCATGCATGTATATCCTAGCTACTCAGGAGATTAAGATTTAAGAATCACAGTTCAAAGCCAGCCTGGGCAGGAAAGTCCATGAGACTCTTCTCTAAGAAGCTAGGAGCAACAAGTCAGGAGTCAAGCTGTGGTTTAAGTGGCCTTGAGCAAAAAAGCTCAGGGACAACACCCAGGCTCTGAGTTCAAATCCTGGCACAAAAATAAATAGATAAATGGATAAATCTCACATATCAGTACAGTGCCTCAGTCCCAGCCAGGAGGACAAGCCTGTTAGCCAGCCTCAGAAGCGCGCTGCATGCTGGCAGGAAGGCTGGTCTTGGCACTCTGGTGTGTTTGTCAGTCTTTGAAGAAACTCCATCACCAGCCAGAGGAGCTGTTCTCCATCTGGGTGTGAGCAACAATCGCCAGCTGGGAACACCCCCTGTAAAGGGAGATGAGGGGTCCCAGCAGAGACCCCAAGCTGTTACACAGCCATTCCGTGGCTTGTATGGCCAGCCGGTGGGGGCCGAGGGGCCTGAGCCCCATCCTGTGTTGCTGCTTCTCTGGTATATTTTGCTCAAGGCCAGTGCTCTACTGCTTGAGCCATCTCCACCTCCACTTTCAGTGTTTTGCTTTGTGTGTGTGTGTGTGTGTGTGTGTGTGTGTGTGTGTGTGTGTTGGTCATGGGTCTTGAACTCTGAGCCTGAACGCTGTCCCTGAGCTCTTTTTTTCTTTTTTGGGGGTCCAGTCGTGGGGCCTGAACTCGTGAGGCCTGAACTCTGGGCCTGGGCGCTGTCCCTCAGCTCTTCAGCTCAAGGCTAGCGTTCTACCACTTGAGCCATAGCACTACTTCTGGCTTTTTTTTCCTGCTTATGTGGTGCTGAGGAATTGAACTCAGGACCTCATGCATGCAAGGCAAGTGCTTTACCACTGAGCCACCTTCCCAGCCCATCCCTGAGCTCTTTAGCTCAAGGCTAGTGCTCTGCCACTTGAGCCACAGCGCCATTTTTGGTTTTCGGGAGGTTTATTGGAGATAAGAGTCTCACGGACTTTCCTGCCTAGCCTGGCTTTGAACCACGATCCTCAGATCTCAGCCTCCTGAGTAGTTAGAATGACAGGCCTGAGCCACAGCACCTGCCTTTTTAGAGACTCTTTGTGTGACTGACTTCAGCACTGACAGACAAGCTGAGTCTCTAGGTTCTAGAAGCCTGGGAGCCCAGGACTTGTTCATACTCCCTTCAGGACGGCCTCACTGACCTCTGCCCGGCTCTCTGTCCCCGCCTCTACTCTTGCCTGCTGACCTTCCGCTGTCTCACCCCGGCTTCCAGGGCCTTGGCAACTGGATTCACGCTTGCTGTGGTCTTCCTCTTTATTTCTTCTTTTCCTCCTCCTTCTCCTCCTCTTCCTCTTCTTCCTCCTCTTCCTTCTTTTCCCCCTCCTCCTCTTCCTTTGCCTCCTCCTCCTCCTTTCCCTCTTGCTCCTTTTCTTCCTCTTCTTTTTCTCCTTCTCCTTCTCCTCTTCCTCCTTTTCCTCTCCTTTTTCTCCTTCTCTTCTACCTCCTCTTCTTCTTCTTCTTCCTTCTTCATCTTGTCTGGCACCAGCCCTTACCCTTTTTATGCTCAAGGCTGTCATTCTACCACTTGAGCCACACCCCCACTTCCAGCTTTTTGCTGGTTAATTAGAGCTAGGAGTCTCAGCTTTGTCTGCTCAGGCTGCCTGTATGAACGATGGCGCTTAGATCTCAGCCTCCTGATGGATTACAGGTGTGAGCCGGCAGCACCTGGCAATAATGAAAGTGTGAACTTGGTTTCCGGGGTTGGACTGGGTGCTTGGAGTGAGCTTAGCTCGCACACTCAGCCGCTGTCCGGCCGCCACCCAGCCTGGCCCTCGCTGTTCTAAAGTCCCTGCTCACCCCACCGACCTTCACACCGTGTCCCCTCTGTCCCAGCAGCAGTGGCCATCGCTGGTGGCTTCTAGAGTGGTGACCCCTCCTGCCCAGCTCTGTAGCCCCTCTGGCTCTCACCCTGGAGTCCCCCTCCTCACAGGTCTCCCGGCCCTTAACCCCCCACTCCCCGCAGGTGGGGCCTTTTCTGGCTTAGTCTCTGTTGGGCCGGTCTCCCCTGTGGGCTGTGAGCTCCTTCGGGACAGTTTCCACTCCATTCCCAGCACCCCCTGCAAGTCCTAGCACCTAGCTGGGCTCCATAAATATCAGTGGAGTGAACAGATAGCTCAGAATGAATGATGTGTTTAAACAATCAAATCGAGTCACTCTTGATGACGTCACCATACCACACCACAAGCTCTTGCGTTAGATTCTGAAGCAGGGACTTGGTGCCCTGAACCCTTGTACAATCTGATCATCTGGTTCACTCAGATTTCCAAGCTTGGGCCAGAGGGTCTACAATCTGTGGTGTGGGGGTAGGTGAGGGGGCAGAAGCGAGGCCTTCACAGCCAGTGGGGCCCCCTCCCACCCAGCGGATCACAGGAACTAACCACATCCATATGCAGCACCCAGGCTTGCACTCACCACGTAGTTGAGCTGTTTTCCTATTCATTTCTCTGTTCTTGAGTTCTGTCCCTACAAGCAGAAAATGGTTCTGGCAGCTACTGGGTAGAGCATCTGTCTTTTCTGGTACCCAGAAAGAAGTCACATGTCAAAAAAAAATCATCAGGGCTGGGAAGGTGGCTCAGTGGTAGAGCACTTGCCTGGCATGCATGAGGCCCTGGGTTCGATTCCTCAGCACCACATAAGCAGAAAAAGCCGGAAGTGGCGCTGTGGCTCAAGTGGTAGAACGCTAGCCTTGAGCTGAAGAGCTGAGGGACAGCACCCAGACCCAGAGTTCAAGCTCCATGACTGACACTCCCCCCACCCCAAAAGAAAATCATCAAGGGCTGGGAAGGTGGCTCAGTGCCCAGGTCCTAAGTTCAAACCCCAGGACTGGCAAAAAAAAATCATCAAACTGTTTTGAAGCTGGACATGGTGACCCCAGCACTCATGAGACTGGGCAGGTGGATCCTGAGTTCAAAGTCAGCATAGACTATAGAGAGAGAAATGCTGTCCCCAAAACAAAGAAGGACTAGAGAGAGAGAGAAATGCTGTCTCAAAAATGAAGAAGGACTATAGGTTTGTCCTGTGTTTGAAATCATGAGCATTTGGGGGGGGGGACAATTGTGGGGCTTGAACTCTGGGCCCAGGCTGGCTTTGAACGCGATCCTCAGATCTCAGCCTTCTGAGTAGCTAGGATTTCAGGCATGAACCACTGGCACAGGCATGAGCATGTTTTTTTTGTTCCAAATTTTATGCTTGTGAGATCCATTTATCTATCTCTCTATCTCTCTATCATCTATCTATTTATGTATCTGATCTCAGGGCCTTATACTGTCAGTTGGCTTTCTTGCTCTTGGCTGGTGCTCTACCACTTGAGCCACACCTCCAGTCCAGCATTATGCTGGTTATTTGGAAATGGAGTCTAGTGGACTTTTAGCTGCCTTCCCAACTGAGATCCACCAGATCTCAGCCTCTTGAGTAACTAATATTATAAGCATGAGCCACCAGTGACTGGTTCTATGAGACTTATTTATATGGTTATATGGATTTGTAGATTATGCACCATGTTGCATTCCAACGTTTCACTGGGAATGGAAAACAATTTAATTTTCCATCCTATGCTGATATACACTAGAGAAGGTTCCAATCTGGGGCTGTTGTGAATGGTGCTTCTATAAACCCTTTCCCAATTGTGTTTTAGTCCATGTCTATGCTCCATGCCTGGAGAGATTTGCTGGTACCAGGGCACAGGAGTGAATTAGTATAGTATATCTTATAGATTGCATGGACCAATTTGCATTCTTTTTTTTTCTTCCTGTGCTTGAACTTAGGGTCTAGATGCTGTCCCTAAGTTTTTTTCATTCAAGGCTGGTACTCTATCACTTGAGCACAGCTCCATTTCTGGCTCTTTTACTAGTTAATTGGAGCTAAGAGTCTCATGGACTTTCCTACCCAACCTGGTTTCAAACTGAGCTCCTCTAACCTCAGCCTCCTGAATAGCTAGGGTTAGAGATCCTGGCCCAATTTGCGTGTGTGTGTGTGTGTGTGTGTGTGTGTGTGTGTGTGTGTGTGTGTGTGTGTGTGTGTGTGTGTGTGTGTGTGTGTGTGTGTGTGTGTGTGTGTGTGTGTGTGTATTGTTTTGCCAGTCCTGGGGCTTGAACTCAGGGCCTGAGCACTGTCTCTGAGCTGTTTTTTGCTCAAGGCTAGCACTACCACTTGAGTTACAGTGCCACTTCCAGCTTTTTCTGTGTGTGTGATGCTGAGGAATCAAACCCAGGGCTTTATGCATGCTAGCAAGCATTCTACCACTGAGCCACCTTCCCAGCCTGTGTGTGTGTGTGTAATTTCATTGTTATGATTAGGGTATTGTACAGAGGGCTTACCATTTCATAAGCCTGGTAATGAGTGCATTTCTTTTTTTGGCCAATGACAACCCTTCCTTTGCTTTCCAATTTGCATTTCTGAGACAAAATGGAAGTCCGGTCCTACTGGAAGGTGCTGGATGTCCGCTTCCCTAAGGACAAGGCACAGTGCATGCGCTGTAAGTGGGGGGCCAGAAAGAGGGCAGGAGCCCCTCCCTCCTGTCCCTTTGCATCGGTGATGCGCGGCCTCCTCAGCCATGTCCAGCCCCGCAAGTGGCCGCTCAGGCGCCGCCCCCAGCAGTCAGCAAGGTTTGGCCCCGCCCTTCTCGGAAAGAGGGCTCCACGGAGGATGTGGTTTTACACTCTGAGGAAGTGGCTGAAGCTGCCGTGGCCTGGGTGGGCGAGGCGACGCGGGGTGACACAGGGTGACTCAGGGTGATGCTCGGCTCGGCGTGCTCGTGCACAGGAGGCTGGGTGAAACGCCGTGAGGCTCGGGGATGCACGGGGACGCTCGACGATGCCCAGAGATGCCTGGTGCCGCTCGATGATGCCCAGAGGTGCATAGTGATGCGCAGTGATGCACATTGAGGCTCGGTGATGCCCAGTTGGATGGTGAGGCTCGGTGATGCACAGTAATGCACAGTGAGGCTCGGTGGTGTATGGTGAGGCTCGGTGATGCACAGTAATGCACAGTGAGGCTCGGTGGTGTATGGTGAGGCTCGGTGATGCACAGTAATGCACAGTGAGGCTCGGTGGTGTATGGTGAGGCTTGGTGGTGCACAGTGAGGCTCGGTGGTGCACAGTGAGGCTCAGATTCTGCTGTTCAGAGCAGCAGCCGGTGAGGGCGGGCCCGGCCTGTTGCCAGGGCACCCAGAGGACACCTCTCAGTGGAAGTGCATTCTTATGACTATGACAAGACACTTGGGCTCAGCAGAATGCGACCTTCCATTAAGTACAAAAGCTTTTATTTTTATTTTGTGCTAGGTTTATAGCACGCATGTTGCTCATGCCTGGTAAACATGTGCTCTGCCACTGACACCCCAGCCCGGGTGTGTGTTCCGCATGGCTAGCAAAGCATGAAAATGAAAGAAAAAGCCAGTTGTAGTGATGCATGCCTGTAATTCCAGTACTTGGGAGACAGAGGTAGGAGGTTATCAAATCAAGGCCAGCAAAGACTACATGAGACATACCTTAAAAAAAAAAAAAAAGAGCCAGGTGCTCGGGCTCAAGCCTATAGATCCTCGCTACTCAGGAGGCTGTAGATCTGAGGATCAAAGTTAGAAGCCAGCCTGGGCAGGAAGTATGTGAGACTTTTCTCTCCACGTAACCACCAAAAAGCCAGAAGTAGAACTGGCTCTAGTGATAAGCTCCAGCCTTGAGCAGAAAAGCCAAGAGTTCCTGAGTTCAGGCCCTAGTACCGGCACTTAAAAAAAAATACTGTGGTCAAGCACGGTGGCTCATGCCTGTAATCCTAGCTACTTGGGAGGCTGAGAATAGGAGGGTAGCAGTTTGAGGCCAGCTCAGGCAGAAGAGTTCACAAGAGCCTGGGCACGATGGTACACACTTGTTATACTAAGTTACACGCTACACGGGAGACTCAGATGGGGAGGTGCATCGTCCCAGGTTTTCCCAGGTAGCAAAGTTTGAGAGACTGTCCCTGTGAAGGGAGCATGGATGCAGTGGGGTATGCCTTCTATCCCAGCAGTGACAGGAAGCCCAGCGGAGCAGACCACAGTCCAGGCATGTGCTGGACAGGAAGCAAGACCCTATTTTTAAAATAACCAGAAAAAATGGGGCTGGGGGTGTACCTCAGCAGTAACAGAGTGCTGCTTCGCAAGCGTGAGGCCCTGAGCTTGAACTCCAGGACCACAAAGAAGGAAGGGAGGGAGGGAAGGAAGGAGGGAGGAAGGGAAGGAGAGAGGGAAGAGGAAGGGGAAGGGGAAGGGAAGAGAAGGAAATGAAAGGGACAAGTTTGTTGGCTGCATCAACATTAAAAAAACTTTAGTTTACCAGAAAAAACCCATAAACAAGAGTGAAAAGATGGGGCAGACAAAGAAAGGGCATTCCCAGATTTTAACCCACGGAGGGATGGGGTGTGGAAGAGAAAGATAAATCCCTCATCAGAAAATGGGCCAAGGCCACAAACGGGCTATTTGCCGAGGCTTACTGTTTGGCAGATACTCATGGAAATGCAAATGAAAATATCAGCCAAATTGGAAACAAAAGAGTAAGCGTGAGCGTGTCGCTGGCTGAGGAAGGAGAGATGGAGCCTGGTTAGCAGGGTGTGATCGTTAGGGGCTCCACTGTGTGAAGAACAATTTAATGCTAGTTAGTAAAGCAGATGATGTGGTTGTACCAGTCCGATTATACCCATGTGATTTAAAAAAACAAAACAAAACATGGGTAACTGTAATTGAGGAATTTATTTTAAGGAATGGAATATTAAAACAATATTTAATTTACATTAATTTAGTTGGGTGTTGGCAGCTCATACCTATAATTTTAGCTATTCAGGAGGCTGAGGCCTGGAGGATCCTGGTTGGAGGCCAGCCCAGGCAGAAAAGTTCTTTACACTCCATCTCTCAAATAATCAGCAAAAAGCCAGGTCAGAGGTATGGCTTAGCTGGTAGAGCTATAGCCAGACAAGCACAGGCCCTGAGTTCAAACACTAGTACTGCAAAAGGAAATTCAATTTATTATTATTTTAAACTTCAAAATTGATACATGATTACTAGAAGAGTGTTGAAACAGCCAGAGTCTGAGAACCTGCTTATTACCTATGCTTCTAAATCAAACTGAAAAGCTACCAACGAAAATGCAATGTAGTCCACACCCGAATTCACAATCAATATCAAAAGGAGTAAATAAAGTATCTCATTACTAATTTTCCCATTCATTGCACATGAGAACGACCATCTTTTGGGCATATTGAGTTAGCAAAAGATACCAACATTTCACTTTGCCTGCTGCTTTTCCCTGGTTTGCTTTTGTTTGGTTTTGGTAATACTGGGGATTGTGTTGGCATAACTGGAGCTCTACCAGTTGAATCATGCCTCTAGTCTGGATTGTGATCCTCCTATTTACACTTCCCAGCTTCCCAGCTGGCTGGGATGGCAGGCACACACCACCATGCCCAGATTTTCTTTTATGCTGGTCGAGATGTAGTTATCTTGAGATTTTTGCCCAGGCTGGTTCCTTTGTTGACCTCCCAGGAAGCTAGGATGGCAGGCCCAAGTTTGCCATCCTCCCCCTCCGATAGGTCAGGAAAGCCCAGCAGACTTTCTTTCTTTCTGTCTGTCTTTCTTTCTTTCTATAGGTCATGGGGCTTGAACTCGGGGCCTGTACGCTGTCCCTCAGCGATTCAGCTCAAGGATAGCGCCTTACCACTTGAGCCACAGCACCACTTCCAGCATTTTTCTGCTTATGTGGTGCTGAGGAATCGAACCCAGGGCCTCATGCATACAAGGCAAGCACTCTACCACTGAGCCACATTTCCCAGCCCCCATGAGACTTTCATCTCCAATTAAACCACCAAAAATGTGGGAGTGGAGGTGTGGCTCTGGTAGTAGAGCACCAGCGTTGAGCAGAAAAGCTAAGGGACAGTGTCTGGCCCTGAGTTCAAGCCTTAGTAGTGGCATGAAAAAAAATTACAAATTGTTCATGTGTAAATAATTAGCATAATAAAAGTATAGAAAACATGCATAGATGCTGGGCGCCAGTGGCTCACACCTGTAATCCTACTCAGGAGGCTGAGATCTGAGGATCTTGGTTCAAAGCCAGCCCAGGCAAGAAAGTCCATGAGACTCTTATCTTCCATAAACCACCAGAAAACCAGAAGTGGCGCTGTGGCTCAAGTGGTAGAGCACTTGCCTTGAGCTGAAGAGCTGAGGGACAGCGCCCAGGCCCAGAGTTCAAGCCCTACAAGAAAACATGCATAGGAGTATAAACAAGCAGATTCCAGATGGTGACAAGAAGGGGAAGTGGGAGGTGAGGGGGGTGTGGTGGCTGGAGGATGGGGTGCCACACTCTTTGAATCACTTTGGTAGTGTTTCTGTGGCTTACTGTGGGGTCAGGAGGCTGATGGGAAGTGGGAATGAGTCAGATATTCACCCAATTGTTACCTGGTCAAAGCCATTGTCAAACCCATGGATTCCTGATTAGAAACTTTGGACGCTCTGCAGCGTTGGTCCGCACGGCCTCCTTGCCTTCTCTGGTCTGCTCCTGCTGGTGGCTGGGATGTATTCTCTCCCGTGTGCCCATCTGTTCCTAGGGTGTCTCTGCCTCTGGTGAGAGGCAGTCGGAACCACACAGTAGCCGGGTGTGGTAGGAGCCACAAGCTACCTGGGCAGGAGGAGGCCCGGATGCAGAGACATAGATTCCAGCTCACTCTCCCCCCTCCCCCGCCCCGTGCCTCCCCCCTTCTTCAGGACAGCCGGCCTGTGAGGAGTGACGGGGCAGGATGTCTCCTGGGGTTGACTGTCCCATGGAATTCTGGACCAAGGAGGAGAATCAGAGCGTGGTGGTGGACTTCCTGCTGCCCACCGGGGTCTACCTGAACTTCCCAGTGTCCCGCAATGCCAACCTCAGCACCATCAAGCAGGTATGGCCTCTACCCAAGTCTGGAGTTCAGAGAAAAGACAGACAGACATCATTTCTCAGACCTGCGAGTTCTTACATGGGAATTTGTGTGTGTGGGGGTGCTGGTTCTGGGGCTTGAACTCAGGGCCTAAGATCTGTCCCTTAGCTTTTTCACTCAAAGTTAGCTAGAACTCTTGCCACTGGAGCCACAGCTCTACTTCTGGCATTTCGGTGGTTAATTGGAGATGAGGCTCATGGACTTTTCTGCTTGGCCTGACTTCAGACTGTGATCCTCAGGTCTCAGCCTCCTGAGTAGCTGGGATGACAGGCGTGAGCCACTGGAGCCTGGCTTCGATGCGAATTTTAGAATCTGTAAAGTACCCAAGAAGAATCATTTTTCAACTTGGTTAAGCTCCACAAGTTCTTCTGAATTCAGCTTCCACTATTTTTTTTTTTTTTTTTTGGTCAGTTGGGGGGCTTAACTTTGGGCCTGGGCGCTGACCCTGTGCTCTTTGGCTCAAGGCAAGTGCTCTACCACTTGAGCCACAGCACCACTTCTGGTTTTCTGGTGGTTTATGGTAGATAAGAGTCTTACAGACTTTCCTGCCTAGACTGGCTTTGAACCGAGATCCTCAGATCTCAGCCTCCTGAGTAGCTAGGATGACAGGTGGAAGCCAGCGGCGCCCGGCTTCAGCTTCCACTTTAACAGTGTGCATTCCCTCCCGCTGGATGGCTACCGTACTGGCTACTGGACAAGATGGTAGTAGAGAGGGTGGCTCTCACCCACCACTGCGCAGTCCTTCCATGGCCACTGATGAGCCGTGCAGTCCTTTGCTTTAGAAATGTCACCATGAGCCAGGCTCCAGCGGCTCATACCTGTCATCCTAGCTACTCAGGAGGCTGAGACCTGAGGATCGAGGTTCAAAGCCAGCTGAGGCAGCAAAGTCCATAGACTTTTTTTTTTTTTCTTTTGCCAGTCCTGGGACTTGAACTCAGAGTGTGGGCACTGTCCCTGAACTGCTCTTTTCAGGGCTAGCACTCTACCACTTGAGCCACAGCTCCCCTTCTGGCTTTTTCTGTGTATGTGGTACTGAGGAATCGAACTTGGGGCTTCAAGCATGCTAGGCAAGCACTCGACCACTGAGCCACATTCCCAGCCTGGCCATGAGACTCTTAAAAGTCTGGGAGACTCTCATCTCCAATTAATCACCAGAAAACCAAAAGTGGAGTTTTGGCTCAGGTAGTAGAGTACTAGGTTTGAGAAAAAGAAAAAGAAAGAAAGAAAGAAAGAAAGAAAGAAAGAAAGAAAGAAAGAAAGAAAGAAAGAAAGAAAGAAAGAAAGAAAGAGAAAGAAAGAAAGAAAGAGAAAAGAAAAAAAAGAGAAGAAAAGCAAGGACAGCACCCAGACCCTGAGTTCAAGTCCCAGGACTGGCACAAAAGATAGATGCACCCCTGAGAATCCGTTGGGGGGACACCTGGCATCCGTGCCCCTGCTCTGTGTAGGACACAGGTTCGGATCTCAGCACATGCAGGGCCCGGGCAGGAAGCCTGCTGACCGCGAGGCCGCACCCTCGGGGCCTGGCTCGCCCCCTGCGCCCGGGCACTGGGGCCGGCGGCACTGACCCGGCCTGTCCCCGCCAGGTGCTGTGGCACCATGCCCAGTATGAGCCGTTCTTCCACATGCTCAGCGACCCCGAGGCCTACGTGTTCACCTGCGTCAACCAGACGGCGGAGCAGCAGGAGCTGGAGGACGAGCAGCGGCGGCTGTGCGACGTGCAGCCCTTCCTGCCCGTGCTGCGCCTGGTGGCGCGGGAGGGCAACCGTGTGAAGAAGCTCATCAACTCGCAGATCAGCCTGCTCATCGGCAAAGGTACCCCGCAGCCCGCCCCGCTGTGCAGCCCCCCCCCCCGCCGGCCTCTGTGCTCACCCCTCGGCCTCATCCTGCAGGCCTCCACGAGTTTGACTCCCTGCGGGACCCAGAGGTGAACGACTTCCGGGTGAAGATGCGCCAGTTCTGCGAGGAGGCGGCGGTGCACCGCCAGCAGCTGGGCTGGGAGGCCTGGCTGCAGTACAGCTTCCCCCTGCAGCTGGAGCCCTCGTCCAGGAGCTGGGGGGCTGGCTCCCCAAGGACCCCCAACCGGACCCTGCTGGTTAATGTCAAGTTCGAGGGCAGTGAGGTGAGCCTGGGCTCCGGTCCCGGCTGCTGTGCCCTAGACCATGCCCATTAGCTTCTTTTGCTCAAGCCTAGCACTCTGCCTCTTGAGCCACAGCCAATTCCAGTGCTACTTATTGGAGATAAGAGTCTCGTGGAGGGGCTGGGAAGGTGGCTCAGTGGTAGAGCGCTTGCCTTGCATTCATGAGGCCCTGGATTCAATTCCTCACCACCACACACACAGGAAAAGCTGGAAGTGGTGCTGTGGTAGAGTGCTTAAGAGCGCTCAAGTGGTAGAGTGCTAGCCTTGAGCTGAAGAGCTGAGGGACAGCGCCCAGGCCCAGAGTTCAGGCCCAAGACCGACAAAAACCACCCAAACAAGAGTCTCATGGACTTTTTTTTGCCTAGGCTGGCTTTGAACCACGATCTTCATACCTCAGCCTCCTGAGTAGCTAGGACTACAAGCATGAGTCACTGGTGCCCAGCAAATCTACTTTTTTTTTTTTTTTGCCAGTCTTGGGGCTTGAACTCAGGACCTGGGCACTGTCTCTGAGCTTCTTTTGCTGAAGGCTAGTGCTCTACCACTTAAGCCACAGCGCCACCTCTGGCTTTTTTCTGTGCATGTGGTACTGAGGAATCGAACCTACGGCTTCATGCATGCTAGGCAAGCGCTCTACCACTAAGCCACCTCCCCAGCCCAAACCTGCCTTCTTGTCAGGAGCATCCGATGGCATCTGCCCTCCCCAGGCCTGCAGAGGGCGAAGCCAAATGTCCCACAGGGCGAGTTTGACAAGGCAGATGGGCGCAGTGCCCTCCACCATTGGTCCATGAGGTCGCAGGACCAGCATTTAGGTGTGGGCTATGAGTCTCCGGCGCCAGCTGGTGCTTCCCCCATGCAGCTGGGGTTCAGGGCGGGCTGCGCCCCAGGTGCTGAGGAGGCCTGCGGGGCACAGGACTGACCCTCCCTCTCTCCCCAGGAAAGCTTCACCTTCCAGGTGTCCAGCAAAGACAAGCCCGTGGCGCTGATGGCCTGTGCGCTCCGGAAGAAGGCCACGGTGTTCCGGCAGCGCCTGGCGGAGCGGCCCGAGGACTACGCGCTGCGGGTGAACGGGAAGCACGAGTACCTGTACGGCAGCTACGCCCTCTGCCAGTTCCAGGTGAGGCGGGCCTGGCCCCCTCCATCCTCCACTCCATCCTCCACCTGGACACAGCGAGGAGGGGGAGGGGGTGGAGCTGTCTTTTGGGGCTCTCTTGAGTCTGACCAGCCAGGTCTTGGGGATCACTGTGAAGAGCGAGTCAGGCACCAGTGGTGGCTCCTGTCTACAATCCGAGCTACTCAGGGGGCTGAGAGGAAGATCCTGGCTCACTACCAGCTCAGGCAGGAAAACCTGTAAGACGCTTATCTCTAATTAAACATCAAAAAGCCAGAAGTGGCGCTATGGCTCAGTGGTAGAGCACCTGCCTTGAGCCAAACAAAGCTCAGGGACAGTGCCCAGGCCCTGAGTTCAAGCCCTAGGACCAGCGCGCACACACACACACACACACACACACACATACACACACACACACACACACACAGTCCTCTTGCTGGGTGTGCGGGTAGGAGAGGTCGGGGCTCCTCGCAAGGCCCCGGATAGGAAGTCCCGCCGCATGGGCAGCTCACCCTGCACCCCCTCCAGTACGTCTGCAGCTGCCTGCACAGTGGACGGACCCCCCACCTGACCATGGTCCACTCCTCCACCATCCTCGCCATGCGGGATGAGCAAAGCAACCCCACCCCCCAGGTTCAGAAACCACGCACCAAGCCGCCCCCCATTCCCGCGAAGAAGGTGAGACAGGTGTTCCCCTCCCCGGCCCTCCCCTCCTGGGGTCTTGCTGCTACTGGGCAGCGCTCCAGGACGGCCCCAAGTCCAGGGGCCCTTGGTCAGTCCGTGTAGAGACGCGGCGCTTTGGGAAGGGTGGCCATCTTCGCAGATGCGCGGGTGCCAGGCCCTGTCTGCAGCCTCGTCACTGGACGTTCTCCGCAGATTCTGGGGCGTAGGGGGCCCTGGGCACGTGCAGGGCAGGTTATCTGGAGGAGGATGCTGTTGGGGACAAGTGTTGGGGTCACGTCACAAGCCCTGCTCCTGCCCCCAGCCTTCCTCGGTGTCGCTGTGGTCGCTGGAGCAGGCGTTCTGCGTGGAGCTGGTCCAGGGCAGCAAAGTGAATGCAGACGAGAGGATGAAGGTAGGTAGGAGCTGTGGGCCGGGCGGGGCCCGTGGTTTTCTGCATAAACAATGTGTTTGTAGGCTGGAGGGGCAGGCAGGGGAGCAAGAGGGAGAAGGTGTCCCACGAAGAAAGCCACCTGACCACATTACCCAGTGTCCCCCGCGTGGAGCGGCTGTGAGCCGCTGCAAAACAGGAAGAGGGGAGGGGAGCGGCCCGGCCTGCCCAGGCTGATTCGTGGAAACCAGGATGAGTTGATTTCTGAGTATTTGACTTTGGTGGAGGTTGTGGGGGTGAAGGAGGTATGAGACACGAGGAGGGGATGCTCCAGCCAGGCCAGGGTGTTCTCAGCAGACACCCAAAAATGCTTGCAGCTGGAGGGGATGCATGGCCTGTCCCCGGGGCGGGGGTGGGGTGGGGGCAGAGCCCCCTCTGGGTTGTGAGGACAATCTGGCAGCTTATAACACTGTTGCACTTCCATATACCCCAGGGCACAACTACCTGGCAGGGGTGGAGTGTGTGTGTGTGTGTGTGTGTGTGTGTGTGTGTACACACCAGTTTTGGGGCTTATACTCAGGTCCTGGGTGCTGTCTCTGAGCTTTTGCACTCAAGGCTGGCTCTTTGAGCCACTTTGAGCCACAGCTCCATTTCTGGCTTTTTGGTGGTTCTCCAAAGGGAGATAAGAGTCTCAGGGAGGGCTGGCTCAGTGGTAGAGCACTTGCCTTGCATGCATGAGGCCCTGGGTTCGATTCCTCAGCACCACATAAGCAGAAAAAGCCAGAAGTGACGCTGTGGCTCAAGTGGTAGAGCACTAGCCTTCAGCTGAAGAGTTGAGGGACAGAGCCCAGGCCCAGAGTTCAGGCCCCACGTCCAGCAAAAAAAAAAAAAGTCTCAGGGACTTTCCTGCCTAGGCTGGCTATGAACCTTGATCCTCAGATCTCAGCCTCCTGAGTAGCTAGGATTACAAATGTGAGCCACTAACACCTGGCTGCTACGTGTATAGACTTGCTGTCTTGCTGTATAGATGTGCTGTCTGGGTCCACAGACAGTCAAGCTCTTGCCTGGTCACGTTCTTAGACCTGAACTCAGGATCTAGGCGCTGTCTCTGAGCTTCTTTTGATTGAGGCCAGTGTTCTACCACTTAAGCCACAGCTCTACATTCAGTAGTTGAATGGAGACAAGAGTCTCACAGACTTTCCTGCCCAGACTGGCTTCAAACTACAATCCTCAGATCTCAACCTGGGCCATCTGGGCCCAGCCTGGTCACTTCGGGTTGGGATGATGTTACAAGCTGGCCAGGGCTGGGCAGGCCTGGGAGACATGGGTCGGGTGGAAGAGGCGCTGCTGCGGCTGGGCAGGGCAGCGAAAACCCTCCTTACCCATGCTGGGTGCGGGGAGACCCCAAGAAGAGGGAGCTGGAGGGGGTTTGAGCCAGAAGGGCGCCTACAGTCACCCAACCTGAATGAGGAAAGCGATCGCAGGTCTGAGATGGGGTTACCCGCATTCCACTACAGTGGCTCCCCGCTTTGACACCTGGCCAGCTCTCATCCACAGCCCATGGGCTTTGCTGGACCACCTTCTTCCATGTAGGAATTTGGGATCCAGACCCCTGTGAGAACAAGGGCATTTGAAGGGCGAGAGGCATGGCTCAAGTGGTAGAGCATCTGCCTAACAAGTGCAAGGCTCTGAATTCAAACCCGTCCATCCCCCCCCCCCAATAGTATGAGGCTATTTGAGGAAGGGATTCACTCATGGGTGGGACCTGAGAGGAGAGGGGCCCAGGGCCTCGGCCCCATCGCCTCGTCTCCCCCCAACCCCCGCCCCCAGCTGGTGGTTCAGGCGGGGCTCTTCCACGGCAACGAGATGTTGTGCAAAACGGTGTCGAGCTCCGAGGTGAGCGTGTGCTCGGAGCCCGTGTGGCAGCAGCGGCTGGAGTTTGACATCAGCGTGTGTGACCTGCCCCGCATGGCCCGCCTCTGCTTCGCGCTCTACGCCGTGGTGGAGAAGACCAAGAAGGCTCGCTCCACCAAGAAGAAGTCCAAGAAGGCGGTAGGTAGGGCTGGCCGGGAAGGGGCTACGCCTCACACCCGCGGCCCCAGGACAGGGCTTCCGCCAGGACAGCCTCCACCGCCCCCCCCCCCCAGCACCCCTGCCCATCTGCAACCTGCTGTCTTGCTCTGCTTGAATAGTAAGTCCTGAGCAGGCTGACCCAGGGCGGGGCCTGTGGTGTCCCAGAACAGCTTCCGGTGTCTTCAGGGCAGTTGGGCCTCAGCGAGTGGCCATCTATGGAAACTGTGGCTGAATGGTTTTTTTTTTTTTCTTTTTTTTGGTCGGTCATGAGGCTTGAACTCTGGGCCTGGGCGCTGTCCCTCAGCTCTTCAGCTCAAGACTACTGTTCTACCACTTGAGCTATAGCACCACTTCCGGTTTTCTGGTGGTTTATTGGAGATAAGAGTCTCACGGACTTTCCTGCCTCAGCTGCCTTTACACCGCGATCCTCAGATCTCAGCCTCCTGAGTAGCTAGAATGACAGGCGTGAGCCCCTGCCGCTGGGCTGTGGCTGAATCTTGAGTCATCAGGCCCAGGGCATGCCTGGCCCCTTGGCCCTTGTGACTCATGCCAAGTGAGCTGCGCCAACACAGCGGCTGGGGGAGCTGGTTCAGGACCTTCTCTAGCAGCCAGGAGCAGGAAAGCAGGCAATTGCTGAAGGGGCCTTGCTGGCTTCATCATTGGGACCACAACAAGAAAGAGGAATCAAAGCCAGAACTATACTGGTGGCTCATGCCTGTAATCCCAGCTGCTCAGCAGGCTAACATGAGGATCTCAAGCTGGGCCTGGTGGCTCATGCCTATAATCCTTTCAGGAGGCTGAGACTTAAGGATCATGGTTCAAAGCCAGCCCGGGTAGGAAAGTCTGTGAAAATTAACGGCCAGAAAACCGCAGGTGGCACTGTGGTTCAAGTGGTAGAGTGCCAGTCTTGAGCTGAAGAGCTGAAGGACAGCGCCCAGGCCCAGAGTTCAAGTCCAATGACCCACAAAAAATATTTTTTAAAATAATATATATGGGGCTCCCAGTTCCAAGCCAGCCTGGACAGGAAAGGCCGTGAGACTCTTAGCTTTAATTAATCAGCACAAACTCAGAAGTGGAAGTGTGATTCAAATGCTACGGTGCCAGCCTTGCATGAAAGAATAAACAAATGAGGGACAGTGCCTAGGCCTTGAGTTCAAACCTTTGTACTGGCATAAAAAAAGGAAGGAAGGGGGGAGGGAGGGAGGGAGGGAGGGAGTCAGTGGGTCGTCCCTCTCCCTGGGGGCTCAGTAGGGACCCCGGAGGATGGGGTCTTCGCTGCTGTTTGGCCTCGAGGCTGCTCCCCCCCGGCTGAGCTGAGTTGGCTCACAGGGCCAACCCGACCTCTGGGTGTCCTCCTTCAGGACTGCCCCATCGCCTGGGCCAACCTCATGCTGTTTGACTACAAGAACCAGCTCAAGACCGGCGAGCACTGTCTCTACATGTGGCCGTCTGTCCCAGGTGGGCCCCGAGCCGGGCGGCGGGAGGCTGGAGGGCGGGCGGGCCGCGGAGAGCCTAGCACTGCCCGGTACAACTCCATGTGTCCACACGCTCAGATGAGAAAGGAGAGCTGCTCAACCCCGTGGGCACCGTGCGCAGCAACCCCAACACCGAGAGCGCCGCCACGCTGCTCATCTGCTTGCCCGAGGTGTCGCCCCACCCTGTGTACTACCCTGCCCTGGAGAAGGTGAGAGGCTGGCAGGGAGCGGACGCCAGCCACGCCGGGATGTGTGGCCGCTGCCCATCCGGGGCCTTTCACCTAACGGGGAACACGGAGTCCCGCCCAGTGACACGTGGGTTGTCACAGTTCATGGAGAGGGGCTTCTGACTCGTCCGAGGTAGAGGCGAGGGCTGCTACCAAGGCAGAACGGTGGGCCCCAGCGCCAGGGTGCAGGTGCCCAGTGCTGGGGGCCCAGGAGCTGAGAGCTGCGTGGTTTGTTGCAGATCCTGGAGCTGGGACGCCCTGGGGAGCGGATGCGTGCCACCGAGGAGGAGGTGAGTGCGAGTCCTGGCAGGAGGTGGCGATGGGGCAGCTGGACCCCTCATGGCCTTTGCTCTTTCAGCAGCTGCAGTTGCGGGAAATCCTGGAGCGCCGGGGGTCCGGGGAGCTGTACGAGCATGAGAAAGACCTGGTGTGGAAACTGAGGCACGAAGTCCTGGAGCGCTTCCCGGAGGCGCTGGCCCGCCTGCTGCTGGTCACCAAGTGGAACAAACATGAAGACGTGGCCCAGGTGGGCAGACAGGCGTGCCCGAGGGAAGAGCTGGGGATGGACGGGCAGTGTCCACCCGGCCACCACCTGACCACAAGCACCTGCACCCCCCAGATGCTCTACCTGCTGTGCTCCTGGCCCGAGCTGCCCGTCCTGAGCGCCCTGGAGCTGCTGGACTTCAGCTTCCCCGACTGCCACGTGGGTTCCTTTGCCATCAAGTCTCTCCGGAAACTCACGTGAGTGCCGGCTGGACGTGGGTGCTGCGTGGGGGTGGACCTGGCCTTGCTCCCGTCCAGGCCGGCTTCGCCCTCCGGCTGCAGACCTCCGGCCTTCCTCCCCTGCAGGGATGACGAGCTTTCCCACTACCTGCTGCAGCTGGTACAGGTGCTCAAGTATGAGTCCTACCTAGACTGCGAACTCACCAAATTCCTGCTAGACCGGGCCCTGTCCAACCGCAAGATTGGCCACTTCCTCTTCTGGCACCTTCGGTAGCTGGACAGACTCTGGCTGGCTCCTTGGGACCCTCCCAGGAAGGCCCTGTGGACCTTGTGTGTCCAGCAGGCCTGGGCCTGGGCGTCCAGGGCTCCTCCCACCCCACCCCGGGTCTCCTCTGGGCTGGGGAGGGGCTGTGTGGCTCTGCCTGGTGAGACTCAGCCGTTTTCCTTTCCTCCAGCTCTGAGATGCACGTGCCATCGGTGGCCCTGCGCTTCGGCCTCATCATGGAGGCCTACTGCAGGGGCTGCACCCACCACATGAAGGTGCTGATGAAACAGGTGAGGCTTCCGCTCTCGCAGCCCCAGCGGGCTTCACTCTCTAGAACCAGCTGCCAAAGCTGTCTCCACTGTCCCCACTAGGCGGAAGCAC
Organism: Dipodomys merriami; assembly: GCF_024711535.1. Taxonomy (NCBI): domain Eukaryota; kingdom Metazoa; phylum Chordata; class Mammalia; order Rodentia; family Heteromyidae; genus Dipodomys; species Dipodomys merriami. The sequence continues at coordinate 6,051,257 of NW_027204270.1, forward strand.
TGAGCAAGCTGAAGGCGCTCAATGACTTTGTGAAGGTGAGCTCGCAGAAGACCACCAAGCCCCAGGCCAAGGAGCTGATGCACCTGTGCATGCGCCAGGACGCCTACATGGAGGCCCTCTCCCACCTGCAGTCCCCGCTGGACCCCAGCACCCTGCTAGAGGAAGTCTGGTAAGCCCCAGGCCCCTCTCTTCCCACGGAGAAGCCCCCCTACCTGGGCCTCTGGGACCTGTGGGTGAGGCCCTGCCAACTGTCCCGTGTCTGGCCGCAGTGTGGAGCAGTGCACCTTCATGGACTCCAAGATGAAGCCCCTGTGGATCATGTACAGCAACGAGGAGGCGGGCAGCGCGGGCAACGTGGGCATCATCTTTAAGAATGGGGATGGTGAGTCAGATGGGTCAGGAGACCGGCTGAGATCTTGGCAAGCCCATCTCCTTCCTCTGTCCCGTCCTGTCCCTTGGGGGCCCTGGGGAAGGAGCTGAACTCGAGCCTAGGCACCGCAGGAGTGGAGAACCCACCAGAAACTCGTGTTCTTCCTCTTTTGGCCCCTGCAGACCTCCGCCAGGACATGCTGACCCTGCAGATGATCCAGCTCATGGATGTCCTGTGGAAGCAGGAGGGCCTGGACCTGAGGTAGGCACCCTGCAGCTGGCCAGAGTTGGCACGTGGCATTGGCTGGGAGAGGGGAGTCTGGGAGGGCAGCCGGAGGCGGCGGCCGAGGCATTCCTGCTTCTGAGTGGCAGTCTCCCTCCCTCCCTCCCTCCCTCCCTCCCTCCTGTGTTGCCGGGCTTCCCCACTGCTTTGGGAGGCAGCAGCCTCTTCTTCCGAGCCCCTAGCTTCAGACCCAACACAGGCTCAGCGGGATGAGTTGTGTATGTTGGATGCAGGTTCTGCTGCCTCTCAGAAGTAAGGAGCCTGGTGCTTTTCCTCTCAGCAGCTTGAGCAGCAGTGCCCTCTGTGATTTATTCGTGTGTGTGTGTGTGTGTGTGTGTGTGTGTGTGTGTGCACGCATGTGTGTGTGCATGGTCCTGGGGCTAGAACTCAGGGCCTGGGCACTGTCCCTGAGCTTTGAGCCATAGCTCCGGCCTTTTAATAGTTAATTCAAGATGAGAGTCTCACAGACTTTCTTGCCTGGGTTGGCTTTAAACCATGTTCCTTAGACTTCAGCCTCCCAAGTAGTTGGGGTTACAGGCATGAGCCACCAGTGCCCAGCTTCCCTGTTAATTATTATTATTGTCAGTTTTGGGGCTCAAACTCTGGGCCTGAGCACTGTCCCTGAGTTCTTCAGCTCAATCAAGGCGAGTGCTCTACCACTTGAGCCACAGCGCCACTTCCGGTTTTCTGGTGGTTAACTGGAGATAACAATTTCACGGACTTTCCTGCCTGGGCTGGCTTTGAACCAGTCCTCAGAGCAGCTAGGATTACAGGCATGAGCACTGGCGTCCAGCACTGATTATTTTTCTGTGTATGCCTCACACACTGGGGTGCAGGAGCCCCTGGAGAGCTCATGGCCTTGGCGCTCTCCCCACCCCCACTCGTGTAGGATGACCCCCTACGGCTGCCTCCCCACCGGCGACCGTACTGGCCTCATCGAGGTAGTGCTCCACTCGGACACCATAGCCAACATCCAGCTGAACAAAAGCAATATGGCAGCCACGGCTGCCTTCAACAAGGATGCCCTGCTCAACTGGCTCAAGTCCAAGAACCCTGGGTAGGTCCGTCTTTCCTGAGAGGTGTGCTGTGGGAAGGGCTGGCCTTGTACTATCTCCATGCTACTAGGCTGAAGCAGGATCTAACCTGTCTGGGTTGGGGCAGGTCAGCTAGTGATGGCCGTGCAATTCTATTCAAAGCTTAGGGCCTTACAACAACCATTGCTTCCCACTGAGCTCAGCTGAACGGTTCTGCTGGCCTTGCCAGGAATGGCATCACACAACTGCTATCACCCAGGACTTTGCCCAAGCCTGGAGGTCTAAGAGGGCACCAGTCAGATGCCTGTCAGCTTTGCCTATGTGGCCTCTTTCCATTGAGTACACAAGCCTCAGTTTCTCTACACGGTGGCCATGGGCGGGGGGGAGGGGGGGGGTCCAAGATCTGCAAGCTATCCCCAGGCTCACAGCTCTGGCATAGTGCCCACCACGTGCTCCTGATTAAAAGCATCACAAGGGGGAGAAAGACTCGTCCTCTGACAGGGCTGCACAATGGGGTGGCCACAGCTTTCAATCTTCTCACAGGGAGGCCCTGGATCGAGCCATCGAGGAGTTCACCCTCTCCTGTGCTGGCTACTGCGTGGCCACCTACGTGTTGGGCATCGGTGACCGGCACAGTGACAACATCATGATCCGAGAGAGCGGGCAGGTAGGGGCGGAGCGGGCAGGTAGGGGCGGAGCAGGCAGGTAGGGGGCGGAGCAGGCAGGCAGGTAGGGGGCGGAGCGGGCAGGTAGGGGGCGGGGCAGGCAGGTAGGGGCGGAGCGGGCAGGTAGGGGGCGGAGCAGGCAGGTAGGGGCGGAGCGGGCAGGTAGGGGCGGAGCGGGCAGGTAGGGGGCGGGGCGGGCAGGTAGGGGCGGAGCGGGCAGGTAGGGGCGGAGCGGGCAGGTAGGGCGCGGAGCCGGCAGGTGGGGGCGGAGCGGGCAGGTAGGGGGCGGAGCGGGCAGGTAGGGGGAGGAGGGGGCAGGTAGGGGCGGAGCGGGCAGGTAGGGGGCGGAGCGGGCAGGTAGGGGCGGGGCGGGCAGCTGCCCTGCGGGCCTGTCCTCCGGCCCGTAGCCTGTGCCGGGTCAGGACACACAGCTTCCCGGAAGGTGTCCCAGAGCACGGCCGGCTCCCCTTCTCCCCGGGGACTATCTGGACAGAGGCACTGTCCTTGTTCTGCCATTCCCCCCCTCTCCCCCTCCCCCCCCCCCCATGCCTCTTCAGCGCCTTTCTCTTGCTTTCCCTCAGTTGTTCCACATAGATTTTGGCCACTTTCTGGGGAATTTCAAGACCAAGTTTGGAATCAACCGCGAGCGAGTGCCGTTCATCCTCACCTATGACTTTGTCCACGTGATTCAGCAGGGGAGAACGAACAACAGTGAGAAATTTGAAAGGTGAGGGTGGCCGGGGCCCCGGGGGGAGGGCACAGAGGCTTCTGGGCAAAGGACAGTAACAGGTCTCAGCCTCAGTTCCACGCCGGGCCCTGGCTCTTCATTACTGGTGGGTCGCTGGGTATCCCTCTTGTTCTCAGAGGAACCTCAGCCCTGGATGCCCTCTTGGGGCCAAGGGTGGCCCCTGGGGCCATGGGGGGAGCAGGCTGGGCTTAGCGGGAGGAGCCAAGGGCTCTGCGCACCAGGGTAAGGACAGCTGCATGGCAAGGTGCCAGCCCAGGGCGGGAGCAGCAGGGAGGAGGCAAGGCCTCACCGCGCTGCCTCCACCGCCGCAGGTTCCGGGGCTACTGTGAAAAAGCCTACAGCATCCTGCGGCGCCACGGGCTCCTCTTCCTCCACCTCTTCGCTCTGATGCGGGCGGCAGGCCTGCCCGAGCTCAGCTGCTCCAAAGACATCCAGTATCTCAAGGTGGGCCGGGCAGGGCTGCACCAGACTGGCAAGAGAACAGGGACAGCCTTGCAGGGGTTCCCCACGCCTGAGCCCTCTGGAGACTGAAGGATCCCAGAGGGTATTCCTGCTAGCGGGGTCCTCGTGCTGTTCCGCGTTCCAGCAGCAGAGTCTGCTCAGTGCCAGCGCCGTCAAGCGAGCTGGACCGAGAGCTGCAGTTAGATGAGCCGCCTTGTGACCTTCCTTGGTCAGCGTGCCTTTGGGTGTACACAGGGCTGCATGGCTAAGTTTCCATTGGCATCTGCAAGATGGCTCCTTTCCAGCTGGGTCTGAGTTTTAGAGTGCTGGGATGGGCCAAGCCCCCCCCCCTCCTCCTGCCCCCCCCTCAACGTCAGGACAAGACCCTATGGCAGTCACTCAGCCAGGGCAGTGTAGAGATGAGTCAGCCGGGGGCTCTCCCCTCCCCCTTCAGCCAATCCCCCATCCCCTAGGGGAAAAGCAGGCAGGCAGATGGGGCTGTGAATCAGAGTGGGGACACTGATGCTGGGATGACTCCTCTCAGGACTCTCTGGCCCTGGGGAAAACGGAAGAGGAGGCACTGAAGCACTTCCGGGTGAAGTTCAACGAAGCGCTGCGGGAGAGCTGGAAGACCAAAGTGAACTGGATGGCGCACAACGTGTCCAAAGATAACAGGCAATAGCGGCCCCATCCCGGCCGCCGCATGCTGGGCCACTCTAGTTCTGGACTTGAGAGAGGAACCCCAGTCATCTAAAAGGGGCCTAAAAGCCCGAATTGCACCTCATAGGAAAGAACCTCACAACTGCCTTTTGTTTACACTGGTTATTTATTTGACTCCAAATGTTTAAGGAACCAACAGCCATAAACGGACACGCACCCTGTGCAGGGAAGGGGCACTGCCTCCACCTTCAAGCGGGGCAGTGAGTTGGCGCCTCAAGATGTACCTTCCTCTAGATGAGGACGGTCACCCCATGTCTTCCAGATCTTAGCCCGGCCATGATCGCTCTTCCTGGGAGAAGCCTTCCCAGGCTCCCAGCGGACGGCCTGGACCTTGGCGCTCGCACGGTACCTCCTATCCCGACAGGACACCGCATCTGCAGCCACCTTTGTGTGGACCACTCAGTGTCCCCCACTGACCAAGCTCTGGGCAGCTCCCGAGGAAGCGGGGTGCCCTCTAGACTCAGGGACACCTGCTCTTCACAGCAGAAATGACATGATTCTCCTTTATTTGCGGGTAAGGAAACAGCCAAACTTCTCGCAGAACCTCTGCAGCTGGGGACAATGAAGCTCCCACCAAGTGTAATAATACATGCCAGCCCTGCCGACAAGCCTGGAGGTGGACTTCGCTCACCTGGTCACAAACCAAGGTAAATGGAAGCCACAGTGGAGTCCTTTGTGCGATGGCTGCCGGGCGATGGCCTCTCGGGCAGCCTTTAGTGAGGGGCTGGACAGAACCGGATCTCTCTACACTATTTACTACCTTTTGAGAACCTTTAAGGAACAAACAGCCATAAATAGAAAGGCATGCTTGTGCAGGGCAGGGACACTGTCCTGTGTCCCCAGTCAGAGCACTGAGAAGTGAGCCCCTGCAGACTGCACCGGAGGCCCTGCTGGGCGTCATCAGATAGCGGCAGGGTGGCCTGAGGGTGAGTGGAATCATTTCCGCTCAAAGTGCTCAGTTCAACACAGCTCAGGGCTAGCTTTGGGCTTCCCAAAGGGCTGGATCACAGCCACTTTACAAGGTCAGATGCTGGGCTTCTCAATCTTCCAAAGTGCACTCTTGTTGACAGGCCCTGAACCTAGGATCCCAAAAGCCCAGAGTGGGCTGAGAACACAGTTCACCAGTCCAAAGCATGCTTAACAGGCACGAGGCCTTGGGTTCCATCTCAGTGCTACTACCGACAAAACACATGGGTCGGTGGGGCTCCTGGTGCACTGGCAGTTGACTCAGGACCTGTTGGCTTACTGCTGGGCTCAGAGCACCTGCCCTTCGGCGCAGGCGCACAGCTTGAGCTAGCTCCATTTTGATGAGCCAGGGATCCAGCAGAGTACCAGCAGGATCACTGCAGAGTACCTGCTTTGTCCACAGCGGCCGTACTCGGATCCCCAACTCAGTGCTGCATCTCCCCAGAACACCTCACTTGCTTTGAGACAGGAAAAGCCTCGTGTACGTGTACGTGTTATTTATTCAAGTTTGGGTGCTCCCTGATGCGGCCTGCAGATTCTGCACACCCCTGGCATTTCTGGGTTGGGTATGCAGTCTGTGCGCCTGCTGAGAAGAATATTTTCTATTTTTTTAAGTCATGTCATGTCATGTCATGTTTCTGTATGGGGAAGGCAAGTTCTGTATGTATACTGTGGGCTCAAATGGGCCTGTAAAACCTCGAATGTGGTAAAGGCAGGTGAAAAGAAATAAAAGCCTTTTATGTTCTTATGTTCTTGGCTCCACCAGCAACAAGGGAACACAGGGTTAAAATAGAAGCAAGACAGAAAGCAGCCCGTGAGGCTGGAGTTAGAACCGAAGTTTTATTGTAGTGTGTACACTTTCCCACCTAGCATCAATATACACATCTGAAAGGGGACACATGAGCACATCCCGCTCTGCGTCAGCATCTTTCCATCGTCTACAGCAGCTACAAGGACAGGACACAGAAGAGCGGCCACACACAACACAGCACAGCTGTCCGCGTCCTCAAAACTAGGCACGAGGGGCCCAGATGGTGTGCAACAATGACTCCCGCTTGTGGCGGTGCAAGGCGCGCATGGGTTTACATCTGACTGCTTTCTCTCTTTTTACCTTACTACTGAGCCCAAAGCTCCTGGCTACCAGGGTAGATTTCCCCACCGTTTGGATGGGTGGTAGGGCATCGCATACGGCCCGGGGAGGAGGGGAACAGGCGGGGCTGTGTGGGGACCCCAGCACGCCGCCTTCGGCCTCGGGCTCTCGTTTTGGAAGAACGCACATCTCTCAGGCCAGCTCTGACTCCTACAGACCAGGGAGCGCGTGCACACATGTGGTGCTCCGAGCTCTACGCACACCTGCGCCAGCGGGGAAAGCATCATCTACCAGCTGTGCACACCACGTCCACACTACTATGCAGAGGGCGCCGGGCAAGGGAGGCGTGTGTAACAAGCCAAGGATCTGCGCCACTCTCTCCCCCAACACCAAGCCAGGAACAGGTAGAATTCCAAGGCCCTGGCCACCTCCAGCTTCCAAAGAGGGACCCCAGTCCCCTGAGCAGCACCCCAAGCCTGTGACCCTGACCACACCAGGAGCCTGGGCGAGGGGCGGTGGGCAGGCCTCTCCAGCCTGGCTTGGCGCGGGACTGGGACCCTGGGACCCCTTGCGCCTGGCTTTCTGAGCGTTACATCCTGGACTACACTAGCACGAAGGACACATAGAATCCCTATTTATTTACAAAATATTAAAAAGTCAGTTGGTCATCTACATATTAACCCCCATTCTGCCATTTTGTACATGCACTAGTTTGGAAAAAATAAAAATTTTCTTAAAAAAAAAAAAAAAAGAACAGAACAGATGGTACCTGGTGAGAGCGAGCACGTCTAACCCTGTCACCAAGTCACTGCTGCTTCTTGGAGATGAAGGGGCTGGTGGCTTGGCGCCAGCACACGGGGGGCTCTGGCCACACGTGGGGCTGCTGCATTGCGGGGACCCCCGTGGCAGCGAGGTGCGGCCAGGGAGGAGGCTCCAGCTCCTGGCAGAGCTGGCGGAGGGCAGGCAGAGGGCAGGAGTCTAAGGTCCTACACACCAAGCACGCGGACGACGAGCGGCGGGGAGGGTCTGCAGACCTGCTGGCCGAAGTAACTTTGTACACCGTGGACCCGCTGGGCGGGGGCGGCTGGCGGAGTCTGGAGAAGGGAGGACGGGCGGAAGCGGAGGGCAGGGGCCGGCGCGGCACTAGTAGCTGAGTGTGGAGTCGTCCCATTCCAGCTGCTGCTGCCGAGTGGCGTTCTGGCCATCTCCCGGGCCACCCTCCTCCTCCTCGCTGCTCTCCGACTCAGCACTGGTGATATCCTCTTCCTCCTCACCGTCCTCACTCTCTTCCTCTTCCTCTTCCTCTTCTTCCTCCTCACTGCTGTGCTGGTCCTCATATGTCTGGAGAGCAAACAGCACTGTTAAGTCCAGCTCACGGCTTCCTCGCCATGAGGGAAGGGAAATGCACCCAGGCACTCTCCAGTGAACCGGGCTGGGGGGGGGCTGTGCTTCAGGGGAGCGCTTCCACTGGGACGGTCCCCTGCTCCCTGCTGGGAACTGTTTCAGCAGATAAAGCAGCAGTGAGCCATGAGCCCAGTGTGAGCGTGTCTGCGCTTGCCAGGCCAGGCCGCGAGGCCTGTTACAGGCCACCGAGCCTTGGGCCACCCATGTGAAGAGGAGTACCCCAACTTTGCAGAGCTGCCACTCAGACTATGTGGCACGCGCACATGGACGTAAAGGGGCCGTGGCTAGGCCTCGCCGTCAGCCCGTCCGCTCCTACCTCCATGGGGTTCACAGTGATAGTCAAGGCGGAGTCGTCCCAGTCCATCTCGTTCTCCTTCCCCGTGTCCTGGTCCCGCATGGTGCGCTGATGTGCGGCCCGGATCCGAAACACTCCCAGGATAATCATGAAAACCAGGAAGCTGACACACACCACAATCACCACCGTGGCAGTACTGGGGACAACTGTGAAGAGATCGGAAGGTGAAGCAACCCTGGCAGCTGGGGTAAGTCAAATGGGCCGGAGGGAATGCCTCGCCCGACCTTCAGCGTCTGGGACGGAATACAAGAGAAGGCGCAACTCTCACATCTGCTCTGTGGCCACGGGTGAGCTTTGTGTCCTTGTGTGACAGTAACAAGGACACAGAGATGAGGCGTCTGCCTGGACGCTCTGTGGATGCCAGTGTTTGGGCTCCTAGAGCTTCCCCTACTATCCTACCTGCGAACGGGTGAGGATTAGCCAGGTTGTGGCCTGACAGGTCCACGAAGGAGCGATGTTCAGGGTGAACGAACTGCGGCTGTGCAGCCATGTGGTTGGCGTGTTCCATAGGGTTGGCCGTGTGGATCACATTCACCTGCGGTGGAGAGAAAGGGAGTCACTGCTGATGAGACCAGCATCGCCCCCCAGTGTGTCCCAGGGATGAACATGAGTCAGCAGCTGGCAAGCTGCACTGCATGGTCCCTGGACCATGATGGGAACAGACCAACTACCATCTGTGACCAGAAAACAACAACAACGGGGGTGGGGGGTGAAGCACCGGAGGCCAGTGCACTAGCTCATGCCTGCCAGCCAAGTCACACAAGAAGAGGCAATAGGATAGGGATCTAGGCTAGCCTGGACAGACATGTGGAACCCAAGGCCAAAATTAGGCATAAGGGCTGGAGGTGTGGCTCAAGTGGTAGAATGCTTGCCTAGCAAGCATGAGGCCCAGAATTCAAGCCACACAGCTGCGCTTAGAAACCACTGTCAAAGCTGGGCGCCAGTGGCTCACGCCTGTAATCCTAGCTACTCAGGAGGCTGAGATCTGAGGATCTCGGTTTAAAGCCAGCCCGGGCAGGAAAGTCCGTCATGAGACTCTTATCTCCAATAAACCACTCGAAAACCGGAAGTGGCAGAGTTCTCGCCTTGAGCTGAAGGGCGCAGGGACAGCACCCAAGCCCCATGACCGTCCAAAAAAAAAAGGGAAGAAAAATAAGAAACCACTGTCATACTGAGATGCATGACATCCCTGAGAGGACGTCGCTGTCCTACGCATGCGCGGCCAGCATGTCTTATCCATTGACTGCATACAGCACAGTGAGCAAAGCAGGTCCTATGCTAGGACACTGAGGAAACACTGCCAGTAGAACATCTTTTTCCTTTACCCTAAAGGCCAGGCCACATGAGAGACCGCAAATCACAACTACCTGTTGCCTTCTGAACCCATCACCCCTTGGCTCAAATCAAATGCTCATCAGCCTTGGGAATTCAGCCTTGCTGCCACTGAGGTCACAGTAGAGATGGTCCATCACTAAGAACAACTTTTGAGTCTATTCACCAAACCACAGAGGTGTGAGCAAGGGAGACGCTGTGGTAGAGTCTGGTGACAGAGCAGCCAGAGTGAATGCCAGCCTTGGAGGATCAGACCAGCCTGCTGTCAGAGCCTGCATCAGCACCTCATCCCGCCAGGGACCTGCTTCGACTCTCAACAAGGCTAACACCCCTTGGCTCCCTGGAGGATGTTCTTTCTGGAATGGTGCCCCCATGTCTTTCTCTCACATGAAATCCCAAGAAACCACCACTTGAAGCCAGCAACACAGGCCTGAACTGTAGCAGAGCCACTGCAAACACACTAAAACCTGGCATTAATAATCTAGCCACTCAGGAGGCCTCAAGAGGTCAGAGGATCTTGGCTTGAAGTCAGCCTGGGCAGGAAAGTCTTTGCGATTCCATCTCCAATAACCAGCAAAAAAGCTGGGCTGGAGGTGTGACTCAAGTGGTAGAGCACAATGAGCACAAGAAGGCTGAGCAAGAGTGCAAGGTCCTCAGTACCAGCAAACAACGATAAAAACCTGGAGTTAGCAAACACGGGGCCTAGCACAGCACATTCAGTGCCGACCCCCGCTGAGATCCCTGCACTCACCTCCACCTTAAACTCATTGCTGAGGTAGCGGCCATTTAGCTCAGAGCAAATGAGCTTGAACTTCCGGTCAAGCAAGGACCGGGTATGCCAGTTCCGATAGCGCAGGAGGTGCAGGAGCTCCTCATAGCTGGCCATGGTGTCCACACCTATGGGGCAGAAGGGAGAACCGTGCCGAGTAGCTTATATTTACAGACCCAAAGGCCCAGACAGCCAAAGTCTGACATCTTGATCAGCCATGGTAGGAACACATTTGTGGCTGAGTGGGGAAAAAAGGGCAAGCCCCTGAGGGCATTTCTCTGCCTAGGGAATGCCACCCTGTGCCTCAGCCCCACCCTGGGAGAGCAGTACCTACTTCCCCTCCCTGTCCCGAAGGGGTGAGTGGTCAGCAGCCTCTACCTTCTGCTCCTGGACTCTGGCCCACACCCGCGTCTCACCTGTGAAGACCACACCCAGGCCCGAGCGGCTCACTTCAATGCCCTTCTGCTGCAGCCGGGCCACGTCCACCTCCAGGCTCTCCTGCTCGGGGTTCAGCTCCTCCCCCTCCACTGTGACTTCGCAGGTATCCAGGTCATGCACGATTTCCTCAGACACCAGGGACTCTTGAACTGTTTCAAAAAGGTCCAACCAAAACTTTCAGAGGCCACGGGACACAATGGACAGCTGGCCCATGCACAATCTTACAAAGCCTTTCTAAGAACCCAGTGGCTGGGGGTGCAGCTCAGTAGATTATGTACTTAGCACACACAAAGCCCTTGGGTGTCATCCCTAGCACTGGTAAGTAATGGGGTACTTGATGAGTCCCAAGCAAGAACAGTGGGGATCATGTCCATCTGAGCTGGCCTCAGAGCCTGATGTCACCCAGAAAAAGTTGAAAGGATCCACAGGGAGGTTTGCAAACATCATAAGGACTCCAATCACCAGCAGGTTCTAGAACACAGATCCATGGCACAGCACTGAGACATTAAAATCCCCCCAAAACCCAGAGAAAAAGAGCTCCATATGTAAGTGGCAGCAAATGGGTTTCTGGCTGGGGCCAGGCGTGGCCAGGCAGAGCCCGCTCACCTGTGGGGTCCTCGGCCCCATCCCCCTCGGGCTCCACTTCTCTTGTGATGGTGCTGATGATCCGAAGCTCAGGGAAGAGGAAAACCCCTTCTGAGCTCTCAAACTCCGAAGCTGCTCGGGCAAAATGATGAATGCCACTCAGGCTGATCTTGGGTTCCTCAGGCTGCAAAACCATCACGTAGCCTTCGACTGGGGGGACCTCAATGCAAGCGGCCTCGTTAAAACACCTGCCAGCCAAAAGCAGGAGGGAAGGGGAGGTGACCGTCAGGGCTGGGGCAGCACTTTGCAACCTGCAACTGCAAGGGTCTGTGGAGGCGGGACCACAGGCTTCCACAGCACCTGGAGGGGACAGACAGCGGCCCCTCCCCTCCAGGAATGCATTTCTCAATCTGACCATAGGCCTTTTTCAATCCCCCAGGAGCAAGTGATAGCTTGCCCTTCCTTATAGAAAGGAAGTAAGGATGCTTTAAAACCTAAGTGTGAGGCAGGATCACACAGGATCATGGTCAGAGGCAAAAAGTGCAAGTTGCTGTCTGAATGATGGGCTGGGGCTATGCCTCAAGTAGTAGGGTACTTGCCTAGCAAGAACTGAGACCCTGAGTTCAAACTTCGGTACTGCCAAAAAACAAACAACCCCCCTTCCCCCAAAGCCTAAGTGCATTTTTTTTTTTTCGTCAGTCATGGGGATTGAACTCAGGGCCTGGGCACTGTCCCTCAGCTCTTCAGCTCAAGGTCAGCGCTCTACCTCTTGAGCCACAGCGCCACTTCCAGTTTTCTGGTGGTTCACTGGAGGTAAGTTTCACGGCTTTTCCTGCCCAAGCTGGCTTTGAACTGCTATCCTCAGATCTCAGCCTCCTGTGTAGCTAGGATTATAGTCGTGAGCCACAGGCACCCAGCTAGTACGCACATTTTCTTCTCAAGGGTCACTGAGTGAAAACGTGCATAAAAGGAGACATACTTGACAGTGCTGGTGATTCTGAGCCTTCGGATGCCAGGCGTGGGGAACTGCCTGGAGTTAAGGTAGGACACATGCTGCATGGCCTTGTCCAACTCTCCAATGTCGTCTCCCTCCAAGGTCAACACTGACTGACTGGGGCTTGCTTGGATCTGAAATCATGCCCAATGAGGGGAAAAGGGAAGAGAACAAGGTTCCAGCTGCAGAGCTGATGTCACCCATGTGGCAATTTGAATTAATGTGAGAAAGCAAAGTGCAGGTGAGACGAGCCCCTCTTACACAAGGGTAACATCCAAGATGCAAACACACCCAGCTCAATGACCCTCTCACCCCAGTATCTCCCCACGTGTGTCTCAGCAGGGCATGTGCATGCTGTGTAGGTGAATGCTGTGTTACCTGCACGCCTCGGCCACCATCGTCAGGGACCTGGAGGTCTAGCCCCTCCTTGCAGGTATACAGACAGTCAATCACCTTCTTATCTGCCAGCTTCCCAGAACGGACTGTTAGACCAGCAAGGTTGCCTCGGAAAAACTGTGTCATGTGTAGGTCGCCACCTTCGGAAGAGAGGGAGAAGCGAGGAGTGAGGCACGCAGCGCAGATGCTCCCGCATCGTCAAGGCAGTGTTACTGGTGGTGGCAGCTCAATGGATGGACATGCAGGTTAGTTCAAACCAAGTCCCGTTAGCCCTGTACTCTACATGGAAGCGCAATGAAGAAATTAAATCGTTTATGAACATGCACATGGCCTGGAGAAGAGGAGCTGGGATCTTTACCTAAAGCCCAGGAGCTCAGAGATCCTATCAGAGTCCCTGGCAATGGAGGACTCCCCTGAACAGATCACTCCAGCAATGTTTCCTACCAACACTAGCCTCTTCAACCTCTGCCACTGGTGGGCTGATCACACACACTGTGGGCTGCTTTCCCTAACTCTGGAAACACACACCCGCGGGTGAAGCCATGCAAGCATGGCAGGAACACAGGGATGTGAAGTCACCAACTGAACTAAAGCCTGTTCCACGCTATGTCCAGGGAGCCACTGCTTCTCCAAGGCCCATCATCTCTCTCACAGAAGGGAAGATGCCATAAGGAAAACAAATACCCAGAGGATGGCCCTTCAGGCTACAAGGAAGAGCCCAAAACTGAACATGCTTCATTCGGATAAGGGCATAGGACATGGTCTTTGCTAGGGATGGAAATGTCTAGGAAATGCCAGTGTAGAACTAAGTATCAATTAGAACAGAAAATCTACAAGCCAGTCTTTCCCTGTCTTGTGGCTCGGCTGCATGAGGGGCACAAGGAGCCAGGGAGGGTTCTGTGGGATCAGGGAGAGACTCGGTGAGGAACTAAGGGCCCAACGTGCACATGGGATGATGAGTCCTCTGTCCTGTTTCAGCAGGCTCAGAATGGCAGAAAAGGAAGTCCCATGAGGTGATGGGGAAGCACAATGCAGGGAAGCAGCTGAGGGTACCAGGGCCAAAATGCAACTCGTGCATTCCATGCAACATGTGGAATGAATTGATGTCTCATCTTTAAATGAAACACGGTAGTGAACTATAGGGGGAAAAATTCAGCAACCTGCAGAGGCCATAGTCACAGGCTCAGTTTCATTGTCACTTTCAACTCCTGAATACTCTGTGGAGAAGCAAGACAAAGACAACAGAAAAGGACCAACAGGTTAGGGTCTTCAAACTGGACTGCAAAGATGAGTTTTAAAGCAACCAAATTCGAAACCCAAATATTTTTCAAAGAAATTCCCTTTTTTTGTTGTCCTTGGGGACATGTTCCATGTGGATGCAAACTCGCACTCAATCACCTTTCCCCAGAGGGGCATCTAAAACCTCATGCTTCTTTTGTATTTTTTTTTTTTTTTGGGTCTGGTCATGGGGCCTGAACTCTGGGCCTGGGCGCTGTCCCTCAGCTCTTCAGCTGAAGGCTAGCACTCTACCACTTGAGCCACAGCACCACTTCTGGCTTTTTTTTCTTTTTGCTTATGTGGTGCTGGGGAATCAAACTCAGGGCCTCAGGCATGCAAGGCAAGCGCTCTACCACTGAGCCACCTTCCCAGCCCCTTCTTTTGTATTTTTTATTCTGTCTCCTCTTATGCTCTTTCAGAACATAAAGTAGCTTCAAAATAAAGTGAATAAAAGCATGCATACTGACTCCAATGATCTAGGCTATCAAAGCAGGACACTGGAAGAAAGGTTTAACTTTAACTGCAGCACTGGACCAGATACAAAATCTGGACTAACATTGCCTTCAAACAATTTTTTTTGGTGGGACTAGAGTATGAATTGAGGGCCTTATTCTTGCTTGGCTGGTGTTCTACCACTTGAGCCACATCTCTAGTCCTTGTTTTTGCTGGTTATTTTGTATGATGAGTCTCATGGACTTTTTGAACCCATACTGACTGCAATCCTCTGGATTTCAGCCTCCTGAGTTAAGTTAGGATTACAGGCATGAGCCACTAGCACCTAGCGACAGGAAGACATACAAGTCTGCATATATATATAAATATATGCATACATACATACATATATATATATATGCATACATACATATATATATTCTGCCTGTCCCTCCCTCCCTCCCCCCACCCCTGGTCTGTCCTGGAGCTTGAACTCAGGGCCTGGGCACTGTCCCTGAGCCTCTTTTTACTCAAGGCTAGCATTCTACCACTTAAGCCACTGCACCACTTCAGGCTTTTTCTGGGTAGTGTTTTGGAGATTTTTGGAGATAGAGTTTCACACAGACTTTTCTGCCAGGGCCAGCTGCAAACCATGATCCTCACTATCTCCTGAGCACCTAGGATTACAAGTGTGAGCCCAAGCACCCAGCGAATCTGCATATTTTGGAAACTCAAAACAAGTTTGCCTGTCTGAGCTTTAAGGAACAGAAAAATGAAAGCATTTTAAAGTTCTTTCTCTGAGCAGACTGACCAGTCAAGGAATTCACCTAGATTAATACATCTCAGTGTGGACCCACGCCCCTCACCTGTAGAAGCTGCAGATCAGGCTGAGTCTGAAGCCCTACTGTTGGGCAACATCATCAACAAGTTCTGGACCATGCTGTAGGGGAAATCCTCCCCTCTTGTGGCTACCCAGTGATGGCTGTACAGTCTGCTCAGACCTTCTGTGCAGTAAGTGTAGGACGCACGCTGGGCAAGGTCAGACCTGTGTCCAGGCAAAGTGGTGTGCCACTTCCACACCCACTGTCATTCCTTCTTAGCACACGGTTACTGCTGACACTGCATCCATGGAAACCCAGCTGCTGCCCATAGCCTAGCTTAACCAAGAGAACTAGCTAGGAAGAGGCTCATATCCGCTGAAGGGAAAGGGCGCCTTCCTCCATGCTAACCAAAGTTGAATGAATTTGTATTTATTTGGTCTAGGAATTTAGGCCAATTTTTCTGGCTGAGGTGAAAGGAGATGAGAGAAGAGGAACAGTAATTGCCATTTGATGGCAGAACACTGAATAAACAGGAACCAAAGTGGCAGGGTGGAACATGACAGCTGATTTTAACCAAAACATGAAGCTCCATATATAAAGGTTTGTTTAGGCTGACACTTGTACCTTTTTTTTTTTTTTTTTTTTTTTTGGTTGGTTGTGGGCTTGAATTCTGGACCTGAGCCCTGTCCCTCAGCTCTTCAGCTCAAGGTGACCGCCACTTCCAGCTTTCCGGTGGTTAACTGGAGATCAGAATCTCAGACTTTCTTGCCTGGGCCGGCTTTGAACCACGATCCTCAGATCTCAGCGCCTAAGTAGCTAGGATTACAGGCATAAGCTACCGGCACCCAGCTTATTCTTATTTTAAAAATACTATTCAGAAATTATTTACTCTAGGCAGTAAATCTGAATTAAAAAATTTAAGAATAGCAACTAAAAAATTTCTATATCCTTCTTGAGTTCTTATGGCTGGATTCCACATCCCATTTTTTCATGGTTAGGTGTCACCAACCAAAACTACATCTGTGCATCTGTTGAAAAGATTCACCCAATATACTTCTCATGTGCAAAAAAAACCCTTCCTTTCTTCCACCCTCCCTATCTTCCTTCTTTTACTCTCTCCTCTTCCCTCCCCTTCACTGGGAAGTATTCTACCATTTGAGCCATGCCCACAGCTCTTCTTGCTTTACTATCTTTGGTGCTTTATCACTTGAGTCATGCTTTTTGGTTCAGTTGTTTTTCAGATAGGGCATTTTTGCGCACAGCCAGCCAATCTCAGACCATAAAACTCTTCTACCTATGACGCAGGCAGAGACCACCATACCCAGTTGTTGAGATAGGGTCACAGTAACTGTTTGCCTAAGCTGGTCTCAAAGAATGAACTCCACCTCCTGGGTAGCTGGGATTACCTACATGAGGCACCAAGTCTCAGTCTTCATAATTTTTTAATCTAAGTTAAAGCAACATGTTTCCAGAGGGAGAAAATAATATTCAAAAGGACTGCTGAATAAGTGCAGGTAGCGATGGTGACACCTTGAAATGACAGAAGATGGAGTAAAGTGCAAGGGTCAAAATAAGGAACATGATGAGCCTCAAGGTATTCTGAGGACTCCACTGTTCTCTTAGATAAGAACAATTAATACTTACTTCCACTAGCTTCAGATATTTAGCATCTCCTTTGGCCATAAATGTAGATGACAAACCATGGCAGTGTTTGCAGTAACCGTCACCAGTACAAACACACTGATACTTTATATCACACCCTGACAGCGTACGGGTCTCAACCATTGCCATAAAGCCTGTTCCTGTCTTGTTCACAGAGCACCATGGATTTGATTTCACAGGTAACCAGAATGGATTCTTGGTATCAATGACAAGAATCTATTCTACAGGGAATGTTCAAACCGCTGGTCTGGTAGGATCCTGCGGGGATCCTGGCTGCACTGGCTTTTCAGTTTCTAGTCCCAGCTTTGTGATTCATCATCCGAGTGACCATAGACTCGCTATTTCTGAGTTCCGTTTCTTTGGCTACACACAGGACTCTAAGGATTTCTGGAAATAATGTATATGAAGTGAATAGCATCACACAGCCTGCCATTTAGTAGCAGAGCCCTAAGGAACAGTGCTTTGCTTTGGTGGTGGGGATCATATTCCCCACTTGTCTTTCTGTAGTGTGCTAAAAGTATGACAGTTCCTAATAAGCTGTCTAGCTCTGAAGCCTTTGGGAGGATTGCTGACTTGCTTACCTTTGTAAACTTCAGTGCACAGATGTATTTACAAATGAGTTCCCTCAATTACATGCTGCCTGCGTGCAGCACTCCCTCCTTCCCAGGTTCAAAGGTCAAAGGTGGTCGTATGTTCTACTCCATAACACACCTTTACTCAATGCCCATAGATGGACTTACATCCATATATGACACTATGAGTGTCCTAAAAAGGCTATGCACAGAAAAAGGATCAATAAAATGAAGGTAAATTATGTGAGAGTCTAATAACAGACACACTATTTAACGGCAAACAGTGGCCAATGACTTACCTTGCCAGCAAGCACCAACTACAAGCTGAGTTTCTATCTTGGTTGGGTGAAGTGGGTAATCTTCAGTCACAGAGAAGGGCTCATGGGGAACCCCATCCACATAGAGAGTCACACTCGGGAATTCCACATTGAGGACAAAGTGGTGCCATTCCTCATCACAGACCTACCCAGGCAGAGAAGCAGGAAAAGTCAAGCTGCCTTTCCTTCCAAAGACATAACACTGAGAACAATACAATGGGAAACAAGTTACTCATAATGCACATCTCTTTCCTAAAAACAAGATTTTAAAGTAAATATAACAACAGAGTATTCTGCAAACATAACTCACCAAAAAGGGACAAATCAACACCATCGTTACAGGGACATCTCAAACCAGGCAGCATTCATCACTCACTTGTCACAGGACAGGACCCCAGGAAGCGGTCCTTTTTCACCAACAGTGTGACATAGGAAGTTCCTCAATCAGAAGGCTGGGTACTCACTTCTAACAGCTGACTTAGGCTTCTACCTAGACATTCTTTTTTTTTTTCTCTTTTTGTCATGGGGCTTGAACTCTGGGCCTGGAGGCTGTCCCTTAGCTCTTCAGCTTAAGGATAGCACTCTACCACTTGACCCACAGCACCACTTCCAGTTTTCTGGTGGTTTATTGGAGATAAGAGTCTCATGGACTTTCCTGCCTAAGCTGGCTTTGATCCTCCGATCTCAGCCTCCTGAGTAGCTAGGATTATAACCTAGACACTCTTCTTCTGAATCAAAATTAAAAGCAACTCTGATCTCAACATAAGGTGCACAATTTGTCAATTTCTTCCTCAAGTTGATAATATAAATAGGAATTTACTGGGGAACTCATAGTAGCTCAGTGACATGTACAAGGAAGGCCCTTGGATGGATCCCCAGGACATATGTTACCTACATACATAATACATAATACACACATAAAAAAGTCAGAACCCATAGGTCAGACTGTAGTTCAAATTATACTGCATTCCTTCCCGGTGGTGAATGGGTATCATGAATAATCTATCAACCATGTACGATCTGTATTTGGATCCTGATTCAAGCAAAGAAACTGAAGACACAGAAACATTTAACGAAGCCGGTCACTGAAGGCTCATATCTGTTATCCTCGCTACTCAGGGGGCTGAGCTGTGAGGACTGTGGTTCAAAGACAGCCCAGGCAGAAAAGTCCACAAGATTCTTGTCTTCAATTAAATACCAGAAAACCAGAAGTGGTGCTGTGTCAAGTGGTAGAGTGCTTGCCTTGAGCTGAATTGCTGAGGCCCTGAGTTCAAACCCCATGGACCCCCCCGTCACTCCCCCCCCCAAAAAAAGGCTATCAAAAGCAAGCAGCCCTAACTGCTGTTTTTGAGCTTTTTCACTCAAGGCTAGCACTCTATCTCTGAGCCATAGTTCTGCTTCTGCTGTTTTTGTTTTTGTGATAGTTAATTGGAAGTAACAGTCTCATAGTCTTTGCTGTTCTGGATGGCTTTGAACCATGATCCTGAGATCTCAGCCTCCTCAGTAGCTAGGATTAAGCCACTGCCTGGCCCCAAAAAAGGCTCTTTCACTCTAATTTCCTGCATGAGGAACAGGAAATGTTTCTTTTTTCTAATCTTCCCTACTTTAGCCCTGCTATAGTAAAAATAAATCCTTGCTAAAACTTAAAAAAAAAAGTCACATCACTAAGAGATAATACAACCAATTTTGGATTCTCCACCTCACTACAATCACATACTCTTCGCATTCATTAGCTTGGGTTTTTAATCTATCTTGCAATTGCTTTAGACAATGTTATATTTTAGCCAACATAGGCACATCTCAACAATATGCCTTTTGTTCACTCACTCCAGAACCAAATAAATTAAGCTAATGCCAAAGATCCCATTCTTGTCAAAATCCTAAAAGAAGAAATGATCTGATTCTAACAAGGCTCTTAGTTTATGGCACCCCTATCCCTGCATGTCCTGTAATCCATGCATTTTGTTCATGTGGTATCTGCCCAGCCTTGGGCAGTGCTTATGACAATTATAGGAAAATTAGCTTTGCAAAGACATGCCATCATTAAAAAAAAAAAATGTAATGTGATCTCAGGTCAAAACCATAAACTAGCCTGGGTGTCAGTGACTCACGCCTGCAATGGCTGGCTGAGATCTGAGGATTGTGGTTCAAAGCCAGCCTGGGCAGGAAAGTCCTTGAGAGTCTTATCTCCAATTAACCACCAGAAAACTGGAAGTGGCACTGTGGTTTAAGTGGTACAGCGTTCGCCTTGAACTGAAGAGCTCAGGGACAGTGCCCCACCCCAGAGTTCAAGTCCCACAACTGACAAAACAAAAACAAAAACAAAAAACCATAAACTACTTTGTGTGATGTTTCTAGGATGTCAAAATTACTGGTTCCTTGAAGTTTTAAAACACTCTGTCCTTTTTTTTTTTCCCCCACCCCAAACACTCGGTCCTTAACTGCAGAGTCACTCCAGCAGTACTCCGCCCAAGGCCAGAGGCATAAATAATGAATAAATTAATATTTAAGCAAATGGTCCTTACTGCAATAAGCAATAGTATTTAGAATTTAAGATACATAATTTTTTTTTGGGGGGGGGGGTCCGGTCGTGGGGCCTGAACTCTGGGCCTGGGCGCTGTCCCTCAGCTCTTCAGCTCAAGGCTAGCACTCTACCACTTGAGCCACAGCACCACTTCCGGCTTTTTTCTTTTTGCTTACGTGGTTGCTGAGGAATCGAACCCAGGACTTCATGCATGCAAGGCAAGCACTCTACCACTGAGCCACCTTCCCAGCCCCAAGATACCTAATTTTTAATCTGTACTTTATGTATAAAATACCCACATGGAAAAAAAGACTATCAGTGGAAGGACATCAGCAAATTGAATGTGTTGGCTTATGACTCACAGACAGGCACCATGATATATCATCCACAGAAGGCCACAGAGCCTGAAGAGCCAAAGGTGCACCTGCTCACCTGATTCAGCTTCCAGTGGAATTCTGCAGGTTTGTATTTCTTTTCTTCAGAAGGATCCTGGCGGAGGAGGAAAATAAGCCTGCACCCGTGGACATAGAGCGAATAATGGTGTCGGTTCATATCTGCAAAGATAGTTTCTATGGGTAAATTGCCAACTTAAGACCCAAGGGAGGCATAAGAACTATTTCCTTAATGGATCTTAAGGACATAATTTTATCTGCATAAATGAACCCTCCAGCTGGGACAAGGCAGGGTTTAAGAACAAACCCACTTGGGTTTAGCTGGCAAGTTTGGCCCACGATAACTGCTGCATAAAACTAATCAATTCCTGAATGCCATGTCTCTTAGGACATTGAGTCTCTAGTAAAAAATAAAGACCAACAGGAGGCTTTTGGGAAGCTGAAGGCACCTGCTTCCGCCACTATCCTGTGGACACTGAAAAATGACATCGTGTACAGAAACAAACATAACCCACCTGTTTTGTCTGAACTGCAGAGAATTGTCTCCTTCTTCCGGCCAAAAGGCCCATGCCGCATCCACACGGAAATTGTAAAGGGCTCTTTGGGGTTGAGAGACACAATGCCGTCTGGGATCCTCACTGCCTGAGTGCCATTGAACTCGAATACCTGGTCGCTATCGTGGCCGTTGTCGGTAGGGAGTCCAATGGTCCAGTTCAAAGAGCTGCTGGGAGAGGGAAGCAGCTCGGCCGTGCCAGCAGCAGCCCCTGAAACCACAGCAATGCCCAATGGAGGAGTGGTTCAAAACCACATGAAAGGATGGGTATTACCATACTATCACAGCGCTACTCTTTACTATTTCAAATTACCTTTTCCTCAAAAATAAGGGAATTAAGCCAGGTGCTGGTGGCTTACTCCTGTAACCCTAGCTACTCAGGAGGCTGAGATCTGAGGATTGCAGTTCAAAGCCAGTCCAGGAAAGTCTGTAAGACTCTTATCTCCAATTAACCATCAGAAAACTGGTAGTGGTGCTGTGGCTCAAGTGGTAGAGTGTTTGCCTAGAGCTGAGGGACAGCGTTCAAGCCCCACAACTGACAAAACAAAACAAAACAAAAAAACCCTAAACATAGACCTTCCCTATGACCCAGACATACCACTCCTGGGCATCTACCCTGAGCCAGGATAAGGACACCTGCATATCCATGTTCATTCCTGTATAATAGCCAAGATATGGAAACAACCCAAATGTCCCACAACAGATGAGTAGATCCAAAAAATGTGATACTTATTTTACAATGGAATTTTACACAGCCATTAGAAAGAATAAAATAATGTCATTTGCAGGGAAATGAATAGACCTATAACAAATCAAGTTAGATAAGCCAAGATCAGAGAGACAAATGGCTCGTGTTCTCTCTGATATGTAGAAATCAGATCTAAAATGCAGTGGGATACGACAAATTACACAGGATTCTAGATACTCACATATAGTGACACCAAAAGAGGATAGTCTTAGGAAAGAATCATAAAGGTATAATGCCTAAACATCTCTTCATATGTACATAAAATAATATACATGGGCTAGGAATGTGGCTTAGTGATAAAGTGCTTGCCTAGCATGCATGAAGCCCTGGGTTCAATTCCTTAGTACCACACATACAGAAAAAGCTGGAAGTGGTGCTGTGGCTCAAGTGGTAAAGTGCTAGATTTGAACAAAAACAAACAAACAAACAAACAAACAAACAAGCTCAGGCCCTAAATTCAAGCTCCAAGACCAGAACACTTATACAAAAAAGTATCAAATGCAGACAGGCAGACTATAGACAGCTGACAAACGTGAGTCTGTCTTGTCATACACCAAATGATTTCATAAGCCTTACATGACCTGATATTGTATGGCTGGATTATAGGCTTGATCTACCACACCCAGCTAGGGACTAATTCTATTTTATTCAGTTGTGGGGCTTGAACTCAGGGTCTGGGCGCTGTCCCTGAGCTTCTTTTGCTCAAGGCTAGCATTTTACCACTTAAAGCCACAGTGCCACTTCTGGTTTTTGAATGGCTAATGGGAGATAAGAGTCTCAGGGGGACTTTTCTGCTTGGGCTGGCTTTGAATCAGGATCCTCAGATCTCAGCCTCCTTTAGTAGCTAGGATTACAGACATGAGCCACAGGCACCCAGCTGGATTAATTTTTTAAAAATTTGTATTATTTATTACTTCACACTTTACAAAGCTTTTTCACAAAGTATTTTATATGTTATTTCATTGTAGCATTTAATTTTCCACTGATATTAAGTTGTACGTAGTGATTTTTATCATTAACATTTCTTCATTCAGATACCACTTGCAATTGATTTCAGAGGTTTATGAACTCCCTGAAGCCCATTCAAGGTAAGCAGCCAGTAAGGCACAAAAGCGTCAGAATGAGGATGTCCCTTCGGTTTATGATGCACATGAAGAAACGCACACAAAAAACATACACGCTTCTGGCTCTGACAGTCTCCCTTCCCTCCCCTGAAGACTTTACAGGCTGAGGAAAGCCAGCTAAACTTACCACAGAGCCGGTGAAGGGATTTCTCAGAGTAGGTATCTCGGTCACAGCCTTTCCCTATGTGGCTGGTCTCCAATTCCACTGTGGCCTGAACTGAAGCAACTGGCTCATCACATGTCTCCAGGTGGATGTTTGGGAAGACAGCCAAAGCTCCTGTGCCAGGCTCATACTCAATCCTATTGCTCCAGCCTGTGTTGGCCCACAGGTTAGCATGGAGGGAAAAGGAAAACGCACACTAAGGTTTTAGAACACTAAGATTTCAGAAACACTAAAGTTTCAGAACAGATATGAGAGCTAAAGAGACACTGCAACTCACCTTGCCACCCAGGAGTGCAGGTGGGCTTGATGCTGATCTTCACCAGGACATCTTCTGTGGCTCTCTTCTTCCCACAGTCATATGCAGTGACTGTCAGCTTGTACTGATGCTCTTTCCCATAGTTTAGCTTCTCTGTGTTTTTTATATAACCTGGAAGAGGAGGAAAACCAACAATAAGAACTGACTTAACTTTTGTTGTCTTAGAACTGAAGAAGTGAAAGAGGCAAGAGATTCTAGTTGAAGAAAGGAAACAAGACTACAGGTCCACCTCATTCAGATGCACGTAGAGGGGAAGTGAGAAGACGGCGAGGAAGCATGCTGGGTGAAGGTGTCTGATTTGGGTAGGAGCTCAAGAGGACTCCGAACTCTGGGTTCCAGAGAAGCAATCACGTCAGGTCAGGGTGAAGACTCAAACGTGAAATGCACACACCCAGGCAGGTCTCCAGCCAACCAGTAAACCTCACTGCTACTGAGAAAACTGATAAACTAGGGTTCAAAGCTGACAGGGGGTTTGAGGAGTCAGATTGCTAGGAGATGGCCTTACCGTCTTTGTCCACAGTAAACGGCACGTCCGGAGTGATGATCTCATAGCTGCAGATCTGGCTGAACTGAGGGGAACAGTCTGCATCCACAGCCTCCACCCTCAGGATGCTGCCATACTGCTTCCCCTCCACAACAGTCGCTTTGTAGGACTTCTCCTTAAACACCGGCGCATACTCATTCACATCATTCACCTGGATATGGACAGTTGCTCTGGACGAAGGGGAAAAAACTGTTTTGGGGATTTTGTTTTAGCTTTTTACCCAAACGACAATTCTGTCCTATTTCTAAATTTCCTTTTTCTGGTACATTGTCTCCTGAAACACTTAGGATAGGGACAAGAAATAAAACCAAACTTCATTATTTTTAATTTGGTATGAGAGACAACAGAAAGTTAAAATAGGATCAGGCCTGGTGGCCCAGACTGTAAGAAGGGAGGGGAGAAGGAAGAAAAGGGAGACAGAGAGAGAGACAGAGAGCATTCAATAGTAGATAGCTTGTTTAGCAAATCTTTTTTCATTTTTTGGGGGGAAGGGGTGAGGGGAGGCGTTTGTAGGTTGTGGGGCTCAAACCCAGGGGCTGGACACTGTCCTTAAGTTCTTTTGCTCAAGGCTAGCACTCTACCACTTTGAGCCACAGCTCCATTTCTGGTTTTCTAGTAGTTAAATGGAGATCAGAATCTCACTGACTTTCCTACCAGGGCTAGCTTTGAACCTCAATCCTGAGATTTCAGCCTCCTGAGTAGCTAGGATTACAGGTGTGAGCCACCAGTGCCCAGCTTGGGTTTACTGGTTTTGACTGTACTTTTTTTTCTTTTTTGGTATCAAACCCGAGGATGTTGCCCTTCAAGGCAAGCACTTTGCCACTGAGCTACATCCCAGCCCTAGCAAATCTTTTTTTGTTTTTCCCCTTAGGAAAAAGCAGTATCACATTGTACAAAAAGTAAGGAGTAATTCACTGGCACATAGTTCCCCACACTGTTCACCTCATCTCAAACAAGACCATACATACCCCTCTCTTTCCTTAGATGTAGTAAGGAGAAACTGAGGCCTAATGTCAATGGACTAGTAAACGAGAAAGACTAGCATTCTAAAAGTGCCTTGGTCCAGAGCCCTCTCTGTTACCGTGTGCTCCAGATGGTGGGAGGTACACAGACATACGCAGGGCCACAGAAGCACAGGGGCTCCCTTCTTCCAGCGCTCCCTAATCCTATGCCTCAGGATTAACAGGAAGAGAAATACAACAACAAACCCTTCCTCAGGGCAAATGGGCTTTCTGAATGGTCACAGTAGGGTATAGTTTATTTACCAGAGTATTCTGTGAGACAAAATTATTCACTTATTTTTGTTCAAAACCTACCACAAGCCAGGTCTTTACTGGGAGCCACACCCACTGAGTTCCTGCCCTGAAAGACCACAACTGTGGGCCCTTGAGAAAAGAACATCTCTGCCTCCAATTTCAAAATGCAGTGTGAGGGCTGGGAAGGTGGCTCAGTGGTAGAGTGCTTGCCTTGCATGCTTGAGGCCCTGGGTTCGATTCCTCAGCACCACATAAGCAAAAAGAATAAAGCCGAAGTGGCGCTGTAACTCAAGTGGTAGAGCGCTAGCCTTGAGCTGAAGAGCTGAGGGACAGCGCCCAGGCCCAAAGTTCAGGCCCCACAACCAGACCCCAAAAAAACCAACCAAACAATCAAAATGCAGTGTGAAGGATGGGAATGGTCACTGCCATTTCCTTCACATGCAAATGTGTTTACTGAGGAGCTCCTTTTGCTCTCTGCCCAGCTTGCTTACTTGTGAGATTTCTTCATGCCGGTGCCATCCGGTCCCTTCCCGCAGTCATAGGCCTGGATGGTGAATGTGTAGTCTTTCTGCAGCTCACAATCCAGTTTCTCTTTTGAACGAATTATCCCCTCACCCGTGGACTTATCCACTACCACTGCATCAAAAGGGACATTCTGCCCATGAATTTTAAAGCCACAGATCTCACCTGGGGAGTCAAAGCACAACAGGTTACAATGACTACTGTCTAAAGTCACCACATAACCCCCCCTCCCAAAGAAAATAAACAACAACAATTTGGCAGCCAGGGGTTTAGAGGGTCCGTGGACAAAGCAGGGGCACTGTGCTTTCACATGGGTGAGTTCTGGGACTTTAGTAAAAAGAAGCAGATTCTGGCTTTCCAAGCAACTTGTTTACTTTGCATCCATTCATGCAGGAACACAAAAGACAGAAAGAGAGAGAAGACATAGACAGGCATTCCACAGGAGCACTTAGGATCGCTTGAGGGTAAAAGGAGTCTCATTAGCAAACAGCCAAGGCCTGAGCACACCAGGCTGCCCTGGCCACCAGAGGGCCGGGCAGTTCTTTGGGTTTGGATCAGAGAGAAGATAAAACGCAGTTAAGTGTTGAGAGAGGAAGAAGCGTGAGATATAGGACCAGCACCGTAATTACAGAAATTCTGTCAAGAAAAAAAAAAAATCAAAAGAATCAAGTCTTCCTGTGCAATGAGCCTGGCTAAAATTAGGGAATCAAAACAAACTGCTAAATGAGAAAGGTAGAAATACCAACTTTTCAGGCATCCATTTCAACAACTGCCATCCAGTGTCTGGTATGGGAGAGATTTTCTAGTCTTCCCTTAGTTTTGGGCTTTATCAAACCTGAGAGACACTTCACTATAGCTAGATAATCACAGAAGCTTAAATAGAAGCTAAAAAAAAAAAAATCTATGTTTCTATTCTTGCCCAAGGGACAACAAGCACAAATATTTTGCTGCATATATGAAACTTTACAAAATTTAAATTGACTAAACTCTTCAACGATTCTAATGAATAAGAAATTAAAACAATGCAAATCTCTAAAGTTCAATTAAACAAAAATGTATGGTATTGTCAATGTGGTTCAAATGGATGTCTGATTTCTAGATATTTCTAACCAAGGGGTCTGGTTACATACAATTTCCATCAATACATTTTTAAAAACCAGAAACAAAGTAGGAGAATAAATGAGGGTAAAAGAGCATGACAGTTGCTTCTGTTTAGGGGCTGATTCCCAATTTTATAAACAAGTTAGTGGGTTAATACTCATAAGAGGGAGACAAAGAACCCTTGATCACCTTCTTTGGTGACTGTCACCTCAAAACTCTCTAAAGGGAGAAAAGATAAACAAACCCATGTCAGTAATTCAGGAAAGAGTGAAGATGGAACAACAAGGAAATAAAGTCAAAGACGCGCATATTACATAGAACAGCTTGACATAATTTAACCCCACACTCAGCAACCAGCTATTAGAACTGCTGTAACTGAGTCAGGTGCATAGTGACTGAATCCTGCTCCCCATGAGCTACTCTCAACTTAGAATTTTATTAACTAGGGGTACATTGTGACTGCTATTAGGTTTCCTAACTCCTATAAGATTTTCCCTTTGGGCTGGGAAGGTGGCTCAGTGGTAGAGCACTTGCCTTGAATGCATGAGGCCCTGGGTTCAATTCCTCAGCACCACATAAGCAAAAGGAAAAAAAGCCGGAAGTGGTGCTGTGGCTCAAGTGGTAGAGCCCTTGCCTTGAGCTGAAGAGCTGAGGGACAGCGCCCAGGCCCAGAGTTCAGGACCCATGACCAGACCTCCACCCCCCCCCCCACCCCCGCCAAAAAAAAAAAAAAAGATTTTCCCTTTAATGAATACTTTGATGTCAATAAGTAAACTAATGTCTTTTTATTTTCAAATGAAGTTCTCTTGGCTAGATTGTGTTAATACTCAACTCATCATTAGAGTTAATGAAACAAAAGTTTGGAGGGAAAGGTTTTAATACTTGGTTCTTATTAATAACAATGTTTTCTAATCTAAAATACCCAACCAGGGCAAAAATTATAAATCGCTCTTAACCAAAACATTGGCTTAAACATGAACAGAAACCAGGTCAAAACTATCTGCAGTGATGCGCCAATGGCCACTGCTTTTCTCTGTGAAACACTATTCTACGAACTCAACGGAAATCCTACTGGGCACCTGGCGACTGCCACAGAGGAGAGACAACATATCAAGTCTCCTGGCCCTTCAGAGACACATTCATGCCACCTCCTCTCCCCCAAAGATGGCAGTGCTTGAATTCCCTTCCTTTTACCAGGCATCTCTTTTGGACAAGAGTTTCATTTTGCTTGTTTTCAAGATTTAAAAAGCAGCATCTCATGACATGCAAGTGTTTTTTTTTTCTTTTTCTTTTTTCTTTATGGTCAGTCATAGGGCCTGAACTCATGGCCTGGGCACTCTCCCTGAGCTCTTTTGTTCAAGGCCAGTGCTCTACCACTTTGGTTTCCTGGTGGTTAATTGGAGATTAGAGGGTCAGACTTCCCTGCCCAGGCTGGCTTTGAACCATGATCCTCATATTGCAGCCCTGAGTAGCTAGAACTACAGGCGTGAGCCACTGATACCCAGCTGATATGCAACTTTTGTGACTTGCCTTTTCCTTGTTTCTAAGGTTTATTCACCCTTCCTGATCTATATAGGTATGGCTTACTCATTTTTACTACTACACTGTTGAGTGCTTAAAACATTGCCTGGCATAAAGAACATACTCAACAAGCTTGGCTATTACTGTAATCATTTCCTGTTGTGTAGATTCTTTTCTGTTAATGAACAATGCTGTGATAAATATTTCTGTCCATGCCTCCTGTGCACAAGCACAAGACTTCTGCAGATCTGTGCTGCACATGGTACCCACTAGCTGCTTCAAATGAAAGCAAGTTCACATTAAAATGAAATAATGTTACACATCTAGTTCCTCAGGCATACAGGACACAGTGTGAGTGCCACCACCACCTGAGGCCGCTGACATGGGAGAAAGCAGGCCTCATCAGCACAGCAGGTTCATTCTACCGCTGCTCTGGAACAGGGCTCTACACATGATGGTTTCTGAGGCCAAAGTTGGCCTGTCCATTTTAAAGATCCACATATGTAAGAAGGATTTTTTGTTTTGTTTTCTGGTCCTGGAGCTTACAATCCAGACCTGGGAGCTGTTCCTGAGCTATTTCACTCAAGGCTAGTGCTCTACCACCTGAGCCACAAGTCTACTCCTGGCTTTTTGCTGAATAACTGGAGAGTCTCACAAACATTCCTGCCCAGGCTGGCTATGAACCAGTAGTTAGAAACACAGGCATAAGCTGTGGGTGTCTGGCTTAAGAATAGCTCTTTCAAATGGCTCTATCAGCCAGCTAGCAGCTCAAGCAAATAATCGTTAGCTATTCAGAAGACAGAAAGGAGGATGGAAGTTTGAGACTAGCCCTAGCAAAGAGTTAACAAGACCCCATCTCAAACAATTATTGAAAAAAAAATTGATGAGATAATTGATACCTATTACCTAGCTACCTAGGAGACATACATGGGAAAATTCCAGTCCTGATTGGCTTAGTATTATATGGAGTCACATCCCGTAACTATACATACAACTCCATCCCCTTGGCTATCCTCAACTCAGCTTCCTTCTTCTTTTTTATTTTATTTTTTTAATTTAATTTATTTTTTTGGGTCCAGTCGTGGGGCCTGAACTCTGGGCCTGGGCGCTGTCCCTCAGCTCTTCAGCTCAAGGCTAGCACTCTACCACTTGAGCCACAGTACCACTTCTGGCTTTTTTCTTTTTGCTTATGTGGTGCTGAGGAATCGAACCCAAGGCCTCATGCATGCAAGGCAAGCGTTCTACCTCTGAGCCACCTTCCCAGCCCCTCAGCTTCCTTCTTCTACACAGATTAGATTCTTCTTGGGAGAGGTCCTTCTTCTATATGGCGCAAGAAAGGATCTCTTCCTATCACCTCTTACCTGTGATTCCTTTCTGCCCTGCTACCACCCACTCAACTCAGACTCTACACTAAAATCAAC
Organism: Dipodomys merriami; assembly: GCF_024711535.1. Classification (NCBI taxonomy): domain Eukaryota; kingdom Metazoa; phylum Chordata; class Mammalia; order Rodentia; family Heteromyidae; genus Dipodomys; species Dipodomys merriami. Next base: position 6,081,113 of record NW_027204270.1, read on the forward strand.
TGAAACACTAAAACCCTGCTCTCATCCAGGTAACAATGATCAGGTTTCCAGGCTGTGACAATCTGGGAGTGGATGAAACCTTCTCCAGTCTCCCCTCCCCACTGGCCCACCATTCTTTAAGACCATCCAATTAGGAGTAGATTAAATCTTTCTCAATCTATTCCCTCTCCCATTTCCCTAAAAGCATACAAAATAGGAATGAACCGAATCTTTTTCAATCTCTTTCCTCCTTCAAAACTGTCCAAAGGAAGTTTGCTAAGACTTCTTCAAGGGGTTAGTGATGTAGCTCAGTGGTACCTACAAGGCCCTGAGTTCAATCCCTAGTAAAATTAAGAAAACAAAAAAAAACCATTTTTTTCAAAAGTAAATATTGGGTCAGGCATGGTGACATACATAATGATAAAAGCACTGAAGAAAATGACACAAGAGGGTCTTGAAGTCCAGCTCAGCTTGGAATACATAGCAAGAGCCTGTCTACATAAATAAATAACAAGCGCCTGTCTAAACAAATAAATCCTTTAGAAACCAGGAAAGTAATGATGGTGGGACAGTGAACAAGAATGCTGCAAGACAGAAAGGCGGTGAGAGAAATAAGTGTCTGGGCTATGGGAAGCAAGAAGGGTATGTCTGAAGGGTCCAGGAGAGAGAGCAGAGGGGTACTCCCAATTGGCAGAGTGCAAAGGAAGGCTGAAACACCAAGATCAGTTCAAACTGTGTGTGAGAACAGTACACACCAGCAGTTAAGAGGTCAGCCTGGTCCTCTAACAACAAAACACACAACAATGTAACATAACAATAAAGAAAAAGTAAAATATAAAAACATACAAAATAGACGAACTCAAGGCTAGATTTGACTTCCCAATATACAAAGTCCTATCTAGGGTTCTCAGGAGACAGTTTCTTGACCTTCCTCTACTTTCCTCAACTGCTGCTTCCAGAAGTCCCAGCCACAGGCTGGCCCTGCTGTTCTCCCCACCGCTTCCATTCTGAGGATGGCCTCCAACTTCACTCTCTTCCCAGAAAGTGCAGGGTTTCTCCAAAGCCTCACTCATGGTCTCCGGCTTTGGGGACTCTTTCCCTTCATGGCAAATGTTCCTTCGCTCCTCATGATAAGTCACTAGATAGTCAACAGTTCCCAGACTTCAGAGAATAGATTCAGAGAACAGATTCATTCTAGCTAATTTAAGCAAAATGGAACTTACTAGAATGCCAGTGAGAACTCATAAATTGACTGTAGGTCAGGAATTGCAATGTCAGAAACCAAAGCAATTCAGAAGTACGGACCATAAGAGCCCCAAGACAAAGCAACCTGGATGGATGGAATGGAACCACACTATTCTAACATCTTTGCTCACTATGGAATTTACAGACACATTAGGGGGAGGTGGGTCACACACTGTGGTTGCTCTGCACCCTGGGCACAAGAACAGGGGTCATTAAAAAGGGAGAACAGACACCTGCAGCAAGGCATCCTTCACAATGTCACTACTAATCCAACTACTTTCCTAACCCACTTCCCTGTGCTCTACTAGGTGTCCAAACTCACTAACTAGGGACCCAGGCTGAGCTTGGTTTTGGTGACTTTGCTTTCTTGTTCACTGGTCCAGGCTAGTTTCCGGGACTGCCTTATTTGTGATTCTCATCAGCACATTATCAAAGTTCATTTATTTATTTAGGTGCTGGGGATTGAAGCGAGGGCCTTGCACATACTACAAAAGTGCTGTACCACTAAGCCACACCCTAAGCCCTTGTTTTGAAATGGAGTCCCATTGTCACCAGGATGGTGATTCTCCTACTTCCAACTCCTGAGTATTGGGATTACTGGCATGTGCTACCAATCCAGCTCTGCTGAAGTACCTTAAATATATAGTTAACAATAAATACACACACACACAGAGTCAGGGCTGTGTTCTTCTCCATTTCATCATTATAGCCGTTCTTTAAATCTGAGTGAGCCAAGAACTGTCTGGAAAGCTTGTTTAAACTGTGGTTTTCTAAACCTTATCCCCAGATATTCTGACTTAGCAGTTCTGGGGGAAGATCCAGTAATAGCTATTTTTAATGAATGCTGCCAGATGGCTCTGGCGCAGTGTCTGCAGGCTAGGAAGAACAGCCTATGCGAGGTTCCCAAAGCCAGCGGCTGGACTGATCCTCACGCTCCAGCACTGGAGGCACAGACTGGGCCATCAAATGGGACACAGGAAGCCATATTTACACCACGTAATGTGGACACAGTGTTGCTACATACATGTGTGTGCTGACACTCCACCTGCTCTGTTAAGCCCAGCATAGAATGTGTACACACGGAGTTGAGCAGTGGCCTCCAATCTTCCACTCCTAACACTAGATACTTAGAAAAGCAGCTACTCAATATTTTCCCCTTTGATTAGGTTTTGCCATGTCAAATTTCTACTATTTTTGTATTTTCAACATACAAAATGGCAATTTCTCATGGATCAACCTAACTGAATTCACTGCAGTCAACAGTGCCAGCCCAGCTGTGTGTGCTGAAAAAGCAACGCTAGACCATCCCATAGTTATAAGTAGGGCTACAGTTGGCCTTATCTATGGTTTTCAAGCAACAAGTCCCATAAATTACCGAGAATGTGGAGAGAAAACATCAGATTTTCTCAAACCACTCTAATGGATATCAAGGAGAGCATGACTTTCATTCCTTCTTTTGGATTCTATTGATATAAGGGCTGTTCAACCAATCTTGTCAGCCAGGGAAGGCAAGACAGAGAATGCTGGAATAGTCTGAGCTGCCAAAGGAAGAGCTCACAGGAGAGAAGGACACAGACTGTCCCCAGGTCTGAGACAGGTCTGACGACAGAACACTATGGCTTGTAAATGTAGTTCACGCCTTCACTCTCCACTCAATCATGAAATGTGTTACCCTACAACTACCCAGGCCTTTAACCGATTAAGGAAAAGGACAAAATAAGACAGTGAGTCACTTAAATTTCTTAAAATATGTCCTAAATATTAAGACAACTTGTTCCTTAGTACCTCAAGAAAATGGTCTGGACTCTACTGTGTGTACCACATCAGCGGTGATGGTGACAAGGCATCCTACACCACACACACAAGTTTCAGAGCTCTGACATGGCCTCCTATACCACACACATGAGCTTCAGAGCTGACAAGCCAACTCAGTGGTTACCCCACACCCGAGTGTTTATAACTTCCAAAGATAACATCGCAAAAGCTACATAGTAACCCTCAAAACCCAGACTGCAATTAGACTGCCTGGCTCAAAAAACTTAATACTTAGGAGCCTTATCTTAGGTACTAGGGAGAAAACCACAATGTAGTCTCTGCTGTCATGTGACCGGCAGACATGCTGTGAGCCAGTGTCCTCATCCAGGAAATGGGAACAGCGAGAGCATCACACACACACACACACACACACACACACTCACTCTCTCTCTCTCTCTCTCTCTCTCTCTCTCTCTCTCTCTCTCTCTCTCTCTCTCTCTCTCTCTCTCTGCTAGAAAGAATCAGGTGAAATGGCCTGGGGAGCTATACAGCAGCCCCATCAGTCAAGTGCAAGCTGCTGTCGCCGCTCAACCATCCTCTTCACAGAGTTACCATGAACTCTACACCATTGCACAAAATAAGGCTCCACATCTCCAGATCTGGCCTCAGCCTCATACAGAATTTATTCTAAGAAACTGTGAGAAAACAGAACATTCTCAAGACTTTCTGTAAAAAGATAGTCAAGTATTTCTCACAGAATATTTTAAAAACTCTAAGTGGAAAAACATTGAGAGGCTCTGTGCCCACCACCGGCTCACCAGCATAAGCAGGTCTTCATGTAATGCTTCTGAAATAAGGCACAGCACTTGAACAGAACATACTACAAATTTATTCTTTAAATAGGTTTTCAGAAACAACCCCACTCATTTCCCTCAATTTCCTGTAGAAAAATTAATGTGTTATACAGTTAATATATGAGAATGTATTATAAAATTAATAATGTATAATCCAATCATTCTTTTTTATTCCTCAATAAATAAACTTTTTAATAAAAGAAGTTTTGATCTGGGGAAAATGAATCATGTGAAAACTGCTCCTTAAAAATTAATTTTTGTGGGGCTGGGAAGGTGGCAAGTGGTAGAGTGCTAGCCTTGAGCTGAAGAGCTGAGGGACAGCGCCCAGGCCCGGAGTTCAGGCCCCATGACCGGACCCCCCCCCCAAAAAATTAATTTTTGTGGGGCTGGGAAGGTGGCTCAATGGTAGAGCACTTGCCTTGCATGCATGAGGCCCTGGGTTCGATTCCTCAGCACCACATAAGCAAAAAGAAAAAAGCCAGAAGTGGCACTGTGGCTCATGGGGTAGTACACTAGCCTTGAGCTGAAGAGCTGAGGGACAGCGCCCAGGCCCAGAGTTCAGGCCCCACGACCAGACCAAAAAAAAAAAAATTAATTTTTGTGCCAGACACTGGTGGCTCGTGCCTGTAATCCTAGCTACTCAAGAGGATGAGATCTGAGAATTGCAGTTCAAAGTCAGCCAGGGCAGAAAAGTCCCTGTGAGATTCTTAAATTAACCACTTAAAACCTGAAGTGGGGCTACAGCTCAAAGTGGCAGAGTGCTAGCCTTGAGTAAAAAGAAACAGTGACTTCATGCCTCACAACCAACAAAAAATAAAAATTAATGTTTTCAAGTCAGGCACTGGTAGCTCATACCTCTAATCCTAGCTACTCCTGAGGCTGAGATCTAAGGATAATGGTTCAAAGTCAGCCCAAGGTAGGAAAGCCCATGAGACTCATGTCTAACTACCAAAAAAAGCCAGAAGTAGAGTTGTGGTTCAAGTGGTAAAACACCAGCTTTGAGCAAAAAAGGCAAGGAACAGACCCTAAGCCCTGAGTTCAAGGCCCAGTATAAGTACACAAGAAAATGTTTCAATTAGCTTTGCATAGAAGCTCAAGTGGTAGAGCACATACCCAGAAAACACAAGGCCCTGAATTAAAAACTCAAACTCTTACCACCACTGAAAAACTCATTTTTCAATATCTACTCTGATTCTGAGGGTGACAACAAATGACACAGCACATCCCTCGACCAGTTACAGACATTACCATGGTTGATCTTATTGGGCAAGAACAGCTGATTTGGGAAGGATCAGTAAATCTCAGCAATGTGGAAAACTTTTATTCATCTCCCAAAGTCCCTAAATCTACCCTAGAGATTTGTCTTGATAAAAATGTATGTTATAGCTGGGCGCTGGTGGCTCACGCCTGTAATCCTAGCTACTCAGGAGGCTGAGATCTGAGGATCGCGGTTCAAAGCCAGCCCGGGCAGGAGAAACCGTGAGACTCCTATCTCCAATAAAACCACCAGAAAGCCGGAAGTGGCGCTGTGGCTCAAGTGGTAGAGCGCTCGCCTTGAGCTGAAGAGCTGAGGGACAGCGCCCAGGCCCAGAGTTCAAGCCCCACAGCTGACCAAAAAAAAAAAAAAATGTATGTTATAATCTCATGAAATAAACTTATACCAAAAGTATTTCTCTATAGACTGCTCAAATTTTTGACAGAAACCTAGAAGCAAGGAAGCTCTGGAGCCAAAAACCTTCCATGGTACGTGGGAGCAGGTAAATCAGGCCGAGCCCAGGTTCCCATGGTCCAACCACACCATGTCTACATTGAACACAGTCCTTGGAGAACATGATGAACTTTAAGCCCTACTGGTCTAGATAGTATCTATTGAACTTCATCAAAGCAAGATTTGTAATGATATAATTAAGTTAAACAGTTGCCTTCTCAACAGTCAGAATGAGTTTTAGCCAGCTATCTGGAGGAGAACACAGTAGCCAGGAGGTACAAGAAATCCTCTGTGCTTTCCACCAGACTCAAGAGCAATCCAAGGTATGTAACACCTTCCTATGCAGTCCACACTTGCCAAGAAGCAATGAAACCAGCACCATACCTGCAAAACGCAGAGGGGCATCTTTATCCAGGGCGATGAGGGGAGGATCAAGCAGCACCGTGTTGTCATTCTCGGTAACGATTCCATGATAGGTCGGTTCAAGCCATGGCTTGTGCTTGTTAACTGCGTAAGAAAAAAAAACACAGAATTGCTGTTTCAAACTCCACTACTTTGGAGATACATATGTAAACTGTTTAAGGCCTGCTGGGATTGGAACCCAGAGCCTGAGGAAGGCTAGGCATTCTTACTACCTAGCCACATCCCACAAACTATGAGTAAAATAAACAAGTCCTCATCAGTCTAGAAAAATGACATTCCTATTTTTGTGGTCACGTTAGATATCTAGACCCAAATGGGATAAAATTTTAAATTCTAGAGTAGACATTAGAAACTATCTAAATCTATAATGTAATAGAAAATAAGAAATAAGTTACCCTAGAAATAAAGAGAAAGAGGAGGGTTATAAATAAACTCAAACTACCTGTTTTCAGAAGCAGAAAGTTTACAAAGAAAAAATGGTTGCATCATTTTTTTTTTTTTTTTGGTCGGTCGTGGGGCTTGAACTCTGGGCCTGGGCGCTGTCCCTCAGCTCTTCAGCTCAAGGCGAGCGCTCTACCACTTGAGCTACAGTGCCACTTCCGGTTTTCTGGTGGTTTATTGGAGATAGGAGTCTCACGGTCTCTCCTGCCCGGGCTGGCTTTGAACCGCGATCCTCAGATCTCAGCCTCCTGAGTAGCTAGGATTACAGGCGTGAGCCACCAGCGCCCGGCTGGTTGCATCATTTTATTTACTACATTAACATTACAGGGCTGGAAGTGTGACTGGTAGAGTGCTTGACTAGCTTTTGTGAGGCCTCGGTTCAATCCCCAGCACTCTTCATTTTTTTTTTTTTTTTTGCAGGGGGAGGGGGGGTCTGGGCGCTGTCCCTGAGCTCTTTAGCTCAAGGCTAGCGCTCTACCACTTGAGCCACAGTGCCACTTCTGGCTTTGTCTGTTTATGTGGTACTGAGGAATCGAACCCAGGGCTTCATGCATACTAGGCAAGCACTCTACCGCTAAGCTACATTCCCAGCCCTCACATTCCTTTTCTTTTCACTTTATTAATGTTAACTCGCACCCTCTAACCCCAGGACCCGTATCAGCCATGCAACAACCCAATTAAACCATGTGAAAGATGAGAAGAAACAGGAAGACTTTATTTCCACCTGCTAAGTGAACTACATGTTTTGTTTTTTCCTGCAGGTGCAATCCAGAAGTATCTTCAGGGTGAGGGCTGTAGCTCAGTGACAAAGCGTCTGCATTATATACACAAAGGCTGAAGGTGTCCCTGCACCCCAAAACATCCTACCCTCCCCCCCAAAACCAACAGTATTGCCATGGGATATTAGTCATATGCTGTATTAATAATGTTTCAACAGGCCACATATGTGCCTTAGGTCGCTGGATGATATGATTATAAAGTCATTTGTGTAAGTCTGCTCTGATGTTCACAGCATCTGATGGAGCAGCAACTCAGAACCTGTCCCAGTCACTGGGTGACAGGATGTGATAACAGAAGAACAAGGTAGGAGCAAGCCTAGGCCTCACCTGCCTTTTCCAAGGAATCTAGCACACCACACCCAAACAATAGCAAATCCCTTTGCCTTCACTATCATCATAAATCCAGATACTGGGGAGCTATGTTTAATGGGCATAGAGTTTGCATTTGCAATATGATGAGTTCTGGTGGCTAGGGAATATGTTTAGCAGTATGAATTGTTAGCTCAAAAGCTGGGAAAGGTAGGAAATTTCAGAACTGTTTTTGTTACAATTTAAACAAAAATCCCAAAGCTGGTTTTCTTCTGGGATCAATCCCCAGCAAAAACAAAACACATACACACACAATGCCAGAAGCCATTTCTCATCATTCCATGCTCCTGGACTGTCACAGTAGCTCAGCAATAAACCTTCTGCTCTATTCTCTCTCCTCCACATGGCAGTGACCACGGAGGTTACTGAGGTTACTGAGTTACTGAGGTTTCCAGTAGCATTTGCTTACATGAATCTATCAATCATGTTTCACTGTACCAAAAAGGAAAGCCAGACCATTTAGTACATTTTTTTAAAAAGCAAAAAAAAAAAAAAAAAATCATACCACCAGACACTAATGGCTCCTGCCTGTTATCCTAGCTACAAGGGAGGATGAGATCGGAAGTAGACGTTCTAGGCTAGTCCTGGCAGGGAAGTCCATGAGACTCCATGTCAACAAAAGAAACGAGACATGATGGTATATGTTAGGTGCATCACAGGCCAGGCGTGTATCTAGACAAAACCAAATCTCAAAAAATAATCACTGAAAAAGCATGGCACCAGTCAATTTCAGCTACTTAGAAAGCTGAGATCTGAAGAATCAGTTTGAAACCAGTCCAAGCAGAAAAGTTCACCAGATTCCATCCACAAAATGACCAGGAAAGAACAGTGCTTCAAGTGGTAGAACATCATTCTAGCAAAGATGAGGCACTGACTCACATTTACACTACAGTATATATACATACATACATACACACATACATACATATATATATACTATATATACACACGTATATATATACTGTAGTGTATTATATATATGTACATGTATATGTACAGTGTATATATACATACATGCTACAGTATATACACTGTAGCATAAAAATATTTCTTATGGAAAAACATTCTTTGAAGCAGTGTTTAAGAAATGTGGCAAAGCCGGGCACCAGTGGCTCAACGCCTGTAATCCTAGCTACTCAGGAGGCTGAGATATGAAGACTCATCTCTCATAAACCACCAGAAAACCGGAAGTAGTGCTGTGGGTCAAGTGGTAGAGTGCTACTTTTGAGCTGAAGAGCTGAGCGATACCTCCCAGGCCCAGAGTTCAAGCTCCACAACCACCAAAAACAAAAAAACAAAAAAAAAGAAATGTGTCGTTGTCTTAGACTTCTGCACATCCTTTGCTGTCTGGCCTCACAGTAGGCCTCCTCTCTATCCCCTCCAGGCCATACACTGCATGGTCAACCTGTCAGTCTGGAAATTTCCACTGTACCCTGGGGAGACACTTTCCAGAGAACTGGGAAAGGCAAATACCATCTTAAATGTATCAAAATTGTTCTGACCTCTAGCCTCTCAGTCTTGGAAGCTCATGCTGGATCTTGTTCAAGATTTCTTCCTAAAAGGACCTCTTCCTACTGTCTTTCCTCCCTCTCATTTTTGGGCAATACTGGGGTTTGACCTCAAGGCCTTACACTTGCCAAGCTAGTACTCTACCTCTGCAGCCATACTGCTAACCCTGAGCTTCAACGGTTATTTTTAGGATAGGATCTCCCTTCATGGCCTTCATGCCCAGATGTGTGCCTGAGCGGCAATCTGTCTACTTTATTTTTTTTTTTTTGGGGGGGGGGGTAGGTCAGTCATGTGGCTCAACTCTTCTGGACCTTGGCGCTGTCCCTCAGCTCTTTAGTTCAAGGTAAGCCCTCTACCACTTGAGCCACAGCACTACTTCCAGATATCTGGTGGATTTTTGGAGATGAGTTTGTTTTTTGTTTTTTTTTTTTTTAATTTTTTATTTTGGGTCCGGTCGCGGGGCCTGAACTCTGGGCCTGGGCGCTGTCCCTCAGCTCTTCAGCTCAAGACTAGCGCTCTACCACTTGAGCCACAGCGCCACTTCCGGCTTTTTTATCTTTTGCCTATGTGGTACTGAGGAATCGAACCCAGGGCCTCAGGCATGCAAGGCAAGCGCTCTACTGCTGAGCCATCTTCCCAGCCTGCCTAGGCTAGTTTTGAACTGTGATCCTCAGATCTCAGCCTCCTGAGGAGCTAGGATTACAGGCGTGAACCACCAGCACCCAGCCCATTTTAAATTTTTCATCATCACCCCTCAATTACAGGTATGCAATACTGTGTCCTGTTTCTCTCTCTCTCTCTCTCTCTCTCTCTCTCTCTCTCTCTCTCTCTCTCTCTCTCTCTCTCTCTCTCTCTCTCTCTCTTTCTTTATTGTGGGGCCTGAACTCTGGATCTGGGCTCTGTCCCTCAGCTCTTCAGCTCAAGGCTAACACTCTACCACTTGACCCACAGCACCACTTCTGGCTTTTTCTGTTTATGTGGACTGAGGAATCGAACCCAGGGCCTCAGGCATGCAAGGCAAGCACTCTACCACTGAGCCACCTTCCCAGTCCCTCTTTTTTTTTTTTTTCTTGTTCTTTCTTTTTTTTTTTTTTTTTTGGTCAGTTGTGGGGCTTGAACTCTGGGCCTGGCCGCTATCCCTCAGCTCTTCAGCTCAAGGCAAGCACTCTAATACTTGAGCCACAGAGCCACTTCCAGTTTTCTGGTTGTTTATTGGAGATAGTCTCAAGGATCTTCCTGCCTGGGCTGGCTTTGAACCACGATCTTCAGATCTCAGCCCCCTGAGTGGCTAGGATTACAGGCATGAGCCACCAGGGCCCGGCTGTGTCCCGCTTTCTTGATTAAGAATCTCAAGGACTTTTTGCCTGGGCTAGCTCAAAACTCTCATTCTCCCAATCTCAGCTTAGAAGGACAGGCTCATGCCTGTACCTAGCTACTGATTTGAGAAGAGGTGTGCTAACTTTTCTGCTGGGGCTGGCCTCAAACCTCAATTCCCCCATCTTAGCTCTCCCTAATGGCTAAGATTACAAGCATGGGGCATGGCACCTGGCTCTTGTTCAGCTGCTCATCAGCATGCCCTCTCCCTCCCTCTTTCAGTGCAACATGAAGAGAGGTTAGGACCCTCAAGTCTGTGTGATGAACACTGCTTGGGTTCTCATATCAACCTCAGTTTCCTTATCTGTAAAAGAAGATAAGCCAGGGCTGGGAAGGTGGCTCAGTGGTAGAGCGCTTGCCTTGCATGCCAGAGGCCCTGGGTTCGATTCCTCAGCACCACATAAGCAAAACGAAAAAAGCCGAAAGTGGCGCTGTGGCTCAAGTGGTAGAGTGCTAGCCTTGAGCTGAAGAGCTGAGGGACAGCTCCCAGGCCCAGAGTTCAGGCTCCACAACCGGAAAAAAAAAAAACAAAAAAACAAAAAAAACAACAAAAAAAGAAGATAAGCCGGTGCTGGTGGCTCATGCCTGTCATCCTAGCTACTCAGGAGGCTGAGATCTGAGGACCAAGGTTCAAAGCCAGCCCGGGCAGGAAAGTCCATGAGACTCTTATCTCCAATAAACCACAAGAAAACCAGAAATGGTGCCGTGGCTCAAGTGGTAGAGCGCTCACCTTGAGCTGACAAGCAAAGGGACAGTGCCCAGGCCCAGAGTTCAAGCCCCATGACCAAAAAAAAAGAAAAAGAAAACCAAAGAAAAAAAGAAGACAGCACCGACCTGGCAGGCCATAAGAGGCACAGCACTCCCAACACTCAGGTGCTGGGCTGATAGAGCTCTCACCACCAGACTCCAAGGATCTCTGTTCCTAACTAATCCCAAGGAGCCAGCACTGTGTTAACCACTGAACTCTTTAGGATCTACTCAGCAACTGGATGCATATATAAGGAGCCAAGTCTGGTCTGTATTCCTCTAATGGGGAAGTTCGCTCTGGAGCTGGGCACTGGGATGGTTTGGGTTTTAGCCACTGTGGAGTGTGCTTCTGGCCAGTGCATGTTCCAAACAAGGAAAGTGGAAACGCCAGAGGCAATATGCAGAACGGGCCAGAAGAGACTGCTAGCTTGTCTAGAAAAGGATATGGTTGGATTATGGGAGGCCCAAGAAGAGATCAGCCACAGTTGCCCCAAGGACAGACCTTGAAAGGGTGCTGCTGGTGGCACTATTTTTGAAAGCCTAACAAGCAGCATTGGTATGGAATAGAGACAACTCTACCCTGTGAGGAGCAGGGCATCTCACCCAACTGCGGGCCCAGCAGCCTCCTCAGGCAGAGTGAGCAAGGTGCGATTAATAGGCTACTTTAATACACACACTCTCTCAAGATGCTGCTGGTTCTCATCTTTTAAAATTAAACAACAGAAGCTTTAGTTCTCAGACTGGAGGTTAAGTCTCAGCTCAGAGGGCCAGAATGTCAGCTCTGGTGAGCTCTCTCTTCTTTACTTGTACGTAACTGCCTTCTCATGCTAGCCTCCCAAGGCAGAAAGAGCCAATCTCTAGTTTCAAAACACAAACTATTTCCCTGATTTACCTTAATAGAAATATTTGGCTTTAATCTACTTTCATAGCTTAAGGTTTTATTAATAAAATTCCAAGTATAATAAGTATTAAAACTGCAGATTATTTCACTATGTGAAGCCATAAAACTCATGGCTTTAACTAAATGAATCCACTGCTTTGATTTAACCTGTAAGAAATATAAAAACGGGGCTGGGAAGGTGGCTCAGTGGTAGAGTGCTTGCCTTGCATGCCTGAGGCCCTGGGTTCGATTCCTCAGCACCACAGCAAAAAGAAAAAAGCCGGAAGTGGCGCTGTGGCTCAAGTGGTAGAGTGCTAGCCTTGAGCTGAACAGCTGAGGGACAGCTCCCAGGCCCAGAGTTCAGGCCCCACGACCGGACCCCCCCCCCCCAAAAAAAAAAGAAATATAAAAACACTGGGCAAAGCAAACTGAAGCAAACACAATGTGCAATTTGCCACCTTACTGGAATGGCTAAGGCTGGAAATGGTTAATGATTCCAGGGAGAAAATAACTTCATAGCTCTATTCTGCAATCTTAACCCATTCCCTAGTATTCTAAATTTATAATTCAAAGTTTCTAAATTGCTCCTTGAAGCAGACAGTAGAATGAAAGGGCTTGGCAAGTTCCAGATACTGAACTTTTCAATATTTAATGAATGATATTTTTAATATTTTATCACATTCAATTTGCATTATAAAACATTAATAGACATAAGTGACTGTTTCTGTAATCATTCCCCCTCCCCCCCAAATCACCAATATAAGAAACTACAGACCATAAGTCTAGGAATTTATCACCTGTGTTGCAAGTCTGTCCCAGATTCACCATCACATCCTTGGCCATTAAGAACAACTACATTTTATTTTTTATTTATTTTTTTTGGGGGGGGTCCGGTTGTGCGGCCTGAACGCTGGGCCTGGGCGCTGTCCCTCAGCTCTTCAGCTCAAAGCTAGCACTCTACCACCTGAGCCACAGTGCCACTTCCGGCTTTTTTCTTTTTGCTTATGTGGTGCTGAGGAATTGAACCCAGGACCTCATGCATGCAAGGCAAGCACTCTACCACTGAGCCACCTTCCCAGTCCCAAGAACAACTACATTTTAAATGATAAAACACTAATTCAAAAATAACGGATGAGGGGCTGGGAAGGTGGCTCAGTGGTAGAATGCTTGCCTTGCAAGCCTGAGGCCCTGGGTTCGATTCCTCAGCACCACATAAGCAAAAAGAAAAAAGCTGGAAGTGGCGTTGTGGCTCAGGTGGTAGAGCACTAGCCTTGAGCTGAAGAGCTGAGGGACAGTGCCCAGGCCCAGCGTTCAGGACCCACAACCGGACCCAAAAAAAAAACAAAAAAATAAACGGATGAGCAAAGCTGAAGTATAAGGTATACCTCGGGTACACAGTGGTATTACTTTAGAAAATGGTTGGTTTTCTGGTGCCTGTGGGAGATTTTTATCTTTAGAAATTGTCATTTTAAAAATCAAGACAGAAGCCGGGCACTGGTGGCTCACGCCTGTAATCCTAGCTACTCAGGAGGCTGAGATCTGAGGATCGCGGTTCAAAGCCAGCCCGGGCAGGAGAGACCGTGAGACTCCTATCTCCAATAAACCACCAGAAAAACCGGAAGTGGCGCTGTAGCTCAAGTGGTAGAGCGCTCGCCTTGAGCTGAAGAGCTGAGGGACAGCGCCCAGGCCTGGAGTTCAAGCTCCATGACCGACAAAAAAAAAAAAAAAAAAAATCAAGACAGACTGATGCCAGTGGCTTATGCCTGTAATCCTAGCTACTCATGAGGCTGAGATCTGAGGATAGAGGTTCAAAACCAGCTTGGGCAGGAAAGTCTGTGAAACTCTTATCTCTACCAAACTACCAAAAAAGCCAGAAGTGGAGCTGTGGCTCAAGTGGAGCTGTGGTGCAGGTGGCTCATACTTACAATCCTAGCTACTCAAGACACTGAGCTCTGAGGATCACTGAGATCTGTGGATCAAGGTTCAAAGTCATCCAGGGCAAGACAGTCCATGAGACTCTTATCTCCAACAAACTACTCTGAAAAAGCTAGAATTGGCACTGTGGCTCAAGTGGTAGAATGCTAGCCTTGAGTGCAGAAGAGGCTCAGAGACACAATGCAAGCTCTGAATTAAAGCCCCAGGGCTGGCAAAATGCACAAACACAAACAAAAACAAAACTTTTAACCCTGATCCACCAGAATAATTTGCAATTAGAGATACTGCCACCAGGTGGCAATAGATGCCTTTGCTTGCAGGTTCCAAATTACCCTAATTATTGGATTGACTTTATATATATAGTGGGGGGTGGGGAGGTGTTCACCAATCCTGGGGCTTGAACTCAGAGCCTAGGCACTGAGCTTTTTTGCTCAAGGTTACCATTCTACCACTTGAGCCACAGCTCCACTTCCAGCTTTTTAGTGTTTACTTGGATAAGAGTTTCACACTTTCATGCCCAGGCTGGCACCAAGCACCTGGCTCATGCTTTTTTTTTTTAATCCTATAGTTACTAAAGGAGTGTTAACAGGCCCTCTGTTAAGGCAATATTAACATAAATGTGTCTTAAGCTATGTTTAAATCCAGTGACTGATTGGGCCCTGGTGGCTCACACCTGTAATCCTATCTATTTAGGAGGCTAAAATCTGAGAATCTCAGTTTGAAGCCAGGACTGACACCCCCTACCCTGAAAAAAAAAAAAAAATCCAGTGAATCCAATTGAAGATGTCTTTTTCTGGAAGGAAGGAAGGAAGGAAGGAAGGAAGGAAGGAAGGAAGGAAGGAAGGAAGGAAGGAAGGAAGGAAGGAAGGAAGGAGGGAAGGAAAGAAGGAAGGAAAGAAGGAAGGAAAGAAGGAAGGAAAGAAGGCAGGCAGGCAGGCAGGCAGGCAGGCAAGCCAGGTGCCGGTGGCTCACACCTGTAATCCTAGTTACTCAGGAGGCTGAGATATGAGGATCTCAGTTCAAAGCCAGCCTGGGCAAGAAAGTCCATGAGATTCTTTTTTTTTTTTTTTTGATCCGGTCGTGGGGCCTGAACTCTGGGCTTGGGCGCTGTCCCTCAGCTCTTCAGCTCAAGGCTAGCATTCTACCACTTGAGCCACAACGCCACTTCCAGCTTTTTTCTTTTTTTGTTTATGTGGTGCTGAGGAATCGAACCCAGGGCCTCAGGCATGCAAGGCAAGTGCTCTGACACTGAGCCACCTTCCCAACCCCTGTCCATGAGATTCTTATCTCCAATTAACCACCAGAAAACAGGAAGTGGTACTGTGGCTCAAGTGGTACAGCACTTGTCTTGAGCTGAAGAGCTGAGGAACAGCACCCAGGCCCAGTGTTCAAGCCCCATGACTAACAAAAGAAAAAGAAAAAGGAATAGACAGGTGGTAGAGGTTGGATTGAAATGCCTGTAAGAGCCCCTAGGCTGAAGTCTCGGTTGCTAACCTGTGGCGCTTGCAGGAGGTATTTGGAGATGAGCCCTAGAGAAAGAAAGTTAGATCACTGTGGGTATGCCCTGAAAGGGGCTATTATGGCCTGGGCTTCTTCAGATCTCTTGCTTCCCTGCCTTCACGAGGTGAGCAGCTTTCACCGAGTGCCCCTGCCACGATGTACTGTGCCACCACAGGCCCAGAAACAATGAGCAAATCAACCATGGGGATCGAGAGCCAAAATAAACTTTCCTCTTTTATTTCTCTCAGGTTTTGTTGTTGTTGGTGGTGGTGGTCATGGGGCCTGAACTCTGGGCCTGGGTGCTGTCCCTCAGCTCTTCAGCTCAAGGCTAGTGCTCTACCACTTGAGCCACAGCACCACTTCTGGCCTTTTCTGCTTATGTGGTGCTGAGGAATCGAACCCAGGGCCTCATGCATGCAAGGCAAGTGCTCTACCACTGAGCCACCTTCCCAGCCCTCAGGTTGTTTTATTTTATAACAATGGGAAGCTAACAGAATATTCATACAGCTTCAAAATGAAACACAAATAAGTTCTTCTATAAGCATCACACCATCCCTGGTCCTAATCATCTTAATGGACAAGGCCCTTAACTTCTCAGTGTTTCCTAAATACCTCTGTAGGTAAGGAAGGCTCAGGAGCCTGAGAAAACAGACATGTCAACAGGCAGCACCATCCATAAATAGCCATGATTAAAATGGAAGAACAAATGGAGGGTGGTAGAGAACAAAGTGATAGAGCAATTCACGCAGGGTGTGGACCCCACCAGGGGGGAGCTGGCACATCACAGTCACACTGGGACCACCATGCCTACTCCATGCCAGAAGAGGAGCTACATCTTCCTCCCAGAGGCTTACAAATCACTGCTACTCAGAACTTTAGGGCCAGAAGCAGTCAGGAGGCTGCACCCAAAGTCCAAATGGAGGGGAAGTACAGTTCTGTAGGATGTAGGGTCAAACAAAAGTATAAGCAGACCTCTGAAAATGTCTTCAAAAGGACCATTGAAGTGTAACAATAATATCTGAAAATAGGCCACATAAAAGTACAGATGAGGCACAAAGGCCAAGAGTATATGGCTCATTCTGGAACAAGCAAGATCATGACAAATGTCTGGTTCTAAGACTGTACAAAGGGGTGACAGAACTTACCATTTAGGAAAATACTGTGAACACCCCTCTCCTATGCCACATTGATGTGATCTCTTAATTCTGCAGACAACAGCAGCTATTCAGTTTTAAACAGTGACAAAAAGAAAAGACAGGAACCTTAGAATCAGACAGAACATGGCTACTGTGCAAATTCTGCTTCTGCTTTACTCTGTGACTGAGTTCCCAACTTCTTACCCCTAAGCCCCAGGGGCTGTAGGCAAGTATGGGGTGGAGATTCAATCATTCATCCATTCATTCAGAAACCAGTACTAGGGCTTGTTCTCTATATCTCTTCTTGGCTTCCAGCTGGTGCTCTATCACTAAATCACGCCTCCACTTCTGATTTTTTTCTTTTTCTTTCTTTCTTTTTTTTTTTTTTTTTTTTTTTTTTTTTTTTGCTTGTTAATTGAAGACTAAAAGTCTCAGATTTGTCTGCCTGGGCTGGCTTTGAACCACCATTCTTAGATCTCAATCTCCTGAGCCGCAAGGATATACATGTGAGCCACCAGTGCCTGACTGGAGCAGATTATTTAACTGCCATAAACCTAGGTAATGACCAAAATACCAGGAATGAGCCAGGCACTGGTGGCTCAAACCTGTAATCCAAGCTACTCAGGAGGCTGGTTCAAAGTCAGAAAAGAAAGTCTATGAGATTTTTATCTCCAATTAACTACCAAAAATGCCAGAAGCAGAACTGTGACTCAAGGAGTAGATAGCTAGCCTTGAACAAAAAAAAGCTCAAGGACAGCATCTAGGCCCTGAGTTCAAGCCCAGAACTGGCACCAACTTTCTTGGGAAGCCTTGCTGTGAAGACTATGAATAAGACCCCAGGTGCCTATAACACAGCCAGCTATTCAACAAGCATCTCTTAATAAGTTCGTTGCAAGTAAGAGCTATGTTTTAGAAATAACTGTGAAGGGAGAAAGACCATGAGTTCCCACGATTATCTCCCAATTCCTATTTTCAAAACAAGTAACAGCACAGGAGAATCTCCAGGCTAAAGCCTACAGGGGTCTTACTTTATCCTCTTTACTCAGCAAAGGAAGAGAGAGAAACAGGATTTACAGTGACACTGCCAAGTATAAACAAAAATTTGGCACTTGTAACAAGAGGAAACTTTTCAATCAAGCAGTTTCACTTCAAGGGCAGGTGAACTTACATACAGAATACTTTTTCAGCTGAGAGTACTCTCAATGATAGGTTTGCTAGACAACGGATATTAACTACCCTGAGCTAATCCCTTTATTCAGTGGAACACTTCCGAAGGTCTGGATGGCATGGCACCTGATCTGAGAGGCAGTATGCATCCGACCCATAAGATCAGGTTTCTCTGCCTCACCATGACCACCTTTTGGGACAGTTCACTTCTGGTGTGAGGCCATCCCATGCCCTATGGGAGGCTTCACAGCACCTTTGGCTTCCAACCACTAGACACCTAGCACCTCTTCCCAGCAGGGCCCTCCAGCAGGGCCCTCCTCCAGCAAGGACAACCACAGTTGTCTCCCGACATTACCTATAATTTCCCTTGAGACTCACAGACCTGGATCCACATCATTAAGAAACTCCAATGTTTTCCACATTAAAATCACTGTTGCACTTTAAAACTGCCAACCTTGCCGAGTGCTGGTGGCTTATGCCTGTAATCTTAGCTACTTAGGAGGCTGAGATCTGAAGATTACAGTTTGAAACCAGCCCAGGCAGGAAAGTCTATGAGACTCTTCTTCCCAATTAAGTAACAAAAAAACTGGAAGCAGAGCTGTGGCTCCAGTGGTAGAGCACTAACCTTGAACTCAAAAGCTTAGGGATGGCACCAAGGCCCAGAGTTCAAGCTCCAGGACCAGTACTAACAAAAAAAGTCAACTTAATGTGTATTACATCAATGTGAAGGGTTTTTGTTTGTTTGTTTTTTGTTCGGTCGTGGGTCCTGAACCCTGGGCCTGGGGCGCTGTCCCTCACCTCTTCAGCTCAAGTTGAGTGCTCTACCACTTGAGCCACAGTGCCACTTCCAGCTTTTTCTGCTTATGTGTGGCTGAGGAATTGAACCCAGGGCCTCATACATGCAAGACAAGCACTCTACCACTGAGCCACCTTCCCAGCCCCTAATTTTTATAATTAAAAATATATATATATTCAAGGCTGAGAATGTAGAATGCTTGCCTAGCATGCATGAAGCCCTGGGTTCAATTCCTCAGTACCACATACACATAAAAAGCCACAAGTGGCACTGTGGCTCAAATGGTAGAGTGCTAGCCTTGAGCAAAAGAGGCTCGCTCAGGGACAATGCCCTGAGTTCAAGCCCCAGGATTGGCCAAAAAAAAAAAAAAAAAAATCAGTGTAAAAATCCTTAAATGACGTGAATAAGCACTGATGTTTTTAGTAAAAAGTGAAAATTTTCTTCTTGTATGTGTTCACCTTGCCCTTGACAAGCACCAGCACAGATGATCTATCACAGTACATGTGACAGTAGATGTTAAGCATCTCATTTTCTATGAGGTGAGGAAGTTTCAAGCAGGCCAGACCTAGATCCCGCATTCTGAACAACGGTCCACCCAGCCAGCCAGCTCACTGACCCTGGGAAGTAGCACAGGTCCCCCATGTCCATAAGGAGAGGCAGAAGATGAGATGAAGTGGAAGCCCTGCTTCTCCCTAAGCAATTTCATCCAGACATCAAAGGAAGGCGAGAGGAAGAAAGGAAGGGTCCCACGCAGCCTGACCTTGAGAGAAGACTGTTCCTTCCTTGGCCATCTCTTCAAGACCGAATAGAATGGCAGGGGTCAGAAAGTAGGAATCAGACAGAGCAAAAGAAACACCACAGGGGAACATGAGGAACAGCGAGGAGCTAAGACTTCAGTGTGCTGTGTGGGTCTCTACTGCACAGCTGATGGGAACCTGACTGAACAGACTTAAAGTCAAGATGACAAAGCTAAGGAGAAGAAAAGGACAGGCTGCTGCGGTTCTAACATGTTCCCCCCAAAAGTTCCTATGTTAGAAATCTGATCCCCACATGTACATATTGATGGAAGCTGGAAGTAGCACTTTAGAAGGAACGAGGGTGGGGTCCCCCTGTAGGCGTTAGTGGCTGTGTAAGAAAAAGCAGGCTTGCTCTGCTGCCCATGTCATGCCCTCCACCATGCACCAAGAAGGCCCTCACTGCCAGGCAGCAGTGGCTCACGCCTGTAGTCCTAGCTACTCAGGAGGTGAGATCTGAGATCATGGTTCAAAACCAGCCTGGGCAGGAAGAAAGCCCGTGAAGCTCTTCAAAACTACTCAAAAAAGCCAGAAGTGTCCTGTGGCTCAACTGGAAAAGTGCTGACCTTGAGCAAAAAAAGCAGCTCAGGGACAGCACCCAGACCCAGAGTTCAAGCCCCAGAACCAGCAAAAAAAAAAGTCCTCACCACATATTAGCACCTTGATGCCAAACTTTTCAGCTTCCATGTATGTCTGTGTTTACACGTGACTCAGTTTATACTGTTGTTACAGCAACTGGAATCAGACTAAGACAAAAGAATTTCTTCCTACCACCTCTCTTCTAGCAAGCCTTTCATCTAACAGTTTACCTACCTATCCTCCATTACGGAGTCCCAGATAGTCTTCTAGGTACTAAGGAAACACAGGTGAGTGAAACAGCTCTGGCCCTCATAGATCATGTTGTGTTATATGTTATGTTGAATTAAAATTCCAATTTGGGGCTGAGCTTTGCATGCCTTGGATTTGATTCCCAACATCCTACTCCTACCCTTCCACTGCTAAGAAAGATATCAACTTGAACCACATACTGTGAAATAATTCTTAGGAAGTAAAATCATACTTTCTTAGGTAAGTCTTCTAATTTTAGCATCTTCATCATTTTTAAGGGTATAGTTCAATGATATTAAGTACATTATTGTGGGATCATCACCATCTCCAGAACTCTTTTCATCTTGCAAAACCAAAATTCTGGGGCTGGGGTAATGGTTCAAGTCGTGGAGCACTTGAGGCTCTGAGTTCAAATGCTAGTACCACTCAAGAACAAAAAACCTGAAATTCTGTATCGATTAAGAATTTCTTATTCTTCCAACCCTTAGCAACTTTGTTCTTTTGATAGTATATTTTTGTTTAGTTTGGCTGGTTTAAAGTATGGGTCTTAATCTGAACCCAGACTGTTTTCAAATTTGCTATATATTACATAGCCCAGGCTAGCCTTCAACCTGTAATCCTCCTGCCTCAGACTCTTGATTGCTGGGATTACAGGCCCACATTCAACTTTCTGTCTCTATAAATCAGACTGCTTTGGGTACCTCATATAAATGGAATTATACTTTTACATATTTATCCTATTGTGACTGGGTTTATTTCATCAACACAGATTTATCATGTCAGAATGTTTTTCCTTTTGTTGTTGTGGTTGTTGGTCATGGGGCTTGAACTCTGGGCCTAGGTGCTATCCCTAAGCTCTTCAGCTCAAGGCAAGCACTCTACCACTTGAGCCACAGAGCCACTTCCAGTTTTCTGGTGGTTTATTGAAGGTAAGAGTTTCACAGACTTTCCTGCCCAGGCTGGCTTTGAACTGAGATCCTCAGCTCTCAGCCTCCTGAATAGCTAGGATTACAGGCATGAGCCACCGGCTCTGGTTTGAATTTCCTTTTTAAGCTGTATAATATTCCATTCTAATTATCCAGTCATTCATGGATAGGCACCAGATGTGTCAACCTTTTAGTGACTGTGAGTGATGCTGCTATGAATATGGGTATACAAATAGCTTCTCAAGACCCTACCCTGGCTTCAATTCTTTTGTATATTTACTCACCAAATCTGGAATTGCTGGATTAAATAGTAATTCTAACTTTAATTTTAATTTGCTTTATTTGCCTACTTTTTTTTTTTGGTGGGGGGGATAGGAAGGATGCATCATTCTTGAAGGTACTACAATGAGTATAATGGACAGAGACAATCCCATTCTATTTCTTTGATCCAAAAATCCACTTATTAATATACTGTTCTCGGATAGAGGACATAACAGATACTAAAGCAATAAGAACAGAAACCGTCCCTTATCTGATCTTAGCCAAAAGACAGAGAAGCTATATTTCTAGATTTTTAAGACAAAGTCTAATTATGTAGTCCAGGCTGACCTCAAATTCCTCTGCCTCTGTCTACCAAGTGTTGGATTATAGGCATGACTCACCATGTCCAGGCTTTTCAGTCTTAATTTTTTATGAACTGCCACACTGGTTCCCATAATGACTGAACCATTTTATATTCTCCCCAACAGGGTGCACAAGTGTTTCAGTGTCTTCACATCCCTAACAATACCCCTTTTGTTTTTGGTTATAGTCATCCTAATGGTGACCAAGTAAGTTTTATAACAAGTCATCCCATCATTTTATCACGTAATATAAAAATATTATGTAAAAAGTACAACAGATTCAAAAGTAGACAAAGTAAACTAAGAACGCCATGAACCCAACACTCAACCACTATAATATAGTCTCTTAGGCTCTACTTTTTTTTTTTTTAACGGTGGAGGTTTGAACCCAGGGCCTCAGGTATGACACTGGCTACATCTCAAACTCCCTAATTATTCTTTTTTTTTTTTTGGTTGGTTGCGGGGCTTGAACTCTGGGCTTGGGCGCTGTCCCTGTGCTCTTCAACTCAAGACTAGTGCTCTACCACTTGAGCCACAGTGCCACTTCTGGTTTTCTGGTGGTTAATTGGAGATAAAAGTCTCACGGACTTTCCTGCCTGGGCTGGCTTTGAACCACGATCCTCAGATCTTAGCCTCCTGAGTAGCTAGGATGACAGGCGTGAGCCACCGAAGCCTGGCTCTAATTATTCTTAAACAAATCCAAACATCACATAACTTTATCCCCTCAGTACTTCAACATACAGCTCTAGAGAGATTTTCTTTTTTGTTGGTCGTGGCATAACTAATTTTTTGAATCATGAAATGGTGGAATAAATCTTTTGTGTAATGATATAACACTTTTGAACAATATGGACTTTCATTTGTTAATATTTTGTTGACAACCCTTTTTAACAGCTTTTGTGAGTTGTTTTGTGTTTTGTTTTGTTTTTTTGGCCAGTCCTAAGGCTTGAACTCAGGACCTAGGCACTGTCCCTGAGCTTCTTTTGCTCAAGGCTAGCACTCTATCAC
Organism: Dipodomys merriami; assembly: GCF_024711535.1. NCBI lineage: Eukaryota > Metazoa > Chordata > Mammalia > Rodentia > Heteromyidae > Dipodomys > Dipodomys merriami. The sequence continues at coordinate 6,103,889 of NW_027204270.1, forward strand.
ATGAGCCACAGTGCCACTTTCAGCTTTCTCTGTTTATGTGGTACTGAAGAATTGAACTCAGGGTTTCATGCATACTAGGCAAGCACTCTATCACTAAGCCACATTCCCAGCCATAGTGAGTTTTTTTTGTCAATGTATTTTTGTCAATATATTTCATTCCTCTTGTTTTTATTTGAAAATTCTACTGGCTTAACTACATCCATCTAGCTTTATATGTTTTACATCAAACATGACACATATTTATGGAGTATAGACCAAGTGAATATCAGGTACTCACCATTGACTGATTTTCCAAAAAATTAACTACATTTCTAGGAAAGAGAGAGCAAAAGTAACCATGTTATTTCTGAAAAATAGGGTATGTTGATCACAAATATGCTTTTAAAAATTAAGATAAAAGCTGACACCAGTGATCACGTCTGTAATACCAGCTATTCAGAAAACTGAAATCGTAATTCGAGGCCAGCCCAGGCAGGAAAGTCTGTGAGACTATCGCCACTAAACTACCAAAAACAGCCAGAAGTGGAGCTGCAGCTCAATTGGTAGGGCACCAGCCTTGAGCAAAAGCAGCTTAGGGACTGCACCCAGGCCCTGAGTTCAAGTCCCAGAATCAGCACACACACACACAAAATGAATATAAAAAGAAGTCAAGGGCCGTTAGTATTTCTGCTATTAAAACAGGTTTCAATGTCACATCCCCAAACCTAAAACACAAATGCAGTAACAAAGTTCAGCGTTAAAGCATCAGGACCTCTTAAAGTCAAGTTCATGTAAACTTTTCTCTTGAAAAAAAAACTAAAAAAGCTACCAACATTGCCAGCCTCCACATGAAATGCAAGCACACGAAACTGTTTATGAGGCTTCTGATCCCTGCAAAAGCCAGGCCTGGTGGGAAAAAAAATTCTAAAATGTACAGTGAAAGCTACTAAGTGATCTAAGAAAATGACATCTTTATCTTGTTGCTGTTGTTTGTTTTTGTTTTTTTGTCGGTTGTGGGGCCTGAACTCTGGGCCTGGGCACTGTCCCTCAGCTCTTCAGCTCAAGGCTAGCACTCTACCACTTGCGCCACAGCGCCACTTCCGGCTTTTTCTGCTTATGTGGTGCTGAGGAATCGAACCCAGGGCCTCATGCATGCAAGACAAGCGCTCTACCACTGAGCCACCTTCCCAGCCCGGCATCTTTATCTTGTACCTCCGTGTACCTGAAAATCCAACTACAAAATAAGAAGAAAATAAATGCTCTAAAATTTGTATTTAATGAAAATGGCATGATCACCAGGTGCTAGTGGTTCACACCTGTAATCCCAGCTACTCAGGAGGCTGAGATCTGAGCATCATGGTTCAAAGCCAACTCGCCAACTCGGGCAGGAACATCTGTGAAATTCTCATCTCCAATTAACACCAGAAAGCCAGAAGTGGCGCTGTGGCTCAAGTAGTAGAGCGCTAACCTTGAGCTGAAGAGCACAGGGAAAGTGCCCAGCCCAGAGTTCAAGACCTACAACTAACAGGAAAAAAAAAAAGAAAAAAGAAAATGGCATTATGGTACTTTGGAAAATTAAATGTTACCTTTTATGAAAACCTAACGTAAGAGGTTAATGAAGAACAGCCCCTGTCTGTAAACTTTTTATTGTTGTTTGTGATGAAATTCAGAGCCTCCTTGAATTATCCCAGGAAAGAAACCAGGAAGAAATATAAATAAGAAAGGCCTGTAGCTGCACTTTTCAGAGGGTTTGACTAGTGGCATAGAAAGGTTGACAGTAACAAAGAAGTTCTTCTGAAGGAACTTAGCTTGAATAGGAGAAAAGACACGTGACATTCCTGTATCACTTCCCTGCTCAGCATGGCTGAGCATCTTGTTACACCAACACTATAAACACTCTCGTTTCACTGTCCTGAGAAAGATGAAAAGGCAGCTAGAAAGATGGGCAGGTAGGATGGATGAATGAGAAATGACAAAAGGTTTCTTGTTCTTGTTTTTGAGATGGGCAGGTAGGATGGATGAATGAGAAATGACAAAGGTTTCTTGGTCTTGTTTTTGAGATGGGGTCTCATTTTATTTCCCAGGCTGGTCTGAAACTCCTGGGCTGCAGTGATCCTCCTGGCTTGGCCACCTGGAATGACTGGGGCAACACGCAGCCAGCACCATAGCCAGCAAGGATTTCCTTCTCTGAACAGTGTCAGGTACCTCGTACAGAGGAAGCACATTCACCATCTAAAGCACTGCTCCTGAGCAGTCAGAATGGCTAGCATTTTATTCACTTTTATCAGGAAATATGCGAAAGGAGTCTCCAAGAAATACTTGTGTCTTTTAATGTTTACATTGTGCTAGGGATGCAGGTCAGTGACAGAGCAGTTTACACTGAAAGGGGCTATTCTTCAGTTCATTCTAATCACTCAGGTATCCATAAAAGGTTAACATTTAATTTTCTAAGGCACATTAATACAGTTTCCACAAACTTTTCCAAAAGCATGTAAGAGTGATAGTAAGCACAAACATTAATTTCTTTTCTAATCAATTTTTTCCTCAATAATAAGATTCGCCCAGGGGCTGGGAAGGTGGCTCAGTGGTAAGAGCACTTGCCTTGCATGCCTGAGGCCCTGGGTTCGATTCCCCAGCACCACATAAGCAAAAAGAAAAAAAAGCCAGAAGTGGGGCTGTGGCTCAAGTGGTAGAGCGCTAGCCTTGAGCTGAAGAGCTGAGGGACAGCGCCCAGGCCCAGAGTTCAGGCCCCATGACCGGACCCAAAAACAAAACAAAACTAAACAAAAAAATTTGCCCAATATAATTAGCAGGCACCAACACAGAATGCAATAAGCAAGAATGACGGTAATGTCTGTATCCCATATTTACTCTTCTCCTGGGCGTCACATACAACTATTGCGTGTGCTGAGGTCTATCTTTAATGTCACAAATGTGACATAGCAGCCACTGCAGCACAGAAGCCTTAAGTCCAACTATAGCAGTAAGATTTCTACTGGCAAAAGCTCTTGCCCAGACTAGGAGTGTCTGTTGCACAGTGGGCAGCACTTGCCTAGCACACTGCAGACTCTGGGTTCCATCTCTAGTACCAGAATAATGAAATAAAAACAAATAAAAAAGCTCTTGCACAGTCTCCTCAAAATCCCCAGACTTAATATTAAAAGGCAAAGCACCCAGGAAAGGTCATCCTTGAATGTTCAGGAACAAGATCTTACTAATAAATTCAGCTGTAGAAATGGAACCAAGTGAAGGTGCTCCTAGGGTCACAGAATTCCTTTGGGTCTTGGTAATCAATGCCCTACAGCTGTGCTGGTCCCCTGATCAGAGCACAGATCCACAGAGACACAGAAGCCACAGCCTTAGCTACAGTATCACTGGGAACAGAGTGATATGCAGACAGTGCTTGGTGTTTGACCAAGGTGGGTGAGCAGCAGAGTGAGAGTAGAATTCCTATAAAATTTTTCCAAGCTCTGCAGCCTCTGGCAGTGGCCACTGACATAAAGGAAGGTTGAGTAGTGGTATTTTGGGGTCACGTAATGAGGATGGGAGAGATGGAAAAACTGTCCCAGGTGTCTCTAAGGGGAATTAGCAGAGGTGGGAAACTAGAAAATGCTGACTACCTGTACCTCCTGGGCCGCCTCCCCCTTCTCCCACCCACCCCTATACCTCCCCCCCCCCACACATCCCTACCCCGAGGCTGAAGTAGCTGGCCTGACCCATGCTGAAAGGTTTGGACAGAACATTCTCTAGGAGTCTGTGACGCACTAACAGAATCACTGTGTCACAGAAGGCTCAGAAGCAGAGGCCATCGGGCGCTTATATAAGAGAAGTGATGTTTCTCAGAATTCCTGGGCCATTCTCACTTTTACTCTCTTAAATGCCTGGTGTGTTCTCCAAAACATTCCCTCTTGCTGGGGGTGGGGGTAGGGGTGGGGGTGGGGATTTGCTCTTTTTTTTTTTTTTGCCAGTCATGGGGCCTGAACTCTGGGTCTGGGCGCTGTCCCTCAGCTCTTCAGCTCAATGCTAGCATTCTACCACTGGAGCCACAGTGCCACTTCCGGCTTTTTCTGTTTATGTGGTGCTGAGGAATCGAACCCAGGGCCTCATGCTTGCAAGGCATGCACTCTACCGCTGAGCCACCTTCCCAGCCCTTGCTCTTCTTGATACCAGTCATTTCTTCAGCTATGGCTATGGGCTCCTTGCTTTTGCTTTAGCATGAGAGTCTGCCTTAAGCAAAATCATCTCATGTGTGAATTAAGCATCTGAATGATGAGGTAAACCATTTCCCACAGGCTGGGCAAAGCACATCTGTGCAAGTCACCTTCAGTGTCACCCACTGCCCTGCTGGTCATGCTGCTCCCAGGTGCCTAGAGGCAAGCCACAATTTCCATCATAGACTCCTCCTTTTATCAGTTAGTGCATGCTTCCAGATCCTCCTGACTACTTCCTTAGAGTCAAAGCAAAATTTAACCTGCTTAACTTTCTATTTTCTACTGTCTTGCTAACACTGGCCAGCTAGTCTCAGACACTAATTGAGTTGGGTGCTAATGATAATAGATTAAGCAAAGTACTGATATATACACATTCACTTACGAATAAACTCCTACAATACCAATCAGAAATCTAGTCAGTTAAGAAAGCACATGCTATAGGTATGTGCATCTTACCCTTCCACCTTCTTCCATGAGATGATACGGTATGAAAGGTACTTTCTATATGTGAGTTCTATGATGTTAGAATTCTTAGCCTCAGAACTGTAAGAAATAAAGCTATATTCTTCAAAAAAAAAGAAAGAAAGAAAACACATGCTAGCCAGGCACTGGTGGCTTATGCCTGTAATCCTTATTACTCAGGAGGTTGATATCTGAGGATCTCAGTTCAAAGCCAATCCAGGCAGGAAAATCTGTGAGACTCCTCTCCAACTAACCACCAGAAAACTGGAAGTGGTGCTGTGGCTCAAGTGATAGAGTAGTAGTCTTGAGCTGAAGAGCTCAGGGACAGCGCCCAGGCCAAGAGTTCAAGCCCCATGACCAACAAAAAAAAAAAAAAGAAAGAAAGAAAGCACAAGCCATGATTTCCTTAAACTTACAATTTTTCAATGTTATCAGAAAATACAGGCCTGGATTGACCTTTTTTTTCCCTCTTTGTCATTAACACGTTTGTCTTAAATTTAAATTATAACATAATAGCCTAGTAGTAATTCCAAGTCTCATATGAAAAGTTTTGTCTCCTGACCTTCATATACAATGGAAAACTTTATCAAAAATAGTTCAAAAAAGGCTACATGGTATTTAAGACCTGCTGACATTGATTATTTTTACTAACTGCTTACTCAAAGAGCCATCATAACCATGATTGCCTGATACACATTTATAAAAGTGAGTCAGAAAATTAGGATTCTGACCCTCTTTTTTTTTCTCTTTTGTTATTTATGTTCCTACAATACTAAGGTTATCAAGATTAATGCTATAAAAGAAATGTAAGATTTTTATGACAAAAACAGAAAATGAAATCACTCAATCATACTTTACCACTGAGTCTTTCAGGAAGCACATTTATTTTTATAAGACAGAGCAGAATCTACATGACAGTGAGAGAATTAGAATCTAAGATTGCGAAGAACATGAAGCAAAGAGAAAAAGATGCACTTTGCTAAGTTATTTTGGGTGTTCCAAATGCCAGGACACCAAGAAAGCCTATAGATAGCACTGCCAACCTACACTACAGTTCACCCTCAAGGAACGTGTGAAGCACACAGACTTGAATTTGCAAAATGAGAAGGAGATGGACATGCAATACATTTGACAAAGAGTAGTGAAGGTCTAGGTTGGTTTTTGTGCCTCTGGAGAAGGTCAGGAAATGGCAAGAGCCAGTGACATGATTCACATGATGAGTTATCCAAACACTTTTGCTTCTATTGGGAGAGTCAAGGGAGAGCAAGACAAACAACGTCAGCTATAATTTACTTAGTCCCAAGCATACACTTCACTCACACAACTCATTTGTGTCTCCGGACAGGGTCTTCCCTGTGGCAGGCATTTGACAAGGCATCTTCTCATGTGCTGTGACAGGATAGTACGAGAGAAACTGGACAAAGAAAGGGGTTGTTACCACCTTAAAAGGACTGAACAATCTGAGCCCCAGAGGCTCATGCCTGTAATCCTAGCTACTCGGGGAGGCAAAGATCTGAAAGACTCCAATTCTAGCCAGAAAAGTCTGAGACATTCCCCGACCCCCCCCCCCCCCATACACACACACCCAGCTTCAAAATAACGAGCAAGAACAAGGATGGAGGCATGGCTCAAATGCTGTAATACCTGCTGAGCAAGCAGGCCAAGTAAGCAGGAGGCTCCATGTTCAACCCCTGGTAACAATGAACAATAACCCCCTAGAAACCAGGAACAGTCTGGCCACCTTTCAATGGCTTCATACTTGCTTGGCTCTCTTCAACCATTATGTCAAACAAGAATGACGTCAAGCCAGAATGAACAGATGGAATGTGGAATGAGGATGTGAAATTAATCAACAAAATCAAGTGGAGGGCCAAAGGCAGTAAGAGGAAATGTACTGAAGAAAATGGAAAGGCTTTCATTGAACAAAACAGCAGTTTAGAGATAAAAAGTGTTGTTACATACACATGAGTGTGTGACTTGGATAAAGAAAAGCCAGCCTGACAAGCTGAGAAGATCGGGTGAGGGAGGCCTACCCTCCAGTGCTGCTCTTGTGGGACAACTTCTGCTAACCCCTCAGCCCTTCCTACACATGGAGGAATCGTTCTGGAGGCTGCTGGAGATCTTAGAAACAAAGCCACATGAAGAACAGCTCAAGGTCAGAGGAAGGCTAGCTTGGAAATGGGAAAAGCTCTGGGAGGGAAGAGTACAACAAGTTAACTCACTTTGCTGATAGGAATGTAAAATGTTTCTGGGGGCCGGCTCCTGGGTTCCTCAATAAACTAAACAGACTAAACATATAAGTAATTTCAATCTTAGGAATATACCAAAAAGAAGTGAAAACAAGGGGCTGGGAAGGTGGGTCAGTGGTAGAGTGCTTGCCTTGCATGCAGGAGGCCCTGGTTCAATTCCTCAGCACCACATAAGCAGAAAAAGCCGGAAGTGGCGCTGTGGGCTCAAATGGTAGAGCGCATGCCTTGAGCTGAAAAGCTGAGGGACAGCACCCAGGCCCAGAGTTCAGGCCCCAGGACCGGCAAAAAAAAAAAAAAAAAAGAAGTGGAAACAAGTAGTTTAGACAAATATTTATATAAGAATATTCACGGGGCTAGGAAGGTGGCTCAGTGGTGGAGCGCTTGCCTTGCATGCATGAGGCCCTGGGTTCGAATCCTCAGCACCACATAAGCAGGAAAAAAAAGCCGGAAGTGGCGCTGTGGCTCAAGTGGTAGAGCGCTAGACTTGAGCTGAAGAGCTAAGGGACAGCACCCAGGCCCAGAGTTCAGGCCCCACAACTGGACCCCCACCAAAAAAAAAAAAAAAAAAAAAGAATGTTCACTATTCAAAATGCCAGTAAATGAAACTGAGCAACAGTAGAGGTAAGTGGAAAAATAATATGTGGTAGAGCCATTCAGTGGAACCACAAAAAGAATGAAGTACTGACAGCTACAGCATAGGGAACCTTGAAAACATGCTAAGCCACTCAGGAGGCTGAAATGTGAGGACCAAAGCCAGTCTGGGCAAGAAAGTCTGTGAGACTTTTATCTCCAAATAACCACCAAAAAACCCAAACTGGTGCTGCGCCTCAAAGTGATAGAGCAACTAGCCTTGAGTCAAAGAGCCCAGGGACAGCACCCAGACCCTGAGTTCAAGCTCCATAACCAAAAAATAAAAAAAATAAAAAAACTGACAAGCATCTAGTCAGGCTAAGAAAAAGAAAGATTACACAAATTACTAGTATCAGAAACAAAGGAGAAGGGGAGTAATGGAAGGGATGACACGAATCAAGATACACTGTACACATAAACTGATATGCAGAATTGAAACCCCCTTTACAACTATTTAAAGATAATAGTTTTTTCTTTTTTCTTTTTTTTTTTTTTTGGGGGGGGTCCAGTCGTGGGGCCTGAACTCTGGGCCTGGGCACTGTCCCTCAGCTCTTCAGCTCAAGGCTAGCGCTCTACCACTTGAGCCACAGCGCCACTTCTGGCTTTTTTCTTTTTGCTTATGTGGTGCTGAGGAATCGAACCCAGGGCCTCAGGCATGCAAGGCAAGCGCTCTACCACTGAGCCACCTTCCCAACCCCCCAAGATAATAGTTTTTTGAACATGGGTTTCTGTTTGTTCTTGGTGGTAGTGCTGTTTGGTTTTGCTTTTGAGGGGGAGGGCGCCAAAAGGGAAGGAGGAAGGGTGAACAAACGTGATCACACCATTCAGTAGACTGTGGAAAATGAACCATGTAACTTGTGGGCAGGGATAGGAGGAGGAAACTGAGGGAAAACAAAAGAAGGGGTGACATTGACTGAAAAAAGAAATTACCCTGGTACTCATTACCAGACTTGTAGAATGCTAACACCTCTGTACAAGATCTTAATAACAACAATAAAATATAATATTTTTTAAAAAGAAAGAAAAGAAGTGGAGCTGTGGCTCAAGTGGTAGCTTACTAGCCTTGAGCATAAATGCTGAGGGACAACACCCAGGCTCTGAGTTCAAGCCCCAGGACCAGCAAAAAGAAGAACAAAGTACTTAATTCTTCTGACAATCCTATGACCTATGTATTATGATTATTATCCTCATCTTACAGATGAAGAAACTGAGGCACCATGGGATTAAATAACCTATCCAAGATTACAGAGCTAGGATTGGGATCCCAACGGTTCAGCTCCAAAGTCTTTGCTCTTACCGTCCTACGGGGCTCCTAAAGAGCCAAAATTTCTTAGGCAGAACTACCACAAGGAAGGATGCTCTGACAATGAAGTCTGCCCCTGAAATGAGTGTGCTTCCTGATGACAAGGGGCCCACGAGGGGCTGCCAAACTGGTTTCCTTCACACTAGAGAGAAATGTCACATCAAATTGTGTAGAGCTTCATGTGCAAATTTCTGTGATGTTTACACAGCAAAGTGCTGTGATTTTACTACTAAGATATACTATTTATCCAGAATTTTTGGGGGGTGCTCAGGATTAAACCCAACTCATGCTAAGAATGTACTCTACCACTGAGCTATACCCCAGATTCACCTAGAATTTCTTAAAACTTCACTCTGATTTTATAGCCAACGTTTCTAGTTCAATTCTACATGTAAGGTACATTATCAAGTCTTCCAAATTTTTGCTCTCTGAATATTCTTTTTTTTTTTTTTTTTTTTTTGGTCCGGTCGTGGGGCCTGAACTGTGGGCCTGGGCGCTGTCCCTCAGCTCTTCAGCTCAAGACTAGCGCTCTACCACTTGAGCCACAGCGCCACTTCCCGCTTTTTTCTTTTTTGCTTATGTGGTGCTGAGGAATCGAACCCAGGGCCTCATGCATGCAAGGCAAGCACTCTACCATTGAGCCACCTTCCCAGCCCCTCTCTGAATACTCTTTATTACAAAACAAACAAACAAAAAAAACCACAGGGTTAAACTCCAGACTGGATTCACTGTTCATGTCTGCTTTTCATGGCACAGAAAAATATCACACTGACAATGGTAACAATCTCTCTTGTCTCCTCTTCAGTGAAATGAGCTGAGCTACATGATTTACAAAGTCCCTTCCATTTCTAGAACTCTAGCCATATAACTCAGAAGCTGAGGTTTTTAGATAAATTAGCAGATTTTTTTTTTAAGCTTAAGGTTGTTAAAAGTACTTAACATCCTAATGCAATAGCATACAAGTAACCAGAGCCTATTTAAGTGAGAAGGCAAATTGCCAGGTTTCAAAGTAAAGGACTCCCTCACACATAAAAGGGTAGAGAGGATTAGATGGCCTCTCAAGGGGAAACTGGATTTGTGGAATGTAGTCTAGGCAAGGACATCAAGGATAAGGCCAAAGCAAGCAAACAAACAAACTGCCCTAGAACAGCAGTTCGCAACCTTTCCCACCGGGCACCCTGTGCAGGCTCCCACCAGGCCTAAGTGTTCCTGGGGAAAGCAACCCCAACTGACTTCACAGGAAAATAATAAAGCAAACAGCAGCACGAACTCTGCTTATTGGATTAGTTGAAAAGTGTTTGACAATGAAAGCAACCATTTAAAGATCTTTAAAAGGCCACTCTGGGAAAATAAACAGAAAAAGTAATTTTTTAGTTAACAAGTAAGCCTTAAAAATGAAAAAGAAAGCTGGTAAGGCAGTGATGGCTTATACCTGTAATCATAACTAGTCAGAGACTGAGATTTGAGGATCCAGGTTTAAAGCCAAGGAGGCCAGAAAAATCCCTGGGATTCTTATCTCTAATTAACCACCAAAAAGCCAGAAGCAGAGCTGTGGTTCAAGTGGTAGAACACTAGCCTTGGGCACAAAAGCTCAGGGATGGCACCTAGGCCCTGAATTCAAGACCCAGGACTAGCATTGGTGGCTCATGCCTCTAATTCTAGCGACTCAAGAGGCTAGGAAGCAGGCCATCCGTGGCTCACGCCTGTAATCCTAACCACTCAGGAGGCTGAGATCTGGTTCGAAGCCAACCCAGGCAGAAAAGACCCCATGAAACTTTTTTTTTTGGTCAGTCGTGGGGCCTGAACTCTGGGCTGGGCACTGTCCTCAAGCTCTTAAGGTCAAGGTGAGTGCTCTACCACTTGAACCACAGGGTCACTTCTGGTTTCTGAGTGGTTCATTGGAGATAAACATCTCATGGTCTTTTCCTGCCTGATCTGGCTTTGAACCTGGATCCTCAGATTTCAGCCTCCTGAGTAGCTAGGATTACAGGCATGAGCCACTGGCACCCAGCACTATGAAACTCTTATCTCTAATTAACCACTCAAAAACCAGAAGTGGCATTGTGGTTCAAGTGGTAGAGCACAAGCCTTGAGCACAAAGAAGTTTAGGGTCAGTGTCCAGGCCCTGAGTTCAAGCGCGCACGCGCGCACACACGCACACACACACACACACACACACACACACACACACATGCACGCACACACACATACACACACACATACACACCACAAAGTGGCTAGGATCTGAAGGACTGCAGTCCACACACCACAAAGAGGCTAGGATCTGAAGGACTGCAGTCCAAGGCCAATTCAGCAGGTAGTTTACTGGATTCCATGTTTAAAATAAGCAGCAAAATGCAAGGCTAGTGGCATGGCTCAAGCAGTAGAGTACCAGTCAAGCAAGCAAGAGTACTTCCAAAACACAGCATAAAAGTAAAAGAAAACCACAGTCATCAAGTACAGGCACACCAGACTCTGATTAAACATGCTCTTACTGGACCAAGGGCAGCATGTGCTGAGAGTCCCAGGCCAGATTTGAGGACCATAACTTGGGCCCCTTTCCCACCCAAGAGAGCAATAAACTATAAACAAGGAAGGAGCATAATTACAGGAAGAAATGAATTGACTCTTATTTCCTTTCTGTACATCATTTGCAAGCTTTGCTTTGCAACCTCACCCATTATTTAGAAGTAAATTACAGATGACTTATCCCCAGATGTACGGAGTAAGATCCGGGGACCCCGGGGGGGTACCGATGGCCCTCCCAAAGAGCCTACAAAAACCTGACTTTTCCAACTATGTATCTTGCCAGGCTGAATTTTCTTCATCTACTTCCACCAAAGAGACAACAACAAATTAAAGCATCTGGCTGATGTCAAGCTGGACATCAAAGAGATTAGCAAGAAAGTCAATCTTCTAACTAAATTATTAGTTTTCTCAGTTCTGGCAAAAAAAACAAAGAGCTTTGTGTGTGCTAGGCAAGTGTCTGCTCTACCACTGAGCTACATTCTCTGTTGTAGAAAACCTGGTTGATTTTCCTTTTTTTTTTTTTTTTGGTCAGTCATGGAGCTTGAACTCTGGCCTAAGCACTGTCCCTCAGTACTTCGGCTCAAGGCAAGCACACTACTACTTCAGCCACAGCGCCACTTCCAGTTTTCTGGTGATTAATTGGAGATAAGAGTCTCATGGGGGCTGGGAAGGTGGCTCAGTGGTAAGAGCACTTGCCTTGCATGCCTGAGGCCCTGGGTTCGATTCCCACCACCACATAAGCAAAAAAAGAAAAAAGCCAGAAGTGGCGCTGTGGCTCAAGTGGTAGAGCGCTAGCCTTGAGCTGAAGAGCTGAGGGACAGTGCTCAGGCCCAGAGTTCAGGCCCCACGACTGGACCCAAAAACAAACAAACAAACAAACAAACAAAAAAGAGTCTCATGGATTTTTCTGCTTAGGCTAGCTTTGAATAGTGATCCTCATATCTCAGCCCAAGTAGCTAGGATTACAGGCCAGGTATGAGCCACAGCGCCCAGCTAAAGTCTTCAAGTTTTGACCATAGGGTAATAAGACCAAACAATGTAGGAACCTTAAGGGTTGGTTTCTCAAAAGGATCACCTTACACACTATAGGGATACAAATGTTTTGTTGATTCAGGTCTGGATACATTGCCCAAGCTAGTTTAAAACTCCTAGGCTCAAGTGATCCTCCAGCTTTACCTCTGTAGTGCTAGGACTTGCACACAATGTAGATCTGTACAAATGTTTGTTGAATGAGTGACATTAGAAAACGCTATAAAAAGCCAGGCACTGGTGGCTCATGCCTGTAATCTAGCTACTTAGAAGGCTGAGATCTGAGGGTCGTGCAGTTCAAAGTTAGCCCAGGCAGGAAAGTCTATGAGACTCTTATTTCCAATTAACCACCAGAAAACTGGAAGTGGTGCTGTGGCTCAAGTAGTAGAGTGCTAGCTTTGAGCTGAAGAGCAGAAGGACAGTGCCCAAGCCCAGATTTCAAGCCACACCACTGACAAGAAAGAAAGAAAGAAAGAAAGAAAGAAAGAAAGAAAGAAAGAAAGAAAGAAAGAAAGAAAGAAAGAAAGAAAGAAGCAAAGAAAGAAAGAAAGAAAGAAGCAAAGAAAGAAAGAAAGAAAGAAGCAAAGAAAGAAGCAAAGAAAGAAAGAAAGAAAGAAGCAAAGAAAGAAGCAAAGAAAGAAAGAAAGAAAGAAAGAAAGAAAGAAAGAAAGAAAGAAAGAAAGAAAGAAAGAAAGAAAGAAAGAAAGAAAGAGAAAGAAAGCACTATAAAATATTCTATTGGGGCTGGGAAGGAGGCTCAGTGGTAGAGTGCTTGCCTTGCATGCACAACATAAGCAAAAAAAGCGAGAAGTGTAGGGCGTTAGCCTTGAGCTGAAGGACAGTGCCCAGGCCCAGAGTTCAGGCTCCACGACCAACAAAAATAAAATAAAATAAAAATTCTATAATATGGGGGTTGGAAAGGTGGCTCAGTGGTAGAGTGCTTGCTTTGCATGCATGAGGCCCTGGGTTCGAATCCTCAGCACCACATAAGCAGGAAAAAAAGCCAGAAGTGGTGCTGTGACTCAAGTGGTAGAGCGCTAGTCTTGAGCTAAAGAGCTGAGGGACAGCACCCAGGCCCAGAATTCAGGCCCCACGACTGGACCCAAAAAAAAAAAAATTCTATTATATGATCACATTTTGTTTAAAACTTTACCTAAAAAAGGGAAACAAACTTTGCTAGGATTTGTATGGAAATGTTAACACTCATGATTTCAAGAAGGTCTTTTAACTTTTTCCCTGTTTCTACTAACTGCATTCTCTTGTCCTACTGGAAGGGGGTTGGAGAACCCTGGGGCCTTGGGATTCTCCAGGAAAAGAGTCCAGAGGCAAAATGACTGAGTAAATTTTATTATACTCCTGGTTTGGCAATTCACCAGCACTTAGTAGTACACTAAAGATTCTAAAAGCAGGGTGCCAGTGGCTCATGCCTGTAATCCTAGCTCCTAAGGAGGCTGAGATCTGAGGATCATGGTTCACAGCCAGCTTGGGCAAGAAAGTGTATGAGACTCTTATCTCCAATAAACTACTCAGAAAAAGCCAGAAGTGGCACTGTGGCTCAAAGTGGTAGAGTGCTAGCCTTGAGCAAAAAGATGCTCAGGGATAGCACTTGGGCCCTGAGTTCAAGCCCCAGGACTGACACACACACACACACACACAAAAAGGCCTCTGAAAGGCCCTGCAGCAAGGAAACTTGTTTAACCATCAACCAAGAGACTGATACCTGACCACATGGAGGGAATACTACCAACAACCTGTTAGCTCACAGAATAATCTCAAGAGGAAGCTGAGGCTGGGAAGGTGGTTCAGTGGTAGAATGCTTGCCTTGCATGCATGAGGCTCTGGGTTCAATTCCTCAGTACCACATAAGCAGAAAAAGCCGGAAGTGGTGCTGTGGCTCAAGCGGTAGAATGCTAGCCGTGAGCTGAAGAGCTGAAGGACAGCGCTCAGAGGCCCAGAGTTCAGGCCACACGACCCAAAAAAAAAAAAAAAAAAAAGCCAGGTGAGCGCTCACACCTATAATCCTAGCTATTCAGAAGGCTGAGACCTGAGGATTATGGTTCAAAGCCAGCCTGGGCAGGAAAATCCATGAAAGTCTTCTCTTCTCTCCAATAAACCACCAGAAAACCAGAAGTGACACTGTGGCTCAAGTGGTAGCACTAGCCTTGAGCTGAAGAGCTGAGGGACAATGCCTCCACCCAAAGTTCTAAAAGATATACGTTGAAATAGGCAGAGAGGGGCTGGGAATGTGGCTTTTTGGTACAATGTTTACCTAGCATGCATGAAGCTCTGGGTTCGATTCCTTAGTATCACATAAACAAAAAAAGCCAGAAGTGGCACTGTGGCTCAAGTGGTAGAGTGCTAGCTTGAGCAAAAGAAGCTCAAGGACGGCATCCAGGCCCTGAAATCAAGCCCCAAGACTGGCAAACAAAAATTTAAAAAAAAAAAAAAAAAAAAAAAAAGGCAGGGAGCCAATAGGATGATACCCAGAATAGAAACTATTGCGCCCAGAAGAGGCCAAAACCAGGAAAGCCATTCCAGGAGTCCCCAGTTATGACTGTATTTTAATTTGCCCAACTCTTTTCTCAACAGCTCCAACTGGTTCTGAATATTCTGAGAATTGTCAGTTATATTAAAGCAGCACAATCCTTCAAATTGTTCACATCCTAAATGATTTCTTTTTTTTTTTTTTTTTTTTTTTTTTTGGGTCCAGTTGTGTGGCCTGAACTCTGGGCCTGGGCGCTGTCCCTCAGCTCTTCAGCTCAAGGCTAGCGCTCTACCACTTGAGCCACAGTGCCACTTCCGGCTTTTTGCTTATGCGGTGCTGAGGAATCGAACCCAGGGCCTCATGCATGCAAGGCAAGCACTCTACCACTGGGCCACCTTCCCAGCCCCTAAATGATTTCTTAACAGCAGCTTGATTTTGTAAAATTCCTATTCTTAACTCCTTCATTTCCTTATTTATTTCCTCCAAAATTACAGCCATGACATTTGTCACCTTGTTGAAAACACAAGCCAGCATGCTGAGTTTCCTTCTGAACACTTACTACAAATACAGGGACAGGCAGAACAAAAGCTGCGGCCACAGCTATATTGGCAGTATTTAACGGCACAAGGCTGACATCACAATTTTGGGGAAGATCACATTTTATGTGTCCCTTATTTTGATGGGTCAAATTACTAAGTAAGAGAGGCACACTTTCCCGATGTAACAGAGTCCCAAATAATCTTTCTTTAGAGCACAATACGCCTTTCCTCCACAAAAGAAAGACCAGACAATGCCAAGTCTTTTTCCTTTAGGCAAACAGTTTTGTCACGGAGGAACAGTTACTAAGGTCATCTACCCACACATAATTACAATGGATGACTCCTAGTAAAGGACGGGCTCAAGTCCAAACAATAAGTGGGAGTGGCCAGGCACAGTGGTGCACACCTGTGATTCTATTTATTTATTTATTTATTTTGGATCAGGTCTTAGGGCCTGAACTCTGGGCCTGGGCACTGTCCCTCAGCTCTTCAGCTCAAGGCTAGCGCTCTACCACTTGAGCCACAGCGCCACTTCCGGCTTTTTTTTCTTTTTGCTTATGTGGTGCTGAGGTATCAAACCCAGAGCCTCATGCATGCAAGGCAAGCTCTCTACCACTGAGCCACCTTCCCAGCCCACACCTGTGATTCTAAAGAGCAGGAGGTTCCAGGCCGTCCTGGAGACTTTTTCTCAAAATCAGAGGAGAAGAGTAAGGTATATAAATACACTTTTCACTCTTACTTTAGTAGAACACCTCAGCAAAAAAGTGACAGTTTTAAATAACACTTCTTTGTTTTTTGTTTGGTCAGTCGTGGGGCCTGAACTGTGGGTCTGGGCACTGTCCCTTAGCTCTTCAGCTCAAGGCTAGCGCTCTACCACTCAAGCCACAGCTTCACTTCTGGCCTCATGAATGCAAGGCAAGCACTCTACCTCTGAGCCACCTTCCCAGCCCCACAATTTAACACTTCTTATACTAAATTCTTTAATGAAAATATTCAGTTCACGTGACCAGTCATTCCTTTACATAATGCGTTTAGTAAGTATTCTCTGAAAGAGACAGCAATGGGGGCACAGGCCTGTACTCTGAGAAAGCTGAAGGAGAAAGATCGCAAATTGGAGGCCAGTCTGGGCTAGCCCCAAGATTTATTTTCTACTTAAGGCTTTGAAGGTTAAAAAGATATATATTAGCTGGGCGCTGGTGGCTCAAGCCTGTAATCCTAGCTACTCAGTAGGCTGACAGGAAAATCACAGTTCAAAGCCAGCCTAGGCAGGAAGTCTGTGAGACTTTTATCTCCAATTAACCACCAGAAAACCGGAAGTGGTACTGTAGCTCAAGTGGTAGAGTGGTAGTCTTTAGCTGAAGAGCTCAGGGATAGCCCGGGCCCAGAGTTCAAGCCCCACAACTGACTAAATAAATAAATAAATAAATAAATAAAATGCATATTAGTTACTCCTAAACTAGAAGAAGGCTCTCGTACACTTCAATATAAACTTTTTAAACCTGTTCCAAGTAAAAATGCTGTGAACACAGGCAGATACTGATTTTTTTTTCTTTTTTTTATTGTCAAGGTGATTACAGAGGGGTTACAGTTACGTAAGTAAGGTAGTAAGTACATTTCTTGTCAAACTTGTCACATACTGATATTAAAAAGAAAAAAAAAAAAAAAAGCAACCTCCAAAGTAGGATTGGATCTTGCCAACCTGGGGCTTTTATTCCAGACAAGGTGGTCAAGGCATCCTGCCAGCCACACCGCATTAATGCCTGAGGGCTCACACACGGACTGCAATCCTGGTCCAAAGGAAGTAAGGAGAAAATCAAATTCAAATGAGTGCATTTTGCCTATTTCTTTCAAATGTTTGAAATAAATGGAAGAAAAAAGTTCCAAGAATTTTCGTTTCTGTTATCCTTGCCACTAATTCTACCAGTAATAGGTAACGGCGATTAATTCATGAAGGTATTTTGTTTTTATTATGATCCTCAAGTAGTTGTACCAAGGGGTTTCCATTCAACATGTCAAATTATGAGTATGATACATATTCATGAAGGTATTTTCAAGTTAAACATAACCTGCTTTCAATCCCCCAAATCATTATCTCCCATTTATTTTCATTGTTTCTTGAGTACTTATTGTATCTGTCTCCTGGAAGGTGCTGGGGGCAGAAAGAAGAGTAGGCAGCCTTTACCTTGAGACTACTAGAAAATAAAAGGTGTCGGTCATTTTCATCGTAGAGGTGAGCCGCTTGTAGTCCATTGAAAGTATGTTCTTTTTCTAATTACTTCCCAATCCCTTTCACTACTTTTGTGTCTCGCCTGAATTCTCACCATGCTCAATGCCAAAGATTAAGGTTCATGAGCTACATTAACTTTCTGGTTATGTGTAATACTTGATTCATGAATTATTCTTTGCTCAAATAAAGTGTTAAACTTAAAATAAAATTAAAAATCAAATAAAAGACAGAGCCGGGTGCCAGTGGCTCATGCCACTCGTGAAGCTGAGAGCTGAGGATTGTGATCTGGAGCCAGCCCAGGCAGGAAAGTCTGTGCGACTCCAGGCCAGCACTCTACCACTTTCAAGCCACAGCTTGTCTTTCAGTTTTTGGTGGTTAATTGAAGACAGGAGTCTCATGAACTTTCCTGCCTGGGCTGGCTCCAAACTGTGACCCTCAGATCTCAGCCTAGCTAGTATTACAAGTGTGAACCACCAGCACCATGGCTGTGAGACTCTGATCTCCAATTAATTACCAAAACACCAGAAAGAGTTGTGGCTCAAGTGGTAGGGAACTAGCCTTAAGCAAAAAAGCTTAGAGACGCAGGCAGGCCGGTGGCTCTCGCCTGTAATCCTAGCTATTCAGGAGGCTGAGATCTGAGTATCGAGTTCAAAGCCCCCAGGCAGGAAGTCTGTGAAACTCTTATCTCCAAAAAACCACCAGAAAACCAGAATTGGCACTGTAGCTCAAGTGCTTGTAGCTCAAGTGGTAGAGAGCTAGCCTTGAGCTGAAGAGCTGAGGGGCAGCACTCATGCCCAGAGTTCAAGCCCCATGACCGACAAAAAAAAAAAAAAAAAAGCTCAGAGACAGTGCGCAGGCCCTGAGTTCAAGCCCTAGAACCAGCACACACTTTCAAAAGGCAGAAGACTTAGCATGGGGCAGAGTGTCAGCTGGGAAGTGCAGCTGAAGGGGTTGTTGGTTCACCTGAGAAGGTATTCAGAGGTCAAGGGTTCTGGCAAAACCTGAGGATGCAGCCCACATTCTGGTTTCTAACACTTCACCACAGGGCCCAGGGTACAGCTTGGCGGTAGGGCATCCTTAGTGAGTAGGAGTTTAGAATAAATGCCTTTGTTTCACTTTCAGTAGGTATTAAACAAAGATGGCATTCATTTTTGCTGAGTTTTACAATGCATTTTGAATCTAAAGGCACATTTCTAAGTGTTTCATACTATGACTACAGATTGGGTAAATAAGAAATAGCTATTTAAAGAATGAAATCAGGGCTGGGAAGGTTGCTCAGTGGTAGAGTGCCTGCCTTGCATGCATGAGGCCCTGGGTTCGATTCCTCAGCAGAAAAAGCTGGAAGTGGCACTGTGGCTCACTCAAGTGGCAAGAGTGCTAGCCTTGAGCTGAAGAGCTAAGGGACAGTGCCCAGGCCCAGAGTTCAGGCCCCATGACCAAAAAAACAAACAAACAAACAAAAAGAATGAAATCAAAGGATCAGACAAAATAGTTCTTAACAAACCATACTCTTCAATAAAGATGGAAGGCAGAAAGAAGTGTCACACTCTACACTTGTTTAGGAATCCTGATGTTTTTTTCAGGTCCTTTTTATGAAGTGTGACCAGGCCCAAAGCTGTATACACTCCCCATCCTGAGCTCACAACACTGTGTGAACCAACTCATTTTCAGGTCACCCCAGACATCTGACCTGAGGATGCTGGACTGTGGCCTCTCAGTGAGAGGTGGCAACAACAGAGCTGCAGCCTGGATAAGGCCCAGATAGGAAAGAGTGATAAGATTCAACCCTAAGGAAAACAAACAAGAGTCTCCAGCAGAGTTTTGTTTTGTTTGAAAAAGGCTGCTTTGTAAGCAAGCTAGTGCCTAGCATCAATGAAGTACAAACAAGCTGAGTGGTAACTATCCAGGCTAGGGAAGAAATATCTGGTTCCTAGGAAAGGCTGCCGAAGTAAAGAGATATTTCAAAGTCCTGGGTGGTAAAGGTCTAGAACTCTAAGGAAGGAACCAGCTGAATACAATGTCACTTCATCTCCACAGCAGGGGGAAAAAAACATCAACCACGCCCTAGTGGCTCATGCCTGTAATCCTAGCTACTCCGGAGTCTGAGAGCTGAGAATCCTGGTTACAAGCTGGTAGGGGCAGAAAAGCCCATGAGACACTCATCTCCAGATAACCCAGCAAAAAGCCAGAAGTAGAGTGTGGCTCAGGTGATAGAGCACCAGCCTTGTGTGGAAAAAAAGCCATGTAAGAGTACAAGGCCAGCCTGGCGAGGATGGCTCATGCCTGTAATCCTAACTACTCAGGAGGCTGAGATCTGAGGATCGCAGTTCAAAGCCAGTCAGGACAGGAAAGTCTGTAAGACTCTTATCTCCAATAAACCACCAAAAACCGGAAGTGGTGCTGTGGCTCAAATGGCAGAGTGCTTGCCTTGAGGTGAAGAGCTCAGGGACAGTGCCTAGGCCCCAAGTTCAAGCCCCCAAACTGGAACAAAACAAAATAAAAAAGAGTACAAGGCCAAGGCTGGGAATGTGGCTAACTGGTAGAGTGCTTGCCATGTATGAAGCCCTGGGTTCAATTCCTGAGTACCACATACACAGAAAAAGCCAGAAATGGTGTTGCTGTGGTTCAAGTGGTAGCGTGCTAGGCTTGAGCAAAAGAAGCTCAGAGACAGTGCCCGGGCCCCAAGTTCAAGCCCCAAAACTGAAACAAACAAACAAAAAAAAGAGTGCAAGGCCCTAAGTTCAAACCCCAGTATCAACACCAAAAAAGTGAATTGCCATCCTGGCCTGGCATCAGGAGCTCCTGCCTGTAAATCCTAGCTGCTTAGGAGGTTGAGACTTGAGGCGGAGGTTTAAAGCCAGCTTCAACTGACTAACAAAAAGACTCATCTCCAAATAACTAGCAAGAAGCCAGAAGGTGGCCTAATGGTAGAGTGCTTGCCTAGCATGCATGAAGCTCTGGGTTCAATTCCCCAGAACCACATAAACAGAAAAGCCAGAAGTGGTGCTGTGGCTCAAGTGGTAGAGTGCTAGCCTTGAGCAAAAACAGCTCAGGAACAGTGCCCAGGCCCTGAGTTCCAGCCTCAGGTCTGGCAAAAAAAAAAAAAAAAAAGCCAAAGCAGAGTTATTGTGCAAGTGGTACAACACAGCCATAAGTGAAAAAAGACAAGCTCAATAGCCTATCTACTGAGGATTCCCAGTAAGCTAAGACTTCATTTCCAAAATAACTAGCAGGGCTATAGATATGGCTCAAGTGGTAGAGCACCAGCCAAGAGAGAAAGTAAGCCAAGTAAGTGTGAGGCCTGAGTTCAAACCGCAATACCATCTATCAAAAGGAGGGTGCCAAGGGCCTCATGCCTGTAATCCTAGCTACTTAGAAGGCTGAGATAGATGTGAGGCTCACAGGTCAAAGCCAGCCCAGGAAGGAAAGTCCATGAGACTCTGATCTCCAATAAATCACCAGAAAACTGGAAGTGGTGCTGTGGCTCAAGTCTGGTAGAGTGCTTGCTTTGCTCAGGGACAGCACCCAGGCCTAGAGTTCAAGCCCCACGAAAGAAAGAAAAGAAAGAAAGAAAGAAAGAAAGAAAGAAAGAAAGAAAGAAAGAAAGAAAGAAAGAAAGAAAGAAAGAAAGAAAGAAAGAAAGAAAGAAAGAAAAGAAAGAAGGAAAGAAGGAAAGAAAGAAAGAGGGAAAGAAAGAGGGAAAGAAAGAAAGAGGGAAAGAAAGAAAGAGGGAAAGAAAGAAAGAAAGAAAGAGGGAAAGAAAGAAAGAAAGAAAGAGGGAAAGAAAGAAAGAAAGAAAGAGGGAAAGAGAGAAAAAAGGAAAGAAAGAAAGGAAGGAAGGAAGAAAGAGAGAGAGAGAAAGAAAAAAAGAAAGAAAGAGAGAGAGAAAGAAAGAAAGAAAGAAAGAAAGAAAGAAAGAAAGAAAGAGGAAGAAAGAAAGAAAGAGGGAGGAAGGGAGGGAAAGAAAGAAAGGAGAGAGAAAGAAAGACAGAGAGAAGAGAGAAAGAGGGAGAAAGAGAGAGAAAGAGAGAAAGAAAACAAAGAGAGAAAGAGAAAAAGGAAGGGAGGGAGGGAGAGAGGGAGGGAGGGAGGGAAAAGGAAAGAAAGAAAAAGAAAGAAAGAAAGAAGAGAGAGAGAGAAAGAAAGAGGGAAGGAAGGAGGGAGGGAGGGAGGAAGGGGAAGGCAAATTCTATAGTATGTGAATTATATCTCTATAAAGCTGTTTTTGTAAAAAGTGAGTATAAGAAAAGATAACCTTCTTTATTCTAAAACATGAGATAAGAGTTGAGTGCTTGCTAGCATTCATGAGGCCCTGGGTTCAATATCCAGCATCTACTAAAAAAAAAAAGTAAAGATCAGGTAGACCTGAAAAGTAAGATTCAACAGCAGTTCTTGTAACATGAGAACCAAACTGGTCCCAAACAGGGAGCTGAAACAATTATAATACTCATGTCTGAATAAAAGGTAAAAAGGAAACAGGGATTCTTCTTATGGTATATGCTACCATGAACTTCCTGCTGGGGTTCTAGAATGAAAGAAAGATAACCTTTAAATGTGGTTTTTGTTTTTGTTTTTTTGTTAGTCTTGGAGCTTGAACTCTGGGCCTGGGAGCTGTCCCTGGGCTCTTCAGCTCTAGGCGAGTGCTCTACCACTTGAGCCACAGTGGCACTTCCTGCTTTCAGGTGGTTAATTGGAGATAAGAGTCTCATGGCCTTTCCTTTGAACCACAATTCTCATATCTCAGCCTCCTGAGTAGCTAGGATTACAGATGTGGGCCACAGGTGCCCAGCACCATTAGATGTGTTTAATAGATTGTTGTTTGTTTTGTGGTACCGGGAACAGAACTCAGGGTCTTTCACTCTACCAATTGAGCCATTCCCCTACTAAATTCAGCTAATTTGAAGTAACAATCTTTTCCAATAACCTTTAAAAATAAAAAAATACTTAGCAATAGAACTTGTGAAAAAATGTTAATATCTCCCCAAAGCTAAATGAGAAAAGTAGCAAAAATATGCCTAGGGGAGTGATAGAGGAGTATGTCTCAAGTGGTAGAATGAATGCCTGCCTAGTACACGGACATGGCTTCAATTTTTTTTAATGTCGCCAATAGACACGCATGCACGCACGCACGCACGCACGCATTCACGCACGCGCAAAAGAATAGACATACATGGAAGTGGCGCTGTGGCTCAAGTGGAAGAGCGCTTGCCTTGAGCTGAAGAGCTGAGGGACAGCGCCCAAGCCCAGAGTTCAAGCCCCACGATCCACAAAAAACAAAACAAAACAAAACAAAGAATAGACATACATGCACTCACACACAAAGCAATCTACCAGACTGGGGACAACTCAGTGCAGCATGATACTGACACTGACAGGAAAGGATAGAGTGAGGAGCTGAGATCTGTGGCCTTTTTATAGCCTCTGCTGGTATCAATGAAACGTCTGGAGTTTTCTCTTTTTTAAAAACAATGCAAGAACATGACTTTGCATAAATCATTTCCACTCATCAAGACCATATTCCTGATGCTCATTTTATCGCAAATCAACATTTCAAGGTTTGTTTCATTTAGGGCTGGAGGTGTGTGGCTCAAGCCACAGAGCACCAGTCAAGCATGAAGTCCTGAGTTCAAATCTCAGCAGAGGAAGGGAGTTCCTTTATCAAGATGCAACAGCACAACAGTTCTTGAAGTGACTCTGTTCCTGCCAAAAAAAAGTAGGTTCAAATGGTTGAAGCCTCAGCCAGAATTCTAGAAGCAGGCTCTTCATTTAGAGCCTGGAAAACTCTACCCGCCCAAAATGGCATTTTTCTTTTTTAGAAAGCAACAATTAAAACAGTCCAATCTCTTTTTTTTTAATTCTAAAATTTTAACCTACCTCAAATTCTTCATTTTAGACCTCCAGCCTTCTTTAAAAATAAGCTTAACCAAGTCCTATTAAAACTAATGTTAAGAAATCACAAGACTTTCTAATTTCAATGTGAAAATGCTATCATTCATAAAAATTCCTATTCTTGAGCCAGGTGCTGGTGGCTCATGCTTGTGATCCTAGCTTCTCAGGAGGGTGAGTTCATGGTTCAAAACCAGCCTGAGCAAGAAAGTCTGTGAGACTCTTATCTCCAATAAAGCACCAGAAAATCATAAGTGGTGCTGTGGCTCAAGTGGTAGAGCGCTCACCTTGTGCTGAAGAGCTGAGGGGTAGCACTCAAGCCCAGAGTTCAAGCCTCATGACCAACCAAAAAATAAATAAATAAATCCTGTTTTTAGTTCTAGTCTTCAAAGCTTAAAATCAAAATAGATGCTCTTTTTTGCTGAAAAACCAAGTAATATGAACACAGACATGACAGAAATTTCGAAACCTTCCTCTGAAAAAGGAATTCCTATAAACTTCTTGCCTTTAAGCTTGTTCTAAAAGTATGCAGCCAAAGGATGAATTTCCAGCTCTAGTTAGTCAAGTTAATCAGCTTCTGGACTGGAATACACTCTGAATTAATAGTATCTTGTTATTTCTTCAACAATGATACAACTACTATAGGACAAAAGTATTTTCTGTCAGCATTTTTTTTTGGGGGGGTCCGGTTGTGGGACTGAACTCTGGGCCTGGGCGCTGTCCCTCAGCTCTTCAGTTCAAGGCTAGCGCTCTACCACTTGAGCCACAGCGCCACTTCCGGCTTTTTTCTTTTTGCTTGTGTGGTGCTGAGGAATCGAACCCAGGGCCTCGAGCATGCAAGGCAAGTGCTCTACCACTGAGCCACCTTCCCAGCCCATTCTGTCAGCATTTTTAAGCTTGACAAAATATGTATTGCAGATTTCAAGGTTGCTAATGTACAATGTACATCTGTAAAGCTTTTTTTCAGCTTATTCCATTTATATGTCATATAAAAATTAGGATGGAAAAATACTATGCAATCTAAAAAGAAATACAGTTATCCATCCATTCACTCAATCACACAACACACATTTTGTTTCTACTATTTGCATCTCCACACATATGTTCTACTGTTAGAAGGTAACGTGCTGTGAGGAAGTAGGGGAAAGCAAAGAGGTTCGGGGGAAGAAGATGGTTCAAACAGGACAGTGAGGAAGGCTTCATGTTCATATCACATTGTCTATACTGGCACTGTTCAAATTTTAAGCCAAAAAAGCACAATACTCCCATTTTAGATACTGACAAGTCTGTGAAAACTGGAAGAACAGTAAATTATTTAGTCAACGTTGAAATGCACTACATTAATTGCATTTATCTTTCTGTAATATGCATATAGCTTTCTATTTCCTCTACTTCATGTCTATTTCCTGCCATATTTCTGGATTTCCATGATTAGAAAATAGGCAGGCATCCTGCAGACATGGTCACATAGGGAATGCCAAGATTGTTTCTCCTAATACTTTCATTACTTTTTTTTTGAGACCTAGAGCTATAATTAAAAGTGAAACTCTGAGCCGGGCGCTGGTGGCTCACGCCTGTAATCCTAGCTACTCAGGAGGCTGAGATCTGAGGATCGCGGTTCAAAGCCAGCCCGGGCAGGAAAGACCGTGAGACTCCTATCTCCAATAAACCACCAGAAAAGCAGAAGTGGCGCTGTAGCTCAATGGTAGAGCGCTCGCCTTGAGCTGAAGAGCTGAGGGACAGCGCCCAGGCCCAGAGTTCAAGCCCCACGACCGACCAAAAAAAAAAAAAAAAAAAAGTGAAACTCTGGATTTTCTACAAAACAACTAATCAAATGCAATTTATATGAGGAAATTTACCATTCTTGCCAGAAGTTTATATATGATCTTTATTGCACTAATCATGATTGGAGGCAGCTGTAGTATTAAGATGTCATTCTGTCTTGCTCAATAAAAAGCTCAGATAATGGACTACAGGTGTAGTAGGGTGATAGGGTTCCTGCCTAGATTAGATTCTAAGTTTCAGGTCCTGAGTTCCATCCTCAGCCCTAAAAGGGAGAGGAATCGGAGATTCCAATGAGGCTTCGAGGAGTCATCTTCTCCAATGAGCCCATAGAAAGTACCTCTATGAATTACATATTGACATATAAAATTCATCTATAAAGCCGGGCCCAGTGGCTCACACCAATAATCCTAGCTACTTAGGAGGCTGAGATCTGAGGACTGCAGTTCAAAGCCAGCCTAGGCAGGAAAGCCCTTGAGACTCTTATCTCCAATTAACCACCAGGAAAAAAAAAAAAACAAAAAAAAAAACAAAAAAAACAGAAGTGGGATGTGGCTTAAGTGGTAGAGTTCTAGCCTTGAGCTGAAGAGTACAGGGACAGCTCCCAGGCCCAGAGTTCAAGCCCCATGACCGACCAAAAAAAAAAAAAAAATTCATCTATAGCATTTCATAATGAGATCATTTTATTAGCATTTCATGTAATATCCATGACACATTTTCTAACCTCAACTTGAAAGAACAAATGCACAAAAATATCTGATGCTTAACATGTTTTTTTTAATTTTTTGTTTGTATTTATTTATGGTATGTCGTGGGGCTTGAACTCTGGGCTTGGGCGCTGTCCCTGCACTCCTCAGCTCAAGGCGAACACTCTACAGCTCTAGCCACAGCGCTACTTCCGGTTTTCTAGTGGTGTATTGGAGATAAGAGTCTCACCGACTTTCCTGCTGGGGCTGGCTTTGAACCTGGATCCTCAGATCTCAACCTCCTGAGTAGCTAGGATTACAGGTATGAGCCACCGGCGTTCAGCTAACATGTTTTTATTTTGAAGACTAAGAATCCAATACTGCACTAAGGAAACCTCAGCAAAAAAAAAAAAAACTAGATTGATTACAAATGACTTAAGCATTCAACCCGTTTGATTTTTGTCAGTCCACCATAATATTTATGAGTTTAAATCTATGCCACTGTTATAATAGCCAAGGTAATTAAATAATGAATACCAAATACAGGTACCTGGACATTTTTAAAACATGTATTTTAACAAGAAATGTTATCATTAACTAAACCAAATATACTTGAGCTGCTCCCAAATAACCAAATCCAAGCACCGACTTTTTACAGTGTGTGGGGTTTGCCCAAGAGAATTAAAAATTTGACCTTTCCCTCTCCTCCCCACCTTGAATATTGGACTTTAAGACCTCTATTCTCCATCTGAAAAGAATATTTCAAACTTGGCTTGATGTAACTTTTAAAAATCCAATCGAGGGTAACCAGACAATGGCTAAGATCTGGATTTGACAAGGGTGGACAGAACGTGAGAGATGAAATAAAGGAAGTATTCAAAGTTTATCATCCTTGATGTGACGAAAGGCACATTGGAACAAAAGATGCATTGGCCTCTCCTGCCCTTTAATCTGTGAACCCCATACTTCTTTCTTTCCGTAAGTCATGCCCAGGAAGCGACCAGAATATTTTTAAAGCTTGCTAAGTTGCAATTCGTCCATTTCAATCCTCCTCTCCAAAAATTTGCATATATACACATATATGCGTATATATACATACGTACACACACAGGAATAGATTCAAGTACCCTATAGACTACACCTAGATTACTTTGGTCCAAGACCAAGAAAATGTTTACGATTTCAAGATCCATTCAGAAGCCTCTATCTGCAATGCGTAAGCTCTTCATTGGTAAGATCAGTCATCATCAGAAAGCAGGTAACGTTTAAAAGGTTAAGTGGAGGAAGGTTTAAAAACATCAGTTTGCTAAAACATATTATTTGCCACCTAACTATAAAATAATCTCAGTCCTCCGACCCGAAGGGCTTTCTTGTTTCTGTTCAGATCATCGGCGCCTCGCGCGATCTACCTAAATTACCGTCAGAAAAACTGCAGGGCAGGGATGAAGGTTCCCCGGCCGGGGAGAGACGCGGTCTCAACCCTCCACACCATTTCCCACTGGGGTTTTAAAGGAAAAAAAGAAATGGGAGAAGAGCGAGAAGTTTGAGCCTCGGCTGGTTTGGGAACGAGGTTCCGGGGAAAGGGCTCGGGGGAGGCGGCAGGACGAGGCGACGTCGCGGCGCCCCCCGCGCGGCTCCGCGGGAACCGAGAACCGGCCTGCCGCGGAAGGGCCGCGCGGGAGTGGGCGCTTACATAAGCACACGCCAAAGCCGGTGCGTGCGCCCCCGGGCTGGGCTCCTCCGGGCCCCGCACCCGCGCACCCCGCGTCCCGCCGGGGTGCGTGCCCGGCCTGCGGGTGCGGCTCGGAAGGTGGGCTGGCGGCCCTCCGCCGGTCCCACGTCCCCGTCCCTGCCCGGCCCGCATCGGCGCAGCGACCTGGGGCTGCAGAGGGGGCGGCCCGGGCGCGGGGCCCCGCCCGCCGGCGAGCCCGGCTTCCCCGGGGGCATCTGCAGCGCGTGCCCACGTCCTCCGGAGCGGGGCGCCGGCGGGGCGCGCGGGGACCCGAGCCCCGGCCCCGGCCCCTGCAATCGGACCCCGTGGGGAAGCCCTGCGTGTGCCCCAACTCTCGTGCTCGGGACTCGAACCCGACTCCCCGACCTGACTTCCTACCCGGGATTCGAACCCAGGGCCCCGACCTGACCGCGGCCCTCGGACCCTCAACCCCGCGCGCGAACGCGGCCCCGGCTTACCTCGCGCGGCCCAGACGCCGCCGCCGCACAGCAGCCCGGCCAGCAGCAGCCCGGCGGCCGGGGCCAGCGCGGGCGCGGGGCGGCGCAGCATCGCTCGGGCTCCCGGCGCCGCGGCCGGCCCGCGGCGGGAGCGGCAGGGAGACGCGCGGGACGCCGAGCGGAGTCCTCACAGCCCGGGGCCGGCTGCTGGGCGGCGCAGCGGGCACCGGAGCCGGAGTCGGAGCCGGAGTCTGAGGAGGAGCCGCCGCCGCCGCCGCGGCCGCCGTGACGTGACGCCGGGCCGCGCGCTCGGCCGCGGGCGCCCTCCCTCCTCAGAGAACCGCTTCGCTGGAGGCAGCGGCAGCAACTAAGATGGCGGCGGCGCTCTCTCTCGGGTCCGACCAGGGTACCCGGCCGGGGGCGGGGTGGTGATGGGAGGGGCGGGCAGGGGAGCGACGCGCGGCGCGCGCGAGAACGCGGCGGGGCCGGGAGCGCGCGCGGGCGCAGGGGCAGGAGGGGCCGGGGGCGCGCGGGGGGGGAGCGGGGCCGCGGGCGCGCGCTCCCGAGCCTGCAGGCTGAGCCCGCGCGCGCGCTCCTGCAGGGGTGCGTCCGAGGATGGGTTCCGGGACGGCTCCCTTAGCGAACGCGGGGGCCCCGGGGGATTGCACCCTCTGGACACCGCCCCAGGGTCTCACGCGCGCTCCCGAGCAGGCGGTACCTGGGGGCCGCGCCTCCCTCCTGGAACCTGCAGGATTTGCCCTCCCCCACCACCCATGTGGAGTGCGGATCCCGGTGACCTCCAAAGTGACACCGCTCCCTTGGAGCCAGTGGTGTCCCCTTCCAGCACCTCGGTGTCCAGTGGGGGTGATGGTGAGGAGCTCGCGCTGGAGAAAGGTGTGGAAGGAGATGAGGTCAGCCGAGCGGGCTTGGCTAGTGCAGGGCGGTGTGACACGCACGTGTGTATGGCAGAGTTCCAGCCCTCTGGGGGACAGGGAGAGGGGGGACAGGGGTGCTGCCCTCTGAATTTACCAAAGAAATCTCCCCTGTGGCATGTGGGAGTGGGGAGGGGGGGGGTCCTGGGGCTTGAACTCAGGGCCTGCATGCCGTCCCTGAGCCTTTTTACTCAAGGCCAGTGTTCTACCACTTGAGCCACAGCTCCACTTCTTGCTTTTTGGTGGGTAACTGGAGACAGAGGCTTATGGGCTTTAACAGATCCTCAGATCTCAGCCTCCTGAGTAGATAGGATTACAGCCCACCAGAGCCTGGCTATCATCATAGCTCACATCTCAGAGGATCTAAAAAAAGAAAGAAAGAAAGTACCCCACAGATTTTCTGGGGATCTTTGAGATCTTCAGAACAAAATAGCAGAAAGGTCTAATCTCAGAACCATGTTTGGAGTCCAGAGATGAGAAAGAAAACGTAATGTATTCAGTTCTATTAAAAACACAAACAAGAGCTCTTCAGTGTTTAGAATCTTGACCTCTTTATCTCCTCACCCTCACCGTCCCTTAGAGAAACAAAGCGAGAGATGAAAAAGGTCCAACAGCAGGTGGGGCAGACAGACGGCTGGTGAGCTCAGGGCACCCTGCACATGCTGAGATTCTGCCCACGTGAGAGTTGGTCCAGCTGCAAGGCTCAGATTGAGTTTTATTTGGAAGCCAGAAAAGCCAGGAATCTTGACTTCCGGTCTGCCTGACAATAAATAGCCTCAGCCATATTGGCACTTTTCAAAGCTTGTGATGGTTAGTCTTCAGAAGGGCCCTGAGATGGAGATGGATCTGGATTTACGATTAGCAAAGAGAGGGCCCTGATCTAAGCAAAGCAAGCTACCAAACAGCTGCAGCGTCCAGGATCCCAGGCCATAAGAAAGAGGCATCACTCTGGCCCATCCTTAGTGGGGAACATGACAAGGATATCAGAAGTGTTTTGTAAGCTGGCCAAGGAAGGCTTGAACTTCTGAATGAGAAGCAGAAGTGGAGAGGACATAAAGATTTTTTTTTTTCCATGATGCTGCCCCCTACTAAAGTACTCTTGCTGAGAAGGAGTCTCAGAACCAAGGTCTTTACCTGCAAAGGACATTGGCTTCAGTCCCTCATGCAGAGCTCTATACAACAGTTCTCCTATTGTTCCCATCGTACTGAAGAGCAAAGTAACAAATTTGCTCCAGCGCACATGCTAGAAATGAGGACTCCTGGGACTCAATTTCCTTTCTCTCTCTCTGAACCCAAAATGATGTCTTAGCCCATTTGTGAAATTATCCCCATGGATACCAAAACTGGGTTCCTTAACTGGAAGCCAGCCATCAGCCCCCCCCCCCCATGCAGAGAGATGGGGCCTCTGGCTCTGACGGGGTCTCAGGAGCTTGAGCTTGGGCTTGGGCTCCCCTCTGGAGATGTTCATCTCCAGGTCCAGAGTCCCGCTGAGAAGGAGGAAATGAGCTGGCAGGCAGGAAGGTTCTTGGTCAGCAAGGCAGAGCCCTTCCCAGGTGGGCGTGGCATTGCTGGGTTGCACACTGCACTGGGCAAGTTTGTGGAATGGAGTCATAAGCAGGTAAGTATTATAGGCGCTCTCCTTCTGCTGTGTTGGGAACAAAGCCACCTCAGGGCTGCCACGGAGGGTTAGGAGAAATCCCATGAAAGCAACTGAGTACTGCTTCTAGAAGTCTTGAGGTCTCCACCCCTGAACCACCACCACCAACCACAGACCCCAGAAACCCCAGAAAGGGCCAGGTCCTGCTCAGACTCTGTTTTCTGGCAGCCTGGCCATTTCAATTCATTGCCATTAGAAGAGGTTTAACTATCTCCCTCATATCCTCCTTCCCTCCCTTCTTTCCCTCTCCTCCCTCCTTCCATTTCCTCTCTTCCCTTCTGTCTTTCCTTCCCTTCCTTCCTTCTTTCATCCTTCCCTCTTTCCCTCTTTTTCTTTTCTTGGTTGACAATGCTGACGAACAGACCCAAGGCCTGTCTAGGCTAGGAGATTGCTCTATCACTGAGCGACGTGCCCAGCTACAAGGGACAGCGGCAGGTAAAATGATGGTGTACTTAGAAGCAAGATTTCTAGCTGAGTAGACTTGAGTTCAAACCAATTTCTTTTTTCTTGCTTGCTTGCTTGTTTGTTTTTTGGGTGGTTTTTTGTTTGTTTGTTTGTTTGTTTGTTTGTTTGGTCCGGTCATGGGCCTGAACTCTGGGCCTGGGTGCTGTCCCTCAGCTCTTCAGCTCAAGGCTAGCGCTTTACCACTTGAGCCACAGCACCACTTTCAGCTTTTTTCTTTTCTGCTTATGTGGTGCTGAGGAATCGAACCCAGGGCCTCATGCATGCAAGGCAAGCGCTCTACCACTGAGCCAACTTCCCAGCCCTTTTGGGTTTTTTTGTTTTGTTTTTGTTTTTGTTTTTTGCCAGTCCTGGGGCTTGAACTTATTGTCTGAGCACTGTCCCTGAGCTTCTTTTGCTCAAGCCTAGTGCTCTACCACTTGAGCCACAGCGCCACTTCTGGCTTTTTCTGTTTATGTGGTACTGAGGAATCAAACCCAGGGATTCATGCATGCTAGGCAAGCACTCTACCACTAAGCCACATTCCCAGCCCCAGGTTCAAACCCATTTCTATCCACTTCCTTTTTGTAAACTTCAGAGCAATTCAATTTTGTAGTTATATTAAATATTTATAGGGTTCCAAAGTTATATCTAGAAAGCAAGGTGTGTAGAGAAAGCCAGATCCAATCCTCCTGCCTGTTCCCTATCTCCTCTTCCTTCTGTAGGTTTGTTGGCTTAACTTTCAAAGACAGGGTTTTTTTTTAATTTTTGATATTTCTTTCCCCTTTCTGAGATAAAAGGAAGAATATCACACCTTCTGTTCTACATCTTGATTTTTCACTTAAATATATATATATATATATGTATATACGTATATACACATATGCACTAGGCCTGAAGGTATATCTCAGTGGTAGATGGCTTGCATAGTAGGCAGGATGCCTTGGCTGCATTCCCTAACACAGGAGGGGATGGAATCTTAGAGATGGGTCCATCATGGTATATAGACTTAATTATTCCTCCCTCCCCCCTCTCTTTCTGTATGTGTGTGTGTGTGTGTGTGTGCACGCGTGCACACGCGCATGCTGGTAGTGAGGTTTGAACTCTACCACTTGAGCCACACTTCCACTTCAGGTGTCCTGCAGCTTAACTGGAGATAAGAGTCTTATGGTGGGCTGGGAAGGTGGCTCAGTGGTAGAGCGCTTGCCTTGCATGCATGAGGCTCTGGGTTCGATTCCTCAGCACCACATAAGCAAAAAGAAAAAAAAGCTGGAAGTGGCGCTGTGGCTCAAAGTGGTAGAGCGCTAGCCTTGAGCTGAAGAGCTGAGAGACAGTGCCCAGGCCCAGAGTTCAGGCCCCACGACCGGACCCAAAAAAAAAAAGAGTCTTAATGGACTTGTCTGACCAGGCTGGCTTTGAACTTGACTCCTCAGATCCCAGCCTCCTGAGTAGCTAGGAATACAGACATGAGTCACAGGGTGCTCAGCAAATACTTTTTTTTTATTATTATTTATTTTTTGTCAGTCATGGGGCTTGAACTCCGGGTCTGGGCACTCTTCAGCTCAAGGCGAGCATTCTACCACATAAGCCACAGTGCCACTTCTGGTTTTCTAGTGGTTTATTGGAGATGAGTCTCACGGATGTTCCTGCCCGGGCTGGCTTTGAACCGTGATCCTCAATCTCAGCTTCCTTAGTAGATAGGATTACAGGCATGAGCCACCGGCACCTGGCTAAATACTCTTTTTTATAGCTATGTAGTTCTCCATTGTGGGGACACAACAGAATGTGCTTCATACTGAAAAATATTTCTACCTTGTGGAAGGGTTGTTTCTAAAATTTGCTTTGACAGAAAGTGATTGGGGGGGGCGCATTTGGGCCATTCTTTTTATTTTAGTTCTGTGACCTTGGGTAAGGTTCTTAAGCTCTATAATCTCAGTATCTCCATATGTAAAATGGGGACCGCTTAGCACACTCCTCACTGGGTATTGTGAGGCATAGATGATCCAACAGCTCAAAGCAGAGAGCATGGTGCCTGCAGTCCGAAGCAAGCGTTAGACACTTGCTGTTATCAGCCAGGCATAGTGGCTAACTCCTGTAATCCTAGCTACTGAGGAAGCTGAGATCTGAGGATCAAAGTTCAAAGCCAGCCTTGGCTAGAAAAGTCTGTGAGAGTCTTATCTCCAATTAACCACCAAAAGCCAAAAGTGGTGTAAGTGGGAGAGCACCAGCCTTAAGAGAAAATGCTAAGGGACAGTGCCCAGACCCTGAGTTCAGGCCCCAGTACTGGTGCCAAAAAAGAGAAGACATTTGTTGTGTTCATTATTCATTGTGTCAGGGACTGGGAGCTTGGAAACATTCAAATGATGGCAAGAAGCCTTGATACAGAAGGGGCAGCCTGTGATCCCCACCGGTCTCTAGGCTATCAAGTTGAGAGCTGCGGGCTTTCTAGCATTTTCTATGACTCTGCATTTGTGAAGGAGGGAAGAGACTTCCCACACATGAAGCATCAGCTGTCATTGGCTAGCCAAAATTACCAAGCAAGGAAAACCTCACCTTCCCACAGAGAGCAGGCAGCTCGCTTCTGTGCCCTCAAAGAGGGACAAAGGTTTCTACTTACACGGCTGCCTCCCTCCCACCACAAACCAGTGCTGGCGCAAGGCCTCTTTCTGTCCCCTCTTAGATGGACAGCTGGGGGAGGCAGAAGAACCACCCTGTGTGTGGTGGAGGGGGGAATGGCTATTGATTCTGCAGCAGTAATTATACACTGCGTGTCCTGGACAGCAGACACGTGGGCAGGTGTGTCCTCACCCCCTGAGGACGCAGAAACCAAATGCAGGCTGCACAGGCTCCCACAGGGAGAAGGATTGGAGGCTCCAGGGACAGGTAGGGAGGAAGGAAAAATCAGGACAGAAATGGGAGTACCTGCTCAATATAGAAGAGAAAGCGAAGCTGCTCTCTGAACTCCACACAAAGGGCACTGGGTTTTAGCGGGAGTTTTGTCAGACTTCCTGGCACTGGGGGAGATTGGAAGATGAAATAGTACGGTAGCCCAACCTGTAGTCACAGCTACTCAGGAAGCTGAAGTGGGAAGATCACTTGAGCCCAAGAGTTCAAGGCCAACTTGAGCAACAGAGTAAGACTCTATCTCCAAGAATAAATAAAGTGGGAGGCAGAGGGTGGAGATGTATAATGTATAATGAAGGGGGTAAGTTTGTTTAGTTTAAAGTGCACTGTACATATAATGGGATTATCACAAATTATTGGTATGTGTTGATTTAAAATTTTTCAATACAAAAGATAACTTTTTGTTCTTTTTTAGTCAGTCATGGGGCTTGACCTCTGGGCCTACACGCTGTCCCTCAGCTCTTCAGCCCAAGGCTAGTGCTCTACCACTTGAGCCATGGCTCCATTTCCAGCTTTTTCTGCTTATGTGGTTCTGAGGAATCGAACCCAGGGCCTCATGCATGCAAGGCAAGCACTCTACCACTGAGCCACCTTCCCAGCCCTGTCCATAGCTTTTGTGTAAAGACTTTCTATCACTTAAACTACAGCTTCATTTCCAGCTTGTTGGTGGTTAATTGTGGATAAGAGTCTCGTGGACTTTCCCACCAGGGCTGGCTTTGAACTTCAGTCCTCAGATCTCAGCCTCCTGCATAGCACCTGGTATAGTGCCCGGTTCATGAATGATTTTGATTGAGGCAAGCTTGGGTTCCTCTAATTCACAGAAAAAGATCAGACAATGTAAGTTTTCTGAGCTTTAGTGACTTCATCTAT
Source organism: Dipodomys merriami (assembly GCF_024711535.1). NCBI lineage: Eukaryota > Metazoa > Chordata > Mammalia > Rodentia > Heteromyidae > Dipodomys > Dipodomys merriami. The sequence continues at coordinate 6,138,859 of NW_027204270.1, forward strand.
AAAATAGGCAGGGGCATGACAATAATGCTTCCCTGAGATTCCGGGAAGATCAATATGTAGGGTTTAGCTGTAGGACTTGTGGAAGATTTCCAGTTCACAGCTAGTGCTCTCGTGAGGACGATAATACACATGGTATGCCTTGACAAGTCAAGGAGATGATGGCTCTAATAATCACATTCGTGCTCACACCTATAATCCCAGCAACTCAGGAGGATCAAAAGTTTGAGAGTTAGAGGTTAGTGTGGGCAAAGGTGAGGGAGACCATAGTTCAAAAACAACAAGCCAGGCACTGGTGACTCACCCCTGTAATTCTAGCTACTCAGAAAGCTGAGATCTGAGGATCACAGTTCAAAGCCAGCCCGGGTAGGAAAGTCCCTGAGACTCTTATCTCCATAAACCACCAGAAAAACAGAAGTGGTGCTGTGGCTCAAGTAGTAGAGGGCTTGCCTTCAGCTGAAGAGCTGAGGGACAGCGCCCACGCCCAGAGTTCAGGCCCCACGACCAACAAAAAAAGCAGACGGGGTGGAGGCCTGGTTCATGTGGTAGAATACTTGCCTAATAAGCACAAAGCCCTGAGTTCAATCCAGTACCCAAACAAAAACAAAACAGAACAAAATGCCCAACTGCATTCACAGAGCAGCGGAGTTCACGCTTGTTCAGTACAGTCCTTTTCGTGCAGCATCTACTCACACTTGGGGATTCCAGCGGTCTCCTGGGTAGAAGTGTTTCCCTATCTCCATTAAAGTAATGGAGGCAGGGGTTTAGAGGGTGACTCCTAAAGCCCATCCAGCAGAGCTGAGGGTTAGCTCAGAGTGGAGCATTTGCCTGGCGTATTCAAGGCCCTGGATTCAACCCCAACCTCACAGAGGCTTCTCTGCCTTTTTTTTTTTTGGGGGGGGGGTGTCTGGTCGTGGGCCTGAACTCTGGGCCTGGGCGCTGTCCCTCAGCTCTTCAGCTCAAGGCTAGCGCTCTACCACTTGAGCCACAGCGCCACTTCCGGCTTTTTTCTTTTTGCTTATGTGGTGCTGAGGAATCGAACCCAGGGCCTCAGGCATGCAAGGCAAGCGCTCTACCACTGAGCTACCTTCCCAGCCCCTTCTCTGCCTTTTTTATCCAATATGATTTTGTTGGTCTTGAAGCTCACAGGGCCAAAAGCTCCAATAAAAATCAAGAACTGGGAGCTGGGAAGGTAGCTCAATGGTAGAGCTGTTGCCTTGCATGCATGATGAGACCCTGGGTTCCATTCCTTAGTACCACAGGCCCCACAACTGACAGAAAGAAAATAAAAATCAAGAGCTATCCATTCTGAGCAGGAAGGAAGGGAGAAAGGAAAGGAAAGGAAGAAGAAAATAGAAAGGAAAAAAAGGAAGGGAAGGGAAAGCAAAGGATAGGAGAGGGCTGGGAATGTGGCTTAGTGGTAGAGTGCTTACCGAGCATTCATGAGGCCATGGGTTCGATTCCTCAGTACCACATAAACAGAAAATAAATGAATTAAATTTAAATAAATAAGAAAGGATAGGAGAAAGGAAGGGGAAGGGAGGGGAGGGGAGAGGGAGGGGAGAGGAGGGGAGGGGAGGGGAGGGGAGGGGAGGGGAGGGGAGGGGAGGGGAGGGGAGGGGAGGGGAGGGGAGGGGAGGGGAGGAAAGGGAAGGAAAGGGAAGGAAAAATTATGAGCCAGACTCTGGCTCTCCCAAGCTTCTGGCTCCTGTTGTTGCTTGAGGATATTTCCTTTCCCTCCTTCCTCATCTGGGTAGCAGGATTAATCACCCCCCCAGAGATCAAGAAATAACAAGCTCAGCTCCCACATTGTTTGCTGTGAGCCAGCTCTGCACAAAGCACGCTACTTGCATTGTCTGATTTCATGCTGACTGCAATCCCACGCAATGAATATAATTATTATCCTTCTTTTACAGACAAGGATACCAGGGCTCAGAAAGGTTAAGTGTTTTGCCCAAAATCACACAGCTAAGTTCAAATCAAATTTAGATCTCTATGGCCATGGAACTGAAGCTACTAGGTGCCCTCCTCACCCCCCACCCCCACCCCAGCCCCAACACACACACACACACACACACACACACACACACACACACACACACACACACACACATTACTACACTGATGGGAAAGCCATGGGAAGGCAGATGGCACCAAGGCAAAAGGTCGGCCTGGCCTGTCTGTTCCCTCCCGGCTCCAGCTCTGAAGGCTCCTATTGTGATGGTTGCCCAGGACTGAGCCATGATGTGGGAGGCCAAGGGGTGTCCCTCCCCTGGGATGGGTGACCATCCCAGGCAGGATCACACCCTTACATATCTGTGCAAACATAGCCCCTCTTTCTTTGTATGCCAGTACTGTGGCTTGAACTCAGTAATGTATCTTCAAGCTCTTGCTTAGCTTTTTCTGCTTAAGGCTGGTACTCTCTCAACCTGAGCTACAACTTCACTTCTGGATTTTTGGTGTTTAGAGATAAGGGTAGCACCTACAGCAGGGTGCTGGTGGCCCACACCTGTGATCCTACCCAGGAGGCTGAGATCTGAGGGTCATAGTTCAAAGCCAGCCTGGGCAGAAAAGTCCATGAGACTCTTGTCTCCAGTTAACCACCAGAAAACTGGATATGGTATTGTGGCTCAGTGGTAGAGTGCTAGCCTTGAGTAGAAATGCTCAAGAACAATGCCCAGGTCTTGAGTTCAAGGTCCACTACCAAAAAAATGTCTCATGGAGTTTCCTGTCTGGGCTAGCTTCAGACTACAATCCTCAGATCTCAGACTCCTGGAAAACTAGGATTACAGGTGTGAGCCACCAGGTCCTAGTGTAGCCCTTATTTTCATGGAGAACTATCTAAGTTTTTTGGGGCTCTACTCATTGAACCCCGCAACTCTGCTACTTCCTAGCTTCCTTTGCTTTCCATTTCCTCATGTACAATTTGGAGGTTATAATGATGTGTGTTTGTAGGGTGGTGTATGTGTTAAGATAATGCACCAAAAGCTCTTGGTACTGTTGTCTGACCATTGAAAGTGCTCCACAAATGGTTTTGGTCACCAGTTTCCAGTATGGACGGGTATAGCTGCCTGACCCTTCTTCTTCCTCTACCTGGTTTGTTGTTGGTGTCAGTCCTGGGGCTTGAACTTAGGGCCTGGGCACTGTCCCTGAGCTTCTTTTGCTCAAGTCCACTGCTCTACCAGTTAAGCCACAGTGCCTCTTCCAGCTCTTTCTGAGTACTAAATTGGAGATAAGAGATAAGAGTCTCACAGACTTTCGTGCCCAGGCTGGCTTCAAACATCGATCCTCAGATCTCAGCCTCCTAAGTAGCTAGGATTACAGGCACGAACCACCAGTGCCTGGCTACTCTGCTGGCTTTTTTTTTTTTTTTAAGAGTCCTCGTGACACCCGGCATCAGTGGCTCACCACCTGTCATCCTAGCTACTCAGCAGGCTGAGATCTGAGGATCACAGTTCAAAGCCAGCCCAGGCAGGAAAGTCCGTGAGACTCTTATCTCCAATAAACCACTCAAAAACTGGAAGTGGTGTGAAGCCCAAACAAAATATAATGTAGCCATTTTAGGCTTAGCTTCCATCCTGTTAAGGCACTATAACAAACTCCAGGAACTGTGTCAGCAACTTCCCTGGAGCCGAAATTCCAGGAACAACCCCCTTTACGGTGAATTCCACTAACTACAGCTAAGTTTCAAATGTTCCTGCAAGATAAAGACCACTTGGCCGCAACTCAGATCATCTGCTTTAGCCAATCATAAGAGCATCAGCCCCATGAACCAGCCAGCCCCCAGTCCCTGGTCAGTTCCAGCCACTGGTTAAACTAATCATCTTTTAGAATTATTTTATGAATTTCCCGCGGTGTGATACGATTTGCTAAGTGATGCTATGGTGTATAGAATGCCCCCGAAACCCTATAAAAACCCTGCTGAAGGAAGGATCAATTCTGACCCGCTGCGTCGGTGATGGTTATGAGTCCAGGCTCGAGCTTGTAATAAAGGACTCTTGTGTGCTTACATCAGAATTGGCTCCTTGGTGGTCTTTGGGGATCCTTATCGGGGCATAGGATCCACTGTGGCTCAAGCAGTAGAGCGCTTGCCTTGTGCTGAAGAGCTGAGGGACTTTGCCCAAGCCCAGAGTTCAAGCCCCAGGACCGACAAAAAAAAAAAAGAGTCCCTGTGACATCCCAACTTCTCCGGAGATGGAATAGGAAGAAGATTAAGGTTCCAGGCCAACCCAAACAAATAGTGGGACCAGTCTCACAAATATGCAAGGAGTGGGGTTGCATATCTATAACCTTAGCTCCTCAGAAGGTGGAGGTAGGAAGATCAAGGTCGAAAACCAGCCCAGGCAAAATCAAAAGCTCTTATTTTGAAACTAAAAAGAAGCAAAAATGGCTCAGGTGCAAGCACAAAGCCTTGAATTCAAACCCCAGTAGTGCACAACCAGAAAGTCCTTTTGAACTGAATCCTTTCTCAAGTGTATTATGAAGGCCAAGTAGTGTGCCTCTCTCCTAGAGTCTCAGATCCGATGACCTGCCCTCTTCAGGTTCTAGAGCCTGGGCCCAGAGTAGCCCAGACAGTGCCCGTGAGGAGGACCAGCAGAAGGGAGCACTAGCCTGGGGAGGGGTCTCTGCTCCTGCTCCCTTGTACTCACTCCACCTCGGCCTCCACCTGGGTCCTCTGGGGCAGCAGGTGGAAGAGCTGTCAGCATTTCGGGCTCTCTTGCAGGGCTGCGCTCTGGTGAGCCAGAGCACTGATTGAAGAGATGCAAATGAGAAGGCTTCCTGTCTGAGGACCACAGCCTGGCCAGTCAGCCGCGGGGCTCAGAATTCTCAATGAGCCTCTCTGAGGCTGGCTTAGCAGACGCTGGGAGGAGGCCCAAAAAAGCTGGGGAAAGACAGAGGAGCCGTGCAGCAAGGGGGGAGGGCCTCCCCCCTCTCCCCGGGCCAGGGGGCACAAGGACAAGCTAAGGGTCAGGAAGGAAGAGGAAGCAGGTGCTGCTTTGGAATCCTACTCCTGGCTGAGCGGAACAGGCTCAGCGAGGCACGATGATGACGGATGGGCAAATGAAGGCAGCCTGAGCTGCAGGCCAGAGGCCCAGCCAGCCCAGTCATCCCCGGGTGGGCTGCTGGAGCGAGGCTGAGAGCCGGAGCAGAGGCAGATGGGAAGCGGAGGCTGGGAGCCCCGCACAGGGTGGGGGTGGGAAGCCTCGGCCTGTCTCAGCACTATGTGGGGGATGTTGGGTGTCAGGCTTGAAGCTCATGCCAGCCTCCAGCCCCGAGCAGGGCGCCTTCCCCAGAGAGGAGGAAGCATGGGCAGCACGGGTCTCCACACAGCCTGTCCCAGTGGCCATGGAGATACAAAGCAGCCAGCCACGCTGAGAGGGGCAGAGGAAGTAGGGATAGAAAGCCGGACGTCAAGGGGTTGGGGATGTGGCTGAGTGGTAGAGTGCTTGCCTAGCATGCATGAAGCCCTGGGTTTCATTCCTCAGCACCACATACACAGAAAAAGCCGGAAGTGGTGCTGTGGCTCAAGTGGTAGAGCACTAGCCTTGAGCCCTGAGCCTTGAGCTCAGGGACAGTGCCTAGGCCCTGAGTTCAAGACCCAGGACTGATAATTTAAAAAAAGCTGGGTGTCAAGCTGGGCACTGGTGACTCATGTCTATACTCCTAGCTACTCAGGAGGCTGAGATAGAAGGATCACAGTTCAAAACCAGCTCAGGCAGGAAATTATGTGACTCTTATGTCCAATAAACCACTCAGAAAAAGCTGGAAGTAGTTCTGCCGCTCAAGTGGTAGAGTGTTAGCCTTAAGCAAAAGAAGCTCAGGGACAGTGCCCAGGCCCAGGGTTCAAGCCCCAGGACTGGCAAAAAAAAAAAAAAAAAAAAAAAGAAGGCAGCAAGCAAGTAAGCTGGGAGTGGTGGTACACGTGTGTAATCCCAGGACGCAGAAGCTCAAGGCAGAAGCATTTCTAGTTGAAGACCAGTATTGGCTATATTGGGAGACTGTTTCAAAAATGAAACAGAAGCTGGTCACCAGTGACTCACACCTGTCATCCTAAATCTCAGGAGGCCGAGATCTGAGGATCACGGTTCAATGCCAACCCCTGGCAGGAAAGTCCGTGAGACTCTTATCTCCACTAACACACACACACACCAGAAACAAAGTTTTTTTTTTTTTTAAGTGACAGGAGCTTGAGGTTCATTCCCTGCCGCCCCAGGACTGTAGCAGTCAGCCATCTGTCCTTGGACTTTGTCCATACTCCTGGAATGGAGACATGGCAGCAAGTTCCCAATGCAACCTAAATCTGTCCTAGAGCCCCAATGGCCTCCACATGTATGAGCTGTCCCCCACAAGCTGCAGAGAACAAAATTCCCTCTGCCTCAGTTGCCCAAATCTGTCTCCCCATGTCAGGGGTCTGTCAAGGTGTCTGCCCCAGTTAGGTTGTGTCAGTGTCAGGACTTTTAGAAAGTTCTGGCAACCTCACCCCTGCATCAAGCTGAAAGGCTTCCTCTTGCCCATGCCCCCAAAGGCCAGGCCTGAGTTCTTAGCTCTGCACAGAACAAAACCAAGGTGCCCACAGGCCATCTCCAGGCCCGAGGCAGCCCCACAACGCCCCTCTGAGCAGGGTGAAGGGGAAATGGATATTAATTTGCTCATCTTTGCTAATTTGAAAAGGAGCATAAACAGCAGAGCTCAGCAGCACAGCTCTGCTGAGGGTGGAGTTGAAGTCCAATTATGTGCTATTAGTGCATTCACTCTCTGTTCCCCAGGCATATTAATTGCAGATCTGGTATTGTGGCAATTAACACAATTAGGGGTTCGCTTTTCTTTTCCGGCAGGCCATAAACCACATGCTTTTGGCCAAGAAGTGGACTGGTGAGATGGAAGGGGGGGTGGTTGTCCATTGGAGAGAATGACCACTGTTAGGGGGTGAATTATGTTCCCCCAAAATGTGTATATTGAAGTCCTAACCTCCAGTATCTCAGAATGTGACCTTATGTGGAAACGGGGGCTTTAGGAAAGTAATCAAATTAAAATAATGTCACAGGAACCAGTGTCCTTACAAGAAGAGATTAGGGATTAGGGACATGGCTCAAGAGGTAGAGTGCTTGCCTGGCATGTGTGAGGACCTGAGTTCAAATCTCAGTGGTTCACACCTATAATCCTAGCTACTCAGGAGGCTGAGATCAAGAGCAAGCTTCAAAGCCAGCCCAGGCAGAAAAGTCCATGGGACTCTTATCTCCAATTAACTAGAAAAAAAAAAACCAAAAAACCAGAAGTGGAAGTATGGCTCAAGTTGTTGAGCACCAGCCTTGAATGGTAAAAGTCAAGGGAGAGGGCTGGGAAGGTGGCTCAGTGGTAGAGCGCTTGCCTTGCATGCCTGAGGCCCTGGGTTCGATTCCTCAGCACCACATAAACAGAAAAAGCCGGAAGGGGTGCTGTGGTTCAAGTGGTAGAGTGCTAGCCTTGAGCTGAAGAGCTGAGATGAGAGATAGTGCCCAGGCCCTGAGTTCAAGCCCCATGGCTGACCAAGAAAAAAAAAAGAAGTCCAGGGAGAGTGTGAGGCCCTGAGTTCAAGCCCTAGTACACATACACACACACACACACACACACACACACACACACAACTATCCAGCTGGGCACTGGTGGCTCACACCTGTAATCTTAGCTATTCAGGAGGCTGAGATCTGAGGATCACAGTTCAAAGCCAGCCTGGGCAGAAAAAATCCATGATTCTTTTTTTGTTGTTGTTGTTGGTCCTGGGGCTTGAACTCTGGGCTTGAGCGCTGTCCCTCAGCTCTTCAGCTCAAGGCTAGCACTCTACCACTTGAGCCATAGCACCACTTCCAGTTTTCTGGTGGTTTATTGGAGATAAGAGTTTCATGGACTTTCCTGCCCAGGCTGGCTTTGAACCTCAATCCTCATATCTCAGCCTCCTGAGAAGCTAGTATTACAGGCATGAGCCACCGGTGCCTGGCCCATAAGATTCTTATCTCCAATAAACCACCAGAAAATTGGAAGTGGTGCTGTGGCTCAAGTGGTAGAGCGCTTGCCTTGAGCTGAAGAGCTGAGGGACAGTGCCCAGGCCCAGAGTTCAAGTCCTATGACCGACCAAAAAACCCCAACTAGCTTAGTATATGAGAGAGAGAGAGAGAGAGAGAGAGAGAGAGAGAGAGAGAGAGAGAGAGAGAGAGAGAGAGAGAACTATGAGATTAGGACAAACACAAAGAGACAACAGGAATATAGAAGAGGTTTGGAGATGGTAAAGAAGGCAGGCCTGGAACACATCCTTTCCTCATGTCTTCAAAAGGAGTCAATCCTGCCAAAACCTCAATTTCCAATTTCAGACTTCAAATAATGCCTGCCTTCCTTCCTTCCTTCCTTCCTTCCTTCCTTCCTTCCTTCCTTCCTTCCTTCCTTCCTTCCTTTCCTTCCTTTCTCTCTCTTTCTTTCTTTCTTTCTTTTTCTTTCTTTCTTTCTTTCTTTCCTTCTTTCTCTTTTTCCTCTCTCCAACTCTCTCTCCTTCCCTCTCTCTCTCTCAATCTCCGCCCCCCCTGCTTTATGGAGAGCTACAGTATTCCAGGTACAGGGGACCCATCAATGGAGGTAGACAGGGTTCCTATTCCCAGACAACTTACCTTCCAGTGGGAGGAGAAAGAGAGAAACAAGCAAAGAAATTTCCCAATTAAAAACAATCCAGGTGCTGGTGGCCCATGCCTGTATTTGCAGCTCCTCAGGAGGCTGAGATCAGGGATGGTGGCTTGAAGCCAGGCCAGGCAGGAAGGTCCATGAGACTCTTATCTCCAATACACTTCCAAAAAGTCAGAAATCGAGTTATGGCTCAAGTGGTAGAGAGCTAGCCTTGAGCAAACAAGCTTAGGGGCAGCACCCAGGCCCTGAGTTCAAGTCCCAGGATCAGCCAAAAAAAATAATTGTAAAAAAGTTTAAAAAAAAAAAAAAAAAAAAAACAGAGCCGGGCGCTGGTGGCTCACGCCTGTAATCCTAGCTACTCAGGAGGCTGAGATCTGAGGATCTCGGTTCAAAGCCAGCCCGGGCAGGAAAGACCGTGAGACTCCTATCTCCAATAAACCACCAGAAAAAACCGGAAGTGGCACTGTAGCTCAAGTGGTAGAGCGCTCGCCTTGAGCTGAAGAGCTGAGGGACAGCGCCCAGGCCCAGATTTCAAGCCCCATGACCGACCAAAAAAAAAAAAAAAGGTGGGGAACGTGGCTTAGCGGTAGAGTGCTTGCCTAGCACACATGAAGCCCTGGGGTCCATCCTCAGGATCACATATACAGAAAAGCCAGAGTGGTGCTGTGGCTCAAGTGGTAGAGAGCTCGCCTGGAGCAAAAGAAGCTCAGGGACAGCGCTCAGGCCGAGTTCAAACCCCAGGACTGGCAAAAGAAAAAAAATGTAAAAAGAACAAACAATGGGTTAGATTGTCAGAGAAGAGAAAGCAGAACAGGGTGGTCAGTGAAGACCCTTGGGGGTGGGGGGGGTGGGGGTGGAGTTTGACATGGGAGCTGACACTGGATGGACGGAGGCATTCAGCTGTGTGGGAAGAGCATTCCTGGCAGAAGGAACAGCCTGCGGAATCCCTGAGGTGGAAGCGCGTGGGTGTGCCTGACCGATGACAGGGGCCAGTGGCTGGTGGGAGAACAAGCAGGGAAGAATGGGGGGCAGGCGCGGAGCACTCGGTCCCTGGGCTGCGCTCGGTAAGAAGGGGACGTAGAGTCCTAAGTGGTGTGGGCAGCCACTGCCCCGTGGGGACCAGGGTGGGAGCCTGGAAACATACTTGTGTCCTCATATACCTGAGAAAAACTAGGTGGAGCTGGGTGCTGGTGGCTCACGCCTGTAATCCTAGCTACTCATGAGCCTGAGATCTGAGGATCGAGGTTCAAAGCCAGCCCAGGGAAGGCGAGTCCATGAGACTCTTAGGTCCAATTAACCAGCAAAAAGCCCAAAGTAGGGGCTGGGAAGGTAGCTCAGTGGTAGAGTGCATGCCTTGCAAGCATGAGGCCCTGGGTTCGATTCCTCAGCACCACATAAACAGAAAAAGCCGGAAGTGGTGCTGTGGCTCCAGTGGTAGAGCGCTAGCCTTGAGCTGAAGAGCTGAGGGACAGCGCCCAGGCCCAGAGTTCAGGCCCCATGACCGGCAAAAAAAAAAAAAAGCCCAAAGTAGAGCTGTGGCTTAAGTGGTAGAGCGCTAGCCTTGAGCAAACAAGCTCAGGGACAGGGCCCAGGCCTTTAGTTCAAGCCCCAGAACAAGAGTGTGTGTGCGCATACACACACACACACACACACACACACACACACACACACACACACACACACACACACACACACACACACACACACACACACACACACACACACACACACACACACACACACACACACACACACACACACACCCCAAAGTGGTTCTCACTCAGCCTTTCAGGGAACCCTTGGATTAGGAGCAGAGCGGATTACTCTGACACCGCCAGACTGCCTGTCATGCAACTTAAATAGCTTGAGAGCCTTCTGATGAAACTGGAATGGTCAGAAATGAACAAACCCATTGCCAGGCCCCAGTGGCTCACGTCTGTAATCCTAGCTACTCAGAAGGCTGAGATCTGAGGACCGAGGTTCAAAGCCAGCTCGGGCAGGAACATCCGTGAGATATTTATCTCCAACCAAGCACTAGAAAACTGGAAGTGGTGCTGTGGCTCAAGTGGTAGAGAGCTTGCCTTGAGCTGAAGAGCTGAGGGGCAGCACCCATGCCCAGAGTTCAAGCTCCAAGACTGACAAAAAAAAAAAAAAAGAAAGAAAAGAAAAGAAAGAAAGAAAGAAAAGAAAAAAAGAAAGAAATGAACAAGCCCAAAGGCTTTTTTTTTTTTTTTTTTGGTCAGCCATAGTGCTTGAACTCTGGGCCTGGGCACTATCCCTCAGCTCTTCAGCCCAAAGCAAGTGCTCTACCGCTTGAGTCACAGCACCACTTCCGGTTTTCTAGTGGTTCACTGGAGATAAGAGTCTCACGGACTTTTCTGCCCACGCTGCCTTTGAACCACAATCCTCAGCTCTCAGCCTCCTGAGTAGCTAGGATTACAGGCGTGAGCCATCAGCGCCCAGCAAGCCCAAAGTCTTTGGGCCTGAAACAACATGGTTCCTTCCTTATTCATGGAACCTGAAGAAGCCTGGGGAGGGCAAAACATCTCGGGAACATTCCAGAGTAGTTTGTGTAGAAAGTTTCCACCTGGAATTATCTACCTATCACTACTGCTCACATTTCATTGGCCAATCCAAGTTAGGGCCACTCTTAATTAAAGAGGAGGTGGGAAAATATACTCCTGCTAGATGTATGCAAAGGGGAAGGTGGGAAGAAGCAGGGATGACTCCCACAAGGCTTCCCGCACCCTCTGATTGAGAGGCACCAATGGAATTACCCAAAGTGTGGCAGGGTATCCTGCAGAGCCAGCTCCTGGCTCTGGATTGGTCCAATGTATTCCCACTGCCCCGCCCACTCCACACAAGCTCAGCCTCCTGGTCAGCAGGATGACCTTCCACAGCTTAATCTCCTAAGCCTCTCTGTCCCACACATAACATTAGCATCTCAGGAGAGGAGGGGCAGGGCAAACCCCTTCTCCTCCCCTGTCCACCCAGGAAACTAGGACACACCCTTGTGCCCTGACTCTCTCCTGAAACAAAAGTTTGGGGTCTTGAATAGGCCACACAGCCTGGAGAGGGGAAAAGATGGAGCCTAGCAGCTGGCCTCTAACAGCAGCCACAGCATCAGCAGGAATCCAACAGGCTGGCTCTCTCTCTAACAAATGCTGGGCTCCAGCTCCCAGGCCTGTCCCAACAAATCAGCCACCATGTTTTTCCACTGCTGAAGCAGCTTCCTGGGGTCCACCAGCAGGAGCCAGGAACCAGTCATTCAGGGGGACCCACAAGCATCCTTGTCACCCCAACCCACCCCAGTGAGTCACGTGACAAGACCAGGACAGCCCCCAGGGCAGGTGCAGGGCCGCCAAAGGAGCAGCTCCCTTTCCTGCAGGCGAGTCTGGCTCTGCCAGATTCAGCCAGGCCTCCTTGGAATGACGAGGAATTTTCCAAAGCAGTCTCCTCCCTCCAGTGACCTCAGCAACACAAAGGCAGGGCTGGGCCTCCCCTCAGCTGGCTCAGGCTGAGCTAGTTAACTTCCTGAGAGTCAGGACAAGGGCCCTGGGTACCAGCCAGAGGGTTCAAGGCTCACCTCTGGAGACAGCTGTATGAGCTGCAGGCTCTAGTGAAGCTGTAGAAGCTTCTGGACAGAAACCCTGAGGAGCAGCGTCCTCAAGGTTTTAGCGGGCGAGGCAGCCTGGGAGCGTGCTTAGGGACCTGCAGGGTTGGGTGGACCTGCGCTCCTTCCACCTACATCCACCTTGCATCTCGCGGCCCTGGCTCCGTTCACAGCAAGGACACACAAGGATGTGTGGCCCGTGGTAAACAAAGGGCTATTTTTATGGCTCCATTGTCTCTTCTCTCAGCTTCCTAACTCCTCAGCCAAGGTACACCCCAGAGCTGCCTCCAGGATCCCGCAGACCTCTGGGCCGGCGCAGCAGATGCTGCCCTGTCACGTTATAACAGCTCCCAATCATGTCTCCTGTGGGACTGGGCAGGCCAGCGTCCAGAGTGGAAAGACCCAGCTCTCCCCTCCACCCCCATCTGAGAAATGCACAGAGATCCCCAGGCCAGGGGCATCCCTCCCCGCTCCAGGGCATGGTAACCATGTGTCTTTATTTCCCACCCCAGCTGTTTCCCTACCCAGCCCACTTGAACCCAGTCATCCTGTGTTTCTGAAATTCTCTACCACATAACACATCCCTTATTGTCTGAACCCCAGGAGGCTGCTCCTGCACCCCATGTTTCCATCCTGGCCCACCACAGCTGGTGAATGCAGACAGCGCACCGATGAAGTGGGCACCATTCTTTCCCACTTTCTTTTTTTCTTTGTTGGTTGTGGGGCTTGAATTCTAGGCCTGGGCGCTGTCCCTCAGCTCTTCAGCTCAAGTCTAGCGCTCTACCATTTCACCCACAGCACCACTTCTGGTGGTTTATTGGAGATAAGAGTTTCAGGGACTTTCCTGCTTGGGCTGGCTTTGAACTGTGATCCTCACCTCTCAGCCTCCCAAGTAGCTAGGATTACAGGCATGAGCCACCGGCGCCCGGCTTGCCTTTCTCACTTTCCAGATGAGGAAGCACAGAGAAGCTCAGAGACCTTCAGTGACTTGCGCACAACCCACAGCTAGGCACGGGCAGTCTGGATTCAAACTCAGGTCCACCAGTCTCCTTGGGTTAAATGTGGGCCTTTTCCCCAGGCAGCCACTCTTGGGGTGAGCGCCTAGCTTCAACAAGCCTCCACCTCCTCACACTGTGGACTGTGTGCAGTGGTGGGGGAGGGGCTGCTGGGTACTCAGGGCTGGCTTCCTGCAGCTTGCTTTGAAGCAGAGCCTGCTGCTGTGGCAAGGAGCCTCTGGTTGTGATGATTTAGTTTAGCCACCTGATTATGATCAAGACTTTCATTCTATTCTTTTCCTTGCTTGACTGTGATTCTGTTTTGGACTTGAAGCACAAGGCGAGCATTACAGTCCCTGGAAGTCTCCCATTTCCAAGCTGTTTGCCTGTCCAGCCATGACCAAGTCCATCTGGGGGTCTCCTCTTCACTCTTCAAGCTTGGGGAAGGCTGAGGATCATTGCTCCAATTAACACCCTTCTCCCACAGAAAGCTAAAGCCTCTTAGGAGGCAGGGCGCCATGGGGGTTGGGAGCAGGAGGCAGCTTGGCCTTGGTTCCTACCAAGGGATGATCTTAGCTCTTTCATCCTCATCGAAAAGCGTGGAATAGGTGACTAGTTGGACCTTGAGCTAGGCTCTGCCCCAAGTGTTGCAGATAAGCCCTTGCTCTGAGTGACTTACGAGCAGAGTGGGTGCGGGGTGGACACTCACCACGGTGACTTAATGATGACCATATGTCCTGACCACCCACTATGTATAGGTCACTCTGCTAAGCTTATCATATTATTACCTATTTCTTCTACAATAACCGCCATATGGAACAGATGCTCTCCTCCTCCTCCTCCTCCTCCTCCTCCTCCTCCTCCTCCTCCTCCTCCTCCTCCTCCTCCTCCTCCTCCTCCTCCTCCTCCTCCTCCTCCAAGTTAGGTCATCCATCCCAAATCCCGGCTGATCTAGGTTTTAACCTGCTAGTTGGCCTCTAGAGTTCTCACTCTACCATGTCTCCCCAGCCCCCAGCTCTATGTGTACCAAAGATTTATACTGTGGGAGCAAACAGTATAAATATAGATTTAAAAAGAGGAATTTCTAGAAAAACCAGCTCACATTGCAGATGAGCTGTCAAGAGCTGCAAGGCTGGCATCGGTGAAAAAGGTGGAGAGCCAGAGTCAGGATGGATTGAGGTGGCCGCTGAGGGCAGCCAGGGCTAACTCACCTTTGTGAAGCTGGCTATGCAAAGTGTTACACACCTGCGCACAGGGCACATCCACCAGCCGTGTTAACATTGGGACCTAGCTGGGCGCTGGGGGCTCACACCTCTAATCCTTGCCACCCAGGAAGCTGAGATCTGGTGTTCATGGTTCAAAGCCAGCCTGGCAGGAAAGTCTGGGAGATTTTTATGTCCAATTAACCACTCAAAGCCGGAAGTAGAGCTATGGCTCAATTTTAAAGTGTTCACCCTGGGCAAAAAAAAAAAAAAAAAAGGTAAGGGAAGGCCCTAAGTCCCAGCTTCAAGCCCAGTACAGGTAAAAAGCCAAACCAGACCTGGGGCCTACTGTCTTACTTCACTTTATATTGCTGTAACAAAAACCCTGAGACTGGGTAATTCATCATGAATAGAAATTTATCTGGCTCGTGCTTCTGGAAGTGTGAAGTTCAGGAGCATGGTGCTAGCATCTGGTAAGGGCCTTCTTGCTGCATTATAACCAAGCAGAAGACAGCACATGGGGAGACGGAGCAAGCCTCTTTTGGGTGGCACTAGAATTGGGACTCAGAGCCTCACACTTGCCAGGCAGATACCCTACCACTTGAATCATGCCCCATCTCTGTCTTTCCATTCTTACAAAGCCACTAGTGCCATCATGGGGCCCTACCTTCTTGCCCTCATCTCACCCTAATGAACTCCTCAATCTTCTCCTCTAAATACCACTGACAAGAATGAGGGGAACTAGGTTTCCCATGCACGGAATCTAGCAGGTATAGTTAAAGCAGAGTACCTGTCCGAACGGTGTTTGTGGAAATTCTTCCACAGAAGCAGCATGGACAAAGCCAAGAAGTGGAAGCTCTTAGAGGCTCTAGGACTGAAGTTATCGTCTGGGGCTATGCAGGGCAGGCCAGGGCTCCTACTGGTATGTAGTGTGTAAATGGGTAGCTATCTGTTATGCACACTTTTCCTTCCCTGGGGTCCTCGAGAGGAGGCCTGGGCAGGGCAGGCAGGCAGGAAGTCAGCTCTCCTGACTTCCCTGCCCAGCAGGATGGGCACTGGTGACCCTCTGGGAAGCACACGATGGGTGAAAAGTGAGGACAAAACACTGGCTGACAGCAAAAGGCTTGAGTCCACTGTCCTGTGTGGAGGCCTTCCTTGGAATCAGGATGAACTGCTGCTACCTTCCCCCTCCCTCCCCTGCCCCCTCTCCCCACCCAGCTGTCCCTAAGAAAATCAGATTCTCGGGCTGGGAAGGTGGCTCAGTGGTAGAGCGCTTGCCTTGCATGCCTGAGGCCCTGGGTTCGATTCCCCAGCACCACATAAGCAAAAAGAAAAAAGCCGGAAGTGGTGCTATGGCTCAAGTGGTAGAGTGCTAGCCTTGAGCTGAAGAGCTGAGGGGCAGCGCCCAGGCCCAGAGTTTAGGCCCCATGACCGGACCAAAAAAAAAAAAAAAGAAAATCAGATTCTTTCAACGGACAGTGCCAAGAGATGCGATCATTTTCTGAATGGGTCCCAGGTGAGACTGGACCTAGTTCATCCTCCAGGAAGGGGTGAGGAAGGCGGCCTCCTCGAGAACCCAGATAAAGGACCTGTCCACAGAGGAGGGGCTGAGGGTGGTGCTGAGGTCCCCTGGGGCCCCCTAGAGCTGCCCATTCAGGAAGCTGGCTCCTGTTCCCACCAACCCGACCAGGTGCAAGGGACAGGATCGGTTTCCCTAGACAAAGGCTCTCTTGAGAGGCTGGGAGCAGGCTGGATGCTCACAGGTGCAGTTGACCTGTACAGAGAAGAAGCACTTCATTCATTCGGAATCACCTTCCCTGCCCCCCCCCCAAACCCTGCCCCAGACCTGGAAAACACCCACAAAAGACAGGATGCTCTGCTCCACCCAGCTCAGTCCAGGCCTCTCTTAGACCCAGCTGGCACTACATCCGCCTCAGCAGGGTCACGGTCAACCCCGTATGCACCTGTGCTCAGGAAGGAAGACCCAGAAAGGTGCCACCACATGGGCTGAGGGACCCTGGAAGTGCCAAAGCTGCCTTCAGTGTCTTTTGCTTCACCTGACAGTGTCCCTGACAGATCTTTCATGGCATGCTTCCCACTCCAGACACAATGGGTTGGACCCCTCCCTCCCTGCTGTCTAAGCTCTGTGAGGGACTGGGCAGATGGGACCACGGCCAGCCAGCCCCTCCCTCTGAGCCGGTTAACTGCAAGCCTGACAGTGTGGCTCTGAACACTGGTGATGTGTGTGTATGTGTGTGTGTGGTCTACACAGAGTTTAATCAGCACGGGCCCCTTGAACACCCATATCTATGTAAGTTTCTGGCTAACACAGTTGCCTTTATCTATTTTTCTTGCAGCAACTACAATCTTCTTCTGGAAGTTAGAAAGGCAGACCAACTCAGTACGGGGATGAACCTGTTACCTGAAAGGCGAATGGGCTCATCTGTGGGGCAGTGAGTGCCCAGCCCTAGCAGGTATTCAAGCAAAGGCTAGAAATCTCTTTCAGAGATGTTTCAGAGGGGATGCATGTTTCTGACTGCTCCATGAACTACTGAACCACCTGGGATGTCTTCCAATACTGAGGTCTTTTTAGACAGGACTCTCATGTCGCATAGTTTGTCCCTGAATTCTTTTTTTTTTTTTTTTTTTTTTGGGTCCGGTCTTGGGGTCTGAACTCTGGGCCTGGATGCTGTCCCTCAGCTCTTCAGCTCAAGGCTAGCGCTCTACCACTTGAGCCACAGCGCCACTTCCAGCTTTTTTTTTTCTTTTCGCTTATGTGGTGCTGAAGGATCGAAGCCAGGGCCTCAGGCATGCAAGACAAGCGCCCTACCACTGAGCCACCTTCCCAGCTCTGTCCCTGAATTCTTGAGCTCAAGTAATTCTTGTCTCACCCCTTTAAGAGGCTTGGCCTCCATCCAGCTCAACAAGATTTAATGATGTTATTGTGCCATCCAACCCCATACCCTGAAAACTTCCCAGTGGCTAGGACCCAGAGAAATTTTTTTGAAGAGAATAAAAGCAGAGTTCATGAAAACAAGAACAAAGAAGAGCCAACATGGTATTATGAAGGGTAGAAATGAAAACTTTCAGAAAATGCTTCTAAAAGAAAATTCCCTGATACATGATTGTTGCTTCCAAAGCTGAATGAATGCACAGTGAATATTGTCACATTCTCTACTTCTGGGATGGCTGGACAGATGGAGATGTTTGGGCCTCTGAAACCAGCTATATGGATGTGGGGTGTAGACTGGCAGGATCCCCCCACACTGAGGGACTGCTCAGTGGGAAATAGGAAAGTGCCCCTGGAGATCAGTGACCTCAGTCAATGGGGATAATATTCAGACTCTTCCAACATCAGAAGACTTCTTCCCCTAAGGACGATGAGTTGGGCAGAGTCTGAGTCTGGCCCTGGCCACAGACATCAGCTTGAGCTGCCTGTCCCCTTCTCCTGGTTCCTTCCTAGGGAGGCCCCCGTGTGACTACCCCAGGGCACCAACTCCAAGGGAGAAAGCAGCTCAGCCTACTCACCACGCTATGAAAACTCTTCTAAGTACCGCACACTAACCGATTGCGCAACTGGAGCTCCTGAAAACTCTTTATTGTTGTCCTTCTCCCAGCCCCCCCAAAGATATATATTTTAGTTGAAATATAAAGCGACAGCAATACTTGGACTTTTCTTCTTTAGATGAGCCAGGCCAGGGCTGTCACTGATGTAAGCGCGAGGCTGCAGTCAAGACACGAACAAGCTGGGGCAGAGCACACACCATTGCCCGGAGCTCAGGCCCTTGATGGGAGCTGCAGGTATGAAGAGTGAGGACAGCCAGAAACCTGATTCCAGACGTTACAACCTGGGGGAAGAGGAATCTGAAACACCCAGCGTTTCCCAGCTGGCCACTGAGCTGGCAGTGAGTGAATGTGAAGTGTGTTCCTCCTGAGGGAAGGTCTCCCAAGCCCTTGCAGCCCTCCTCCCTGCCCACTGGCCTTGTTCTTTGGGGATCAATGGCCTTGGCAGGCTAATGTCAGCTAACATAACCAGGAGTCCATGTATAGTGGAAGACTTGGATCCCAACCCCAATGCTCAAATCCTCCTTCTGGAACAAGGCTGAAGATGGTGGAAGCCATCCACTGACAATGAGGTGCCACGCACTCCTGGGCCATGATGGCACTGGGCTCCTACACACCCATGACACAAGAAGCCCCAAGCCCTGAGGAGAGGAACGATGCTCCAAGTGTCTCCCGGCCACCAGACAGCCAGTCCAAGAAAGGGACTTCTGCCACTTCCTACGTTTCCTTCAATTCCCAGTGAAGAAGCAGGGGTGAGTGGGGTTGAGACTCCTGCACCAATGCTAGTAAACTACCCCCGCCTCCCACCCCCCTCAGGAGTTGCTGAAACATGATTCTAGGGCTGGCAGCCTGGTGAGACCTGCTCACTGAGGCCCAGACAGGCATCCTGGTGGACATGAATAAACTACAATGGGATCAGATAAGAGAACTCATCTGCTGCCCAGGCCTCATTGTCCCTGCAGCAGATTTTGGGGGAGCCTAGTTGGCTAGGTTGTATTGGCATTTGGAGCCAAGGTCTCCTGGGCTTTATGGGAGATAAGCTGGGCTTTTGTGCGGGCTCCAGGCTCCTGGGGAGACCCCTGCTATGACCTCTAGAGTCTTGTGGGATTTTACAAGTAGGGGCAGCAGCTCTTCTTTCCAGAAGGAGCTCCAGGCAGAGGCCTGGGAGTGCGACACAGGGACAGCAGAGGACAGAGCTGCCCGGCTGGCACTCTCTCAGCACGGGCTGGCTGCAGAGGGCCCAATAGTGTCTACGCAATTCCATTCTCACCGAGGGAAAACGGGCTGGCTGCCAACTCACAGAGCTGATGCACATACATCCTGCCTCATGATCACCGCTAAGCTCAGGGCTGCTGGTTCAGGGCAACACAAAGCTCCATGAGGACTGTGTTTTCCAGCTGTGGACCAAGCTCAGCATCCCTAGGGTCCATGGGCTGGAGGCAGGTGAGGTCACTAAAGCACATGCCATCTCCAGGTGGACCCCCAGGCCCTACATTAGCAGCAGAAGGAGGTGATGCCATGGCAACGGGAGTCAGGGATGAGCCAATGGGAAACCAAATACACATACTGAATGCCTATCCAATTCTAACACTAACGCAACACGTGAAGGCAGCAGCAAGCTCTTTGCGTAATAAATATTGCAAAGCTCATTTGGTTTCTCTCTCTTTTTTTTCTTCTTTCAAGTCAAATATAACCACCAAGTCCCAAACCCTGTTTTCTGCATTCAGAATAGAGAAGCTGTTGATATCAGCAGAACACCTGCAGCCAATCAAAGAAAAGACCGTGTCCCACTAGCCAGCCAATCATATTCCTTTTCCAGTTAAAACAGCCAATCGGGCCTCTTCACATTCCTAAAAAATGACCTAAATAAAGCACCAGAGCTCGGAGCACTTCCTGGGAAGCCAGATACCGAGGCGCATTTTTTTTTTTTAAATAAAGAGTCAGAAATAAAAATAAAAGGTTTCCGTTGGTCAAGATTTAAAAATAAAAAGGTTTCTTCTTGCAGCCAATCATGAGTCCATCCCTTTAAGCCAATCCTAAATGCATCACCAGCATCTCCCTTGATGCCAGCCCCACTGAGTGGCTGTGGGGCAGGGGATCTGGGGTGGGGAACACAGGAAGGGGGAAGGTGGTCTGTTGCCACTCAGTCAGCCAAGGAGCCACATAGATCTTTTGGCCCTTGACAGCTTCCAGGGTGTTCCAATGGGCTTGGAGCTACTGCCTCCGGTCCTCTGTCTCCGACCTGGAAAACGCCATCACCACATCCTCCGCACCTGCAAACCAAGGGACAAGAATTGCTGGTAGGCTTTTGGTGTTGGCCACAATTGGGTCAGACAAGGGATTCGGTCCTGTTGGAGCACGAATCCTCCCCCCTTCCCATCTCCCCCTGGCTTCTGGCCTAATATGGTTGTTTTCTAGGTAGCGGTGTGCTTTGCTTACAAGGAATACCCTCTGGTTTCCCCTGTAACCTAGCCAGGAGATATGACCAACAATGCCAAAGCAGAGCTGCAGGGCTGCAGGGCAGTAGATGAAACCTGTCTAAGGCTACCCTGTTAAGAGGTCGGCCACAACAAGGGTCTTTAGTTCTAAAGCAGAGCCAAGCAGAACTGTATGTATGGCACTGGGGTGGGGAGTAGGAGTTTGGTCCCTTTGCAGGATCTTAACCATTACAGAGAGAGAGAGAGAGAGAGAGAGAGAGAGAGAGAGAGAGAGAGAGAGAGAGAGAGAGAGAGAGAGAGAGAGAGAGAGAGAGTGTACACTTGTACTGGTCCTGGGATTTGAACTTAGGGCCTTGAACTGAGCTTTTTTTTTTTTTTTTTTTTTTTTGGCTCCAGGTTAGTGTTCTTCCACTTGAACACAGCTCCACTAATTGGAGGAAAGAGTCTCATGAACTTTGCTGACTGGGCTGGCTTCAAACTGCAGTCCTCAGATTTCAGCCTCCTGAGTAGCTAGGATTACAGGAGTGAGCCACTAACACCTGGCTTCACTGTGATGTTTAATAGCCAATCATCTTTGCAACTGCTATCCTTTGCCCGAAGCCAACACCTGTTCAAAGGAGCTTGGGAAGTTTCCAGCCTGCTGTCTGCCTGGCTCACTAGAGACAGAAGATATCCACAATCCTTATTATTTTTCTTAATCCTGAGAGTCTGGTCCAAGCACTCACGAAATCACTTCCTTTGTCTTGCTTTTCATAAGACAAGGAGAGAGCTGGAAATACTAACCTGCCTGAGGAGAAGTCAGCTACAGCAAGTTGCAGTGACCTGCAGATCCCACTGTTTCCCTGTCCCTCTGCTCTCTCCCCCTTTTCTAAACAATGATTTCGAGCTCTCCCCAAACGATAATGGGTTGTTTGTGGCCTTTCTGATACTGCTCATCTATGTTAGTGGAGGAGTTCCCCCTGGAGGGGTGGATTGGAACAGCAGGTACAGGAAAGGCCACTCAAAGGTAGACTGGTGTGAGGCGTGTGTGCTGGTGTCTCTGGCATGTGGACCCCACCATGTCCATACCTCTAGAAAGTCTCTCCTCTGGATTGCCACACCACACAGAGGCAATGGGACACCTAAGGAGGTTCTGCAGAAGGAGGGCCCAGTGCCAGGATGTGACATCACGAAGACGCTCCTTCATTGGGCACCGCAGCACCAATGTGTTGCTAAGAGAACCAACCTGTCACCACCCACCCTGCGCTCCACCTCTATTCCTGAAAAGAAACATGGGTTCTAGAGAAGAGCTCAAACAATCTTGCGTCTTAGGATGAGGCTCCTTGTCTGGGAAGCCCTACGAATCCTTCCCATCTTCTCGGGAACATGCAGTTCTCACCCTAGTCCTGGGACCACGCAGTATCACTGAAAGCAGAACTGTCCTAGCAACCACAGACTCCGGATTACATCATACCCCGCATGGCAGCTGAGCATTACCTAACAGACGCTGACTCTGAGTGCTGCCTCCCGGCTGGAGGGGAGGGAAGGAGTTGGAGTGAGACTGCAGGGGAGGTGGCGGCTGAAGACACTGCTGAGGCAGTGAATGGCGGCAGCCTACTCGCTTCCTTCCTTGCCTGCCTCGTGGGCTTGCAGGGACCCTGGGCCTCTGCCGTGGGCTGCAGGCACGAAAATAGCACTGGCTCCCCAGGAGGGAATGGTGAGTCTGCAGGAGGAATAGAAGCTAGAGCTCTAGGATCTGGAGCCAGCCCGGTGCTCTAAGGGCACAAATGAAGTAACCTTCTCAAGGTCATCTGGGGGCTCGGGTAAGTTGAACAAGACTCTCTAGCCTTCCCCCAGGCCAGCTGGTTGTCTCAACAAGCTGGGAAGCCATGGGTCTCTTAATGCACTGCTGCAGCTACAAAAAGCATCTGCAGAGCTGTGGCCTCTCCTGTGTCCTTTCCTAAGGGACGTGTTGTTTTCCAGGCCTCTCCACAAGGACTCTCCTTCCTTTGAGGCCAAAGAGGAGGCAGCTCCTCCAGAGTATTCTCTGACCTAACCTTACCACTGAACAGCCAGATACTCATGCCATGACAGCCTGGCCATGAACTTGATAAGCCTCAAGTTGAGGATGATAATTTTTCCTCTTCTCTATGAAATTTGGGTCTGTTTCCAAAAAGAGAGCATAAGTTAACTGAATTAGTTATCACAACTCTAGCCTTGGAGCTGGCCTCCTCTGAAGACCAACAGATGGCAGAGCCCTTGGGTTTCTCTCGGCCGTCCCAGAAGCACTGCAGCCCCTCTTCTGCCTCCAGGCCAATAGCCCATTCCAAGATGATGTTCTGTTCTCTCCACTAGTTACCTGCCAACCATCTAACTGGTGTTCAGAGCTTATACTTGCCCCTTCCCAGCAGAAGCACAATAGGGCAAGAGCCTCAGTTCTTCCTGCCCACATTCTCTAACACACTACAAGAACACCAGAGCCAGGCGCCAGTAGCTCACGCCTGTCATCCTAGTACTTGGGAGGCTGAGATCTGAGGATCTCGGTTCAAAGTTAACCCAGGGAGGAAAGCCTGTGAGACTCTTATCTGCAATGAACCACCATGAAAAAAAAAAAAAAAGGAAAAACCTAAGACCAGAATCTTTCCTAAATGTAGAGACAAAAAATGTTCAACTTATTATGTGCTGGTGGCTCAGGCCTGTCACCCTAGTGACTCAGGAGGCTGAGATCTGAAAATCACAGTTCAAAGCCAGCCTAGGCAGGAAAGTCTGTGAGACTCTTATCTCCAATAAACCACCAGAAAACCAATAATGGCGCTGTGGCTCAAGTGGTAGAGCACTAGCCTTGAGCTGAAGAGCTGAGGGATGGTGCCCAGGCCCAGAGTTCAAGCCCCGTGACCGACAAAAAAAAAAAGCAGCTCAACTTAGCAAACTAAATATAGTAACATATAAAAAGGGATTCCATACTCTGACCAAGTTGAGATTTATCTTAGGAAGACAAGATTGTGTGTGTGTGTGTGTGTGTATATATAGATATAGATATATATTTATATATCCATATATATAGATATAATATATAGATATATAAATCTCTCTCTCTCTCTCTCTCTCTCTCTCTCTCTCTCTCTCTATAGAGAGAGAGAGAGAGAGAGAGAGAGAGAGAGAGAGAGTGTGTCAGTCCTGAGGCTTGAACTAAGGCCTGGGCACTGTCCCTGAGCTTCTTTTGCTCAAGGCTAGCACTCTACCACTTGAACCACAGCACCACTTCACTTCCGACTTTCTGTTTATGTGGTGCTGAGGAATCAAACCCAGGGCTTCATGCATGCTTGGCAAGCACTTTACTGCTAAGCCGCATTTTCCCAGCCCTGGATTAATATCTTTTGTTGTTGTTGTTGTTGGTCATGGTGCTTGAACTCTGGGCTTGAGTGCTGTCCCTGCACTATTCAGCTCAAGGCAAGCACTTTACCGCTTGAGCCACAGCGCCACTTCCAGTTTTCTAGTGGTTTATTGGAGATAAGAGTCTCACGGACTTTCCTGCCGGGCTGGCTTTGAACTTCGATCCTCAGATCTCAGCCTCCTGAGTAGCTAGGATTACAGGCGTGAGCTACCGGCACCCAGCTATGGATTAATATCTTAAAGTAAATTAATTTAATATGATCTATCATTGGAAGAAAGGGTAAAAACAATCATATTTACCTTAATAGCTACAGAAAAACCATCTAACAAAATTCAACATTCCTTTATGACTAAGAAAAAAATCTAGCTAGGTACCAAGGTTCATGCCTGTAATCCTAGCTACTCACTCAGGAGGCTGAGATCTGAAGATCATGGTTTGAAGCCACCTGGGGCAGGAAAGTCTGTGAGACTCTCATCTCTACCGAACTACCCCCCCCCAAAAAAAAAGCTGAAAGTGCAGATCATTGGAGAAGAGTCACACAAACTTTTTTAGGCTTTTTTTTTTTTTTAGTCAGTCCTGGGGCTTGAACTCTGGGCCTGGGTGCTGTCCCTCAGCTCTTCAGCTCAAGGCAAGTGCTCTACCACTTGAGCCACAACACCACTTCTGATTTTCGGGTGGTTAATTAGAGATAAGAATCTCATGGTCTTTCCTGCTTTGCTGGCTTTGAACCGTGATCCTCAGATCTCAGCCTCCTGAGTAGCTAGGATTATATCAAGCCTGGCTACCAACTTTTAATTGGAGATAAGAATCTCTGAATCTCAGTTCTTAGATCTTAGCTTCCTGAGTGGCTAGGATTATAGGCATGAGCCACTGATGCCTGGCAGTCAATTAATTTTTGACAAGAGTGTCAAGACAATTTGGCAATAAACAGCTAAACAAATGGCATGTGGACACCTTGAAGAAGTCTAAGCTCAGAAGGAAGAAGCAGCTTAGTGAATCAAGAGGCAGAGAGAGAATGAGACCGAGAGGCTCCAGAACCCATACCTTCACCTTTATGTAGTACTTGGCCTTTTCTCTTAGAAGGGAAACTGATCAGCCCTAGTCACGTATAACAGTAAGTCTTGCCAGGCCTCCTGGGAGGGGCCTTACTCTCTGCACTCACCTTCTGCTTTCCCTTCAGCAATGCTGTGCACTTGGAAAGCAGTGCTGGGAGGAGCCAGCTCCCTGAGCTCAGGGAGCGCGCCCCACGCTGCCCTCCTAGCCCACTCCCCATGCCAGCTTTGCTCTTTTAATGGAGCCAGGCAAATGACTGGGGAGAGAAAAATGACAAATATGCAGAAGCATAGAAACAGGGAAGCTGGCCTCTAGCTGGAGGCGGGAGCCAGACAATGGGGTCACTGGTCTGTTGGTGAGCTGGGGATGAATTCACACCAGCCGTGTTAGAACCAATGTCTGGCTCAGGCCAGCATTCACACTTGGCCAGACCAACTCAGGGCAAGGGCAGTATGGTTTAGACAAAGTCCCCCAGTTTGTGGAGATCACTCCTTTTCTTTTCTTTCCCTTCTCTTCTTCCCTTTTATTCTTCTCTTCTTCCTTTCCATTTCCTTCTTTTTTTTTTTTTTTTTCTGAGGAATCGAACCCAGGGCCTCATGCGTGCAAGGCAAGCACTCTACCACTGAGCCACCTTCCCAGCCCTCAAAAGTCTTTTCACGAATCCTCCAGCTAGCTCGATGTGCTTCCTGCGCGGTCAGAGCATGTTCCTACTGGCCATGCAGGCTCAGGTTGAGCTGAGTGTGAGGGATGCAAAGCACCACAAAAGAAGACCATGGAGCTGCGACAGCCCCGCAAGTCAGTGCACGCAGCCAGGACATCCACTGCCTGGCTGGGAAGTCTGGGAGCCCTCTACTCTTCCCAGGAGATTCCAGGGAGATCAGAGCTACACTGTCTCCTAATATGCACACTAGGAAAAAGGATAGCCCGCTGGGCACAGTGGCTCACACCTGAAATCCTAGCTACTCAGGAAGCAGAGATCTGAGGAATACAGTTTAAAGTCAGCCCAGGCAGGCAAGTGTGTGAAACATTTATCTACAATTACCACCAAAAAGCCAAAGTAAGGAAGCCAGCACCAGTGAGTCACACTAGTAATCTTAGCTTCTCGAAAGGTTGAGAGCTGTTGGGCTCTCGTGACTCATGCCTGCAATCCTAGCTACTCAGGAAGCTGAGATCTGAGGATCATGGTTTGAAGCCAGCCCAGGCAGAAAAGTTCCCATGAGACTCCTATCTCCAATGAACCACTCAAAAACCGGAAATGATACTATGGCTCAAGTGTAGAGCACTAGCCTTGAGCACAAAGAAGCTCAGGGACAGCACCCAGGCCATGAATTCAAGCCCCACCCACCAACAATAAAAGAAGGTTGAGATCTGAGGATTGAGCTGTGAAGCTAGCCTAGGCAGGGAAGTCCAGGAGACTCATCTCCAATTAACCATCAAAAAGCCAGGAGTAGAAGTGTGACTCAAATGGTAGAGCACTAACTTTGAGCAAAAAAGCTAGAGGCTCTAATCAAGCCCTAGTGCCAACACACACACACACACACACACACACACACACACACACACACACACACACACACACACACACACACACACACACACACACACACACACACACACACACACACACACACACACACACGGGATGGGAGGCTACAGTTCCTGAAGGCTGCAGCCCCAGAGAGAACCTGATAGGGCACAGCCCTCAAGCAATGTCACTGGAGAAAGGGGACTTGCAGGAGTGGTATAGGCCACAATGGATGCTTACACACGATTTGGAGCCAGGAGTTCTCCCAAGCCGATGTCACATGATAACCCTGTGTCCTGAGGACAGAGAGCCTTGCTCTGCCATCCCAAAAGACAATGAACACTGCCCCATGCATGCCCTTGGTTGGCTACAGCTTCACAGGACTGTTCCAGTGAGGGGCGCTTGGTGGCATGGACCTCCTGCACGCTTGTGGGGCCTTACACCTGGCCGGCATAACAATGATGACTTGGAAAGCTCAAAAACACACACCTGCAGATTCCAAATTCCCAGGGCTGAGGAGGGCCCTCTGTGAGTCACCATCAGCACAGGGAGTAAACTGGCCGAGAACTTCCAAATCACCTAGAAAATGCCAGGCCTACAGACCATTCTAAGTGTGCATAGCAGCCTGGCGAGGCCATGCTGGATCAAAGAACCGCATGTTCCAAATGTGCACGGCAGTCCTGCTCTCGGCACTTTCACCCCTTCTCCAAGCCCTTGAGTTTGGTTGGCTGCAGCAGCTCCTCTCGCACAAGCTCGTTATCTTGTTTGAATGCCACCTAGTATCTGGCTACCCAAGGTTGCACGCCCAGGCTACAAGCTCTGGGGAAATGTTGCCTGGAAAAACAGGTTCCAGATGGTTCTCGAAGGGAAACCCTGCAAGGGGAACGAGGCTGGGGCCTCCTCCCAGGCACACCAACTCCCCCTGGGTGGCATGCGCTGTTTTTAGCAACCCAGGGCAACAAGCTGGGTGTTCTGTACATCTCAGCTGATGCCCCAAAGTTCCCAGGGGATAGTTTTCACCTAGAGGCAGCATGACACTCTAGTTGCTATGGGAACAGTAGCCACTGATTCACCAAGATCTTGGCAGTGGGAGCAGCACCAAGCTTAATGGCACCCACTGGGCTCCACGGCTGACATGAAGGTATTTATGAAACCATGAGAAGCAAGGCTGAGGCAACCCGGCGGAGCTGTCACCCATGGGTGCCCAGCAGTGGCCTTTGGGCCTCATGGACTGGTCCAGAGAGCAACAGAGGCCTCTTCCAGGCCTGGTCTACCTCAGTGCATTCCATCACCAAGACCTAATGGCTGGAACTTGAGCCTGGGCTGGACCCTGACTTGGGGAAGTTCCTGTTCATCTAACCTCAGTTTATCACCTGCAGAAGGTAATAAAGAGCACGTGGCAACTGATGATTGTTCAGCATAAAGTACCATAGGTAACACCTGTAGAGCCACAGCAGGCTTTACCTGCCTTGCTCTAATCTAAATGTTCCTCCTAAGCCCCTCTTATTCATTCATAATCTCCCAGACAGACAGACAGACAGACAGACAGACAGACAGACAGACAGACACACACACACACACACACACACACACACACACACACACACACACACACACACACCACCTCTACATGCTCATTGTCCTCATTTTAATGAGCTTATCTCAAACATAAGCTCTCCTTGAATAGAAAACTGACTTGCCACAAAAGAAAGAGGATGTAGAGCTGGACACCAGTGGCTCACGCCAGAGCCACACCAGTGGCTGCTCTCAGCCTCGCCCAGGAGGCTGAGAACTGGTCAGTCATAACTTGAGGTCAGCTAGGGAAGAAAAATTATCCTACATTTACAAAATAACCAACAAAAAGCAAGGCTGTGGGTGTAGCTCAAGTGGTAGAGCATCACCTAGCACCTAACCTATAAGTCCTGGCTTATTTCAAATGTTAAGTTCTGGATATCAGAATCACCTTGGGAGATTGTGTTCTCTTGTGTGTGTGTGTGTATGTTTGTATATATGTGACATAGGGTCTTCTGGGGTTTTTTTGTTTTTTGTTTTTGTCAGTCTTGGGGCTTGAACTCTGGGCCTAGGCAATATCCCTCAGCTCAAGGCTAGCACTTTACCAGTTGAGCCACAGTGCTACTTCCGGTTTTCTGAGTGGTTTATTGGAGATAAGTGTCTCATGGACTTTCCTGCCTGGGCTGGCTTTGAACCACGATCCTCAGATCTCAGCCTCCTGAGTAGCTAGGATTACAGGCGTGAGCCACCAGTGCTCAGCTACAGGGTCTCCTGATACTGTCCAGATTGATTTGGAGCTCCTAAGCTCAGGAAATCCTCCTATCTCAGCCTCCTGATTAGCTGGTCCTACAGACAGATGCTACTATGCCCCACTGTGTTTAAAGTGTGAATGTTTAAAGTGTGAATTCTCAGGGCTACCTGGCAGGTACCATCACTCACTGGGGCCATGGCAGGGCTTAGGAGCCTTCATTTCCCATTATTAATTAATTAATTAGTTTGCTGGTTCTGGGGCTTGAACTCTGGTCCTGAGCACTGTCCTTGAGCTTCTTTTGCTCAAGGCGAGTGCTCTAACACTTGAGCCACAGCGCCACTTCTGGCTTTTTTGAGCAGGTAAGAGTTTCACTGAGTTTCCTGCCTGGGCTGGCTTTGAACTATGATCCTCAGATCTCAGCCTCTTGAATAGCTAGGATTACAGGCGTGAGCCACCAGTGCCCAGCTCTTTTTTTTTTTTTTTTTTTTAGTGACCTAAGTTATATACCACATCTAGGTTGATTTCTTTTTTTTTTTTTTTTTTGGTCCGATCATGGAGCCTGAACTCTGGGCCTGGGCGCTGTCCCTCAGCTCTTCAGCTCAAGGCTAGCGCTCTACCACTTGAGCCACAGTGCCACTTCCAGCTTTTTTTTTTTTTGCTTATGTGGTGCTGAGGAATCGAACCCAGGGCCTTATGCATACAAGGCAAGCGCTCTACCACTGAGCCACCTTCCCAGCCCTAGGTTGATTTCTTGTTTCAATGTATAGGTATTTCTGCCTTACTTTTGTTATTAGGTTACAGGTAATTCTCATCTAAGTGTTGATTAAAGTTAGAAAAAGATTAGCTTCCCATCCCATAACAGGAATTCTCCCTGGGTCTGACAGTAATTTCAGCTCTAGTCTGTTTCTGCTTAGGGCCTGTGGGAGAAGCCTCCAAGGCACTCTGGGGAGAGGAGATCCAGAGCAGCAGCAGACGATTTGTGTTGTGTAGGGGCCGGGACCCAAGGCAGGGAGGAAGGGGCCCAGTCAGCCCATTGCCTGCAGAGTTGCCGCTCTGAGCAACTTGGCCTCCATGAGGCTCGGTCTGCATTTAATGGAACAAGTACCACTCTGAGCCAGAAGCTGGGTTGGAATGTGCACAGCTGAGCACAGAACAGACACCACAGAACTCTCACACCGAGCATCAGGAAGACTTTTTCCAGGAAGGTAAGATTCTCATGGAGGTCTGGGAGACAGTGGAGGTACTAGATGACCCAAGGAGAATGACAGAGGACTCAGAGTAAAAAAACAGTCTGGAAAACAGCCTGGGAGAATTCCAGAGCAAGTTCAGGCTACCGCCTCCACCCACAGAGCACTGCAAAGTTCAAGCAGGGTAATGAACATAGCTGGGTCACCCAGGAAGTGTAGAACGAGGGGGCCACTTTCCAGAAGCCCTGGTTCCTCCTGGCTTGTCCATACCACAGCTTCCAGGTTCCTGAGACCAAGGGCCCTATTTTGGGCTCTCTGAGAGCATGCCCAGCAGCGCTGGCTTCTATAGAGGAAAGCCAGGGAGACCAAGACAGTCCAGTGACCACAGTGGGAAGGTTTTCCCCAGAAGTTCCTTAGAGAGCATGTGAGCAGATGAAGGCTTTGACAGACCTGGGGAGCCAGTGTACCGCTCCCAGGGGCAAGGACCAGAGAGGTCCTTCAGCAGAGGCAGACCAGACAGAGGTCTCTGGGCAGAAAAACAACAAGAGGCTTCCTTGACAAAGTGAACCATGTCTAAGAGAGTACCTTTTAGCTCCAGGACATGGGACAAAGGCTCATCCAAGGCTCCACACACACAAATAATCCTGTAGGCACTGTGCATGATGACACACACACACACACACACACATACACACACACACACACACACACACACACACACACACACACACACACATTTTGGTTTGTTTGTTTTTGGGTCTGTTCGTGGGGCCTGAACTCCTGGCTCTTCAGCTCTTCAGCTCTTCAGCTCAAGGCTAGTGCTCTACCACTTGAGCCACAGCGCCACTTCCGGCTTTTTTTTCTTTTTGCTTATGTGGTGCTGAGGAATCGAACCCAGGGCCTCATGTGTGCAAGGCAAGCACTCTACCACTGAGCCACCTTCCCAGCCCTGATGACATACACCTATAAATCTCAGCACTGTGAATGCAGGAAAATTCTGAGTCCAATGTCAACCTGGCTACACACAGTTTGAAGCCAGCCTGGCCAACATAGTAAGATGGTCTCAGAAACAAAACAGACAAGCTGGGTGCCTGTGGCTCACGCCTGTTAATCCTGCTACTCAGGAGGCTGAGATCTGAGGATTGTGGTTCAAAGCCAGCCTGGGCAGGAAGTTCCATGAGACTCTTATCTCCAATTAACCATCAGAAAACCAGAAGTGGTGCTGTGGCTCAAGTGGTAGAGCAATCACCTTGAGCTGAAGAGCTCAGGGATAGAGCCCAAGCCCAGAGTGAAAGCAGGGAAGGAAGGAAGGAAGGAAGGAAGGAAGGAAGGAAGGAAGGAAGGAAGGAAGGAAGGAAGGAAGGAAGGAAACAGACAATGATTGTGTAAGCAACTGGCTGGCTACAGAGTGGCCTTTGGGGGTTGGGAAGGTGGCTCAGTGGTAGAGTGCTTGCCTTGCATGCATGAGGGCCTGAGTTCAATTCCTCAGCACCACATAAGCAAAAAGAAAAAAAGCCAGAAGTGGTGCTGTGGCTCAAGTGGTAGAGCGCTAGCCTTGAGCTGAAGAGCTGAGGGACAGCGCCCAGGCCCAGAGATCAGGCTCCACAATGGGACCAAAAAAAAAAAAAAAAAGAAGAAGCAGAGTGGCCTTTGAAAGATATCACCAGGGGCCTGATCCCAGAACAAAAGGGCAGCAGAAAGTGATAAGCACCAGTGGCTCACTCCTGTAATCCTAGTCACTCAGGAAACAGACCTATTGGACTGTGATTTGAGGCCAGCTTGGGCTGTGAAGTGAGAGACTCCATCTCCAGTTAACCAGTAAAATGCAGGGATGGAGGTATGGCTTAAATGGTAGAGCAATAGCTATAAGCAAGCAACCCAGCCAAGCAAGTACAAGGCCTTGAGTTCAAGCCCTGGAACCAACAAAACAAGGCCTAAATACTATGCTACTTTTTTTTTTTTTTTTTTTTTGTTCCGGTTGTGGGGCCTGAACTCTGGGTCTGGGCGCTGTCCCTCAGCTCTTCAGCTCAAGGCGAGCGCTCTACCACTTGAGCTACAGCGCCACTTCCCTATGCTACTTTAAAATGCATAGTGGAGGACATTGATGAATGTGAACTATACAACTTGTGGGTGGGGACTGGAGGGAGGGACTGGGAGAGAATGAGGGAACAGGAAATGTACTCATTACCTGACTCATGTAATTGTAATCCCTCTGTACATTACCTCTATAATAACAATGAAGTAAATTAATAACATTTTAAAAAATGCATAGTGGAGTGGCTCATGTCTGTAACCCTAGCTTCTCAGGAGGCTAAGATCTGAGGATCATGATTCAAAGCCAGCCCAGCCAGGAAAGTTTGTGTAACACTTATCTCCAATTCATTACCAAAAAGCTGGAAGTGTAGCTGTAGTTCAAGTGGTAGAACACTAGTCTTGAGCACAAAGGCTCAAGACAGCACCTAGGCCCTTGGTTCAAGCCCCAGGACCAGCACAAAAAACAAACAAACAAAAAAAAGCACAGTGCAGCCAGGCACTGGTGGTTCATGCCTGGAATCCCAGCTATTCATGAGGCTGAGACTAAGGACTATGGTTCAAAGCCAGCCTAGGCAGGAAAGTCCAGGAGACTCTTATCTCCAATAAACTACCAAATAGCTGGAAGTAGAGCTCCAGCTCAAATGGTACAGGACTAGAACAAAAAAGCTTAGGTACAGTGCCTAGGTCCTGAGTTTAAGCCCCATGACTGGCACCAAAAACAAAACAAAACAACAACAACAAAAGTAGTCCTGTAAACCATTCCTGAATCTACCTTGAAATAATGAGGATTTATATACAACAGCAGTAGGTGTAGGTATGGAACCCATGCTGGCTAGCTTTATGGCTATGTGTTATAGGTTCTTTGGGCCAATTTTCCTGACAGTGGGGCCCAAGACAGCACTTCATAGGGCTACGGTGAAGACTTACCAGGATAACCTTCATGTGTTACTAGGCAAGAAACTTGGCACAAAAATGAAACTTAATGAATGCTTCCATTAGTGTGATTAATAACAGAGATGAGAAGCAGAGATGCAACAGGCAAAGAGTGACCAGTGAATTATGGCAGTCAGTTGGCTGCATATAATACCATCACTAAAATGTTTTCTGTTTCGGAACACAGTATAATTGCCCTAAATAAGAAATACATGCTAAAATAAATCCTGTACAGTCCCAATTTTGTGACACAAATGCAAGCATAATTTTATCAGGGGTATGGCCTGCAGGTATATATTTGGGAATTGAAGAAAAAGTAATAAGTAACAGCTATAGCTAGAAAGCAGGGTTTAATCTGTTATACTTTTTCCATGGCTTCTTCCTCTCCCCCATTTTCTGCAATGACCATGTATCACTTCATAGCATAGCCAGGAAAGGCAATCGATACACGCGCATGCTCAGGAGGAACAGCACCAATGAGAAAGAAACGGGCTTGGCACTCTGCAGCCCGCTTCTCAAAGCTGCAGCTCCCCCCACCCCGCCCCCCTGCAGCCTGCCCTTCTCAGAAAGGCAACCTGCCCAGACAAGTATTGATCTCCTTTGGTTCAAAGCTAGGTCCTGCCTGGCTTCCAAGTCTGCTTGGTCACTGTGGGACCAGGAGATAGTGCGCACAGAACTCCCTGCTTTTCTAGACCATTATCTCCTATCCACTGTTTTTTTTTTTTTTTTTTTGGGTCCAGTCGTGGGGCCTGAACTCAGGGCCTGGGTGCTGTCCCTCAGCTCTTCAGCTCAAGGCTAGCACTCTACCACTTGAGCCACAGCGCCACTTCTGGCTTTTTTCTTTTTGCTTATGTGGTGCTGAGGAATTGAACCCAGGGCCTCATGCATGCAAGGCAAGCGCTCTACCACTGAGCCACCTTCCCAGCCCCTCCTATCCACTGTTGTATCCACCCATGCCCAGTACCTAGCGGAGCCCAGCCAGCCCCACTGACATAAGGTTGGAAAGAAGCCACATCCCAAGCTCAATGGAGAAACCGAGACAGTATGACAGTTAATAGCCAAGGTATCCATGTGAGACAGGAAGGCCTGATCAAAGTTGCAAGAGGTGGGGGTCTAGGGCTGGACTCCTAGAAGCTGAAGGAAACACAGAGACAGAAAGGAGTGGACACTGGAAGTGGTGTTGTGGCTGAAGTGGTAGAGTGCTAGCCTTGAGCTGATAGAGCTGAGGGATAGCGCCCAGGCCCAGAGTTCAAGCCCCAGGACCGCCCCCACCCCCACCCCCCAAAAAAGAAGAAAGGAGTGGATACACTTGAAAGACAAAGAAAGAAGGGAGGGGGCCAAGGAGGACAGGGAGGCAAAGAAAAGGTGTCACACAGTGGTCTCTGCCCAGCAGAGGCCCGGTGGACCAAGAAGTGGGAGGGCCCACCATTCACCTGCCAGAATCACCCCAAAGGTGTAGGCCTATGTCTTAGGCACATCCAACACCTACTTGTACCCAGCAGACATGGCGAGGCTGCTGCTCAAATACACACTCCTCTAACCTTGGTATGTGTATATGTGTGTAAGTACGTACTCCTAAACATGGCTGGAATCCAAGCAACAATGCTGAGTGCTGTCCCATGGGTGGGCTGCCCTGACCCTCTGTCTAGAGGAGCCCCAGGGGAATTACAAAATCTTTATCCGCTCAGGGAAGCCTAGCGCAGAA
This sequence comes from Dipodomys merriami, assembly GCF_024711535.1. Taxonomy (NCBI): domain Eukaryota; kingdom Metazoa; phylum Chordata; class Mammalia; order Rodentia; family Heteromyidae; genus Dipodomys; species Dipodomys merriami. The sequence goes on from NW_027204270.1 coordinate 6,173,390, forward strand.
CTCTGTCATCTGTTGAGGGACAGTACCACCTAGTGGACAGGAGGCACTCTGGCCAGGCCCCCTTACCATACCGCTCTGCTCCAGGACATGGGGCTGATCAAACCTTGCTTGGTCCCTTCCCTTGCCTATGTAATGGGGGTACCAAGCTTTGGCTACCTGGGTTAACTATGATTTGCAGGAGGCCCTCAGAATCCCCAGGTCTGTGGGTTGGGGGAGAGGAAGGAGTGGCTGTGCCTAGAAAAGCTTTACCTGTGCCTTGAAAAGTTTTACTTGTCTTCTGTTATTTTGTGATGAAGATAACCGCAAACAAGCACAACTACACATTCAGTTTAGTCCCTCCTTCTGGGGTTGTACATCTAAGGCAGGAGCTTATATTTAGGACTATGCCTTGAAGCTAAATGGCTCTCTGCTAGAATTCTAACCTGCCACCTCTCCATTGACAGAGCAATTGCTATTGTTAAGGAGTTGTACAAGGTGTTAAAATTCTATATGTCCCTATCTGGACGTTTTTTCCCCAGCAAGGCAAAGTTTACTTCCATTCAGAAGGATATGCGACTGGCAAGCACCCCTACATGGACTTTCTTTTTGGTGGGTCATTTGAATTCAGGGCCTGGGCACAGTCCCTGAGTTTTGCTCAAAGCTAGTACTCTACTACTTTGAGACATAGCGCCACTTCCGGTTTTCTGGTGGTTAATTAGAAGGAAGAGTCTCACAGACTTTCCTGCTGAGGCTGACTTTGAACAGTGATCCTCAGATCTCAGCCTCCTGAGTAGTTAGGATTACAGGTGTGAGGCATCAGTAATTGGTTTCCTTTTTTTTTTTTTTCTTTGTGCAAATAGTCCCATTCAGACTTTTAACTAAAGCATAGAAGCCAGTATGAGGCTAGTATGAGTTCAAACCATCCCAGTACAACCAAAAGATCAAAAACTTTTCTTTATATTAACCATCTGGTATGTACTGCTTCAGCTTTTCTTTCTTTATTCTCCCTCCCCGCTCTCCTATGTAGCATTTGAACTCAATGCCCAATACTTACTAACTAGGTAACGAACGAGGTGTTCTACCACTGAAGCCATACCCTAAGCATTTTTCTTTTTGTTTTAGGTGTTTTTCAAATAGAGTTTCTTGCAGGATCCAACTGTACTTCCTGTTTAGCTAGGATTACAGATGTGAACCACCGTACCCAGATTTTTTTTTTTTTTTTTTTTTTTTTTGTCAGTCATGGGGCTTGAGCTGGGCCTGGGCGCTGTCCCTCAGCTCTTCAGCTCAAGGCAAGTGCTCTACCACTTGAGCCACAATGCCATTTCCAGTTTTATGGTGGCTAACTGGAGATAAGAGTCTCAGGGACTTTACTGCCCAGGCTGGCTTTGAACTGGGATCCTCAGATCTCAGCCTCCTGAATAGCTAGGATTACAGACGTGTGCCACTGGCACCGCCCAGCTTGTTTTTTGAGAAAGGGTCTCAATTTTTTTTTTTCCATCCAAGCTGGTTTCAAACTATGATCCTCCCATCTTTGCTTCTCACATGGCAGGGATCACAGGAGTGAATCACTATGCCTGGCTCTCTATCAGCTCCTTCTTTTTGGCAGTACTGGGGCTTGAACTCAGGGCCTGTACTTGCTATGCAGACACTCTACCACTTGAGCCACACCTCCTAGCCCTTTTTTGCCTTCATTATTTCTCGAGAAGGGTTTCACATGTATGTGATCTGCCTGGTTACACTTCTCACTTGGCTAGGATGACAAAGACCACCACACCACCTATCAATTGACTGAATGGGTAGCCTCACATTTTTTCCTAGATTGGCTTTGAACAACAATCTTTTGCTCTCTGCCTCCTGAGTAGCTAAGGTTATAGGAATGAGCCACTGGTACCCAGCTACTGGAACCTTTTGTTAATTTTTGAATAGGGTCTTGCATATTGCCTGGGCTAGCCTGTACCACGATCCTGCTCTTTATGCTTCTGTGAAGCGAGGATGACAGGCATGCACTGCCATTCCTGGCTTTTTATTATTTTAAGACAGAGATCCCCCTCCCCCACAATCTAGCCTTGAACTGTGATACTCCTGATCTCAGCCTCCCAAGTAGCTAGGATTACAGGCATAAGCCTTTTTGTTTCTATACAAACATAGGAGTGAGTGTATGTAGCAGGGCATATGTGGTATATGCCTACTCTGATATCCAGTCCTACAATTTACTTCGATTTTTTTCCATTAAAAGCATCCCACAAGGGCAACCCACAAGGGGTGTTCTTACCACACCAGCTCAAACAGGGAAATTCAGGGCCTCATAACCACCAGGGAAAGAAGGTGAGCCCCTAGGGACTTGCAAGGCTTAGGTTTTCAGGTAGACCTGAAGAGAGGGCCCATACTGGAAACCCACACTAGCCCTGGAGGAGAACGTGCCTAGCTCAAGAGACCCTGAGGGCTGGGAAGGTGACTCAGTGGTAGAGCGCTTGCCTTGCATGCATGAGGCCCTGGGTTCAATTCCTCAGCACCACATAAGCAAAAAGAAAAAAACCCGGCGCTGTGGCTCAAGTGGTAGAGTGCTAGCCTTGAGCTGAAGAGCTGAGGGACAGCACCCAGGCCCAGAGTTCAGGCCCCACGGCCGGAACACCCCCCCACACACCAAAAAAAAAGAGAGACCCTGAGAGGGTGGAGCTGACTGTACACAGCTTGGCCGTATTGTTGCTTAGCATATAGTATGCCTGAGTAGGCATGTCTGGGCAGGCTAGGCACGGTAAGCATCGTCCCAGGCTGCCATGTGAGCCACTGGAGTGGTCTGGAAGGTTTCTGCTGAGCTGGGTACACAGGATGGGTCACACCCAACATCAGTGCTTGGGAACCAGCCTCTGTGCCAGCCAGGTAGAGAAGACGAGACATCCAGAATAACCAGGACAGCAGCCTGGTGTGCCAGATCTTCTGTTCTCCCTAGCAGCATCACAACATGGCAAATGTAGCTCTTAGCACGCTGCTCTAGGAGTCGATCCTGTCTGGACAGGTTGTGGATGTCCATTATTATGACCAATAATCTCAACAAAGCAGAAAGCAGAAAGTGGAGTTGTGGGTTAGAATGTCAGGCACAGTGTGGGATAAGCCATCTAGAGAGAAAGCCTCATAAGTGACTGAGGGACACAGAACTACTGGCTAGTCTCATCTGGGATGATGAGGACAGGCCGTGAGGAGCTGCTCTGGAGATGGACTAGACTTGCATCCCGGCTCTCCAGTAACTGGTTGCATGATGAAGGGCAAAGAGAGATTGCTTCCAAACTGCTTCCTTGCTGCTCACTGGAAGTAATCCACTAGTCACTATCTATACTTAAATGAAGTGATGGGTATCAATCACTTGACACAGTGACTGTCATGCAATGTCATGCAATATACACTCAAATGATACTTATGACCGTGAATGACAGAACTCCCTTTGGGCACACAGACATCTAGGCCCTCTGGGGCAACACTCCTGGCCACATCCAGGGCCATTCCAGTTTCATGGCCTGTGCCCAGGCAACAGTGACAGTGCTGTGCTTGTATACAGGGCAGTTTCAATGTTCCTGAACAAGGTGCTAGGTGGCAGGGGTCAGACTGGAAGTTAAGGAAATGTAGCAACTAGACCCTCTGAAGCTACAAGGCTCCCAGACAGCTCCATTTCTTGCCTCTTCCAGGCCTACAAAGGGACCCATCTTCTGCCTTGTTGGGTCCTTGATTCCCAACGCCTGTGGAAGGAGATAACACTGGGTAGGAGCCTCTATGTGGGGACACGAGGGGGATAAAGCCCTTCCTTGTCCACCCCAACTCCCTGGATCACCATCTAGCTTTCCACAGAACCACTGGGATCTCTGGGCCATGGCCCTGAACTCACCCTGGTCGATAGAGTGCTGAGGCAGTTGGCTGAGCTGGCTGCTGACCACCCCGGCGTAGGTGCGCAGGAACTCCTCCTCACTGGCCGTTAGCTGCAGGGTGAGAGCACTATGGTAAGGGGCAGCACACACCTGCTCCCTGGAAGGCCCTGGCCCAGGCCTGCCTGCCCCCACTGAGTGCATTTCCTTTGGCTCTGTGGGCCCTTCAGTCCCAGCGTGAGCACTCTCTCCTCACTAGACACCTGTTCCCTGGGCCTACAGGCCTTGCCACTTGGACAGTGTCTGAGATCGGTGTCTAGTCTTGGTACTGAGCCAGTGGGAAGATGTGGGTCTTGCTCAGAGAGATGATGGTCAACGGGAAATTCCAAATCCCTTCTCTTTTCTAAAGTTGGCCATACCTGCTTGTCTGCTGTTCTCCTCAGTGCCTGCCTTGCCCAGCTGCCCTGCACATGCCCCCCTGGGAGAACACACTATGAGGGGCTGGTGGAGGGGAAGCAGGAAGGTCAGGGCCTTCAGGGCCTTCACCCTCCTGGGCCCAAACATGTCACGGGGGTGGGAAGACTACCCTCCGTGGTGCCTCGGAAGTGGGCAGGCTGTGCTCTCTCCCTGGGGGGCGGGGTGGGTGCTGAACTGCACACAGAGCTAAGCCATAGGCCCACAATTCCTTCCCAGACCAGTGTAGCCACCCCATAGGTGGCTGCGGCATGGCATCCCTTCCGATTCAGGGCAGCAGGTACCCTCCCCGGGAGGCTGTTCCCCACCACACACTCACGTTTGACCCCATCTTCCTCAGCATGAGCAGCACACGGACTTTCTGCTGAATGTACATCTCCTCCGGACTCTTCCCGGGTGCTCCCTCACGGTTCATCCCCCTGCCCAGCTCCGGGGACTCCTGCAGAGGACGGGGCAGCACTGGGGAGAAAGGTGGTCAGAGTGAGACATACTCATGTATTGATGCTATAGGCGATGCACATCTTTCCCACGTAGGCCCTTCCCACCTGCCGTCTCACTTATGGAGGCGATGGTGAGCTGCCCAGTCCCGCTCTTGCCCTATCCACTCCAATGAACCCGTTTCGCTCAGCAGCTTATTCCTGGGCAGGGGCTGGAGGAAGCCGCTGGGCAAGCCTGCCACTTCTGTGCATAAGGCTGTTAAGTTGGGGAGAGAGCAGACCAGACTTCAGGCCAGCTCTAGCTTCCAGCTTCCCCACAGCAAGACTCCTACCAGGGCTGCAGAAAATGCAGAGCACATGAAAAGCAAGCAACTGGCACATCTGCAGTAGTATGATCTCAGGTGGCTGGCTTGGGCATTTGGCTGAGATCAGTGCCCAGCCCCCAGACCTAGAGACAGCTCTCTGTACAGAAGCCCCTGCTGAGTTCAAGAGGCCAGCTCCTGGGCTGGGCTCCAAGAAGTCCTTCAAGGGGGAGAGGAGGCCCCAGGGTAGAGAGGCAGAGGCACTGACAGAGTTGGCTTGCCCCTGTGCTCACAAACCCACCCCACCTGTCACAGGGCAGCTGTGAAGGCCTGCAGTTGTTTCCAGGTGTTTCAGGCCTGACGTGCAGCTAGGCACTGGGAGAGAACCCCAGGGCCTCCTCCAGGAGGAGCTGGAGGAGAGAGGCGAGTGTGGAGGGGCTTGGGTTACACACTTGTAACTCCTGGATGAGTCAGAAATAACACAGCAGCAGCTGGTGTGTGTGTGTGTGGGGGGGGTGGAACCTCATCAGTCCTGGAGCCAAGGAGCTGCACAAGGAACTAGGAACAGGGCTGACAGGCCAACACTCCTCACTCCTGATATGGGCTGCCCTCAAAGGCCTGCAAGCCCTAGACCAGGGTTTCACCCAGACAGGACGGCACTCTGTGCCAGAGCCTGGGCCTGGGCAGCAGCCGCCTCCCTGTCGACAGTTGTCAATGCTCATCCCCCAAAAGCTAATTCCTTACTGGTCCTAAAAAATTGGGCCAAGAGCTGGGTGCTGGTGGCTCATGCCTGTAATCCTAGCTACTCAGGAGCTGAGATCTGAGAATCACAGTTCAAAGCCAGCCCTGGGCAGGAAAAGTCCATGAGACTCTTTATCTCCAAGAAACCACCAGAAAATCCTAAGTGGCACTGTGACTCAAGTGGTAGAGCTCCTGCCTTGAGCTGAAGAACTGAGGGACAGCGCCCAGGCCCAGAGTTCAAGCCCCACGACCACCACCACCAACAACAAAAATAATGGGCCAAGATCGCAGTACCAGCTCCCGAGCCTGTGCTGTGGCCCTGGCTGGTCAGTGTAGGAACCTTCTCAATAAAGTTGCTTCTCTATTAAAATAAAAAAAAAAAAATAATGGGCCAAGTAGGGCTACATTATGGCTGTGCACATTATGCAGCCTGGGGCTTATTCCAGATCCTTCCTTCACACCTTTAAATGCCCAGACTCCAGGCCCTTTTCCTCTACTGTCTGCAAATAACAACTGCCTCAAACGTTGTCTTGGGGGAACATGCCAGCCTTCAGACAGCCCTTACTTCCCAAAAGGCTGAGCAGAAAAGTGTGGTTCTAAGGTAATACTTCTCCAGTCACGCCATTCTCTTCTGCGCCCACATAACACTGTTGATCTGAGGTGGGATCCTACACAAACACACAAAGAGTGAGCCATATCTTGGGCGTGGATCATGTGACCTTATCTCCTCCCTGATGGCCCTCACCACTTCCTCATCACCTTCACTACCTCTCCTCTCCTTTCCCCTAATTAATAGACAGAACCATTTAAAAAGATCAGAAGAGGGCCAACTGGACACTGGTGTCTTATGCCTGTAGTCCTAGCTATTCAGGAAGTTAAGAGCTGAAAATCTCAGTTCAAAGCCAGAACATGCAGAAAAGTTCTCAAGACTCTATCTCCAATTAACCAGTAAAATGCTAGACTACAGGTGTGGTTCAAGGATTGGGTGGGAAAAGCCAAGCAAGAACACAAGGCCCTGAGTTTAAGCTACCGAATAAATACCAGAAGAGATGACATCACTCCCTGCCTAATCCTACCAGATAATACACACTTTACCCATGTTCCTGATCTAGTCGGCCTCTCCCTACTCCTCCTCTTGGATGTCCCCACACACAGAATCCTCTGAGCCTGGAATTGGCTTCTGATCAAACTCCACTTGAGCTTTCCTCTCCAGAGAAGCTTCTGACAGCAAAATAGAACCTGATTCTGTGCCCCACCCCAGTCTTCCTGGTCTATAGGCCGGTCACAGTGTCCCAGTTTTCTGAGTACCTGCTTATCATCTCTCCCATGCCTTGCTAGAAGACCTGGGCTGTATCCACTTTACTTCCCCCATCATCCTGGAGCCTGGAACCTGGCAGGAAGCGTAGTCAACACTGCCCAGTTAGTTGAATGGAACAGGGCAACAGCCTACAGTATCTAAGCTTCCTCTTCTTTATGATGTTTACAATTCAGAACCAAATGTATTGTTGGAGGGTAGCTTCTGCAAGCAGCTCTGAAGGCTAGCAGCTGTGTCCTGATGCCATAGGGCTGACCTGTAGTGAGGCACCAGAGACACCCAGACCCTCACAAGGAGGCGCTAGAAGAGAAAGGTAGATAAACCCAATCGCTTATGAACAAATTTAGCTTTTCCAAAGAACTCTAACTTCCAACATACTTGGTTGCCTGAGCTACTATATTCTCCAGAGGACTTCAGACATGTTCCTCCAAGCCTTGAAACTGTGAAGCAGGGATCCCAGGAGCAAAAACCTTCCAATTCTGTCCTGAGCCCAAGGGCTAGTATACGCCTGTGAAAGACATGAAGGGATGCAAGAGACTGGCCACTAGGTGTCGCCCCACCCAAGACCGCTTGAGTTGCAGGGTGTTCTTATCACCCCATAGCTAGTATGGGAAACAGGCGCCTTGCTGGGGCTGCCTTTATTCTAAACCACTGTTACAAATCACATCCAGTCAGCCTGGCTCCATTCATTCCAAAAGCCAGCTCTATCCGGGCAAGGAGTGGTCTGGTTTGTGCTGTCCTGTCCATGGGACCTCTTTCTTGTTGCTGGAAGCACGCGAGGGTGAGACTAGGACATCTCTTCTACATCATGGAATCATTTCACACAGGGCCCACGTTACAAACAATCCTACCCTCTCCTGGGGAATGGCTTGTCATCTCATCCCCTTGCCTGTGGCAGCCTAGTTCCCAGGACACCTCATATTGATTTTGAAGGGTTGATGGCTGCTCGCAGCCATAGCTTGAGTTGTCAGCCAGAGCTGACTGGGTTTTTGGAGCTGATCACTTCAACATACTTCCCTGGCAGAGCTGTTTGTTCCTCCTTCAGGAAACTCCTCGTTTGACATTTCTACAAATTCTGGTCACCTAGCATTTTCAAGCTCTTGCTTTCAGCTGATTCTTCCTGCCTAGGGCTGGATCTGGGGCAGAACATGACCGGAAGTGCATGTTTATACCCTTCACACACCAGCTTAAATGCTCTAGCAATGCCGTGATGCATTGACACGATTCTGTCCTAATCTGCAATAAGGATGTCAATGTGACGAGAATTAATAATTGAAAAGGGTAAATCATAATCAACTCAAACAACACAGGCATCGCAGCCAAGGGTATACTACAAGCATATCACAGCATGTTGAAGTTTGTTGCCTAGCCAAGCAAATGTACTATTAAATTTTCATCACAATTGTGACAAGCATCACATTAACTTGAAATTGAGAATTCTTATTTCTCCCTGTAGTAAAAGAGAACTGGTCTCCATTAAAACATGTGTAAATTACATAAGCTCTGCTACTAATTTAGATGCTAATTATTCATCCAAATTTAAGAATCAAAAATAACGATGCTTCCCAATTGTGGTCTTGGCTATCCCTATCATCTATAGGGCAGCACCTTCCTTCCAAATCCTAAGAAAAATTCTCAGCATTAGTCAAAGATGAGCCAAGAGGGCTAGGAAGGTAGCTCGGTGGTAGAGTGCTTGCCATGCATGCATGAGGCCCTGGATTCCATTCCTTAGCACCCATAAACAGAAAAAACTGGAAGTGGTGCTGTGGCTCAAGTGGTAGAGCGCTAGTCTTGAGCTGAAGAGCTGAGGGACAGCACTCAGGTCCAGAGTTCAGACCCCACGACTGACCAAAAAAAAAAAAAAAAAAAGAAAAGAAAAAAGAAAAAAGATTCACAGAGAGAACAACTGTGGAGCTGCAACTCTGAGAGGCCCCTGCATGCTCTGGGAGATACCCCAGATGTCTGCACGGATGCCACCCTGCCTCTACATGAACCTAATATTGACTACCACATGATCTTCAGCTTTTAAGACACTGATCTCACCTTAGAAGTTGGTACCTAGAGAACAAGACAAGAATGTGACATGCAGCCTGGTGCCAGTGGCTCATGCCTGTAATCCTAGCCACTTGGGAGGCTGAGACCTGAGGATCGTGGTTCAAAGCCAGCAGGGGCAGGAAAATCTGTGAGACTCTTACCTCCAATGAACCTCCAGAAAACCAGAAGTGGCGTTGTAGCTCAAGTGGTAGAGTGCTAGCCTTGAGCTGAAGAGCTGATGGACAGCACCAGGCCCAGAGTTCAAGCCCCACAACCGACCAAAAAAAAAAAAGAATGTGACACGCAGCCATCAGAGGCTGGGTGGCTTGGGCTATCTTCTGGGTTTCCCATCTTGGAAATGCAACTGATTCTGGTAAGAGCTTGGAAAGCTAGCTTCCCCTTTGATGGGCTCAAGTGGCTCTGAATACAATCAGTTATCTGCAACTTATTTTTTTAATTTATAAATGGGAACTAATGCTGTTTGTATACCCACAATTACATAAAGTAGAATATCTATACACATAGGGGTCTTGCACCTGCTAAGAAAATACCATATAACCTAGGCCAGGACAGACCACATGGATGAATCCTTTAGGTACACAGGCACTTGTGAATTCTGGGTCATAGAAATTGTCTCTTGTTTTGTACATTTAAAAATACACCATAAGGGGCTGGGAAGGTGGCTCAGTGGTAGAGTGCTTGCCTTGCATGCATGAGGCCCTGGGTTTGATTCCCCAGCACCACATAAGCAAAAAGGAAAAAAGCCGGAAGTGGCACTGTGGCTCAAGTGGTAGAGCGCTAGCCTTGAGCTGAAGAGCTGAGGGACAGCGCCCAGGCCCAGAGTTCAGGCCCATGACCGGACCAAAAAAAAAAAAAAACGAAAAAAAAAAATAAATAAAAAAAAAAGAAGATAAAATAAAAAAATAAAAAATAAAAAATAAAAAAATAAAAATAAAATACACCATAAGGGGCTGGGAAGGTGGCTCAGTGGTAGAGCGCTTGCCTTGCATGCCTGAGGCCCTGGGTTCGATTCCTTAGCACCACATAAGCAAAAAGAAAAAAGCCGGAAGTGGCGCTGTGGCTCAAGTGGTAGAGCACTAGCCTTGAGCTGAAGAGCTGAGGGACAGCGCCCAGGCCCAGAGTTCAGGCCCCACAACCGGACCCCCCCCCAAAAAAAAATACACCATAAGAGCCAAGTGCCAGTAGTTCACATCTGTAATACTAGCTATTCAGGAGACTGAGATCTGAGAAGTGCAGTTCAAAGCCAGCCTGAGCAGGAAAGTCTGTGAGATTCCTACCTTCCTTCACCATCAGGTAAACCCTACAGGAACCCACAAAGCAATTAATTGCTCTGTTATTCCTGCAGGTATCAAAGCATCAAAATAGCAAGGAATCCCAGGAACTTCAACTCAAGTCTCCACCAAAAAAAGCTGGAAATGGAGCTGTGATTCAAGTGGTAGACCTGAGTACAAAAGCTCACGGACAGTGCCCAGGCTTGAGTTCAAGCCCCAGAACTGGCACGCGTGCACACAACACACACACACACACTATATATATATATATATATATATATATATATATCATGAGGACTGAGGGTACAGCTCAGCATTGGAGCTTTTGTCTAGCATAGGTAAGACACTGGGTTCCACCCTTAGCACTACAACAACAACAATAAAATACATCAAATGCTTACACATAAAAGGATATACACATTTTCACCAAGTTTCTATCAGACAAAAATATATCATCTAATTGTGTGACTAGTAGAGTTTATATAAAATATTAACCCAGAATGTATACAAATCTTAGCCTGAAGAAAGGGCAGCCCCACATTTACCTTAAGAACCCACACATTAGGGGCTGGGAAGGTGGCTCAGTGGTAGAGTGCTTGCCTTGCATGCCTGAGGCCCTGGGTTCGATTCCTCAGCACCACATAAGCAAAAAGAAAAAAAGCCAGAAGTGGTGCTGTGGCTCAAGTGGTAGAGCGCTAGCCTTGAGCTGAAGAGCTGAGGGACAGCGCCCAGGCCTAGAGTTCAGGCCCCACAACTGGACCCCCAAAAAAAAAAAGAAAAAAGAAAAGAACCCACACATTAGAGGGGAGCAGCTCAGTGGAACAGCCGGTGCTGACTCTGCACGGGCCCTGGGTTCAGTGCCCAGGACCATCAAGGGGGGAAAAAGACCCCCTACATTCGAGGAAATGTATGGTAAGGGAAATGGAGAAAGGAAACTTGGGGAGTTAAGCTGCTGGTCAGCCCTGCCTCTACCCAACACTGTCCCATGACTACACAGCAGGCACCTTTCCCTCAGGTCCTTACCTGCTTCTGGAAATTGACTTCAGGCAAACAAGTGCTGAACTGTGAGGGCAAGGCTGCGGCCAGGAAGAAATAGGAAGGTGGCGCCCTGTGGAAACAGAACATGGGTTATGGGAGGAGTGGGAAGGCCCCGGAGGCCCATGTACACGCCCCGTGCTGGAGGAACCAGACTCCTGGCGGGAAGCTCATGGCCGGGGACTCTGCCAGAGTCCAGAAATACCTGTGTATCAGGCAAGCCCAGGGGACCTGCTCCAACACCTCCAGGACCAAGTGCTGACTGCAGCACACAGACCTGTCATTCCCGGCTGAAGCAGGTCGGCCTGCTTGACACCACACACCTCTCCCCTGGGTTAGTCACCAGTCTAGAGACATCATGGACCAGAATGACTGACTCAGTGCAACAGCTGAGGGATGAGTCTCACACCTGCAAGAGATGATGCCCCACCCACCAATCACACATGTGCGCCAACGGAGCATCTGTCCACCTGGGCCAACCTCAACCGGCACAGACACATGTTATACATACCCAAAAGTACAGTGACACTTACTCACACGCCAGCCAGCCTAGCTGCAGTAGCCGAAGTGCTACTCAACACCCTTCTTCCAGGAATGGAAGAACACTGCTTTCTTTGCTAATGCCTCCCCACATAGCCCTCTCACCCGGCAGGCTACTACAGAGAAGCACAGCCGGCTGAGGGGTGGGAGTAGGAGCCCTGTTGGCTGCCCCGCAGTGCACAAACCTCCTGAGACCACCTCTGAACCTACCTCTCAGAGCACCTGACTCATGGGCAGCCTCTCAGCATGCGGGCTTACCGTAAGAGGCTTGAGGACATCACTAAGAAATGGGTTTTGTGGACAGCATAAGAGCTGGGATAGCTTGGAAAACCCTCCTCTACTGTCCTCAATGACCTTCTGTTTTTTGATGCTGATCCTAGCGCTTGAACTCAGGGCCTAGATGCTGTCTCTGAGATTTTATGCTCAAGGATAGCACTCTACCACTTGAGCCACAGTTCCATTTCCAGCCTTTTGGTGGTTAATTGGAGCTAAAGAGTATCACAGACTTTCCTGTCCAGGTTAACTGTGACTGTGATTCTCAGATTTAAGCCTCCTGTGTGGTTAGGATTACAAGTGGGAGCCACTGGCACCAGTGACTTTTGCACAGAAAGCTGTGTGTGTCTAAGGGCTGAGAAAGATATGTTTTCCAGAGGAAGTGGGACTTCAAAGGCCTCTTCTAAAATCCAGCATCTCTCTAAGCCTCAGACCCTCTGCTGTGTGTGTCCTTCCATCCAGAGGATGGCTCTGGGAATGAAGAGCCACCATCCACCCTGCCACCCGCCTCTACCATCAGGCAAGCCCTACAGGAACCAACTATTTATAGCAACTAATTGCTCTGTTAGTCCTGCAGGTATCAAAGCATCAAAATACCAAGGAACCCCAGGAACGTCAACCCAAGTCTCCACATTCCTTCAAAAAGAGATGAAAAGAGTGTCTTTGCATACTTCTAAAGGACTTTAATTTCTTCAGTTACGACGACGGCTAATTGTCTCTTCCGGCTATAGGGTCAGGCTCTTCCAAGGAGCAGAGGAGAGCTGTGCATGCAGGACATTAAGGGAAGGGGTCAGAAGAACAGACTGACCAGGGGTGACCAGTCAACTGTCCCAGCTGTCATTTTAGAATTAGGTCAGAAATAAAACTGAGGCTCAAGATACCTGGGCCTGGCACAGGTCAGTCCGTGAGTGTGCACCGGGAGCTGGCTCTGCCTCCGGTCAGCTACCACTGACTGGCTGTGCAGCCTGAGGCCAGTCAGAGACCCATCACCCTTCTCTGCTCTTTGCTTCACCATTCGTAAAAGAAATGCCTGTTGCTGGCCAGTCTCCCCGGAGGACATGAAATGAGAGGCAGATAGCTTTATGGGCTGAAGGCTGGGACGTGGCACTTGACCCCATATTTGGCTTTCTTCTTTGCTGGTACCACATACAAGGCATTTGTGGATTTCCTGACTGTGAGCTACCTAGCTTGCTTGCTTCCTTTCCTTCCTTCTTCTCTTCTACTTCTTTTATATTTTTTTAAATACTGGAGATCAAAGCCAGAGGCCTCAGACACACTAGGCAAGCTATATCCCCACCGCCCCAACCCGACTCTGAAATTCTTCTTGTTGTTGTTGTTGGTTGTAGGGCCTGAACTCTGGGCCTGGGCACTGTCCCTCAGCAATTCAGCTCAAGGTAAGCGCTCTACTACTTAAGCCACAATGCCACTTCCAGCTTTTTCTGCTTATGTACTGCTGAGGAATCAAACCCAGGGCCTCATGCATGCAAGGCAAGCACTCTACCACTGAGCCACCTTCCCAGCCCCATTCTTAATGACTTTTGAGCAAAAAGCCCTACAGTGGATCCTACAAATTACACAGCTGATCTAGAATGCAAAACAGAGGTCGAAGTGACTGCCAAGGGCCCTACAGCTGAGGTACACACTATCTTGACTCAAGAAGATTTGTCAAGGGGCTGGGAAGTTGGCTCAGTGGTAGAGCGCTTGCCTTGCATGCCTGAGGCACTGGGTTCGATTCCTCAGCACCACATAAGCAAAAAGAAAAAAGCCGGAAGTGGCGCTGTGGCTCAAGTGGTACAGCACTAGCCTTGAGCTGAAGAGCTGAGGGACAGTGCTCAGGCCCAGAGTTCAGGCCCCACAACCGGACCAAAAAAAAAAAAAAAAAAGAAGATTTGTCAAACCATTCTAGGTACACACTGCACCAGGACTGGGGAATAGAGATACAGAAGGAGGCTATGATGCAGAGCCTGCCTCCAGAGATGACCAAATGATTGAGGAAACCACATTACACCCAGAGAAGGCCGCACAAATAAGGTATGTCAGGTTAAAACACGAGCATTCTGAGTGTCAACCATAAAACCACATGCTGTTTCATGTGCTATCCCTGAGCTCAGAGACAGGAGGGAGAGCAAGAGGGTGAATACAGGGTAAGGACTAAGTTACCAATGACAGGGGGTGGGGGTACAGTCACTGAGCTGGCCCTTAATGGATGAATAGGAGTTGACTTGAGGAGAAGAGGAAGGGGCAGGGCACAGACATTCACCCAACAAGAAAGAATATACTAGATCCACTTGTGATAAGGGCATACAATACCAGTCAACCCCACGACAACACATCTCCAACACTTTAACACACTGGATGGATGTGCAAGGAGCCTAGTGTATGCGCTGCTGAGAGCCAGGACGACAGCCATGGTTGTGAGAGAGGCTGCCTGGTCCAGTGATGGTGGAAAATAAGCCAGGCAGCTAGGACTGAGAAGTCCACATAGGCTCAGAAGCAGAAGGATGATGAGAGTAAGCAGGTGCTACGGTGAGAATCGCAAAGCATTCTGAAGCCAGAATCAAATTAGGGATCAATACCGGGGTCTCCTGATAGTTCAGGGATGGAACAGGGCTTTTGGCAGAAGGGGGGTGAGGGATTGAACAGCAGTAGGCACCTCTTACACAACACCTCATGCACAACAGTGAGCACATAGGAAGGACCTAGGCTCTAGCAGGAACGCAAAAGGGCAAGGGTTGGTCTGGGGCCAGGATATCAACTGTGGAAGGTCCAGGCTGCCATGAGACATCAGGCCCTGGTCAGGGGGTGAGTGAGCAGAGTGAAGTGAGACTTGCTTGGCTCCGTATGACACCTGAGTGCAGCTGAAGGACAAAGTGAGGAGAAGGACTCCAGTTGAGAGCCGATTCCAGGGAGGTGAGAGATTGATTTCCAAGAAGGGAACATGAAGGACGAGAGGCCAGCCATGCTTGCCTGTGCACCCCCCCAATTCCATCATCACAGCACTTATTAAACATTAACCCAGTGAGTACTAAGGAGCCCCCTCCCCACACCCAGCCCCAACAGTCAGGGATGCTTAGGCAGCATAACCCTTGGCTCCAACAGACAGATCTGGCATCCCAGCTTCCTCTTCTTCCACTGTGAGTGCCTTCCAGGAACTCAGAGAGCCGCCTATCACCTCAAAGGGCAGGACTGAGGTACAGTCTTATTGGCCTTTGTACTTGCCTGGCTCCTGAACTGCATGGTGGTCTCCTATGACTGGCTTGAACCTTACTCCTATTTGCCTCCTCTACATGGGATCGGCTGACAGTAATGGAGGGGCTCTGCAAGATAGATACTGTGGGTGGTCTCCACAAAGACATCAAGGAAGAAAGAGGGCTGAAGATGCTGCGGGAATCGTATCACAAAGGCCGAGACGGGTAGGAGTACAGAAAAGGCCCACACAGAGCAGAGTGGGTTAGGAAAGGCATGGCTGACTTGGCTAGGCCTCAATAGGGTGATCACTGATCACTCACTCTCTTTGTCTCTGTGTGTTTCATATTGCTGCGGCAGTGGCTACGGTGACTAGATTTCAAGGCAGGATCACCTGGAGAGCTGTACCAGACAATTTCCTCAGCCTCTGAGGATCCAGGGAAGGCCTCAATGAGTGCTGCCCAGGCCCTCCTGCTGGCCAGTGGCTTGGGGGAAGGAGGGAACCTGCTCAGTGAAGGAGGCCTGGGGTCTGGGCAGCATGGGCAGCCCTCTCTCCAACCACAGGACAGGAACTAAAAGGGAGACAGATCAGCTGCCTCTAGCATATAACCTGGAGGTATATATAAACCAGGATCTTGAGTTGCAGGCACAGTCTGCTACCCAAAGAACCCCGAGGAAGATGGGGAGGGAGCAGAGCACTAGTTCCATCTTGCATGGTGGTCACACATGCTCATGTGCCCATCTCCCGTGACCGGCCTGAGCCAGGTGGCACTGAAGTGAGCCATAGTCTTTCTTCTCTATTCCGCCTCTTACTGTGTGATACCCAGAAATATGGTACAGATCATGCTAAGTCAAAAAAAGGAAACACACAAAAGAACACAGAAACCAACACCAAGCAGTCACATAAACAGAGGCTGGAATTCTACGAAATGAGAATACTTCACACCAGGCAGTGCAGAGCTCTGCAGCGAATACCAGACACCAGGGGAGGGGGCACCAGAGCGCGCTGTTGTAAGGCAGCATCCTGCCAGACACCAATGTGGCCTCGGGGAAATGTGTCCAATCATCCCATCAATAAACTTATGGAATACTTACTATGTGCTGCTTGTCAGTGAACAGTTAAAATGCGTTCTCTGTGCATTCTAGTCAGAGGGCAGGTCAGACGGTAAAGAAAAAAGGAGTAATGGATAAATAACAGGTAGTGAGGGGAAGGGCAGGTATTATGATAAAACCAGCAAGGTGGGGAGACCAGGAGGGTTGGAGGGTGAAGACAGTGAGAGGGTACGCTGGGAAGCAGAGCTGGGCAGAGGTTCTAGAATGTGGTGGGAAAATATGGAACAGGGCCATGGAGGCCTCTGTGACCTCTATGTGACCTTCACGAACAAGGCAGCCACTGTGGAGCTAGATGCTCTGGAATGCTTGGTCTTACTTGGGCTAGCAGGGCCACCCTGACTGCAGAAACCGAAAAGTGGTCACGGGGAGAGAGCAGAGGTAATGGTGGGAATCCAGGTGAAGCTGCTGGTCAGGTATGTGGCAGTCAGCTGGGACACATGTACACGCTGGCTTGCTGCCTTGCCCAAAGGAGGGGTGGGGGAGAAGGAGGGGAGATCAAGGGCATGTGGTGGAGGCTCCCAGGTTGTCTGGTTAAACAACAGGTCTTGGGGCTGGGAAGGTGGCTCAGTGGTAGAGTGCTTACCTTGCATGCATGAGGCCCTGGGTTCGATTCCTCAGCACCACATAAACAAAAAAAGCTGGAAGTGGTGCTATGGCTCAAGTGGTAAAGCACTAGCCTTGAGCTGAAGAGCTGAGGGACAGCGCCCAGGCCCAGAGTTCAGGCCCCAGACGGGACCCCCCAAAAAACAAAAAAACAAACAAGAAACAAAAAAAACAACAGAAGATCTGTGTTCTGATCTCAACTAAGAAGAGGAAGATGCAAATAGAGCAATTTAGGGGAATAATTAGAGGGTTTTGTTTGTTTGTTTTCTTTTTCTCCTGCTTAGGATCTAGGAATACAGGGCCCTGAGCACACTAGGCAAGTATTCTACCATTGAGGTCTACCTCCAGCTCCAGCCTCTCCCAGCTATAAGCATGGTACTGCCTCAAGAGCAGTGGTAAAAAGTAGATGAAGTAACAAAAGCAACACTCAGTGGTTGGTAACAAATACTAGTTACTAATGGTAAGATGAGAAGACCACAGGAAACAAGCACACAGTAAGAGTTCAAAGCCTTCATTTACTCCCTTCTTTCCCCAAGTTTACCCATTTAGCTCCCAAATGGCTCAAGGAATGAAAGGGGTGAAGAACTGAGGAAGGAAGGACCTCAGTTCTGCGTTCAAGTCACCTGAGTCATTGAGGATACTTTGTAGCGGGGCATATCATCCTCAACGTTATGGATGTTACACCTTGTTGTGGGGCTGAGCATTGTCTTATGGTCAGCAGCATCTCAGGCCTCTACCTACCAGATGCCAGCAGCATATCCTCTTTAGTTGTCACAATCAAAATAATCTAGCTGGGCACTGGTTGCTCATGTCTATAATGCTAGCTACTCAGGAGGCTGATACCTGGAGGGTCAAAATCTGAAAGCAGTCTAGAAAGAAAAGTATTCCAATTAGCAATTTAGCCTAGCAAAAAAGTTAGGCTGGAGGGAGGCATGGCTGATATGGTAGAGCACCAACATGGAGTAAGCAAACCAGTTGAGTGTGAGGCCTTTGAGTTTAAGCCTGGTATAGGCAAATAAACAAACTGTTCAGTCTGCATAATGAGGACACAAGGTGCAGAGGTTTTGTGACTTTCATGGGATCACCTAGCTATTCCAAACTGGAGCAGAATTTGAACTCGGTCACTGAGGCCTCATAACAACTCTGCTTATTGCTTTCCAGGACGTTAAGCAATAATCTTGTGGTCAGAGCCAAGGCAAAGGAGGAGGGCTGAAGGCTGACACGTAGCTCCTGTCAGAAGTCCACATCAGGTGACACCTCAAGTCTTCCAGTGACATACAAAATGAGATGCCAGAGAGAATTCCCACCTGCTCTGTTCTGAGTAATTAAACTGCAACAATGTCCTGGATTCTCAGCCTCGGGAGCAGCCATCTTAACTAACACTGTAGCTTTCTCAATCCAGAGTGGTCCTTGGCATTCTGGATGGCAGTGAGTGTGTGCCACACAGACCTCCTGACGACAGCACCAGAGAATCAGGCAGTTGGCAGGGCACAGCCCCATTCTTAGAGCATGAGCCCAGGATTGGAATTTGTCTTGAGGATGAAATCCTAGTTTCAAACCTGATCCCAGCTCCTTCCTGCTAGGTGAAGCCAGGTGATGTTGCAGAACAATGATAATTATTATTGTGGCTGTGGCATTTTCTAAATGCCACGCATAGAGGCAGTAAGCTCAGCACATTGTCTTGTTTAATTTTAGCCCTCACAAGCCTGACTGGTAGGAATGATTCCCATTTTATTGATGAGACAACTGAGGCTCAGAGGAGCCCAAGGCCATAGGATGCTTTGCCTGCATCCTATCAGATGGCTCAGAAACTGAGAGAAACAACATCCAGGTGAACTGAAATTAGTATGAAAATCTGCCTTCAGGACAGGAAGTCAGAGTCCAATTACTTCTAATCAGATATTGGAATATTAGGCACGCGGTCAAGTAAGTAGATACAGTGAAGTCCTGGATGTGGCCCAGGGTGGTAGAGGGAAGCCAAAGACAGTACTGGGTGGTGAGGGAAAATATCATAGTGACAAACTTGGGATGAGTCTATATATCAATGCTTTATGTGCTGGGTGTGATTATATGGTTATACTGGGAAGTGTACTGGTTCTTAGGAGACACAGGTTCAAGTATTTAGGAGTCTCCATACTTGCAACTGAAATGATTCAGGAAAAATGTACACATATGTGCCTGTGTGTGATCACATGTGTGTGTATGCGTGTGTGTGTGTGTGTGTGTGACAGAGACAGCAGTATATCTGGCAAAGAATTAGCCAGTGAACCTAATGAAGGACATGATATGAGTGTCCACTATATAACTACAGCTTTTCCATTGATTTTTTTTTTTTTGGTCGGTCATGGGGCTTGAACTCTGGGCCTAGGTGCTGTCCCTCAGCTCTTCAGCTCAAGGCAAGCACTCTACCACTTGAGCAACAGTGCCACTTCCGGTTTTCTGGTGTTTTACTGGAGATAGGAGTCTCCTGGTCTCTCCTGCCCTGGCTGGCTTTGAATGGGGATCCTCAGACCTCAGCCTCCTGAGTAGCTAGGATTACAGGTGTGAGCCACCAGCGCCCGGCTCCATTGATTTTTAAAACAAAATTAACATCTAGGAAGAGCCAGGCACCAGTGGTTTACACCTGTATTCCTAGCTACTCAGGAGGCTAAGATGTGAGGATTGCCGTTGGAAGCCAGCCCAGGGCAGGAAAGTCCATGAGATTCTTTTTTGTTTTTTGTCGGTCATGGGGGTTGAACTCTGGGCTTGGGCACTGTCCCTCAGCTCTTTAGCTCAAGGCTAGCGCTCTACCACTTGAGCCACAGCACCACTTCCAGTTTTCTGGTGGATCATTGGAGATAAGAGTCTCAGGGAGCCGGGCGCTGGTGGCTCACGCCTGTAATCCTAGCTACTCAGGAGGCTGAGATCTGAGGATCGCGGTTCAAAGCCAGCCCGGGCAGGAGAGACCATGAGACTCCTATCTCCAATAAACCACCAGAAAACCGGAAGTGGCGCTGTAGCTCAAGTGGTAGAGCGCTCGCCTTGAGCTGAAGAGCTGAAGGACAGCGCCCAGGCCCAGAGTTCAAGCCCCACGACCAACAAAAAAAAAAAAAAAAAAAAAAAGAGTCTCAGGGAGGGCTGGGAAGGTGGCTCAGTGGTACAGTGCTTGCCTTGCAAGCCAGAGGCCCTGGGTTCGATTCCTCAGCACCACATAAGCAAAAAGCAAAAAGCCGGAAGTGGCGCTGTGGCTCAAGTGGTAGAGCACTAGCCTTGAGCTGAAGAGCTGAGGGACAACGCCCAGGCCCAGAGTTCAGGCCTCACGACCGGGCCCAAAAAAAAAAAAAAGAGTCTCAGGGACTTTCCTGTCCAGGCTGGCTTTGAACCTCAATCCTCAGATCTCAGTCTCCTGAGAAGCTAGGATTACAGGTGTGAGCCACTGGGCACCTGGCTCCATGAGATTCTTATATCCAATTAATTATCCAAAAGCTAGAAATGGAGCTGTAGCTCAAATGATAGAGCATCAGCCTTGAGCAAAAAAAGCTAAGGCCCTGAGTTCAAGTGCAATTACTGACACAAAACAAAACCAGCAAAAAGCCAGACTGGAGGCATAAGTGCCAGCCGTGAGCAAGAAAGCTTGGTGAGCTTGAGGCTCTAAGTTCAGGCTCCAGGGCTGGGAAGGTGGCTCAGTGGTAGAGCACTTGCCTTGCATGCCTGAGGCCCTGGGTTCGATTCCCCAGCACCACATAAGCAAAAAGAAAAAAGCCGGAAGTGGCACTGTGGCTCAAGTGGTAGAGCGCTAGCCTTGAGCTGAAGAGTTGAGGGACAGTGCCCAGGCCCAGAGTTCAGGCCCCACGACCGGACAAAAACAAAAAACAAACAAAAGTTCAGGCTCCAGTACTAAGGAAAAAAAAGCCGAGAAAACATCAAAAAGTTATTTGGAAGGGCTATAGGCATCCCTCAAGTGATAGAATGTCTGCACGAGGCCCTAAGTTCCAACCCCAGAACTTCCCCCCTCCCCCCAAAAAAGGGGTGGGAGGGAGACTTGCAGGAACCCTCTGAAGGTTCATGTATACCTAGATCACCCCATTAGCCTCAGTTGACCTCCTCCAGTAAAAGGCAAGCGGGAGGCCCATCTGGGGATTAGCCCATCTCTCAGGAATGGCAATGATTAGGGAACTCTAGATGCTTACCTGTGTACCTCAGAACCACCTGCCTGTCTCATTCACAGTAATGCTATTCATTCTGTTCCAAGTGCAGCACACACTGATAAAGGCCCTCGGGTGACCCCTGGCTCAGGGGAAGGCATTACACAAATCAAATGAGTTTCAGGACCTGCCTGCAGGCAGCTTCCCCAGGACTAAGGCTGGACAGGAAGCCCAGAGCAGGGGCAGGTGGCCAGATCCAAGCTCACCACTGTGTTCCCTCTACAGCCAGGACCTCAGTGGAGGCAATTTTGCCACCCAGGAAACATTTGGTCAGGAAATATCTGGCAATGTTCAAAGGTATTTTTTTTTCTTTCAGTGCTGGGGACCAAACCAAGGGCCTCATGTATACTAGGAGATCTCTGTTCTCATGCATATAAACTCTGCCACTGAGCTACAACCCCTAGTCCATGGGAGACTTTTTATTTCTTGGCAGCACTGGAGTTTGAACACAAAGTCTCAAGAGCTTTACCACTTGACTCTAGCTCTTTAGCTTTATTTTTCAGATAGGGTCTTGTACATTTTGTCTAGGCCAGCCTCGGCTCATAATCCTCCTACCTGTATATAACCTCCTGAATGCATGAATTACATACATCACCAAACTTGGCTTGTTTGTTGATAGTAGTTCCCTTGGTCTGGAACATTCTTCTTCTACCTGAGTCATGAACTCCTTTACTACCAACTGTCCTCAGATCCATGCTACCACCTGGGTCTCCACACCTGTCTGAACTGCTTTGTCACTGCTCTAATACTGTACCTGGACTGTGTCTGAGAATTTCTTTCTTTTTTTTGGGGGGGGGGTCCAGTTGTGGGGCCTGAACTGTGGGCCTGGGCGCTGTCCCTCAGCTCTTCAGCTCAAGGCTAGCGCTCTACCACTTGAGCCACAGCACCACTTTCGGCTTTTTTCTTTTTGCCTATGTGGTGCTAAGGAATCGAACCCAGGGCCTCAGGCATGCAAGGCAAGCGCTCTACCACTGAGCCACCTTCCCAGCCCGAGAATTTCTTTCTATAACCAGACTGGACACTGCTGCAGGCAGGCAGAGGCCTTCACAGGCCTCATTACATGTAATTCCTGTAGAACTCAAAACAGAGGGAGCGGGATTTTTTTTTTCAGGTCTCTAGTTTTGTTTGTTGTTTTCTTTGACATAGGTCTCATTATGTCGCCCCAGCTGGCCTCAAATTCACAATTCCCCAGCCTCCGTGTGTGCCACCACACCCAGTTAGGACTCCAGTATTCCTGTGACACCTGAAAGCTTGAAGGTCCCAGGCTCTATAGGATGAAAGAGCATCGCAGCCACAGCAGCGGCTCTGTGTCAGATGAAATGAAGGAGCAGGTTTGAGGAGCCAGGGGGAATGCTCCCCACCAAGGATGCTCTCATCTATGAAAGGACGAAATGACACTGTTGTGGAGAGATCATAATAGGCTTTATTTTCAATTCTAGAATTGGGCAACAATACATTCCATAAGATAGAACAAAGACTGACAGACTCAGCCTCTAGAGAGGTTGATTTTATAGACAGAGAAAGGCTGAAGAAAGTAGAAACAAAGAGTGAAAGTCATCTCAAAGTGCCTTTCCTTGTAAGGCAGTGACTGGGAGACAGAACAATAAAAATTTAACTGATTGCTAATATAAGGTTACTTTGGGTTGAGACAGAGGAAACTTCATGATCATGTAGTTGAAACTGTCTTGTTTCAGAAATGTGGCTATTTCCTCTGTCATTCTGATTTCTTAGAAGTTCAGATCCACAGCTCAGTTTTGCTTTGGTGCAGCGGAACTTCAACGTGAATGGTACCAGTTTGATTTCTAGTTTGGTCTGTTAGGTCTAGTACCAAAGCCAAGTTGAAAAGAATGGGCTTGCTGTAAATTTTCATTTTTAATTAAAAAGCTTTTATTTTTAGCCAGAAACTGGTAGCTCACATCTGTAATCCTAGTTATTCAGGAGGCTGAGATCTGAGGATCACAGTTCAAAGCCAGCCCAGGTAGGAATGTCCATGAGACTCTTATCTTCAATTAACCACCAAAAGGCCAGAAGTGACACTGTGGCTCCAGTGGTAAAGCATTAACCTTGAGCACGAAAGCTCAATAATCTCAGCCTCCTGTGTAGCTAGGATTATAGATGTGACTCCCTGCTCGTGGCTCAAAGTTTTGTCTTTTCTCGGGCAACAGGATTTGAACTTGCCATGATTAGGCTAGCGCTCTAACACTTTAGTCATGCTTCCAGACCTGTGTTTTGCTGTTTTGTTGTTGCTACTAGGGCCTGAACTCAGGGACTTGTGCTCTCACTTGGCTTTTGCACTCAAAGCTGGTGTTCTATCTCCCACTTGAGCCACACCTCCACTTCTGGCTTTTACTGGGTAACTGGAGAGAAGGATCTCATGGACTTTTCTGCCCAGGCTGGCTTCCAACCACTATCCTCTGATCTTAGCCCACTGCGTAGCTAAGAATATAGGTGTAAGCCATCAATGCCCACTTGTACTGATTATTTTGGAAATGGAGTCTCAAGGGTTTCTGTCAGGCAGCCTTGACCCTGGATCCTCCAGATCTCAGCTTCCTAAATAGCTAGAATTACAGGTGTGAGGCACTAGCACTTAGCTCATGCTTTTGATTTTTCAATAGAGTTGTTTTTATAAAGAGAGATATTCAAGCAAACAAACTAAAAAAACCCCAAAACACTGGGGAAAAAAAAAACTACAAAAATGCCATGTTCTGGGTGCATGTATCAGTGCATCATGTGGTACTCTATTAATATGCATGATTTTATTTTTATGTATCAGTTAAGCATAAAATTAAATCTGTATTTTTAAAAAGTTCCCCAGATCTCCCGGTCTCTGCTAGACCTGCCTTGGGTGAAAACCACCTTCTCTAGCTAAGCAGGAGCACTCAGCAAGCTGCTCTGTGGGTAAGCAGAGAACAATGCAGACAGGAAGGGAAGTCTCCTTGGCTGCTCAGTCCCTCTGGATTCTGAGTAGCATCCTTACGCTCCACAATTCTGACCAAGAGCTATGGAGGTTTTATCTCTGCACAATAGGGGAAAGGGATAGAAGGAAAGAAAGGAAAGCATCAGGGCTTAATTTAAAAAGTGATTCTGTTTTCTTCTCAGAACAGCTGGAGTCCTGAAGCTTAGCCAAGTCAGGGTCTGAGACCTGAAGTCAGGAACCAGCACGCCTACAGAATCCGGCTAGGATCTTCCTCTAATTCAGTCTGACTCAGGACTATCAGCCTGTAGAAGGTTCCAGAGGGGTCAGTAATACAGAGTCCACAGCCGGAAGTATTTATAAGTGAAACCTCAACTCCTGAGGGGTTTAGCAGCCTGGAAAAAGGTCCATAAACCAGATGAGTGTTCATGAGGGCTGTGTTGGCAGGAAGCTTCCATGAGAGCTGTAGGCAAAAGGACCCCTTTTCTCTCCTATGACCTACATCAGCACTAAGCCCTCAAGGGAATTTTGTTTCTCTTTTTAATGTTTTTATTAGTGTGTTTCATTCACATAAGGGGGTTTCTTGGTGACATTTCCACACATGTACACAATGTATCACAATCAGCCCCAGCCCTTTATTATTCTTCCTCATGGGAAAGTTGATTTGCATTTGGTCATCAACTTTAGGTTGGAAGGATCCATTTCCAGGCCCAACAATCCCTGGGAAAGAGCCTGGCCAGGAAGTTCTACAGAGCTTGGGCCACTTCCAGAGAAGGAGACCAAAATGGAAATTTCAACCCACTGGAGCTCCAGCAACCTCACTGTCCACAACTATGTCAACTCTTGCAGGGCCACAATTTAAAATTCTAATTAAGTTGGGAAGTTGATGAGTTTTGTAAAGGGGAAGAAGAAAAGCCACGGTGCTATATATTTATCAGAAGGCCATTCCACTTTCTCCAGGAGTTGCACATGGCCCATTCCTCAGCCATAGACATCTTCAGTAGTGCTCAGCAAGCTTTGTCTCATCTCAGAGGCAGGCCTGGACACAGCCAGTCCTGCCCTCACAGGGCCTCGGGGTTGCCCCAGACCATCCCAGGACAGGCTGGCCAACTTAAGAACCACCGCCCTCCCCAGCTCTTCTCCCTTGGCCTCCACCCTCTCTGCATCGCTTCCCCTTCATTAACGTCAATCCTACAACTAGATGAAATACACTAGCTGACTGAACTGAGTTTGATGCACCCCTCTGAATCCTATGGCCCTGAGAACTCTACAGCTTCCTAAAACATTAGCAAGTAAATCAATTAGGTAGGCTACTCAATTGGGTTGTGCCCCTAGAGGTGGCAGTCTTGGCCTGAGAGCCATGTCCTTTAGTTCCCTTCTTGTAATGAAACTGAAGAAAGGTGGAGGTTCACTGCCTTTGTCTAATAGGTTCTGGACAAACAGGGATATGCTAGTTTACAAAAAGACATAGATATCTGGGCGCTGGTGGCTTACGCCTGTAATCCTAGTTACTCAGGAGGCTGAGATCTGAGGATCACAGTTCAAAGCCAGCCCAGGAAGGAAAGTCTGTGAGACTCTTATCTCCAATAAACCACCAGAAAACTGGAAGTGGTACTGTGGCTCAAGTGGTAGAGCGCTTGCCTTGAGCTAAAGAGCTTAGGGACAACATCCAGGCCCAGAGTTTAAATCCCATGACCAACAAAAAATGAAAAAAGAAAAGAAAAGAAACAAAGACATAGGTCTATCTATGCCACAGCCATCCATAAGTATGTTGCAGACTTCAAAATTTATGACAGCACATAGCGGTTGGCTGGGTAAATGCTTCTGCATCACTTCACAGAATCCAAAGGAGGAGGAAACCTCCCACTAGCAGGCTGCTGGGGACTCAGTTTCCTTCCTCCCTCAATGTTTAACAAGCTAATAATAGAAATACACAATGTTCTAAAGAAAGGCACCTTCAGAATCTCCCATTTGTTTATCCCATTAACTTGCTAGGGAAATAGTATCAAGAAAACACCCTAGATGGCCCCCTTCAGCCCAAAGGCACAGAGATCGAGAGGCTGCAGCTGAGAAGATGGAAGACCAGAAGGCACAAGTTCTAAGGAAATGGGAAAACATTATCTGATAAGTAAGAGCCAAACATGGACCCTTGGAAAAAAGCTCCAAGCCAGGCCCACTAAGGAAAAGCTCAGGAGATGACAGAGATGAACCTGGGACAAGTATGGTGGTATAGACCTATAATCCCAGACACTTAGAAGGCAGAAATGGGAAAAAAAATCCTAGTCCAAAGCCAGTCCTACAAAAGCATAGAATTCTATCTGAAATTAGCCGGGCGCTGGTGGCTCACGCCTGTAATCCTAGCTACTCAGGAGGCTGAGATCTGAGGATCGCGGTTCAAAGCCAGCCCGGGCAGGAGAGACCGTGAGACTCCTATCTCCAATAAACCACCAGAAAACTGGAAGTGGCGCTGTAGTTCAAGTGGTAGAGTGCTCGCCTTGAGCTGAAGAGCTGAGGGACAGCGCCCAGGCCCAGAGTTCAAGCCCCACAACCGACAAAAAAAAAAAGAGAATTCTATCTGAAATTAAAGAAAAAAAAACAATCAAGTCTGAGGGGAAATGATACATGGAATATAAATTCAAACCCTGGTATCACTACAAAAAGAAAAAAAGGCAAAAAAAAAAAAAAGAGAAAAAAAGGAAGGAAAGGAAGGAAGGAAGGAAGGAAGGAAGGAAAGAAAGAAACAAGGAAAGAAGGAAGAAGAAAGAGGGCTGGGAAGGTGGCTCAGTGGTAGAGCTCTTGCCTCACATGCATGAGGCCCTGGGTTTGATTCCTCAACACCACATAAGCAGAAAAAGCTGGAAGTGGCGCTGTGGTTCAGGTGGCAGAGCGCTAGCTGAAGAGCTGAGGGACAGCACCCAGGCCCAGAGTTCAGGCCCCACGACAAAAAAAAAAAAACAAAAAAGAAAGATTGATCGATCGATCTTGGAGCCAATGTGAGGGCTCCAAAGCACTGTCTGCTTTGCCAGTGGATGCAAGCATAAACACCCAGAACTGGACACACACCAGTAATCCAGCCCAGGAGCCAAATCCCCACCACCCATCTATTATGACATCCTTCATTCCCAAAGATACCAAACCACAAAAGGGATCAGAAACTCCCTCCAAGGCTGGCCTGTAAAATGTATCCCTGGCAAAGGTTCCTGGTTTCAAACCAGTGACTCGCCCAAGATAGTCACAATTCACAAATTAATGCCAGAAGTCCTTAGGAGCCTGTGTCCACAGAATGCAGACAGGACCTGCCCTACTGCATAACACTTGCAATTGAGAGGAAAAGGCTTATCCCAAAGTTCAGGGAGAGGTTATACATTAGTTTAATGGTATTTCTGAGTTCTAAGAGAACTAAATTTACTTTTAAACATACTCAGAACACAGAATATAATGTTTTGTTGTTGTTTTGTTTTCTTGTGCCAGTCCTAGGGCTTGAACTCAGGGCCTGAGCTCTATCCCTGAGCTTTTCTGCTCAAGGCTAGAATTCTACCACTTGAGCCAAAGTTCCACTGTTGGCTTTTTTTTTTTTTTTTTTTTGGTGTTTAATTGAGATAAGAGTCTCACAGACTTTTCTGCCTGGGCTGGATTCAAACTGCAATCATCAGATCTCAGACTCCTGAGTAGGCAGGATTACAGGCATATGCCACTGGTGCCTGGCTGCAATTGAAAAAAGAAATTGGCAAAATGATCTTTGTAGACTATCCATAAAAAAGTGAATAGGGGGGAGGGGGGAGGCGGGGAAGGGAAGTGAAGGGTAAACAAAGGAGGAGGCTGCAATGCTTGGTAAGAAATGTATGCATTATCCTGCCCATGTAATTGTAGCCCCTCTGTACAGTATGTTCCCAAATAAAATAAAATACAATTAAAAAAATAAAATAAAATAAAATAAAATGTAAATGAAGGAATAAAAAAAAGTGAATAATGATTAAAAAAAACATTGACATCAAAGCATTCAAGTCATTCAAGTCTATCAAAAGTTACTTTATCACAAAAACTTCCATAGTCCAAAATTTAAATAAAGCAGAAGTTCCTAGAAAAAGGGCCACAGATGAGTGTACATGCTGCAAAAGGGGCAATAAACAGAAGTCCAGACAGTCACCCAAGGAGTGGGGTTAAAGGCCTGGGACCTGAGCCAAAGTAAGTTCCACATGGAACAAAGTTTTTGTTGTTGTTGTTGTGTTTTGTTTGGCTGGTGTTGAAATTTGAACTCTGGGCATCACACTTACTTGGCTTGCTTTCTCCGCTGGTGTTCTACTGCTTGAATCACACCTTCAGCTCAACTTTTTGCTGGTTATTTTGAAGATGGAGTGTCAACAACTTTTCTGCTGGGGGCTGACCTCAAACCCTCCTGAGTAGCTAGGATTAGAAGCGCAAGCCACTGGCACCCAGATCTTTTCTCATTTGCAGGGTTTGAACTCTGCACCTGGGTGCTGACCCTCAGCTCTTCAGCTCAAGGTGAACGCTCTACCACTTGAGCCACAGCGCCACTTCCGGTTTTCTGGTGGTTTATTGGAGATAGGAGTCTCATGGTCTCTCCTGCCTGGGCTGGCTTTGAACCGCGATCCTCAGATCTCAGCCTCCTGAGTAGCTAGGATTATAGGCATGAGCCACCAGCGCCCGGCTTATTTTCTTTTTAATAATATTGAGGTTTTTGAACTTCAGCATCTCCTGCTCACTAGGCCTGCTAAGTCTGGCTCCACCACAGAGCCATGGCTCCAGTTCACCTTTGTATCTTAAAATATCCCTCAAACTATAGAAAAAGTACAAGAACAAATATAATGACATCCAATACCCAGCAACCTAGAGTCGCCACATTTAATATGTTGTTGCATTTACCTTATGCCTGAGTTGTGTTTGTGGGGGATGGGGTGGGGGTGGGGTGTTCTGTGTGTGTGTGTGTGTGTGTGTGTGTGTGTGTGTGTGTGTGTGTGTGTGTGTGTGTGTGTGTGTGTGTGTGTGTGTGTGTGTGTGTGTGCTTGTGGTGCTGGAGAGTAAACCCAGAACAACTCAGAGCTTTAAACATCTAAAGCATACACTCCTCCAAAGAGCTACTCCCTCATATACACCCTGCTCCTTTTCCTGACCCAGCTGAAAGTATGCTATAGACATTTGCTAAATGTCTCATCACATCTAAGGCCTTTCCCTCATACAACCACAATCCCATTATCCACACAAGGAAGTTCACACTGACCCAGGCATATTGTTGCTGTAGAGTCCATATCAAAATTTCCCTAATTCCCCTCCCCTTAGTTTGGCCTGTGCTAGTTTTTAACCAAGATTCATTCAAGGATTTCAAAATCTCACTGGGCTCCCATGCTCTTTAACCTTCTCAGTCTGGAATGGTTCCCAGCTTCTCTCTCTCTCTCTCTCTCTCTCTCTCTCTCTCTCTCTCTCTCTCTCTCTCTCTCTTTCCTTCTTTCTTTCTTTCCTTCCTTCCTTCTTTTTGTCGGTTGTGGGGCTTGAATTCTGGGCCTGGGTGCTGTCCCTAAGCTCTTCAGCTCAAGGCGAGCGCTCTACCACTTGAGCCACAGCACCACTTCCGGTTTTCTGGTTTATTGGGGATAAGAGTTTCACTGACTTTGCTTCCTGGGCTGGCTTAAAACTGCCATCCTCACCCTGGGTTCGATTCCTCAGCACCACATAAACAGAAAAAGCCAGAAGTGGCGCTGTGGCTCCAGTGGTAGAGCGCTAGCCTTGAGCTAAAGAGCTGAGGGACAGTGCCCAGGCCCAGAGTTAATGCCCATGACCAGCAAAAAAAAAAAAAAAAAAAAAAAAAAAACTGCCATCCTCAGATCTCAGCCTCGAGTTTCTAGGATTAGAGGTATGAGCCACCGGAGCCCCGCCCAGCTTTTCTTTACTTATCACAACATTAACATTTTTTTAAGAGTCCAGAATCATTGTCTTTAGAATTTCTCACAATTGGGGATGGGAAGGTGGCTCAGTGGTAGAGCGCTTGTCTTGCATGCATGAGGCCCTGGGTTCGATTCCTCAGCACCACATAAACAGAAAAAGCCAGAAGTGGTGCTGTGGCTCAAGTGGCAGAATGCTTGCTTTGAGCTGAAAAGCTGAGGGACAGCACCCAGGCCCAGAGTTCAGGCCCCACAACCGGACCCAAAAAAAAAAAAAAAGAATTCTCACAATTTAGACTTGTCCAACTGTTATTCATAATTAGGTTAATTTTAAACAAGATTAAAATTATTTTTGAGGGCTGGGAAGGTGGCTCAGTGGTAGAGCACTTGCCTTGCATGCTCGAGGCCCTGGGTTCGATTCCTCAGCACCACATAAGCAAAAAGAAAAAAGCCAGAAGTGTCGCTGTGGCTCAAGTGGTAGAGCGCTAGCCTTGAGCTGAAGAGCTGAGGGACAGCGGCCACGCCCAGAGTTCAGGCCCAACGACTGGACCCAAAAAAAAAAAAAGAAAAAAAAATTATTTTTGAAAACTATCATAGCTGACATTATCAGTGTTCTAAAGTTTGCCCCAAAGACCAATGCACTAAAGGCTTGAGGTACTTGGGGAAAGTAGAACTTTCAAGAGGTAGGGCCTGGTAGAAGTTAGGTCATTAGGGGCATGCTCTTGAAAGGCAGTATTGGGGCCAGCTCATACCTCTAATCCTTAGCTATTCTGGAGGCTGAGATCTGAGGATCACAGTTCAAAGCCATCCTGGGCAGGAAAGTCTGTGAGACTCTTATTTCCAATAAACTACCAGAAAACTGGAAGTGGTGCTATTGCTCAAGTGGTAGAGCTCTAGCCTTGAGCTGAAGAGCTTAGGGACAGCGCCCAGGCCCAGAATTCAAGCCCCATGACTGACAAAACAAAACAAAACAAACAAACAAAAAAAAACCCTCTTCATGGAAAAATAATATAACCAAAAGAACCATAATCACAAATTGGGGAAAACTTATATAATACATATATAATATAAAATGGGCAAACTTTCTTAGTATATGAAAAACACCTGTAGATCAGTAAGAAAGACTGTCAACCCAAGAAGGAAAATGGGCAAAGAATGTAATAAAATGCTCATACGTTGCTCTTAAAGAAACAAAATGAACAGGCTAGGAAGCTGGCTCAGTGGTAAGGCCCTGAGTTCGATTCCTCAGCACCACATAAACAGCAAAGGCTAGAAGTGGTGCGTGGCTCAAGTGGTAGAGTGCTAGCCTTGAGCAAAAGCAGCTCAGAGACAGCACCCAGGCCCTGAGTTCAAGCCCCAGGACCAGTCAAAAAAAAGAAAGAAAGAAAGAAAAGAAAACGAAATGAAGCCAGGCACCAGTGGCACACACATTTAATCCTAGCTACTTAGGAAGTTGAGAATGGGAGGCTTGAGGTTTGTGAAAGCTCTTCTCAACCCATAGCTGGGGACAGGGTGCATGCCTATCATCCCAAGCTACATGCGGGGCTGGTGCCAAGCCACACAGGCAGAAAAGTCTGTGAGACCCTGTCTCCACAAAGGGAAGCTGGACATAGTGGTCCACACCTGAGATCCCAGCTTAGATGTGTATCTGGGTATGAAGCAAGACCCTATCCTAAAAAAACTAGTAAAAAATAGTGCTGAACACCAGGCCCTGGTGACTCATGCCTGTAATCCTAGTTACTCAGGAGGCTGAGATCTGAGGATCACAGCTCAAAAGTAGCCCAGGCAGGAAAGTCCGTGAGACCCTTATCTCTAATTAACCACCAGAAAACCGGAAGTGTCACTATGGTTCAAAGTGGTTGAACACTAGCCTTGAGCAGAAAAGTTCAAGGACAACACCCAGGCCCCAAGTTCAAGCCCCATGATGGACAAAAAAAGTGCTGGTGGCATGGGTTAGTAGTGTCATGCCAGCCTAGCATGCCTTTAGTTCAAATCCCCAAGTACTACCACCCAAAAACAACA
Source organism: Dipodomys merriami (assembly GCF_024711535.1). Classification (NCBI taxonomy): domain Eukaryota; kingdom Metazoa; phylum Chordata; class Mammalia; order Rodentia; family Heteromyidae; genus Dipodomys; species Dipodomys merriami. The sequence continues at coordinate 6,205,585 of NW_027204270.1, forward strand.
AAAACAAAAAGGACAGGCAATGAACCGGATATGGTGATGATTCACCTGTAATCCCAGTACTTGAAAGGCTGAGTCACAGAATAGTGAGTTTGAGGCCAGCATGGGCTATGTAATGAGACCTCATCTACAGAGAACCAAACCAAGTTCAGTAGCTCCCACCTATCATCCCAGCTGTTGGAAAGGAGTAAGTAGAAACATAGCAGTCCAAGATGGCCTGGGCAAAAGTGAGAGCTTAAGGCAGCTCAAGGCTATAATCCTCGCTATTCAGCAGGCTGCGAACAGAATATCACAGCTGGAAACTACCTTGGGCAGGAAAGGCCATGTGACTTTTATCTCCAATTAACCACCAGAAAACTGGAAGTGGAGCTGTGGCTCAAGTGGTAGAGTGCTAGCCTTGAGCAAGAAAAGGCTCAAGGAAGCACCCAGTCCTTGAGTTTAAGCCCCTTAACAACAACAACAAAAATTTAAAACTGTTAGATTCACCTATCAGATTAGCAACAACCAAAATAAAATTGACAACTTTTGGCCAAGATATCGGGGGAAATAAGTATTTTCAACCTATGTTATAGGCACATGAAATGTCACCATTCTAGAAGGTAATTTGGCAATACCAAAATTTTAAACGTTTGTACCTTTGTTCCTATAATAGTAATACAATAGATCTGGGAATGTGGCTTAGTGGTAGACTGCTTGCCCTCGCATGCATGAAGCCCTGGGTTCCATTCCTCAGTACCACATAAACAGGAAAAGCCGGAGTGGTGCTGTGGCTCAAGTGGTAGAGTGCTAGCCTTGAGCAAAAGAGGTTCAGGGACAATTCCCAGGCCCTGAGTTCAAGCCTCGAGACAGGCAAAAAATAAAAATAAAAATAGCAGTAAAACATAGAAAACATAAATGTTCACCAGTAGGAGAAAACAAAACAAATAAATGAATAAGTAAGATATAAGCAATCAATAGAATACTATGGAGCCATGACAGTGAGTCACATGGTCAGGCATGTGATACTGACTGGTAATCCCAGCCCTTGAGATTTTTTTTTTATTTTATTTGTGAACATACTGTACAGAGGGGTTACAATTACATGGGCAGGATAATGTGTACATTTCTTACCAAGCATTGCAGCCTCCTCCTTTTGTTTACCCTTCACATCCCTTCCCAGCCTCCCCCCTCCCCCCCCCCCGCCCTTGAGATTTTGTAAGACTAGGGGGTGTAGCTCATTGGCACAGCCCGTGCCTAGAGTTCGATTCCTAGCCCAGGGGGGAAAAAAAAGATATGCCCTTGGTTAACATTTGTCACTTTGAGGAAAGGGTTACTGAGTGCCTGTGAATACAGGGAGGAAGGCAGATTTCGTTTTTACCATATATAGCCTTTTGAATTCTGTACTGTCTATTAACTACTCAAAAAAAGAGAAGGATTTCTTTAAAGGAATGACATGGGGTCAAAAGATCAGAATAAAAGAACTCTTCATCTGGGTGGTCCTGAGGGTCCAGGGCACTGTCTGATGTGAGTACTTCAGTATTCACCCCCCTGGCTCAAGGGCTTTAAGAAGTCTCCTCTCTGAAGAGGCTTAAGTGGACAATCGCCCCTCAAAATAGAGGAAAAGGAGACAGGTGCCTGAGATCTCTCAGGTGGCGGCAGCAGCAGCTCCTCCCTAAAAGGGAGGGAGAGTCTGAGCTTTGTGCTGGTTCTAGCTATCTCTGTCCTCCACCGAGTCCTGCCACAATCTCCAGAAGGCTTCCTTTGGAAGGAAGCAGAATGGCAGGCAGGACTAGAGGGATATCCTACTGCCATACCTGAAAGCCCGCTTAAAAATCACTAGAACCCCCATCATCCTGCAACCCCAGAGGAAGGCCATATCCCTGAGGCTGCAAGCAATGTTAACAGTACTGACAAATGGGGCCCCTCCTCAGGCTGAAATTCCATTGGAACACACATGCTGTCAGGAATAGGTTCACACGGCCAAGCCAGAGGCGACCTTGGCAGTTGTGGGGCTTAAATTCAGGGTCTGGATGCTGTCCTTGAGCCTTTTCTTGCTTAAAGCTAGCACTTTACCACTTTGAGCCACAGCGCCACTTCTGGTTCTCTGGTGGTTAAGTGGAAATAACAGTCTCATGGACTTTCCTGCCTAAGCTGGCTTTGAAGTGAGATCCTCAGATCTCAGCCTCCTGAGTAGCTAGGATGACAGGTGTGAGCCACCAGCACCCCGTGGCAATTACCATCTTTTGTCATCCCCCCACACTTTTTGTTTTGTGCCAGTCCTGGAGCTGAACTCAGACCCTGAGCACTGTCCCTGGGCTTAAACTCAGGGGCTAGACGCTGTCTCTGAGCCTCTTTGTGCTCAAGGCTAGTGCTCTACCACTTGAGCATGGAGTCACTTCTGAATAGTTTGTGTTTTTTTTCTGGGTAGTTTATTGAAGATAAGAGTCTCATGGACTTTCCTGCTCAGGTTAGCTTTGAATCATGATCTTCAGTTCTCAGCCGCTTGAGTAGCTAGGATTACAGGTGTGAGTTGTTGGTGCCTGGCTTTTTGCTCCCTTCTTTTACAAACAAAATGGCATCATCATTCAGGGGCTCAGAACTTCTTGCCACTTTACCAACTTAAAATCCCCAAATTGTCCTTACTGTACTCAGACCATCCTGTCTAAACAGCAGCACCCCACAATCATATACAAAAGAAAACCACAACATTACAAGTGTAAAATCATTTAAATACTCTCTGCTGGAAGAAACCTGGGGGTGCAAGCAAGTTTTATTGCACAGTCCTGCAGCAGCAGAGTATTCAGCTAGCGGGGAGGGCAAGATGGGTTTCTGGGAAACAGGGTTGCTTGGGGCAGGAGGCTGTGAGGCCTCAGTTTTCCATCTCCCTGGAAACTGGTCCATAATTTGCCTGAAGATTTAGCAGGAAGACTTGGCGTAGGGGCCCATATAGTAAGAGGGGTTTAATCCACAGGGACCATGATCTCTGTGGGAAACCCCGTTGGCAGAACTCAAGGTGGCAAATGACAGGTGGCAACTTCATTTGCCCTGAGTTTGTTATTCAGTTCAGAGATGTGGACCACAGGATTCCAGCAGCAGGAAATATGTGGGTTGGATACTTGGGCAATATGTAGGCCTGAAAAAAAGCTTAATTGGAACTGGTCTCAAAGCCCTCCACGTGGGAGAGGAGATGGAAGTGGGTCACATTCCCTGGCTGCAGTGGCATCACTTCAGCTCTCAGCACACTTGAAGGAGCCTGGGCGAACTGAGTGACCTGGAGTCCTCAACACCAGCCATTTCCTAATCAAACACAGGATTCCGCCCCAGACTGATATGGGAGTCAATTAGCACCAGGAACATAGTACAGGACAGGGGCTGAGTGAAAACAAAATCACCCAAAGCCTTGCCACACTCTCTTGGCACCATCTTCTCCCTCCAAATGTGGGCAGCCTCTCTGTTAACCCTTTGCCCTCTCCACCCCAGCCCTGGCTGAAGGGAGAGAAAATACCATATACTTCCTCATGAAATGCCAGGCTACCCTGACCTTGGTCTCTGGAGAGAACTGGTGGTCTGCTTCCAGGAAACCCTGGGGAAGAAGAATCGGCTCGCACCCTGCTCTGCATACAGACCCAGAATAGGGGTATGAGGACTCGGTGTCTACACTCATCAGTTCATTCAGGAACTAAGGGCACACCAGTGTTGCCTGCCAACATATTCTTGTTTCCCACGTTGGCAGAGGGCAATCTGACAGGCAGGAAGAGACAAGGTCAGAGTATTACATAAGAAAGGCACCAGGTTGGTAACAAAACTTCAACAGCCAGTCCCCCAGTCAAAACCTTTGGAAAAAGACCTGTGATCATTTTTTTTGGGGGGGGGTCCAGTCGTGGGGCCTGAACTCTGGGACTGGGCGCTGTCCCTCAGCTCTTAAGCTCAAAGCAAGCACTCTACTACTTGAGCCACAGCACCACTTCTGGCTTTTTCTGCTTATGTGGTGCTGAGGAATCGAACCCAGGGCCTCATGCATGCAAGGCAAGCACTCTACCACTGAGCCACCTTCCCAGCCCTGTGATCATTCTTAAAAGAACGCACAAAGGAGTAAGAACTTACATGGGAATGAAATTTATTACTAAACATAGCTTTAGCTAGTGGTGGCTAAAGATGCTCATGCCAGGGCAGCCTCCATCACCTATGACATAGAAGGGTCCTAATCAGTTAGCTCTTTCCCTACTCTTTTGGGAAGCTGACACGGTCCTCCACCTTAATGTCCACCTAGGACAGGTAACTCCTGGGGCCAACGTGTACATCTTGAAGCCATATGACTCTCCAAATACTCTGGCCAGGAAGTCTGTGAGTCTCTTATCTCCAATTAACCACCAAAAGAGCCAGAAGTGGAAGGCTGTGGCTCAAGCTGGTACAGTGCTATCCTTGAGTGAAAAAGCTAAGGGATAGCACCGAGGCCCTGAATTCAAGCCCCAGTACCAGCACAAAACAAAACCCTCTACAACACATTTTCATCCACATGCCCTACTACAAGAAAAGCCTGTGGCTCTAGATTGTAGTATGTATAGAGAATTTCTTGTGTGGGTGTCAGACTGAGGGCTTGAACTCTGGGTCTATGCACTGCCTCTGAGCTTGTTTTGCTCCAGACTAGCACTCTACCACTTGAGCCAGAGCTCTACTTCCAGCTTTTTGGGGGTAGTTTACTGGAGATAAGAGTCTCACAAGGGGCTGGGAATATGGCCTAGAGGTAGAATGCTGGTCTAGCATGCATGAAGTCCTGGGTTAGATTCCTCAGTAGTACCACATAAACAGAAAAAGCCAGAAGTGGTGCTGTGGTTCGAGTAGTAGAGTGCTAGCCTTGAGCAAATGAAGCTCAGGGACATTGCCCAGGCCCTGAGTTCAAGCCCTAGTATTAGCAAAGCAAAACAAAACAGAGCCTCATGGATAGGCTGGAAATGTGGCGTGATGGTAGAGTAATTGCCTAGCATGTATGAAGCCCTGGGCTCAATTCCTCAGTAACAACACATAAACAGGTAAAAAGATAGAAGTGGTGCTATGGCGCAAGAAGTAGTAGAGTGCTAGCCTTGAGCAAAAAGAAGCTCAGAAACATTACCCATGCTCTGAGTTCAAAGCCCAGGACTGGAAAAAAAAAAATCTCAGACTTTTCTGTCCAAGCTGACTTTGAACTGAGTAATTAGAAGCAGCTGATTGGTTATAAAGAGAATTATTTTTACCCACCTACCTAAGTATGTCTATCTAGTACCTACAACGGTGATCTATTTATAATAAGATCTCACTAAATTTTTTCAGTGCTGAGTTGACTGGGTAAAACTCAGTGCCTACAACATAGTAGGCAAGTGCTCTACCACTGAGATATACACAATCATCTCCTGAATATTTATTAAGTGAAACAATGAGTCATTAGAAGAGAGGAGAGAAGGAAGGAAGGATGAATGGAAGACAACTCCCACTCTTGGTATCTCTGTGCTTGGCTATAAACACGGCCCCTTTGCTACATGACTCAGCCATCAGTGGTGCTCATCACGTTATGATACACACCACACATCTGCCTACAGCAGCTTATACAACACAGCACCTCCATGAAAAACACAGATGCACTTGTGACCCTCAATCCTGCAGAAACTTCAAAAGGTGGAAAACAATGTGTTTTGGCCTGCCACAAAAGGATACTTTACCCTCTGGGGACCACTGTCTTCACCTTTTCAGTAAAGCTTTGTGGCCAGGGCATAACATGTCTTTAATAACTAAGTATAACAACAGTTGGTGCCCAATTCTCTTTCATAAAAGAAGTTCAAAAGCACTTTGGCTCAAATATCATAATGCCCTTGGGAACTATGAAGACACAAGTATCATCAACCCCATTCACAGTCAGGGAAAGTGAGGTAATGAGAGGTTAACTGGCCAGAAAAGACAAGGGAAAATAAAAAGATTCAAATCCTTTATGGCAGCCAGTAGGCCAAGCCTGGCCACATAAGAATGTCATCTATGCTGGACTGAAAAGGTAAGTTTTTTTTTTCCTTTCTCTGAAGTTTCTGCTGAGAAACAATATATAATGTGGTGCTCAGAGCTTTGTTTGAGAATGATACTTCCTGGGTTTGAATCTGGGTAATGAGACTGGTAATGAGACCTGAACTCTGGGGCTGGATGCTGTACCTTAGCTTTTTTGCTCAAGGCTGGTGCTCTACCAATTGAACTACAGCTCCATTTTTGACTTCTTGGAAGTACATTGGAGGTAAGAGTCTCACATATTTTCCTACCTGGGCTGGCTCCCAACTATAATTCTTAGTTCTCAGCCTCTTGAGTAGCTAGGATTACAGGTGTGAGCCACTGGCTCCCAGTGAAGCTGGCTATTTTTTGATGAGAGTTTCTAGCAGGTTCTGAATACATAAAATGGTAACAACTGCACATCTCAGAATCAAATGAGACATTATTTGTAAGTGCCATTACCATCCATTTTCTTATTGCCTAAATGAGCACATATCATTCTCATAATAAGAAAACCAGTTACATGAGAAAAATGCTAGCTAGCCACTCTGTATTTAGGCTTTACAAGACCACAGATGTCATGTTACTAAGAGGCATTTTGAACTCTGCCAATGAAATGCCCAGCCTCTGAAAATGTCTTGTAAAACAGAAGTTCTATTAGAGTCCCACTAACTCCTATTGGCCTCTGGTGGTTGGTGAGGCACGTGGCATCATACGCAATAATGGACAATGGCATGCCTGAGGGAAGATCCAAGGTCAGCCACTGTACCAGGCCTGAGAGACCAGTTCTGGGTTCCTGCAAGTTGTTCCCCTGTATCTGAAACACATTTTCTCTGAACTGAAAATTCTACTCATCCCAGACCCAGGAGGGCCTACGCTTTCTAGATACCAGTGTTCCTAGCAAGGAACCAGAGGAAGTACTCAGCAGTGACAGTATGGGATGACACTTTACAAGGGGTCTGCTGGTATTTGACAGGAGACTGGAGGAAGGGAGGCAAGAAAGCTACTTACTCAATCTTAATATGTTAGAAACCCCAACATATATGTATAAGCATGCCCCTGATGCACATATGAACAGCACCAAAACTCCCAGGTTGCTGAAGAGTCACTATACCAGTATTAGAAGATTGGAGCTGGGGTGTAGCCCTGTAAACCCCACCCCCCCCAATATACACACAAGATAATCTTTAGACCATGAATCTTATTCTTGGCTGTATCCTCAAGACCTCCAACAGTGGCTGGTACCTGATAGGTTCTAAGTAGATGAGTCAATTTAATTATTTACTGAGTGCCTACTAAGCTTAGGTAGTGAACTATAAAATCAGGGGGAAAAAAGACAAAACTCTTCTCTAAGGACTTCAATTTTGATTGAAAGTAAAAACAGATCAATAATAACATATTATTATAACATTAATAAAAATAGGCCAACTACTCACATACACATACACAGTGCTACGTGCTCTTCTGAGCATCTAATAGGTATTACTTAATTTAATCCTCCCAACGACACTCTGAGGGAAGTATTATCATTTTACACATGGGGAAACTCCGGCATAAAAAGGCTAAATTACTTGCTGAAGATTACACTGCCCATGATGGCAGAACCAACATCCAAACCCAGATAGTCTTGGCACAAAGTCCATGCTCTAATTAAGAGCTACACTTCATATTTGCTAAGTGTCGAATAACAACTTGCTCAGCACCCTCAGCAGCTGTTCCCTGGGGGCAGGGCTGGAGGAGGGCAGCCCCATCAACGAAGGGCTTCCCTCTCCTGTGAGCATGCAAGCCACGCACTGCTGGGCTCCCAACTGCATCATACACTGCACCTGGAGAGGTGTCAGCAAGTTAGAACAGTCCAATGAAAAGACAGGCTTAGGGGCTGGGAAGGTGGCTCAGTGGTAGAGCGCTTGCCTTGCATGCCTGAGGTTCTGGGTTCGATTCCTCAGCACCACCTAAGCAAAAAGAAAAAAGCCGGAAGTGGCACTGTGGCTCAAGTGGTAGAGAGCTAGCCTTGAGCTGAAGAGCTGAGGGACAGCGCCCAGGCCAAGAGTTCAGGCCCCACAACCGGACCCAAAAAAAAAAAAAAAAGACAGGCTTAGGGTCAGGATTCCTGAGTTCTAGTTCTAGGTACCATAAGACATTCAAGATAGTCAACTATTATTTGATTGGTTTACACTTTGTACAAGGTATGCATCTAGACTCTTAAATCCAAGGAAGATCTGACCTCAGACATTAAAATTGAGCACATACATATGGAGTTGGAAGAGGTGGAAAGTACCAACACCACAGGAAAAGGTAGAAACTTCTACGCCAAAGGGGCCTCTAGGGGCCACCACTGCCCAACCACAAGAGTCTGGACTATGTAACCTGCAAGGTCCTTTCATTATTCTGACAGCATAGATTTGGAGCACATGGAGATCAAGTTTAACAGCTCAAGCTCATGGCCACTCAATTCTCCCACTTATAATAAATACAGTCTCAGTTCCTTTTTTGGTGTACTGAAGACTGAACCCTGGCCCTCTCACTTGCTAAGCTCTGCTAGTGAGCTACACCCTCAGCCCCTCCAATTCCTTTGTGAAATATCTTAGAAGACAGGCAGAACAATAATGCTCTCATTTAAGTAATACAGCTGGATGCAGGGGAGAAGCCCAGTGTGTTCTCCATAATTGGGTTTTAAACCTACATGCCCTCTTTTTTTTTTTTTTTTTAGCTTGTTGGTCATAGGGCCTGAACTTAGGGCCTGGACACTGTCCCTGAGCTCTTTTGCTCAAGGCTAACACTCTACCACTTTGAGCCACAGCTTTACTTCTGGTTTTTCTGGTGTTTAATTGGAGATAACACTCTCACGGACTTTCCTGCTTCGGCTGGCTTCAAACTGTGATCCTCTGATCTCAGCCTCCTGAGTAGCTAGAATTACAGGAGGGAGCCACCGGCATCTGTCTCACACTGTCTCTTCTATCAAAGGGAAAATGACTGTTTCTATGAGCATATTGTTTTAACATAGAGACTACTCCAAGTGAAACCATGAAATCCACCTACTTGTGTCCCATTTCCAGAATCTAACATAGTACCTAATTCATAACAGATTCAGAACAAGGTTTGCTGAACTAAACTAAAATACGGTCAGGTCTAGAGATTTTCTATTAGACAACAAACTCAGCCTGTGTTCCCCAAAGTTTTGTTTTCCAACTCCCAAGGTCTCCTAGGGAGGACAGATTGGCTCTATTTCCTCTCTTATACCACCACAGGCCACCATCATCTCTTGCTGGGCAGCTACAACAGTCAGTCAACTGGCATCCCTGACTCTACCTTTGCTCCTCACAATCCTGCCTCCACACAGCAATCAAAACTACTTTGTAAGGCTGGGAAGTTGGCTCAGTGGTAGAGCACTTGCCTTGCATGCATGAGGCCCTGGGTTCGATTCCTCAGCACCACATAAGCAGAAAAAAAAAAGCCGGAAGTGGCGCTGTGGCTCAAGTGGTAGAGTGCTAGCCTTGAGCTGAAGAGCTGAGGGACAGTGCCCAGGCCCAGAGTTCAGGCCCCATGGCCGGACCAAAAAAAAAAAAAAAAAAAAACTGCTTTGTAAAAATGAGGTTAGGCTGGATGTGGTGGTAGTACATGTATAATGCCAAAACTCCTAGAGGCTCAGGAAGGAGGATCACAAGTTAAAAGCCAATCTGGGGTACATAGAAAGGCTGTCTCAAAAGAAGGAAGAAAAGGAGGAAGAAAAGAGGAGGAGGAGGAAGAGGAAGAGGAAGAAGAGAAAGAGGAGGAGGAGGAGGAAGAGGAGAAGAAAGTAAGGGAGAAAAGAAAAAGGAAAAGAAGCCCGGCGCCCGTGGCTCACGCCTATAATCCTAGCTATTCAGCAGGCTGATATCTGAGGATCCCAGTTCAAAGCCAGCCCCGGCAGGAAAGTCCATGAAACTCTTATCTCCAATAAACCACCAGAAAACCGGAAGTGGCTTGTAACTCAAGTGGTAGAGCACTAGCCTTGAGCTGAAGAGCTGAGGGACAGCGCTCAGGCCCAGAGTTCAAGCCCCACGACCAGAAAAAAAAAAAACAGAAAGAAAGAAAGAAAGAAAGAAAGAAAGAAAAAAAAAGAAAAAGAAAAAGAAAGCAAAGGAAAGGAAAAGAGGAAAGGACTAGGGACCTGGTTCAAACGGGAGAGCATCTGAGTATAAAGTGTTAAATCCTGAGTTATTCAAACCTCAATACCAACAAAAATAAATTAATAAAAGAAAACAGAGGGGCTGGGAAGGTGGCTCAGTGGTAGAGGGCTTACTTTGCATGCTCGAGGCCCTGGGTTCGATTCCTCAGCCCCACATAAGCAAAAAGAAAAAGGCCAGAAGTGGCGCTGTGGCTCAAGTGGTAGAGTGCTAGCCTTGAGCTGAAGAGCTGAGGGACAGCGTCCAGGCCCAGAGTTTAGGCCCCACGACCGGACCAAAAAAAAAAAAAGAAAGAAAGAAAGAAAGAAAACAGATCAGCAGCAGGGCGCCCATGGCTCAAGCCTATAAGCCTAGCTACTCAGGAGGCTGAGATCTGAGGATTGCGGTTCAAAGCCAGCTCGGGCAGGAAAAACTGTGAAACTCTTATCTCCAAAAAACCACCAAAAAACTGGAAGCAGTGCTGTGGCTCAAGTGGTAGAGCGCTAGCTAGCCTTGAGCTGAAGAGTGGGGGTACAGCACTCAGGCCCAGGGGCTGGGAAGGTGGCTCAGTGGTAGAGCACTTGCCTTGCATGCCTGAGGCCCTGGGTTCGATTCCCCAGCACCACATAAGCAAAAAGAAAAAAAGCCAGAAGTGGTATCACTCAAGTGGTAGAGTGCTAGAGAGCTGAGGGACAGCGCCCAGGCCCTGAGTTCAGGCCCCACGACCGGACCCAAAACAAAACAAAACAGCGCTCAGGCCCAGAGTTCAAGCCCTATGACTGACAAACACACACACACACACACACACACACACACACACACACACACACACAAAACAGCTTTTATAGCTCTCTGCTCAAAATACTCCAGTGCATTAACTGTACTTAGGACAAAATCTAAATAGCCTACAAAATCTTTTTTTGTTGTTGTTGTTTTAACACACAGATGCTTAACATTCTGGTCCTTAACCACCACCTTCATATCAGGTATCTATCACTAATGAGATCATTTTGTCTACTTAATCAGCTCATTCGTTCTTTTATCATCCATCCTCCTTCCTCCTTAGAATGCCATCTCCAGGAGTGCAGAGATTGTGCCTTCACCTCTGAAGCCCTGGAGCATGGAATGTCTGGGTACATGGAAAGCACTCAGTACTAGATGAATGAAATCTCCATCCAGCAGAAGTGACTGTGTCTACAAGGACCACTAACTCCACCAGGAAGCCACGAATGACACACTGGCACTTAACAGCCAGCACTTTTATTTATGATTCAAAGTCCTGTTTTAAATCTGAGGAAGCGTTGGCACTTTAATGGCACAAGAGATCAGTTATCACTTAGCCTCCAGAGCCAGGAACAAGAGCCAGGGGTTGTAGCAGGGAGTTAAGAGCCTTGGAACAAAACCCAAAGAGAAACTCTGACTTGCCTCCAGCTCCCTTACCCACATAGCCAGTGCCTCAATTTACCCAGTGGCAGATCAGGCACACTTCCTTAAGATCTGTGAGTGACAGAAGGCAAAATAATTAACAGCTAGGCCATAGTTAGATTCTCAGATAGGAGGTGCTGTAAGCCACATGTCTTATTATTCATAAAACTCTTGATTTGTGGCCAACACCATCCCCCTGGGCCTCACGGAGGTACTGCACAGACAAGTTTGACACAGGGGAGAGGGAGAGCTGTGGGACCTAAAGAAGTTGGGTGTCAGCTGGGCGTCTGTGGCTCATGCCTGCAATCCTGGCTACTCAGGAGTCTGAGATCTGAGGATTGAAGATGCCAGCCTGGGCAGGAAAGTCCATGAAACTCTTATTTCCAAGTAACCACCAAGGAACTGTGGCTAAAGTGATTGAGTGCCAGGCTTGAGTGAAAAGCTAAGGAAAAGTGCCCAGGCTTTGAGTTCAAGTCCCAGCCAGTACTGGCGCGCGCGCGCGCGCGCGCACACACACAAAAAGGTGGGGGTCTAGATCTCAGGTCTTGGTTTTGAAAGAGTTTGTGTGGGTATGATGAAAAGGTGGGGAGAAGTGCAGTTCGGGGTTCCGAATGTTTAATTTGACAAGTCCTCAAGGAAGGAGAGCCACGCGCCTCCTAGGTGTACCAAAGCATGGAGAAGTGGAATCAATCAAACTTGGGACCCTGGAAGGGCAGCGGGTGGCAGAGACCTTGGAAGCATTTCGCTGAGAAAACATGGAGAGTCGGGATGCTGGGAGCGGGGCTCAGGTGAGGGAAGGCAGGGGCGCCTCGGACCGCGCGGGTGGACAGGCGCTGACAACCTCGCGGGCGCCGCCGGCTCCGCAGCAGGGAGGGTGGCGGGGACACCTGTGGAGACGACCCCTGGGCGGGAGGTGAGGGAGGCACCAGGGGGGTCTGCGGCGCGACGCGGAGGCGCGGGTGGGGCGCGGAGGCCTGGCCCAGGCCAAGGGCGCCATGCCATCGGGGCCGGGCCGGGGGGGTTCGAGGGGGGTCAGGGGTGCCCTCCGCGGCCCCTCCCCGGGAGACAAAGGGCCGGCGGCTTCCCCGGGCTCCGGCGCGGCGCAAGCCCTGCGCTGCGGGCGCCGACCGGCCTCGCGCTTACCTGGGCCGCCCGACCCGGCCGGGCCGGCGGGGGCTGCGGGTCCGGAGCGCGGCGCGCGACGGCCTGTTCCGGGACGCGCCAAGCCGAAGCAGCCGCAACAGCGGCGGCGACGGGGGCAGCAGCAGCAGCAGCGGCAGCAGCAGCGGCAGCAGCGGGAGCGGCCGCCTCAGCCTCCGCCTCCGTGAGTCACCGCGCCAGGGAGGGAGAGAGGGAGGCGCCAGGCCGCCGGGGGAGGGACCGGCGGAGGGGGCGGCATCTGCCTCCGCGCGGGCAGCGGAGGCGCGGCAGTGGCAACGCCCCGAGGAAGACAGGCAGCGGAGGGCGGGGATGGTGGGCGGAGCCTGAGGGAAAGCCCGGCCTCACATTGGTTGACTCAGTACATAGGGCGGTGCTTATAGCTATAGGCTGGGTCTGACTGGAGCGCGGGTTTGATTATTGGGTAGGGAGGCGGGACTAAGGGTTAGAGGGCGGGGCCAAGCGGTGGGCGGGTAGATCCAGGCTGTAGGTTAGAGGCAAAGTCCGAGCGGAGCGGGCCTGGTGGGCAGGGGAGGGGCGGGCCGGGTCGGCTGGGGAAGCTGACCGGAGCTTGGAGGAGAAGGCGGGGCAAGGATGGAGCGGGCGCCGCGGTTAAGCTGCGGTGTCTGTCCCTAGCCGGAGCAGTGATCCGGCAAAATAATGGTCACCTTTACATACTACGGGCTAGGCGGCGAGATCCGGTGAGGCCAGCTTACCCAGAACCCCGGAAAAATCTGAAATGGAAGAGGTTGCCGAACACTGAGGGGCGGGGCCTTCCTGTTAAGCTGGGAACGTGGCTACCTCAGAAACAGGCCCATTCTTGTATTTGGGGCCTAACCTGGCATGGGTGGAACCCTGATAGCGTAGAATTTCGTATCCCGTGGTAAGAGGGAGCGTTTTTAGGGGTGAGGTCAGGGGTCTATAATTAGAGGAAGTCTAGGGTAGTCTGACACTGTCTGCAGATTACAGGGAGAAACAGCCCATTTTAGGCAAAATGCAAAGAAACGCTTTTTAACACTTGCCTTCTTTTCAAAGGACATGTAGCTTTAAGTGTGGTCTTGTCATCATTTCGCTTACTAGCTATGTAGTGAAAACCCCAGTTGAGAAGCCCTCCTGACCTGTTTCAACAAACTTTCTTTTTACCTCGGTCCCATCTGCTTTCACTCACCCCATCATTTCTTGCCCTCCTACTTGCATGAGTACAATAAACTTTTTTTTTCCCCATCCATACCTCTAGCTGGATATTTTGTTGGTTATTTGGGAGATAGAATCAATAAGAACTTTTCTGCCCAGGGTGACCTGGAACTGGGATTCTCCATATCAGAGCCTCCCTAGTAGTTAGGATTTCAGGAGTGACCCACTAGGCCATCTAAACTTACTTAAAAAAAACAAACAGGGCTGGGAAGGTGGTTCAGTGGTAGAGTGCTTGCCTCGTGTGCATAAGACCCTGGGTTCGATTCCTCAGCACTACATAAACAGAAAAAGCTGGAAGTAGCACTGTGGCTCAAGTGGTAGTGCTGAAGAGCTGAGGGACAGCGCCCAGGCCCAGAGTTCAAGCCCCACAACCAACAAAACATGCACGCGTGCTTGCACACACACATACACACACACACACACACACACACACACACACACACACAGAGTCTTTATAAGCTGGGTGCTGGTGGCTCACACCTGTAATCCTAGCTACTCAAGGGGCTAAGATCTGAGGATTGCAGTTCAAAGCCAGACAGGACAGGAAAGTCTGTAAGATTCTTATCTCCAATAAACCATTAGAAAACAATAAGGGGTGCTGTGGCTCAAGTGGTAGAGCACTCACCTTAAGCTGAAGAGCTTTGGGACAGCATCAAGGCCCAGAGTTCAAGCCACGACCAGGGGAAGAAAAGGGGCGGGGGGGCGGGAAGTAGGGTTGGGAGTTGAGCTGGGTATATTGTCCAGACTGGTCTTGAATCATGATCCTCTTGATCCTCTCTGCCTCCCAAGTGCTAGGATTACGTGTGTGCACTACCACAACCAACAAAAACACAATTTTTAACATGACTAATTTCCAATATTAGAAACACTGAAAGCAAAACAATGATCTCTTGCCTCAATCCCTTTGTCTCTGGTTCATATTTGGTATGGCTTTAACTTTCCCGAGGACAGTGGTTTGGAGGTCAGATACATAGCACACAGTGCTGCAGGCACATGGCATCAAATTGTGCCTTGGCAATACTCCTCATCTACTTTTCCTTTGGAGATAATAAGGAATTATTAAACACAATGATGAAAGCATTTTGTAGATCAGTGAATATACATACTTGGTGTCATGAGTGGGGTATATGCAGCTGTGAACATCTGGCTGGCTGCCAGCCTGCCCCCGGAGTGTTGGTCTCCACAGCATCTGATGAGTAGATCTGCCCAACATCACACAACCCCACTATAAGGGCTTGCAAACAACATAAAGAAATAATGATACCTCTCTGTGGCTGAATATTTTGATAGGCCCACAGGCTATGTCAAAGTGTATTGTCAGTGCAGGTTCAGGCATTCTAACTGCCTAGTAGACCTCAGATTTTACATACAAATACCTAGCCTTACACCTAACCTTTAGACACAGTAGTCTGTTCACCTTTTATCCTACTGGTTATTATCAAATTAAAGTCTAAAAAAAAAAAAATAAGGACCATCCCTAAAAGCAAATAGCCTATGTCCTTTGGGGGTGAGGGTAAAAACAGCCATGACTCCCAGCATGTATCACTGCCTCTCATACCTGCAGATGCTACCATGTTTACACACTATCAGTACATTTAGATGAGAATGAGAAGCCCTTTGTTGACCAGCAGTTCCTTTCAGACCCTAGCTAGGTGCACACTGACTGCTCAGCTGTTCACTGTTTCACAAAGGGCCACAAAGCCTGTTGCTAGTAAATATCCTTATGCTTGCTATAAGATGGTAGTAGTTTTCAAGACTACAGCCCCCACTTCACATTTCTATGTTCTGTTAGGGTTTTCCTGACATCCTCTGCTATTTGTAAGGCTGCCGTCTAAGAGATTTTGCATTGTATCCAGCAGAGATTGCTCATTGTAAGTGAACTTTGTGGTTTTGCTTCTCCACACTCTCTACCTCATTTCTTCATTACTATTCTTCCAGGAAATTACTTTCCAACAGCAGCATTTGCCCCCAGCTGATGAACCAGAGGGGGCTCTTTTTCATAGTTAATAAACACTGAAGGCTGAGGAGGGCAAATCTACACCCTGGTGCTAGCTAATGAAGGCCTCACATGAAAGCTTATGCAAAGGGGATGGGCATGGTGCAAATGTCCGGGGAGCTGAGATTACTCACTCTTCTCCCACACGATGTGGAACAGATAGCAATGATTATTAATTATTTAAGCAATGAACATGAGAGCCAACCTAGGCAGTTAAAAAAAGAAAAAGGAAGCTGCACTCTTAAGATCCTTTGTTGAAATCATTTTAATTAGCATAAGCTAGGGAGCCAAAAGAAACAGACCAAGATACTTACTAGCAAAATAAATTTTAACATTTTTTTCTATTACTTTTTTTCCCTTAAAAGAAAAAAAGGTTTTGAGAATAGCAATGGAAGGGGGAAAGATAGAGGAGAAAGATGGAAGGGGTTATATTGATCAAGATGCATTGAACTCATAACTTGACTTCTGGAATTGAATTCCCTTTGTACAACTACTTAATACAAATAAACAGCCAGGTGCTGGTGGCTCACGCCTGTGATCCTAGCTACTCAGGAGGCTGAGATCTGAGGGTCATGGTTCAAAGCCAGCTGGGGCAGAAAAGTCTGTAAGACTCATCTCTAATAAACTACTTAGAAAAAGCGGAAGTGGCACTGTGGCTTAAGTGGTAGAGCACTATCCTTGAGCACAAAGAGGCTCAGGACAGCACCTAAGCCTGAGTTCAAGCCCAAGGATGGGCAAAAAAGAAAAGAAAAGAAAACAAACAAACAAATACACTGGGTACCAGTGGCTCACATCTGTAATCCTAGCTACTCAAGAGACTGAGATCTGAGGATTGCAGCTCAGTGTCAGCTCAGGCAGGAAATATATATATATATATATATATATATATATATATATATATATATATATTTTTTTTTTTTTTTTTTTTTTTTTTTTTTTTTTTTTTGTCGGTCGTGGGGCTTGAACTCTGGGCCTGAGCGTTGTCCTTCAGCTCTTCAACTCAAGGCTAGTGCTCTACCACTTGAACTACAGCACCACTTCCGGTTTCCTGGTGGTTTATTGGAGCTAAGAGTTTCATGGGCTTTCCTGCCAGGGCTGGCTTTGAACCTCGATCCTCAGATCTCAGCCTCCTGAGTAGCTAGGATTATGGGCGTGAGCCACCCCGTGCCCGGCCATGATATTCTTATCTTCCGAAAAGCTGGAAATGGAGTTATGGCTCAAGTGGTAGAGTACAAGCCTTGAGTATTAAAAAAGCGAAGCTAGGGGCTGGGAAGGTGGCTCAGCGGTAGAGTGCTTGCCTTGCATGCATGAGGCCCTGGGTTCGATTCCTCAGCACCACATAAGCAAAAAGAAAAAAGCCGGAAGTAGCGCTGTGGCTCAAGTGGTAGAGCGCTAGCCTTGAGCTGAAGAGCTGAAGTTCAGCGCCCAGGCCCAGAGTTCAGGCCCCATGACTAGACCCCATTAAAAAAAAAAAAAAGCAAAGGCAAAGTTATAGCAAGAAGCCCAGTTCAAGCCCAGTACCAGTTCAAAAAAATTTAAAAATTACGTTAACAGGCTCTTTTCTGTGGAAGCATATTAAAGAAAGAAGTAGAACTTTCATGAGGTTTTGTTTTGTTTTGTTTTTCAGGGAAGGGGTTTTGCTATATTGCCTGGGCTGGCCTTGAATTCCTGCATCAGCTTCCTGAGTAACTGGAACTACTCCAGGTAGGTGTCACAGTGCCCCTATCGTGAGATTTCTTTATTTATTTAGCCAGTCCTGGGGCTTGAACTCAGAACACGAGCTTCTTTTGCTCAAGGCTGGCATTCTTTCACTTGAGCCACAGCACCACTTCCAGCTTCATGCATGCTAGGCAAGCACTTTACCACCATGTCACCTCCCCAGCCCTATCGTGAGATTTTCAATTCAGAGTGCAAACTTCATGCTAATCTTAGTAG
The DNA here is from genome assembly GCF_024711535.1 of Dipodomys merriami. Lineage (NCBI taxonomy): Eukaryota > Metazoa > Chordata > Mammalia > Rodentia > Heteromyidae > Dipodomys > Dipodomys merriami. The sequence continues at coordinate 6,223,417 of NW_027204270.1, forward strand.
GTTTTACTTTCTCTGTATATATCATGATACCTGTAAGAGTATCACAGATAAGCTGTGCTGCCATTTTTTTTTTTTTTTTGTCGGTCATGGGGCTTGAACTCTGGGTCTGGGCGCTGTCCCTCAGCTCTTCAGCTCAAGGCGAGCGCTCTACCACTTGAGCTACAGCGCCACCTCCGGTTTTCTGGTGATTATTGGAGATAGGAGTCTCACAGTCTTTCCTGCCCGGGCTGGCTTTGAACCGTGATCCTCAGATCTCAGCCTCCTGAGTAGCTAGGATTACAGGCGTGAGCCACCAGCGCCCGGCTCTGTGCTGCCATTTTTAAAGAGCCAAAAGGGAGCATATTTTCAAATGCGGTGACTGTTGTCATTTATCTGAACATCGTAAGTTCTGTCACAGTCCAGCCTTTGCACATTACCAACCTCCATGCAGCTAATGACATTTCCTCCCATTATCATGGAGTTCATTTCTAATTCGGTCACACTGAAACATCTGACTTTTTTTTTTAATTATAACTACCCTGGAGCTGTGAGTAAATGATACTGTGCTTCCTTTGCAGCTGCCTTTTCCTGACCTTCTTCTAGCACTCACCCACCAGATACTCCATTCTCACAAGGCCTTTCTGTTCTTTGCCAGCATCACATGTATCCAAGCATATCCAATCTCTTTAGTCCCTCACTCACCCAAGGCATATTCCTTAGTGCTTCTCAGGCTCATGGCACTGTGCTAGGCAGGAGATAAAGCAGCTGTCATTATGCATATGATGGGCGCTGATGAGTTTATACAATCATGGTTAAGTGCTGAAAGCTGAAGCAGCAAGGGTTAGGAGTCCCTATTTTTGGGAAGTTAACCTCATATTAGAGAGCTTCCCCAGGAAAGTAACATTTGAGCCTGCACGTGATGTATGAACCAGAGTTAACTAAGCAAGTAGACAATGAAAGCAACATATACAAAGGTTCTGAGGAACCAGGAGCTAGTGGCTCATGCCTATAATCCTAGCTACTCAGGAGGCTGAGATCTGAGGATCACAGTTCAAAGCCAGCCTAGGCAGGAAAGTCTCTGAGCCTCTTATCTCCAAATAACCACCAAGAAAAAAAATTGGAAGTGGAACAGTGGCTCAACTGGTGAAGAGCTAACTTTGAACAAACCAGTTCAGGGGCAGCACCCAGGCCCTGAGTTCAAGTCCCGGGACCAGCACCACAAAAAGAGAGCCCAATGAGATCTGACAACTGAGTGAGAAGTCTGGGGGATGAGGGGGTGTTATGCTGAGTGATAAAGAAGCCCCAAGGAAGCTGGTCAAAAGAGGCTAGGAAGACATCCTAGGAAACTTGATATGTCATACTATACTTTTGGTCTTTGCCCTAGGAGTAATGGGAACTACAGAAGGGTTTAAACAAGGATGAGACCTTATCAGATTATATTTATATAGGTAACTATGGAGGAGAGGTGGAGAGGTATAGCTTGGTGATAATGTCCTTTGTTCCATACAACAACAATGGCTATAACATGAATTATAAGAATAGTGTAATAATAAGTTATTTCAGCAATAACACTATATTAAAAAAATACCTAAAAACCTGGCAATTCTGCTTTTTGCTCAAGGGCTGAGAATTCCCTGGCTTTAGGGTGTGGGTTGTCTGTTACTGCTGGATGGGGCTGAAGCAGAACAGTGTAGCTACAGATAGGGACTAAGTCTGTCCCACCTGTCTCTCTTGCCCAGGAACAGTGTCTGAGGATACAATAGATGGCAGAAGAGCAACAGCACCCAACCCTACCTTGGAAGCAACTGAAGGGCCCTCCTGGAGTTAAATCCACACTCCCTCCGCTGGCCAAACTCTCTTATGGCCAAACCCCAAACCATAAGGCAAGGGAGCATGGCCCATCCCAAGGAGGGAGGTGGTGGAGAAATATTTTCTGAGTTACAGTCCAATGTACCAAAGCAATAGGAGCAGATCATTTTCCATTCTGATAAAAATCAAATAAATGGTAGTCTATTCATTTTTTCATACTAAGACACTTACACTTCAGTTTAGTTCCTAAACCATCTACTTTTAACTTTCCCAAAGCTTTTTTTTTTTTTTTTTTTTTTTGCCAGTCCTGGGGTTTAAACTCAGGGCCTGAGCTGCTTTTGCTCAAGGCTAGCACTCTACTACTTGAGCCACAGTGTCACTTCCAGCTTTTCCTGTGTTACTGAGGAATCGAACCCAGGGCTTTAGGCATGCTAGGCAAGCAATCTACCATTAAGCCACTTTCTAGTTCCCTGTCCCAGGGCTTAACACATTTACTACCATATCCGCAGGTTATTACCAGTTTAGAATTTAAAGGATATCTTAGGATCCTTCAGTGTAGGTTGGATTTCCTTCCTTCCTCCCTTCTCTTCCTCTCTCCCTCCTTCCCTCCTTTCCTCAGGCTACTCTTAAACTGAAGATCCTCCTGCCTCAGCTTCCCCAGTGCTGGAATTACTGGGATATAACACCATGCTGGGCAGTCCTGAGTTTTTTTTTTTTTGTTGTTGTTGTTGTTTTGTTTTTTGTTCGGTCGTGGTGCTTGAACTCTGGATCTGGGCGCTGTCCCTGTGCTCTTCAGCTCAAGGTGAGTGCTATACCAGTTGAGCCACAGTGTCACTTCGGGTTTTCTGGTGGTTAATTGGAGATGAGAATCTCATGAACTTTCTTCTCCAAGCAATCCTCAGATCTCAGCCTCCTGAGAAGCTAGGATTACAGGTGTAAACCACTGGTGCCAGGCTAGTTCTGAGTTTTTAATAAGAAGCTAGTCTTGGGCCCTGCTGAGAAGATCAATGTTTTTGCTGGGGTGTAAGGCTATGGAGTTCAGGGAACTTGGGAGCATCCCTGTACAATGAAAGTAAACTATTTTTAGCTGAATTCAAGTGGAGGCAATTCACTTAAAGAATTCAAAGGTTTGAGCAATATCTTAAATTACTTTAATGAGCAGTTAGATGGAAATAGCTCCAGGCTCCAGGGATAGATGGAACCTATGGAGAGCCTTTCCTGTGAGTTAAAAAGGGCTTAAGTAGCTTATGCCAGCAAAGTTGTGTCAGCTTCTTCATGCCCTGGGCTCAGTGCTCAGTATGGGAGCAATTCTGCTCATCTGACTAATTGGTGGCAGAGTACAAATAGAACAGAAAGGGTCACTATTTCACTAATAAGCAGAAAAGCTTTCTTAAGAGAGAAAAGGCAGGCTCACAGTGAGGAAGAGGCAACAAGTATATGGGTTACCCTATGACTCCCTCCCCTTTTCTTTGGTGGTACTAGGATTGAACATAGGCCCTTCAACTTACTAGGCAGGTCCTCTGCCACTTGAGTCATGCCACCAGCATTTTTTGTTGGTCGTGAGACTTGAACTCTGGGCCTGGGTATGTCCCTAAGCTCTTCAGCTCAAGGCGGTGCTCTACCACTTGAGCCACAGCCACAGCCACAGACTCTGAGATCAGAGTCTCACAGACTTTCCTGCCCGGGCTGGCTTTGAACCATGATCCTGAGATCTCAGCCTCCTGAGTAACTAGGATTACAGGCCTGAGCCACTGGCACCTGGCTGCCACCAGCATTCTTGCTTTGAGTTTGATAGGGTCTCATGCTAACTTTGCTGTGGCTGGCCTCAAACAGTGATCTTCCTTCCTTTGTCTACCTCCACCTGTCAGCAGGTGGGCCACAGAGGTGCCCTACCACTCCTGTTTTGTTTTGGTTTTTTTTTGCTTTTTGAGATGGGGTCACTATGTAAACAAGGCTAACCTGGAATTCACTATCTTGCTTCAGCCTCCTGGGTGCTAGGATTACAGAATATATTACCAGACCTGGATGATATTTAGGACACTCTTTTTGTGCTGGTGTAGGGGGCTTGAACTCAGGGCCTGGGCACTGTCCTTGAACTTTTGTGCTCAAGGCTAGTATTCTACCATTCACACCATAGTACCACTTCTGGCTTTTTGGTAGTTAATTGGAGATAAGAATCTCACACTTTCCAGCCTGGGCTAGCTTTGAATTGTGATCCTCAGATCTCAGCCTCCTGAGTAGGTAGGATTACAGGTATGAGCCACTGACACCTGGCACATGTAGGATTCTTTAAAACAGCTTTGAGCTGACCATTTCCATTTTCATTTCATTTCAGAGGAGGAGGCATACAGAAGTAGCTAAAAGGGCTGGGCACCAGTGGCTCATGCCTGTAATCCTAGTTACTCAGGAGGCTGAGATCTGAGGATCCCGGTTCAAAGCCAGCCCGGGCAGGAAAGACCGTGCGTGAGACACCTATCTCCAATAAACCACTAGAAAACTGGAAGTGGCGCTGTAGCTCAAGTGGTAGAGCGCTCGCCTTGAGCAGAAGGGCTCAGGGACAGAGCCCAGGCCCAGAATTCAAGCTCCATGAATGACAAAAAAAAAAAAAAAAGTAGCTAAAGGGGTTGTGAGGTCTGCAGAAGATAAAGGCACCAGTTTTCAGCTGCCTTTCATTTCTGTTGTCAGTGACACCCTGCAGAGACAAGGTGAGTATTAGCACATAAGTTCCCACCGACCCAATTACATCCTTTCATCAGGAAGTCATGGGCTATTATAAGACTCTTAGGGCCAATTTATATCACTAAGAGGAAATATAACAAAGTAATTTATTGTCAGGGGGAAAAAAAGGTAAGAATAACAGAATTGTAAGCTTTTCCCCACATTAGGTACTCCTGTTTTTTGTTTGGGGTTTTTTGGTCATGAGGCCTGAACACTGAGTGCTGTTCCTGAGCTCTTTTTTTTGGTCGGTCATGGGGCTTGAACTCTGGGCTTGGGCGCTGTCCCTGCCCTCTTCAGCTCAAAGCCAGTGCTCTACCACTTGAGCCACAGCGCCACTTCTGGTCTTCTAGTGGTTTATTGGAGATAAGAGCCTCATGGACTTTCCTGCCCAGGCTGGCTTTGAACCATGATCCTCAGATCTCAGCCTCCTGTGTAGCTAGTATTACAGGAGTGAGCCACTGGCGCCTGGCTTGTTCCTGAGCTCTTTAGCTCAAGACTAGCACTCTACCACTTGAGCCACAGCACCACTTCCGGCTTTTCCTGTTTATGTGATGCTGAGGAATCAGACCCAGGGCCTCATGCATGCGAGGCAATGAACCACCTTATCAGCCCCCTGGTTACTTTTATGATCTGCCCTTCCCATTCTTTTTTTTTTTTTTTGCTGGTCATGGGGCCTGAACTCTGGGTCTGGGCACTGTCCCTCAGCTCTTCAGCTCAAGGCTAGCGCTCTACCACTGGAGCCACAGCGCCACTTCCAGCTTTTTCTGTTTATGTGGTGCTGAGGAATCAAACTCAGGGCCTCATACTTGCAAGGCATGCACTCTACCGCTGAGCTACCTTCCCAGCCCCATCCCTTCCCATTCTTCCAAAGATCTAAACTATGAACACACAAGCTTCCCTTACTCAAACCAAATGTAATTGTCTCCATTTTGTTTAGTGTCCTTAAAGTGCTTATTTTATGATTTTAAATATTTCAATAAAATTATTTTGCTTTTACACAAACTCATATATTCCAAAGCCATTTATGCATTTAACAACCTTTTTTTTTTTCTTTTGTTGGTTGTGGGTCTTGAACTCTGGGCCCGGGGGCTGTCCCTCTTCAGCTTAAGACTAGCACTCTATCACTTAAGCCACAGCACTACTTCCAGTTTTCTGGTGGTTAATTGGAGATTAGAGTCTCACAGACTTTCCTGCCTGGGCTGGCTTTGAACTGCATCTCAGCCTCCCAACTAGCTAGGATTATAAGAGTAAGCCACTGGTGCCGGTTTGACAACCGTTCTTTATAAAATATCTTCATAAATGTAGGGAAGTCCATATGACAAAGTGGGACAAAAACTAGGTATAAAAGAGTGGTGGAGCAGAGTGCTGGTTGCTCCCACCTGTAATCCTAGCTATTTATAAGGCTGGATATGAGAATCATGGTTGAAAACCAGCCTAGGTAAGACTGTCCATGAAACTCTTATCTCCAATTAACCTCCAGAAAACCAGAAGTGGTGCTGTGGCTTAAAGTAGTACAGTGCTAGCCTTGAGAAAAGGAGCTCAGAAGCAGCACCCAGGCCCTGAGTTTAAGCCCCATGGCCCACCAGAGGGGGTGGGGGGGGCTGGGAGTAGGTGGAGCTAGACCATTGGCCAGTGGTTCACTTCTGTAACCACCCTACTCCCTCAGGAATCTGAGATCTGATTATTCCAGCTCAAAACTAGCCTAGTCAGAAAAGTCCATGAGATTTTCATCTCCATTTGGCCAGAAAGCTAGAAGTGGACGTGTGGCTCAGGTGATAAAGAACTAGCCTTCAGCAAGAGTGTAAGCTAAGCAAGAGTGTAAGTCAACCCTGAGGTCAAGTCCCAGTACTGACTGGCTGGTACGCACGTACACACATGTACACACACACACACATACACACACACACACACACACTCACACAAAGAGTGGTAGAATTAGGACTAGGAATAGAGTACTCTAGGGCTGGCGATTTAGCTTGGCACATGAGAGATACTGGTTTGACCATAGTAACCACATACATAAACACATAATATTCTAATTTTATCTCCAAAACAGCTTATTATTTATTTATTTATTTATTTCATACTGGAGATCCAGCACAGGGCCTCTAACATGCTGGAACCCTTTCATAAACAGCTTAATAACAAGTATATTAATGAGAGTATGTACTTCATCATATAAACTAAAACTGAAATTTAAAAAATACAAGAACGTCATTTAGAACAAATTGTATACTATTTACAATATGCATACATTTTTTATTGTGAAAATACTGTACAGAGGGGTTACAATTACATGAGCTATGCATACATTTTTATAATATTTAAATTCACATTTGAAATGTTTTTAATGACCTGGATAACTATGCTACAGATTCACTGTTATATCTAACAGTGCTGGGGAATCAAACCCAGGGTCTTGTGGGTGTTAGGCAAGCACTCTACCACTGAGTTACATCTTCCTTAGGTAATTCTACCAAAAACACAACTTTATAAAACAAAACTCTATTTCTCACATATTGGTATACACTTATAATACTAGCACCTAGGAGGTTCAAACAGGAGGGTCAAGAGTTCAAAGACAGCTTGTAGTATGTAGCAAGACTGTCTCAAAAACAAAAATAAACTGGCTGTCCGTGGCTCGCGCCTATAATCCTAGCTACTCTGGAGGCTGAGATCTGAGGATTATGGTTCAATGCCAGCCTGGGAAGGAAAATGGGTGAGACTCTTACCTCTAATAAACCACCAGAAAACCGGAAGTTTTCAGTGCTGTGGCTCAAGTGGTAGAGCTCTTGCCTTGAGCTGAAGAACTGTGGGACAGCTCCCAGGCCCAGAGTTCAAGCCCCATGGCTGACAATACACACACACAAAATCTGAGTGCCAGTGGCTCATGCTTGAAATCCACAGAGACTAAGATCTGAGGATCATGGTTTGAAGCCAGCCTAGGCAGGAAGTTCTGCGAGAATCATCTCAACCATCAAAAAGCCAGTAAGTGGACCTGTAGCTCAAGTGGTAGAGCCTTGTGCACAAACATTCAGGGCAGTGCACAAACCTTTAGTTCAAGCCCCAGGACTGGCATGTACACACACACACACACACACACCCCAAAAAGCTAAAAAAAAAAAAAAAAAAAGCCTAGTGCCAGTGCGCTCCTACCTTAATGCTTGATTGGGAGTCTGAAATCAGGAGGATTATGGGTTGAGGCTCAACCTATAGCTGTGTATCTGTCATCTCACTTGGTGAAAGGCTGAGATTGGGAAGACTGCAGTTTCAAATCAGCCCAGGCATAAAAGTTCATCAGATTCCATTTCCATGGAGGGAAGCTGGAGGTGGTGATGCACACCTGTGAGCTCAGCAACTACACCGAGCCTAGAGGAAGCCAGACCCTATCTTAAAATAGCCAGGGATTGAGGCGTGGCTCAGTGGTAGTACAGCAAGTCCTGAGTTCAAACTACCGAACTGCTAAGCAACAACTCTATGGTAATATACTTTTACATTTAAAGCTGTCATTAATGATAATAAACACTGAGCCCAAGGCTGGTGGCTGAGATCTGAGGATCATCATTTGAAGCCAGTCAGGGCCAGAAAAGGGCATGAGACCCTTATCTCCAATAAATTATCAAAAAAAAGCCAAAAGTGGAGCTGTGGCTCAAGTGGTAAGAGTGCCAGCCTTGAGCAAAAAGCTTTGGGACAACGCCTATGCCCTGAATTCAAGCCCAAGGACCAGCAGAAAAAAAAGATATAAACACTCAAGAGACTCATTTTGGGAGTAAAGGAAGCACTGTGTCCTACATCCACTTTAGAAACTGGGGGGGGGGGGAGAGTCAGGTAATGTCTCTTGCATCTATAAGCACTCAGCAAATTTCTGATGGAAGATATCAAAATCAGAGGAGGTGGCAGATACAAACTTCCCTCACAACTACATTGGTGTTTTTTGTTCATTTATGTGCTGGTTCTGGGGCTTGATCTCTGGGTCTGGGCACTGTCCTGGAGATTTTCATGCTCAAAGCTAGTGCTCTACCACTTCAGTCACAGTTCTACTTCTGGCTTTTTGGTATTCTGAGTTTCATGGGTTTTCTTGCCTAGGCTGGGTTCAAACTGCAATCCTCAGATCTCAGCCTCCTGAGCAGCTAGGATTACACATGTGAGCCACTGGTGCCTGGCATATATAATTGTTGATATGTTCCCAAAGTATGTTTTCTTTTCTTCAATACCTAATTCCCACCTAAGGGACCTAATGTTCACAATGTGTCCAGTGATTTGGTTTTAACAAAATTAACTTGAGAAAATGCATCTCTTGCTCTGGCACAAGTAATGTGAAAGGAGGTGAGAAAGGGCATACAGGAGCAGAAAGAGGGCACCACAGTCTGGGTCAGACTCCCTGCAGAGGCCTACCCAGGTGAGCACATGTCCACAAGGAAGGAAAGCCCACCTTTTCCTTCTGAGAAAGGCATATAGATTCTGGTATTTTCTGCCCCAGGAACAAACTACTCACACTCTGGAAGACAATGTAAAGAGAAATGCTCTAAGGCTGAGGCTGATTGAGGGAAGTCTTCTGTACATGCTCCAAATGAACAAATATGAAAGAATATGTAAATAAGTTCTACTCAGTTTGTGTGTGTGTTGTTGGTCATAGGGCTTGAACTTGGGGCCTAGACACTGTCCCTGAGCTTGTTTTGCTCTACCACTTTGAGCCACAGCACCACTCCCAGTTTTCTAGTGGTTAATTGGAGATAAGAGTCTCACAGACTTTCCTGCCCAGGATGGCTCTCAACTAGGATCCTCAGATCTCAGCCTCCTGAGTAGCTAGGATTACAGGCATGAGCCACTAGTGCCTGGTCTGATTTGTGTGTGTGTGTGAATGTATCCAAAGTTCATGGTTAAAGTGGCTCATACTTGTAATCCTATTTGGAAGGTAGAGGTAGAAGGATCATGGTCTGAGGATTGCCAGAGCAAAAGTACAAGACCCTATCTGAAAAACAAACAAAAATAGGGGCTGGGAAGGTGGCTCAGTGGTAGAGTGCTTTCCTTGCATGCCTGAGGCCCTGGGTTCGATTCCTCAGCACCACATAAGCAAAAAGAAAAAAGCCGGACGTGGCGCTGTGGCTCAAGTGGTAGAGTGCTAGCCTTGAGCTGAAGAGCTGAGGGACAGTGCCCAGGCCCAGAGTTCAGGCCCCACAACCGGACCCCCCCCCCAAAAAAAATAATAATATGGGAGATACTTTTGCCTTTTTTTTCTTCCTAAGCTCAGGATTGAATCCAGGACCTCTCTCATGGTAAGCAAAGGCTCTACCTTGGCAGATAACTGACTGGGGCCAGAAGTAGTAATCTCTTACGCAAATCACAAATCATCAGGATGTTTCCAATGACAGGCTCAAACCTTCCCTGAATCTGGAACAGCTGGACTTCCCACTGTAAACTTTGAGAACATTGCTGACCCCTTGTGTTGGAGGCTTGTCAGCAAGAGAGCCTCTCTGCACTGCAGTCAGTGTGAGTGTGGAGGAGGACTTCAAAAAGGACAGCCAATCAGGATGTCAAAAGGCAATATAGGGCTAGGAAGATGACTCAGTGATAGAGTGCTTGCCTTGCATGCATGAGGCCCTGGGTTGATTCCTCATTACCACATAAGCAGAAAAAGCCAGAAGTGGTGCTGTGGCTCAAGTGGTAGAGCACTAGCCTTGAGCTGAAGAGCTGAGGGACAGCACCCAGGCCAGAGTTCAAACCCCACAACTAAAAAAACGTTTAAAAAGGCAGTATACATGCCAAGAGGAATAATTTTTGTTTTGTTTTGGTTATTTTTTTTAGCCAGTCCTGGAGTTTGAACTCAGGGCCTGGGCTACATTATAAGAGCCATATATATATATGCTTTTGTCAGTAGTGGGGCCTGGTCTCTGGGCCTGGGCGCTGCCCCTCAGATCTTCAGCTCAAGGCTAGCACTCTACCACCACTTGGTCCACAGCGCTACCTCCAGCTTTTTCTGCTTATGTGGTGCTGAGGAATTGAACCCAGGGCCTATGTATGCAAGGCAAGTACTCTACCACTGTGCCACCTTCCCAGCCAAGAGCCATATTTTTAACTTGGATTTTTAGAATTTGGTGAAATATGAGATGTTTCTCCAGTTTCTAAAAATCTTTACTTCCAGGACCAGACAGAATGGAAGCAACTGTGGGGTGCAACTTTTTGGAAATACTGACAGCTTTAACTTACATACTAGTGTTGAAAAGCATTTTGCAAGGGGAGGAAAAGCCTTCTTTGAATTTAGTAATGGATTTTTTTTTTTTTGCTGGTCATGGGGCCTGAACTCTGGTCTGGGCGCTGTCCCTCAGCTCTTCAGCTCAAGGCTAGCGCTCTACCACTGGAGCCACAGCGCCACTTCCGGCTTTTTCTGTTTATGTGGTGCTGAGGAATCGAACCCAGGGCCTCATGCTTGCAAGGCATGCACTCTACCACTGAGCCAACTTCCCAGCCCTTAGTAATGGATTTTTAAAAAAAGCTTGGAGAGGAAGGTGATTGAAAGGCTGTAGGCAAAATAAGTCTGTTTGTTTATTCTATAGTGATTTCAATTATCCATCATTCAGTGCAATAAGAAACAATATCAGGAGTCTTCTATTTTGCTAAAGATGACCTTTCCTTGACTGCGTACCTCTAGTAAAAGGTCTTCTCTAGTAAAAGGTCTAACAATTAAAGTTAACAAGTCCAACTTTTTCCGGGAACAACTTGTTCAGATCACCCAGTTTCTTGAAAAACCACCCACCTAGATAGAATACCTACTTTCCCACACTCAGAATAGAGACAAAACACTGAAACATTGGTATTGTTTTAAATGATTAGATTTCATTTAATAATCCATTTGGGTGCTTATTCGAGCTTATTTATGCTTCAGTCCCAGTATTTTGAGAAATGCAGGAATTTTCACCAAAATATTAGCCTGACCTAAGAATGTTGAAAGGTTAGCTGCCTTAGTGTTATTTTAACCTCTAGTTTCCAAAGAGATTTTAAAAGTATCAAACTATGTACAGGAAACACAGTTTAAAAGCCATTTAATAACTGTAATTACATAGAATTTTCTCACTTTTCAACTTATTTTTCTGATTGAATACCAAATTTATGGAACAAAATATTTCAAATGGCCCCAGGAAGAGTTGTTAAATGGTAGATTAGCACCAATGCAAAACATTTTTTCAGTATTAAGGAAGAAAGAGGAATGTATTATCTCTATTAGAAAGAAAGGAAAACGAGGCTTCAACTGATGATGACAACATAACCCACCACTGAAGGCCATACAGCTATAGCTGTTAGTGTCCTGTGGGGTACAGCAAACCTAGACTCTTATAAAGGAAGGTAAACTGAATATATTGGTATGATTGATGACAAAACATTTCACTGATGCTGTAGTTTTGTGATGCTGGTTGGTTGGTTTTTGTGCTGGTATTGGGGCTTGAACTCAGGGCCTGGGTGCTGTCCCTGAGCTAGCTAGTGCTCTACCAAAGCTACAACTCTACTTCTAGCCCCGTGTGTGTGTGTGTGTGTGTGTGTGTGTGTGTGTGTGTGTGTGTGTGTGTGTGTGTGTGTGTGTGTGTGTGTGTGTGTGTGTGTGTGTGTGTGTGTGTGTGTGTGTGTGTGTGTGTGTGTGTGTGTGTGTGTGTGTGTGTGTGTGTGTGTGTGTGTGTGTGTGTGTGTAAGTAATTGGAGATAAGACTCTTATGGCCTTTCTTGCCCAGGTTGACTCTGAACTGTGATCTTCGGATCTCAGCCTCCTGAGTAGCTAGGATTACAAGTGTGAGCCACCAGTGCCTGGCCTGATGTTATAAGTAGCTCAGCTTCAAGGTCATAAGCCTCTTGCTTCCCCTCCCAAATGCTTAGGATAACAGGCATGTACCTCCACACCTGGCCATTGATAGTGGTCTTAGGAAATTTTAAAGACAACCACAATTAAGGACTCTAGATTCAGATAAGTCCCTTAAGGACACAAAACAGTCTGAATTTTTCTGAGGAAAATTTACTTCATGAGCAGGGAGATAGGGAAAAATCTTACTATGGCTTAGAAAACAAATAGCAATTCCCCATACGAATTGAAAAGATGTATTAAAAAAATTTTTTTTGGTTGGTCATGGGGCTTGAACTCTGGGCCTGGGTGCTGTCCCTGAGCTCTTCAGCTCAAGGTGAGCACTCTATTACTTGAGCCACAGCACCACTTCTGGTTTTCTGGTGGTTTACTGGAGATGAAGAGTCTCATGGACTTTCCTGCCTGGGTTGGCTTTGAACTGGGATCCTCAGATCTCAGCCTCCTGAGTAGCTAGGATTATAGGCATGAGCCACTGGTGCCCAGCTTCAAACAAATTTCAAATAAGCCCCAAAGTAGAATCAACCCAAATGTTAATCAAATAAATGGATAAATAAAATGTAGTAACTATACAATGGGATATTATCCAGCTATAAAAAGGAACCAAAGCTGGGTGCTGGTGGCTCACATCTGTAATCACAGTACTTAGGAGGCTGAAATTAGAGGAGTGTGATTCAAAGCCATTCTGGGCAGAATAGTCTGCAAGACTCCACCTTCCATTAATTAGTGAAATATGGGAATGGAGGTATAGCTCAAGTGGAAGAGCATCAGCTGAGCAAGCAAAGCTGAGCAAGTATAAGGCTATGAGTTCAACCCCCAGTACCAGTGCAAATAAAAATGAAACAAGGGGGCTGGGAAGGTGGCTCAGTGGTAGAATGCTTGCCTTGCATGCATGAGGCCCTGGATTCGATTCTTCAGCACCACATAAGCAGAAAAAAAAAGCCGGAAGTGGCGCTGTGGCTCAAGTGGTAGAGCGCTAGCCTTGAGCTAAAGAGCTGAGGGACAGTGCCCAGGCCCAGAATTCAGGCCCACGACTGGATCCAAAAAATAAATAAATAAATAAATAAAAATAAAAATGAAACAAAACATACAAACTCCCTAAGTATCAAGTATTGAAACATGCTACAATGTGGATTAACTCTGAAAATATTGTGCTAAGTGGAAGAAGTTAGACACACAGCAAGGTTACATATCATATTATTCCATTTATATCATATAGCTCAAATACAGAAACAGTAAATTTATGATTTCTGGAGGGCTGGGAAAAGGAAATAATTGCTTAGTTGGAAGGTAAAAGGAATGTTTTGGAACTATAGGCAGCAGGTGAATGTACCAACTGCCATTCAACTATATACTTAATAGTACGTTTTACATTCATGTAAATTCCATTACCAGTTAAAAATCAAGAAAAATGAAATCATGGTAAATACCTGCAAAGCCCTGGATGATAGCAGGCAATCTGCTTTTTTTTTCCTTCTTTCTGTTCTTTTTTTTTGTTGGTCATGGGGCTTGAAATCTGGGCCTGATGCTGTCCTTCAGCTCTTCAGCTCAAGACTAGCGCTCTACCACTTGAGCCATAGCACCACTTCTGGTTTTCTGGTAGTTTATTGGAGAAAAGCGTCTCGTAGACTTTCCTTCCCTGGCTGGCTTTGAACTGTGATCCTCAAAATCTTAGCCTCCTAAGTAGCTAGGATTACAGGTGTGAGCCACCGGCGCCGGGCTGCTTTTTCTTGGTTTGTCACAAATTATGTTTGTTTTTGATTATCACAAGCTAATATATATAAATATATAAAGAACCCATCAGCTAGACACAGTGGTGTGCCTGTACTTACAGCCTCTTGGAAGGCTGAAGCAGGAGGATTGCTTAAGCCCAGGAGTTTAAGGCCAGCCTGGGTCACATAGAGAGATCCTGTCTCAACAAAAAACAAGAACAGTAACTATTCCAAATAAGGCATTAATATAGTTCAGGTCCCCTAATCTGTCCAGTTGGCAAAGCACCTAATAGAATTTAAGTATATACAAAGCATTAAAAATGTTTTTAATTTGTATAAAGTGTAAAGAAAGAGTACTGAGAAACACATTTTGGAAGACAGAATGACCAAACCCTAGGAAAAAACCAATGTACATACACAGGAACAGGTCTGAACATACATCATGTACAGAGATGTCAACACTCTGGAGAGAAGCTTGTTTTTCCTCATAACTTATTTTATGCTTCTCCACAAACTGAAGAACAGATGCAGCTCACTGTTGCCACCCTCTGAGTCTGGCAGGAGGTCATCCTGGGAGGGCCTGAACTGCCACTTCCTATTGCTTCCGCAGTGAAACAGCGCAAGAGGTTAAGTTACTTCAGGAGATTCTCAACAGGGATCTCATTGTTCCAAGTTAGAAATTCAGAGACACAAGGGCCCCATTCATGGCAGGGCTCACAGGCTAGGGAATAGTCTCTTAGTGCCCAGTCAATGCTGGGTTAGGCCTCAGTTTTCATAGACACTAACTTGCACAAGTACAAGTTCATAATTTTTCAAAAATGGTACCAAGCGGGAGAGAGAGAGAGAGAGAATTCAGGGGGTAATAAACTGTAAGGACCCATGAGTCTTGTCCTTGTCCCCAGCTCTGTCTGATGTGTCTTCAGCAAATCACTTGCTCTTTCTAAATCGTTCCTTGTTTGTATTAAAATGATTTCTAACATCACTGATGCTCTGAAACTATGAGCAACAGGAGGGCTAGTGAAGTTGCTGATAGAAATCAGTTATGAATGGAAAAGAATCAATAACTCACATCTTTTTATTACCCATCAGCACTTAAAACCAAAAAGCCTGGGCAAAACCCAGTGCTTGGGAGGCTGAGGCTTCACTGTCACCGGTTTAGGCTGGCATGGGCTACACAGTGAGTTTGAAGCCACTTTAGGCTACAGAGTGAGACACTCCTGCCCACCTCCCTCCAAAAAAATCATTCCCCAAATAAATGGGAAGAGACCTCTAAAACCAAACCTATACCCCTCTCCCCAAAGCAAAAGAGCTTTAGTAGAGGCAGAAGTCTATGTTCTCTGTTGAACAAACAAATCATAATGAATCAAGTCCAATGAGTCTTAGGTCTAGAGTCACTCAGCAAGGAGCCCTGCACAGAGAGAGGTGAGGAAGACCATAAACAGCAGCCATAGTACGTCTGTCTCCATGTTACCTAGTCCCAGGATGCAAATGTGCTTTCAGAGTATCTGTTTCTTTGCAGTGACTCAGAATCCTCAGAACACACCACCATTTACAGGAGGAATGTGTTCAGTGTACCAGCTCCCACACTTGTTACTTTTGGGCTTTTTCCATCTCAAAACTGGCCAGAGCAAGGACTTTGTCTCCAGAGCCTAAGGAAAAAAACATAGTAAGTTTTTTTTTTCAAATGCATGTACAATTCTAAGTAAAGGTAGGTTAATTCTAGGTATAGATATTGAAACAAAAATCAGAATTAGTAGGGGGGTAGGGGGAGGATGAGAAGGGATGGGAAGGGGAAACAAAGGAGGAAGCTACAATGCTTGATAAGAAATGTACTCATTATCTTGCCCATGTAATTGTAACCCCTCTGTACAGTATTTTCGCAATTAAAAAAAAATCAGAATTAGGGGCTAGGAAGGTGGCTCAGTGGTAGAGCACTTGCCTTGCATGCATGAGACCCTGGGTTCTATTCCTCAGCACCACATAAGCAAAAAGAAAAAAGCCCGAAGTGGCACTGTGGCTCAAGTGGTAGAACGCTAGCCTTGAGCTGAAGAGCTCAGGGACAGCGCCCAGGCCCAGATTTAAGGCGCCACGACCGGACCCAAAAAAAAAAAAAGTTTAAGGGACAGTGGCCAGGCCCTGAGTTCAAGCCCCAGTACTGGCACATGCCCATACACATATAAACACACACAAGAAAGTAATTGTGGAGTCTCTCAAAGGTTTATCTCAACCATGCTCTTTGTCTATGAAGCTGCAATACATGCCCAGTTTTTAGATCTATGAGAACAAGGGGCTGATGGGTGGTGATATGTGTTTAGCCTGCATGAGACTCTGATTCAATCACCAGTTCCATAAAAACAAACAAACAAACAAAAAAAGGTATGGTTCAAATGATACTGCATTTGCCTATCAAGTTTGCCTGGATTCAAACCCCAGTACTACCAATAAAAAAGCTGTGTTTAGGTGGGTCACTGGTGGTTCATGCCTGTAATCCTAGCTACTCAAGAGGCTGAGATCTGAGGATCACGATTCAAAGCCAGCCAGGCAGGAAAGGCCATGAGACTCTTATCTCCAATGAACCACCAGAAAACCAGAAGTGGTGCTGTGACTCAAGTGGTAGAGCTCTTTCCTTGAGCTGAAGAGCTGAGGCACAGTGCAGGGCCTAGAGTTCAAGCCCCATGACTGACAAAACAAAACAAAACAAAACAAAACAAAAAAACTCACGCACCATGAGACTAAGACTAAAGGAGGAAACACTTAGGGAGAAACACACAGGTGTAATGCTTCTGTGTCTCTAATTGTGTAATATTTATCAAAATGAAACCCAGAAAATGGAAACAAGGATTTTGCTTTCTTTTTCTTTTCTGTCTTGTTGGTTCATTTTTCCACCTTTGGGGAGCCCAAAAATGGAGGGACATAGGGTGAATGAATGAAGCAGTGGTACTCAGTAGAAACTATGTTAAAAGTGAACTGTAACAACTTGTGGATAGAGATGGGAGGGGAAAACTAGGAGTGAACAAAGTAAGGAGTGACACCTTCCAGAGAGAAATGTACTCATTACCTGACTTAAGTGATGATAACCCTTCTGTACATCACCTTTATAACACTTTTTAAAAAAAGGAGGCATAGAAGTAGGTCATTTCTTTCTTTTTTTTTTTGGAGTCCGGTCGTGGGGCCTGAACTCTGGGCCTGGGTACTGTCCCTCAGCTCTTCAGCTCAAGGCTAGTACTCTACCACTTGAGCCATAGCGCCACTTCCGGCTTTTTTCTTTTTGCTTATGTGGTGCTGAGGAATCGAACCCAGGGCCTCAGGCATGCAAGGCAAGCACTCTACCACTGAGCCACCTTCCCAGCCTGAAGTAGGTCATTTTTTTCACAACCATTTTTACTTTTTAAATGTCATGAACATAGATCGATGTTAAGTATATAACCAAACTGTAGAATACTATATAAAGGAATACTATACAGTAATGGAAAGGAATGAGCTACTGCTTCATGAGCATATTATAAATATATCACATTGAGTAAAATTTATAAAAGAAGGAAAAGGGAAGAACCAATCATGAGAGCACTCACCAAGGTCTGTTGAGACTTTCTCAAACTGGCTCAGGACAGCACTAGCATTTACTGACAAGAAGGTCTCATCATCTGCAGTCAGCTAGAAAAGGGTTCAAATGTCACAAGTGGCTTCTTGAATCATACTTAAGAAGATCTGAGGGCTACAAACTATATCATAGCTCAAGAAGTTTTATAACAAATACCAACTGTTTCATTTGTCTGATACATTAAATATAGTACCTTCTCTCCAAGTTTCCTGAGAGCCGTTAGTATCTCCACTTTCTGTTGAGTATATAGGTCTTTTTCCAGTTTTCCTACCATCAGATCTCTATCCATCTATAATAGATAAATGAACACAAGGCATATGTAAGGGAAAAACACTGCATAAAATTCAGTGTTTCAGACCTACTTTTTTAAAGAACCCATGTATAATATTAATAATATTTAATAGTATAACTATAGAAATAACCCAAAGGAACATTGAGAGCAACAATATGTATCATTTTAATAAATATAATGCTGGACATAATCACTGTTGGTTATAAACTCCACTGAAAGTAGGTCAATAGCTTTCTTTGAAAAGAAGCCATAATCCAAGAAATTATTAATACTTTTTTTTGTACCATACTAGGGCTTGAACTCAAGACTTCACTCTCTCACACTTAGCTTTTTAGATCAAGGGTGGCGCTATAGTTAAACCATATTATACTTCTAGTTTTTTGCTGGTTATTTACAGATAAGAGTCAATGTTTTTTCTGCTGAAGCTGGCTTTGAATCTCAATCCTCAGAACTCAGCCTCCTGGGTAGCTAGGATTAGAGGCAGAAGCCTCAGCACCTGGCTTTATAACTTTTTTTTTCCTAATTACAGTACAGTCTACACATTTGAATGAGATAATTAGCATTAGATTCCTAAAAGTTGTGTTAAATAACATCTCTCCACCAGAAACACTAATGTATAATCAATGCATTAATACTATTCTAAATGTTTAAAAAAATTTTTTTAATCCTGGGTACCAGATGCTTACAATGGTAATTCTAGCTATTTAAGAGGCTGAAATCTGAGGATCATGGTTTGAAGACAACCCAGGCAGGAAAGTCTGAGAGTCTTATCTCTAATTAAGTACCAAAAAGGCCAGAAGTGCAGTTGTGGCTCAAGTGGTAGAATGTGAGCATTGAGCAAAAAAGCTCAGGGACAGCACCCAGGCCCTGACTTCAAACCCCAGGATTGGCACATATAAATAAATAATTAATTAATAACAGTGCTGGGATCAAACTCTGGACCTTGTACATGCTGGGCAAGTGCTCCATTACTGAACTATTGCCAAGCTTATTTTCATATTAATTAATTATTGAGACAGGGTCTCCTATGGTATCTCGGCTAGCCTTAAACTTCTTCTTTTTTTTTTTGGGTCCAGTCGTGGGGCCTGAACTCTGGGCCTGGGCGCTGTCCCTCAGCTCTTCAGCTCAAGGTGAGAGCTCTACCACCTGAGCCACAGTGCCACTTCTGGCTTTTTTTCTTTTTGCTTATGTGGTGCTGAGGAATCGAACCCAGGGCCTCATGCATGCAAGGCAAGTGCTCTACCACTGACCCACCTTCCCAGCCCTAGCCTTAAACTTCTGGGCCAAGTGGTCTTTCTGCCTCTGCCTTCCAAGTAGCTGTAACTATAGGCACACTATTGTACCTGGCTTTTTTTTTTTTTTTTTTTTTTTTTGGGTCCGGACGTGGGGCCTGAACTCTGGGCCTGGGTGCTGTCCCTCAGCTCTTCAGCTCAAGGCTAGCGCTCTACCACTTGAGCCACAGCGCCACTTCCGGCTTTTTTCTTTTTGCGTATGTGGTGCTGAGGAATCGAACCCAGGGCCTCTGGCATGCAAGGCAAGCACTCTACCACTGAGCCACCTTCCCAGCCCTGTACCTGGCTTTTAAGTGCTTTTACATATATGACTTCATTAAATCCTCACAACAACTACAAGAGGTAGAGTCTACCATGATCACCTTTCTAAAGACAGACAAGGGGCTGGGAAGGTGGCTCAGTGGTAGAGTACATGCATGAGGCCCTGGGTTTGACTCCTCAGCACCACATAAGCAGAAAAAGCCAGAAGTGGCGCTGTGGCTCAAGTGGTAGAGCACTAGCCTTGAGCTGCAGAGCTCAGGGACAGAGCTCAGGCTCAGAGTTCAGGTCCCACGATGAAAAAAAAAAAAAAAAATTAGAGCTCTTTTGCCGGGTGCTGGTGGCTCACACCTGTAATCCTAGCTACTCAGGAGGCTGAAATCTGAGGATCACGGTTTAAATCCAGCCCTGGCAGGAAAGTCCATGAAACTCTTATCTCCAATAAACCACCAGAAAAGCGGAAGTAGTGCTGTAGCTCAAGTGGTAGAGAGCTAGCCTTGAGCTGAAAGTGTAGGGACAGCACCCGAGCCCAGAGTTCAAGCCCCATGACTGACCAAAAAATAAAATAAAAAAATGAAGACAGATAAATTGAGCTGGGCGCTGGTGGCTCATGCTTGTAATCCTAGCTACTCAGGAGGCTAAGATCTGAGGATTGCAGTTTAAAGCCAGCTTAGGCAGGAAAGTCTATGAGACTCTTATCTCCAGTAAACCACTCAGAAAAACCAGAAGTGGCACTGCGGCTCAAGTGGTAGAGCGCTAGCCTTGAGCTGAAGAGCTCACAAACGGCTGGGAAGGTGGCTCAGTGGTAGAGTGCTTGCCTTGAATGCATGAGGCCCTGGGTTCGATTCCTCAGCACCACATAAGCAGAAAAATCCAGAAATGGCACTATGGCTCAAGTGCTAGAGCACTAGCCTTGAGTTGAAGATTGAGTTGAAGAGCTGAGGGACAGTGCCCACGCCCAGAGTTTAGGCCCCATGACCGGCCAAAACAAACAAACGAACAACAACAACAAAAAAAGAATCTATGGGGCTGGGAAGATAGCTCAGTGGTAGAGTGCTTGCCTTGCATGCATGAGGCCCTGGGTTCAATTCCTCAGCACCACATAAGCAGAAAAAGCCAGAAGCGGCGCTGTGGCTCAAGTGGTAGAGTGCTAGCCTTGAGCTGAAGAGCTGAGGGGCAGCGCCCAGGCCCAGAGCTCAGGCCCCATGACTGGCAAAAAAAAAAGAAAAAGAAAAAGAAAAAGAGCTGAAGAGCTCACAAACGGTGCCCAGGCCCAGAGTTCAAGCCCCAAGACTGACAAAAAAACAAAACAAAACAAAACAAAAAAACAAAACAAGGAGGAACAAAGAGATTGAATAACTTGCCAAAGGTCACATATCTCAGCATGCAGAGCAGAGATTCAAATCCAGTCAAATCCATGTTTTTGGTCTTGTTTTGTTTTTGCAGTAATGGGGTTTGAACTCAGGACCTCACACTGGTTAAGCATGTCCTCTACTGCATGTATACTATACTGCATGCAGCTACTGCTTTAAAAGGGGTGCCCAGGCTGGTGTCAATCTGTGATCCTCCTAACCTCAACTTCCAAGTAGATAGTACTAAAAAAACATAACCAACCAGTGCTTGGCTCAAATCTATGCTCTTACTCATTACACTACTGAATTATCCATATTGCAAATAACTTGTTAGTCCTTAATTACATTCAAGTCTATAAACTGTAGAGGTTCATAAAGGTGCTTGAAATTCTTAGAGACAATAGGCCAAACATGCCTAAGAGAATGGTGCTCATGCATTCTCAATGGAATTTCAGATTAGGGCTCTAGATGCAGTTAGAACATTAAAGCCAGAGTCCAAGCACAATTGTTCTGGGACCAGTGAAACTGCTGTACACTTTAAACATCCACATTTACTATCAACTATAATTGCTCATGGTTTGAATTTTGTCAGAAAATTGCAGGCCGTAGTTCTAAAATCAACTGGCCAATTTTAAAACTGTAGACCATCACAATAAGCAAATTCTTGAGCTACAGAAGTAAAACACACAACAATTAGAACAATTTAAATAAGCTTTACCTCTGCTAACCTGGTCCGGAGCTGACCTGGTTGTTTCTTTGCAAACAATCTGATGACCTCTGGAGTTTTAAAGGCCTGGCTGATAGCTGCCTGAATAGCCTAGACACACAGGAAGACAAAAACAAAAACATTCCAAAGAATCAGATTTGCAAAAACAGACTGATGAATCTTTTCCAATAAATCTTTAGACATCAAACAACTGCAATATCAGTTTTCATTTTCTACTTCTGTGTATGCCACTGGAGCCAAATACATAACTAAATGAAGATTTGAAAGATACATATATCCTATTTCATGCACTAGGTAGACAATAATCAAGAAATTATATATATATATATATATATATATATGTATGTATATATATATATATCTGTATATATATATATGTTCTTTCTTTTGCAGTGCTGGGAATGGAACACTGGGCCTTATACATACTAGGCAAGCCCTCTACTGCTAAGCTATACCGTCAAAGCTACATTTTCTTTCACAGAAGAAAAAAAACAACGAAAATGTGCTTACCAGCTGCATTCCACTTAGTTCATCTACCAAAGTCATATTTCCAGACATAATTTTCTTCAGTGAATCATTAAATTCACTTAGCTGCTCCAGAGTTTCCTTTTTGGTTTCTTCATATTCATCCTCATCAAGCTCTTCTCTGAAGTACAGTAAATACAATCATGCAGAAAAATAAAGATTTCCAAGTGAAAAAAAGCTATTTTAGTACTTACACATGAGAGAATGTCTTAAGAAAACATCACAATGCTAAAGACAGATGTGCCCAAATAGTTGTTAACACTTGGACGTGGTTCCTTTAGTATTACTTTTTTCTCTCTTTTGTGCCAGTAGTAGAGCCTGGTGCTGTCCCTAAGCTTCTTTTGGCTCAAGGCTAGCACTCTATCACTTGAGGCACAGCTCCACTTCCAGCTTTTTGGTGGTTAATTGTTGGTAAGAGTTTTACAAACTTTCCTGCCCAGACTGGCTTCCAACTATGATTCACAGATCTCAGCCTCTGAAGTAGTTAAGATTAACAGACATGACTGTTGATGATTGAACCAAGACCAGGAACAATAACACGAGTTGTTCCACTGAGTGAAACCACCAGTCCCTAGTCATTTTTCTTCTACCAAAATAAGGCACAGTAAAACCACACAATAGCTTTTCTTTAAACTCTCAGTGAATAACCTTGGGCAAGATACTGAACACAGCTAAGCCTCAGTTTATCTAAAAAGCTTTGGGTAATTATGGTACCTATTTAATAGGGTTGCTATGAGCACTAAATAAGATAAAAGAAAGTGCTTGGCACATATAGTAACAGGTAAATAGCTGTGGTTATTAACATCATCAGTAATGGCAGGGAAGATTTTGTGTGTCCTCCAAAACAACAGCAATGCAGTACATGCCATCCGAGTAGGAGGTTATTTTTATTCACCAAGCAGGCCACTTATTAAATATTTACAAAGTTACAACAGCTGCTACTTAGTGATCGACCACTTACAGAGCACCTGTGCTGGGCCAAGCATGGTGTCCTCCACTTCATTTACAATATTTACACTCCAGCAAAGCTCTTAAATATTCAATAAACAATCTTGTTCTTTTTTTTTTTTTTTTTTTTTGGTGCCAGTCTTGGGGCTTGTACTCAGGACCCAGGTGCTGTCCCTGAGTCTCTGAGCTTTAATGTTCAAGGCTAGGCCTCTACCACTGGTCCACAACTCCACTTATACAATTTTTTGATGCTTAATTGGAGATAAGAGTCTCATGGATTTTCCTTTCCAGGCTGGCTTGGAAACATGATCCTCCGATCTCAGCCTCTTGAGTAAACAGGGTTACAGGAGTGAGCTACTGGCACCAGCAATTTCTTTTTTTTCTCAAGTGCTAGGGACTGAACCCAGGCCTCAGCATGCTAAGCACCCATTCTTCTACTGAACTACTCTTAGCCCAGTCTGTCTTTGAATATACACCAAGAGTTCATACCAAGCATGGCTGTTTAAATATTAAAGACCAAATAGGTAGCTGGGCATCAGTGTCTCATGCCTATAACCCTAGCTACTCAGAAGGCTGAGATCTGAGGATTACAATTCAAAGCTAGCCCAAGCAGGAAAGTCATGAGACTCTTATTTCCAATTAAGCAACAAAAAAAGCCAGAAGCTGTGACCCAAGTGGCAGAATGCTAGCCTTGAGTAAAAGAGCTCAGGGACAGAACCCCGGTGCTGAGTTCAAATCCCAGGACTGGCACAGACACATAACGACAATGTAATGTTATTAATTCTACTTCAAGGAGGTTAAGCTTTTTGCCAAGTTCACATGCACTTAGTAATTACCTGAAAGACTTCCACATTCCAGGATTTACGACTGCAAAACCTGCACTAAATTTACACTTCTAACAGACAAAACACTGAAAAATACTACAGAGGAAAGCAAAATTACACATGGGCCTGCGTCCATGGAACTTGTAATCTAGCGATAGAAAAAAAGCATTTTATATCATAATAACACACAATTATACTATTACCTGCATTCCTCCAGATCTTGTAATTGCTGCATTAGTCTATCCAACTGTTCTTCTAAATTCTGCTTTAATTTGCTTGTCTCTGTCTTTCCTCTGGAAGCCATTTTAATCTCTATAGAATAATAAGCCACATATAGCATATTAATTTGGTTATTTGAAAAGAGTCAATGAATTAATGTAATTTTAAATTAAGTGAGTTTAGCAGGGTGCTGGTAGCTCATACCTGTAATCCTAGCTATTTGGTAGGCTGTGATATGAAGATCATGGTTTAAAGCCAGCCAGAGCAGGAAAGTCCATGAGACTCTTGTCTCTAATTAACCACCAGAAAACCAGAAATAGAGCTGTAGCTCAAAGTGGTAGAGCTCTATTCCTTCAGCAAAAGACTCAGAGATAGCACCCAGGCAATGAGTTCAAGCCCCATGATTGACAAAGAAAAAAAATTAAGTTTAACTTAAAGTTCTTTCTAAATTCCAGATATAGAAACAAGAGCTATTCAGATAAAGCCTCAGTTTGGATATAAAAGTTTCAACTCATTGCAGCAACACTCCACAGAAATGCCTTATAATTTCATTACAAGTCTTTGCTATTGATCCACATTAAATTTGAAATATGAACATATTGATTGTTTACGACTGGGACTTGAATTTGGTATATGAGATTTTTGCTCACTGGCTGGTGCTCTACCACTTCCAACCCAAATATACTTATTTATACAGAAATGGTCAGGGTGCTCCGGTGGTAGAGCGCCTGCCTAATAAGCGTGAAACACTAAGTTCAATCTCTAGCAATGTCAAAAAAAAAGTACATAGGAATTATTAAAATTTCCAGGTTTAGGGCTGGGAGCATAGTTCAATAGTAGAGTAAGCCTAAGGCTAGACTCAAATATCAGCACTAAAAAGAAACTACTTTTTTTTTTTTTGTCGTGGGGCCTGAACTCTGGCCTGGGCACTGTCCCTCAGCTCTTCAGCTCGAGGCTAGTGCTCTACCAGTTGAGTGCTCTACCAGTTGAGCCATAGCACCACTTCTGGCTTTTTCTGCTTATGTGGTGCTGAAGAATTGAACCCAGAGCCTCATGCATGAGGGGCAAGCACTCTACCACTGAGCAACCTTCCCAGCCCTACTCTCTTAGTCTATCCACACTGAATGTTCAAAACACATTGCACAATTTTTCTTCTTGTGTTGATGGAGACTGACCCCAGGACCTCCATGCTTGTCCAGCACACCTCTACCATTACTCCCAGCATTTCATATCTCCCTCTCCCTCCCCCCTCTCCTCCCCCCACCTCGTGTGTGTGCACACATGCACATACACACATGCACTTTTTTTGTAAGTGCATTTTGTAGCCTAGGCTAGCCACAAATTCAAAATTTCCACTTTTCTGGGATTACACTCATGTATAATACCCTGCTCTTTTGAGCCTCCATCATTTTCTACCAACTAGTAGAAATTCCTTTTTTTTTTTTTTTTTTTTTGTCGGTCGTGGGGCCTGAACTCTGGGCCTGAGTGTTGTCCCTCAGCTCTTCAGCTCAAGGCGAGCGCTCTACCACTTGAGCTACAGCGCCACTTCTGGTTTTCTGGTGGTTTATTGGAGATAGGAGTCTCACGGTCTTTCCTGCCCGGGCTGGCTTTGAACCGCGATCCTCAGATCTCAGCCTCCTGAGTAGCTAGGATTATAGGCGTGAGCCACCAGCGCCCAGCTCCAACTAGTAGAAATTCTAATCCATCCAAAGTCTAGGTTCATGTGTCACCTTCCTCCATTTAGGCCTTCTTTAATTTTCTCTCAATCATAAGGTGGTGCATTCTTTGAGAGGAAGGACTTTACCAATCCTGGGTAGAAAAAATGTATTGGGTAAACGAGTAATGAAAATTGTTTCTGTGTTGCATATTTTATTCTCAATTATCATCTATTTTTACCATGGGTTGTGCAATTTTAAAAATTAATTTATTGAGGCTGGGGATGTGGCTTAAGTGATAGGGTGCTTGCATGAAGTCCTGAGTTTCATTCCTCAGTACCACATAAACAGAAAAAGCTGGAAGTGGCTCTGTGGCTCAAGTGGTAGAGTGCTAGCCTTGAGCAAAAGAAGTTCAGAGACAGTGCCCAGGCCATGAGTTCAAGCCCCAAGACTGGCCAAAAAATAATATTTTATTGTAGCGCTGGGGATAGAACCTACAGTCTTGCACATCTTACTGAACCACATGCTAGGTTTGTCCATGATTTTATCACAGTTCATTGTTTGTCTATGTTTCTCTCCTGACTAAATTCTTGAGAGCTGAAATTTAGTTTAATTCTTCTGTTAGTCTCAACACTTAATACAAATATTTGAATGTGGGTCAAGTACAAAAAGGCTCAATGATTTTAAAATCTATTTAAACAACAACAACAACAACAAAATGGCATGGCTCAAGAGGCTCTGAATTCAATGTTCAGTACAGCCAAAAAAATTATTTTTAAGGGCTGGGAAGGTGGCTCAGTGGTAGAGCGCTTGTCTTGCATGCCTGAGGCCCTGGGTTCGATTCCTCAGCACCACATAGCAAAAAGAAAAAAGCCGGAAGTGGCGCTGTGGCTCAAGTGGTAGAGCACTAGCCTTGAGCTGAAGAGCTGAGGGACAGCACCCAGGTCCAGAGTTCAGGCCCCACGACCGGACCCCCCCAAAAAAATTATTTTTAAGGGTTAAAGACTGAACACAGGGTCTCATACTCATATGCTAATCAAGCACTCTCAATGAGTACACCACCTGTCCTCAACATATCTTAAAAGAGGCAAAGCTATTCTGAATAAATAGAGAAGATAGGGGCACTTTAAAAGCTGTCACCTGAAGCTATCCTAGAAAGATTTAACTCGCTGGCACCACCTGGTATTAAATAGAGGCAGTGCACTTTTTTTTTTTTAAACTAAACTACAGAAATGGCTGTCAAACCCTGTATGTACCTGGAAAGTCCTCATTCATGCTCACCTGTCTCCTAGTACATAGAATTCTGCAGTGCCGACAGCTCTCAATTGCATAAAACTCCAACCCTGGAAGTTCCAAGTGTGATCAGTTTGAGGAAAGCGAAGTTGTCTATCAGGACTACAAGAGGCTCGAAATTCAAGTCGCCTGGAGGTGAAAACTATTAACAAGCTGTTTTATTTGCTATAAACGGGCAGTCCAGTTTAGCTTGCACTTGAGCAGCCTGTAACTGGAACACACCCGTCAACTCTTTTTTATTTCTTTCCTTTTTTAAGTATTTTTTTATTGTAAAGATACTATAAAGAGGGGTTACAGTTACCCTTCAATTCTTTAGGAGGACAAGGACGTTTACTCCCTGGACGGCTTCTCCAGCAGCCTTTTTGATGTTTTTTTGTTTGTTTCTGTAACCGAGCCAGGAAGTGGACATGCCTTAAGAAACTGTCAAACTCAGAAGCCTCGTAAAGGGAAGGCGGAAAGCACACCTTTCCCTGCCTGGAGGTGAGCAGCGTTTGGTTTGGTATCAGACCATCGGCACCGGGATAGGGCCCGGCTCCAGCCACCGCCTCCAAGCCCATTCTCCGCCAGGGAACTTGAAGCTCGGGTTCAACTAGGCCTCAGTGGCCACTGGCGGTGGCCGGGAGCCCAACTCCCTCTAAATTCCTTTTGGTTTTCTCTCCTCAGAACCGGACCAACCTTCTCTAGACCCCAGGGTTCTCGGCCCGCCTCCCACTCGCCTGTAGCGCCCAGAGATTGGAACCAGGGACCCCGCCTACCTGAGATCTCCGGCCGGGCGGACCGAGCTGGAGGAGTATTTCCGCCGGACATAGGCACTTCCGGTTTCCAGTAACCAATAAGAATGCGAGCGCGGTGTTCCCCTCGCCCGCGTCCGGGTGGCGGCTAGCTCCTGGAGGACTGGGCCGTTTGGCAGTGAGAGCGTGGTAAGATCCCGGACCCGCCAGGAAACCCGGGTTCTTCAGGACTTTGCCACCTTTTGTGTCCTAGACAACGGCTGGGACCTTCAGAGGCAATGCCACTGTCCCCGAAGCAAGGCGATCATGTTTAGGTCTTTCTGTGGAATCCAAAACCTCGGTCAGTTTCCCCCGTGACCTTTGCTACATTCGAATTCACTGGGGGGGGGGGGGCGAGTTGGGGGGCAGAGATGAGGGTTGCTTCCCTTTCTAGAGGCGTCTTGAGCAGTAACTCTTGGGCTTGGCTGGGAGGTGGGGAGGGAGAAGCCCTCCATTGTGAAGGGTTGGTCCCTTCTCGTCCTGACTACTTCTAAATCTGTGAAGCACGCATTCAAAAGCCTTGAGGGGCATGGCTCAGTGGCACATCTACAAGTTGGTCACTTGTTTACGATGCTTGAGGCCTTGGGTTTGATCTCCAGAGCCACAAACACAAGCACACCTGCCCAGGGTGTTCTCAACACACTCTCCAAGAAAGAGGCAACTAGTTGTTTGGCATCACTTTAACAGTTAACCAGAAGTTGAGACCATCTTCCTGAAAAGGCAATGCAGGGTGGTCCACAGGACATCCCGGGTGTCTGCAACATAATTCGTGCAGAGATTTGGTCATTCAACTTTGTATTTCAACTACTCAGGACAATTGACCAACTTTGATTATTATAAAACTCTGCAGAATGAATTGTTCCTGCCGAGTTTTGCCTTATCACCAATTGTTTTCCAGAGGTACAGTTTGATTAGGAAACCACATTCTTAGCCAGTGATAGCCCTACGTTGATAAATGTTTCAGATTCAGTGAAAGTGCCTCTTATGTTAATGCAGTTATTTTGAATTTTCATATATGAATATGTGTGTCAATGTTTTGGGTAAAATGCAACTCAGTGGTACTTCATGTAAGGAAACTTCCATCTCAGTGATAATAGAAATAAAAATGGGGGGGTGGCTGGGAAGATGGTTCAGTGGTAGAGTGCTTGCCTTGTATGATGAGGCCCTTGGTTCGATTCCTCAGCATCACATAAGCCCGAAGTGGTGCTGTGGCTCAGTGGTTGGGCACTAGCTTAGAGCTGAAGAGCTGAGGGACAGCACCTAGGCCTAGAGTTCAGGCCCCACGACCAACAAAAAAATAAACAAAATAAATAAATAAAACAGGGGAGAGAGAGTGAGCTTTTCAGGTATAAATTTAAATATAAATTTAATTTAATTCAGTTTAAATGTAAATTTAAATATAAATTGAAATTGAAAAGGAGAAAGCGTGTTAGGGCCGGGCGCTGGTGGCTCACGCCTGTAATCCTAGCTACTCAGGAGGCTGAGATCTGAGGATCGTGGTTCAAAGCCAGCCCGGGCAGGAGAGACCATGAGACTCCTATCTCCAATAAACCACCAGAAAACCGGAAGTGGCGCTGTGGCTCAAGTGGTAGAGCGCTTGCCTTGAGCTGAAGAGCTGAGGGACAGCGCCCAGGCCCAGAGTTCAAACCCCACGACCGACAAAAAAAAAAAAAAAAAAAAAGAAAGCGTGTTAGGGGCAGACTGATGAATGGATTCTGTCACCTGACAGAGAAAAAGAACAGACCTTGGGTTGGAATATAGCTCAGTGATAAAGCACTTGCGTATGATGCATGAGGCCCTGGGTTTGATCTCCAGTGCCACAAAAACAAAGGTACTCAGGCGTTTTATTGGGTTGCTGGAGTAGTCTGGGTGGTCTGGCAATGACATTTGTAAAGTTTATTCCTTGTGTTTCAAGAAATTTTTTTCTCCCATAAGATATGGATCTGTAGCCACTTTGTCTTTGGAGATGAAACTATGGTGCAACCCTCTACCTAGAGTAAGTAGTGGGATATACCAGGTCCATGTGGCCCCCACTTGTTATCCTAGCTATTCAAGAAGCTGAGATCTGAGAATCGCAGTTCGAAGCCATCCAGGACAGGAAAGTCAGTGAGACCTTATCTCAAATTAACCAGCAAAAAACCAGAAGTAGAGCGGTGGTTCAACTGGTAGAGCCACCAGCTTTGAATGAAATGTTTAAGGAACAGTGCCCATGATCTGAGTTCAAGCCCAAGTACCAGGACAAAAATAAAAGTGATGGGCAGGTTCTGGAGCTCTAATTTATAACCTCTTACCTACTACTAAGTAAAGCATATCTCCTCACTCTCGGTCAACAATATATGGAATATGCTCTCTCCCTTATCCTTCTACTGTGTGTATGTGCATATGCATGTGCGTGCCCTCACACATACATACACATGCACATGCAGCCATACTGAGGCTTGAACTCACAGCCTTGGCACTGTTCCTTCATTTTTTCACTCAAGACTGGTGCTCTGCCGCTTCAGCCACAGTTCTACTTCTGCCTTTTTGGTGATTAGTTGGACACAAAAGTCTCACAGACTTTTCTGCCTGGACTAGCTTTGAACTGGGATCCTCAATGGCTAGGATTACGGACTGTGAGCCACTGGTGCCTGGCCTGTCCAATTCTTCTTCCCATGAGAATCCTTGTTCTACCTCAACAGTGACAAACAGGATTAATATAAACAACACCCCCCCCCCCAAATGAGAAAATATACATGCTTTTTAACCACTTAGGAGAATTTTCTAAATAAGTACTTGCTCACGATGTACTTCCCGTAGTTTGATGATTGATAGACTAGTCTTTTCAGACATTTATGCTGGTTTAATGTGTGTCATCTTAGAAAATGTAAAGGAAAAGCCTTGCCATTTGTGCATCGTCAGTGCCTGCTCTTCTTCAGTAACAATCTTTTTTGCAGTTCTGTGCTAAGGATGTTCTTATGTGCCTTTGGGTTCTTAATAAGTGATGATAACATATTCGTAGGACATAAGTAGAAGAGATTGGTGCGAGTTCCATCTATGTAACAAAAATAGAACCCAAGCCTTCAGATGGGATGCAGAAAAGAAATTGGAGAAAGAAGAATGGTATGTTAAGTTGGTAGTCACTGGAGGCAAGACGAAGGAAAGTAACTTCAGAACTGAGAATCCTAACTGGGAAACCAGATGACTGCTACTGGACAGCTGAAGGAGTTTAGAACATGTCATCTTGGACTTGGCATGGGAGCTGAGATAGGGAAAGTGCTGAGGCAGATGAAACTTGAGTGACGACTCTGAACACTTGGAACTTTCATTATTTATTTATCCAGTGCTGGGGATTGAACCCAGGGCCTCTTGCATGTGAGGCTAATGTACAATTGGCCTATGCCCTCAGCTGAACTTTTAAATGCCAGCAGATGGCTTGTGCCATTGTTGCACCAATCACGTATGATAGAGGAAAGCATGCATTTCTAGGATCAACATCCTCTGAGCAAGTTAACCTTCTGTTTCCTTGTCGGTATGAAGGTATGTGTGTAATAATCATTGGATATATCATAAGGCTTCTATGAATGTTTATAGATTGATGTGTCAAGTAAATATTCTTCCTTAACTGTAATATCCCATGAGAGATAGCATTCTGTATCTTGGACTTGTTTTTTTCTTTTCTTTTTTTTTCTTTTTTTTGCAGTTATGGGGCTTGAACTCTGGGCCTGGGTGCTGTCCCTCAGCTCTTCAGCTTAAGGCTAGTGCTCTACCACTTGAGCCACAGCGCCCTTCCAGTTTTCTGGTGGTTAATTGGAAATAAGAGTCTCACGGACTTTCTTGCCCAGGCTGGCTTTGAACCGCAATTCTCAGATCTCAGCCTCCTGAGTAGCTAGGATTACAGGCATGAGCCACCAGCAACCGTCTTGCTTTTATCTTTTCTTTTCCTTCCTTCCTTCCTTCCTTCCTTCCTTCCTTCCTTCCTTCCTTCCTTCCTTCCCTTCTTTCTTCCTTCCCTTCTTTCTTCCTTCCCTTCTTCCTTCCTTCCTTTCTTTCTTTCTTTCTTTCTTTCTTTCTTTCTTTCTTTCTTTCTTTCTTTCTTTCTTTCTTTCTTTCTTTCTTTCTTTCTTTCTTTCTTTCTTTCTCCAGTTCTCACTTGTTGCCTGGGCTGGCTGCAGAGTCATGATTCTCCTCCCTCAGGCTCCTGAAACTGGCAGCAACTTTGGTCTTAAATTTCCAGTCTCTAGCAATGCAATAAAATGAGTTTGTGTTTTTGTTGTTGTTGAGCCCCCAGTGCTGCAGTGCTTAGAGGTGGGGCTTTGAAGAGGTGTTTGGATGATGAGAGTTCTAACCTCATCCCTGAATTAATAAGCTTTGAGGGGAGACTTTTGGAGGCTGGCCTAGTTGGAGGAACTAGGTTACTGTGGTCAGATTGTTGAAGATAAGTAACTTTCGTTACCATATGCTTCTGCTATAATGTTCTATCTCAATATAGTCCAGAAACAAAAGAGAAAGTGACTATAGCCTGAAAACCTTTGAAACCATAAACCAAAAAAAACCCTTTCCTTCCTTAATTTGATTTCTCTCAGGAATTAAATCAGTTTCAGAAAGCTACGTGTGTGTGTGTGTGGTGTGTGTGTGTGTGTGTGTGTGTGTGTGTGTGTGTGTGTGTGTGTGTGTGTGTGTGTGTGTGTGTGTGTGTGTGTGTGTGTGTGTGTGTGTGTGTGTGTGTGTGTGTGTGTGTACTGGTCTGGGGCTTGAACTCAGGGCCTGGATGCTGTCCTTTAGCTTTTTTTTTTGCTCAAGGCTGGTACTCTACCATTTGAGCCTCAGCTCTACTTCCAGATTTGTTTGTTGTTGTGGGGGTTTTTGGTGATTACTTAGAGATAAGATCTCACAGACTTGCTGGACACCGGTGGCTCATGCCTGTAATCCTAGCTACTGAGGAGGCTGAGATCTGAGGATCATGGTTCAAAGCCAGCCCAGGCAGAAAAGTCCGTGAGACTCTTATCTCCAATAAACCACTAAAAACCAGAAGTGGTTCTGTGGCTTAAGCAGTAGAACGCTCGCCTTGAGCTGAAGAATGCAGAGACAGCACTCAAGCCCAGAGTTCAAGCCCCACAACTGACCAAAAAAAAAAAAAAAAAAGAGGGCTGGGAAGTTGGCTCAGTGGTAGAGCGCTTGCCTTGCATGCCTGAGGCCCTGGGTTCGATTCCTCAGCACCACATAAGCAAAAAAGAAAAAAGCCGGAAGTGGTGCTGTGGCTCAAGTGGTAGAGCGCTAGCCTTGAGCTGAAGAGCTGAGGGACAGCGCCCAGGCCCAGAGTTCAGGCCCCACGACCAGACCAAAAAAAAAAAAAAAAGTCTCACATTTATGCCCAGGCTAACTTCCAACCACAATCCTCAGATCTCAGCCTCCTCATAGCTAGGATTACAAGCACGAATCACCAGTGGCAGTCTCTAGTACTTACTTTTATAGCACTCTACCAAATACTACTAACTTCCTTGGGTTAAAAATAAGATTAGGCCTGGGAAGGTGGCTCAATGGCAGAGTGCTTCCCTTGCATGCATAAGGTCCTGGTTCGATTCCTCAGCACCACATAAGCAGAAAAAGCCAGAAGTGGTGCTGTGGCTCAAGTGGTAGGGCACTAGCCTTGAGCTGAAGAGCTGAGGGACAGAGCCCAGTCTCTGAGTTCAGGCCCCATGACAGACAAAAAAAAAAAAAAAAAGGATTTAGAAATATTACAGCCTTGAAAGCATTTACTAGTAATTCCAGCATCACACACAAAGATGAATTTAATTGGGAAGGCAGTCCTTGATTTTGGTTGGCTGATCCCTTTTTCTCCAGGGCTTATTAAGACTTAAAACAATTTTCTTCCAAATGGCTGTTGTCTTGACACATTTCTGTGCAGTGTGGGTGATAGAATAGATGGTCTCACTTGTCCACAACTGGCAGTGATGCTTGAACACTCTCAGCCTGCTCAGGTGTGTATCTGGGGCAGTAGACCATCAGGAACCAAGGGTGAGCTTCAGATCATTGGTTTAGCATCTCTCTTTCTCATCCTGGATAGCCAGATAAGCCCCATGCCTGAAAAAAGCACTGCAGGACAGAGAATGGAACCTCATTAAATAGATGGGAGAAAGTGGGATTTAAATTTTTTTAAATTATCTTTAAGTAGGTGTACAAAGAAGTTCCCATTCTACAAAACAGTATATGAATACAAGGTGTCTGACAATCTGAACCCTCTCCTTCCCTTACTCTGTAGCTCTTAGAGCTGCTGAGGTAAGAGCT